>NC_133621.1:239757193-240434693 GCF_048593235.1 Sminthopsis crassicaudata | reverse complement strand
CATTTTAAATATTAACTTTTAAACTTTAAGTTCCAAATTCCCTCCCAACTCTCCTCAATGAGAAGACAATTTGGTATGCATTACACACATGTAGTCATGCAAAACATTTCCATAATAGTCATATTGTGAAAGAAAATATAGACAAAAAGAACTAAAAAAAAAAAAAAAAAAAAAAAGTAAAAAGTATGTTTTGTTCTGTATTCAGATGCCATCAGTTCTTTCTCTGGGAATGTATAGAATTTTTTATCATGTCCTTCAGAGTTGTCTTAGATCATTGTATTGCTGAGAATAACTAAATTATTCAATTTGTCATCTTACAATATTGCTGTTGATGAGATTCAACTCCCCTTGATTCCTGGTCAGGGAGCCATCAACACAGGGCAGGGAGTTGTGGGAAACCCCTTCTGGTTGGTGCAGGTCCTTCGTAAATGAATTTACAAACCCGAAAAGTTAAACTGGCAAAAGAAGTTTATTATTAGAACTGAGAAGTCAGCTTTTGCAGGCTGACTTCCTTAGTGGCAGGGTCCTGGTAGAGAAGTAAAGATCTAGCAGAGAAATTTGGTTGGAGAGGTAAATAGGGTCCTGTAAATAGGGAAGGGTTGCAGCTATGCCAAGGAGAGAGAGAAGTTCCTTGCCATAATTCCTGCTTTTGGGTCTTCTGCAAGGGATTGAACTGAAGCAAGCTCTTGGTGGGGGTTGGGAACAGTTTGAGTTGGAATCAGAATAGAGATTCTTCTAATTGAATGTGTCCCTGGACTAATCTCCAACTCAATAGAGTTGGATATAAATCTTGATCTCTAGCTCCCCCTAAGTAGGAGTGGTTCTCCATTCAACTAGTCCTACCCAGATAACAGAATGAAACCACTTTATCTTGATCCCCTGAGGTAGGTCTCTCAGGGGAGAGCTTCTCTGAGAGACTTTCCCAAGTTTTCCCTCCAAAGTCTGAGAAAAAGAGAAAGAAAGAAAGAGAGAGAGAGAGAGAGAGAGAGAGAGAGAGAGAGAGAGAGAGAGAGAGAGAGAGAGAGAGTGTGTGTGTGTGTACGTGTGTGTGTGTTTCAGGGCTCCCCTCATCACTGTTATTTTATACATATTTATATGTTACTTTGTATCACCTTCTATAAATCTTTCCAGATTTTTCTGATAATATCTTGTTCATCATATCTTATAATAATATAATGATATATAATATCTTATTATAATATTCCTTCACAATTATATACCACAATTTGTTCAGCTATTCCCCAATGGCTGGATATCCCAATTTCCAATTCTTTATCCCCAAAAAAGAACTGTTAAAAATATTTTGGAGGGAGCAGCTAGGTGGTGCAGTGGATAGAGCACCAGCCTTGAATTCAGGACCGAGTTCAAATCTGGTCTCAGACACTTAAGACTTCCTAGCTGTATGACCCTGGGCAAGTCACTTAACAGGGGGGGGGAAGGGGGGATGAATTTTGGTATGTATAGATTTTATTATTTTTTTCTCTCTTTTGGTATACAAACCTACATAGTTCCAAATTGTTCCACAAAATCATGTCATGATTCTACCAACAGTGTATTAATGAATTGTTTTCCCAAATTCCTTCTACTATTTGTCATTTTCCTTTTCTGTCAGAACTGTTTTAATTTACATTTCTTCAGTCATTAGCAAGAGCATTTTTTCATATAGTAACACACAGCAATGATTACTTCATCTGAAAAACTACTCATATATTTTGATAACTTATCAATAAGGGAATATATATAAATTTAATACACACATACACATATTTGACTCAGTTGTCTATATGTTGGAGAATTGAGGCCTTTATCAGAAAATCTTCCTTCAAAATTTTTTTTCAGTTACATTTGCTAATTGTATTTCACTGTATTCTATTTCCCCCTCAGTTTATTCTGTATTCTCTCTCCTTTCATCTCCCCTTCTCAAAAGTGTTTTGCTTCTGATTAACCCCTCCCCCAATTTGCCTTCCCTTCTGTGCCACACTTCACTTCTCTTATCCCTTTCCCCTCCTACTTTCCTGTAAGGTAAGATAGATTTTTATACCCAAATAAATGTGTATATTATTCCGTCTTTGAGCCCTTTCTGATGAGAGTAAGATTCACTCACTCCTCTTATCTCCCCCTCTTTCCCTCTACTTTTATAACTTGCTTCTTTTATGTGAGCTAATTTACTCCATCCTACCTCTCCCTTTCAATTTCTCCCAGTACATTTCCCTCTTACCCCTTAATTTTTTTTAAAGATATCATTCCTTCGTATTCAACCCACACCTGTGCTCTTTTTATAAATACTTCTAACTGTTCTAATGAAAAAGTTCTTATGATTTACAAATATCATCTCTTCATGTAGGAATGTAAACATTTTAACCTTATTAAGTTTCTTAGGAGTTCTCTTTCCTGTTTACTTTTTTGTGCTTCTCTTGAGCTTTGTATTTAAAAATCAAATTTTCTATCCAGCTCTGGTCTTTTCATAAAGAATGCTTAAAAGTCCTATATTTTATTGAATATCTAGTTTTTCCCCAAAAGGATTATATTCCGTTTTGCTAGGTTGGTGATTCTTGGTTGTAATCCTAGCTCCTTTGTCCTCCAAGCCTTCCAAACTTTTGATATAGAAGCTCCTAAATCTTGTGGAGCTCCACAATACTTGGTTTCTTTCTGGCTGCTTTAATATTTTCTCTTTAATCTGGGAGCTCTGGAATTTAGCTATAATATTTGTGAGTTTTCATTTTGGGATCTCTTTCACAAGTTGGTTGGTGGATCCTTTCAATTTATCTTTTACATTCTGGTTCTCGAATATCAGAACAGTTTTCCTTGATAATTTCTTGGAAGATGATGTCTAGTGTGTTTTTTCCACAGTTTGTTGAGTCTGCTTCATTTGGGGCTTAAGATTAATTTATCATCAAAAATCTTTAAGTGATATTTTTTTCTTACTAGAGAAAAGATTTTAAATATTTGTTTCACAAACCTTTTACACTCTCTGAAGACTTCCTCTATTCACCCTAAGAGGAGTCTTTTCTTAGCCATTTATGTGCCTTTTGAGTTTCAGCTGTCCAGAGAGCAATTGCCACCCATCTGCATACCCATAATCAAGAAACTAAATGACTCTCTCTGGTCCATGATAATCTCTTTCCCATCTGGAAATAGATTCTCTGGCAGTTTTGCTTGATTCCTTTTTCCCCTTGTGAGGGATAGAAAATCCTATCCAAAAATGACTACTCAGAGATCACTCATAGAAAAGCAGAATGATTTATTAGAATCTCGAGAAGCGGGTCCCATCCTGGTCTGTGAGCCAGATTCACAGCAGGAGAGAGCCACTCTCTTGAGGATGTTTACAATTTTTATACATTTCAGACAAAGAACCTCCAAAATCCCACCCTCCATAGGTTGTGATTGGTCATACAATTCTGCACTCCCCCCATTTTGGTCAGTGGAAGGCAGTCGACAGGTGATTTACAACATTTGGTCACTTCATGCTATATTTGGACAATGGAATGCAGCCTAGACCTTCACATGACTGGGGCTTAGTGACCCTGGTTTACGTTAGCTAGCAGTTTCTGATCAATATGTGCTTAATCTGTAAATTCTTCACCATGTCTTACTCCACACAGCTCCCCACTCCTAATATGTAAGTGATTTTTATCACATGCTCTATGAAGAATTTACACATTGCTCAAAATCAGTTAACAAGCTTACACATTGTTTATCAAGTTCGCTATCAGAATTATCCCCTTCCAACACCCTCCGGCCTCTTTTCTGGAGAATCATCATTTTAACAGCATCCTCTGGATGCAATAATTTTGAAAGGGATCGTTGGACTATTTTGGTTATTAGTGTAATCATACAGGGTAAACATAATGGTAACAGTATAATACCACTGATAGCCCATATCATAAAAGTTGTTTCTACCAGCTACCATCAAACCAAGACACCAGCTATTAGAAAAAAGGGATTTACACACCTGTACAGGCACATGAACTATTCTGCGAATGCCTTTTGTAATTTCTTTTACCACTTGTCCATTGTCATCAATTTGCATGTAACAAGTAGACAAGTTTAATTTCCCATAGAACCTCCTTCCTCTGCTAGCAAATAATCTAAAATTAATCTATGTTATAAAACAGCTTCCCTTGTTTAGGTGGCCTGATTGACTAATAGATCAAGGGCCTGAGCAGTTTGGTTAATTATTACCTTAAGGACTGCCTGTAGCCTAATCAACCAATTTAACACATATGTTAGTGTTCAATACTCCCCCAACTACCATCCTGGGCCCATGTTTCCAGTCTGTATTCTTTTATAATTCTCTCTGGAGGCCAGGCATCTCCCCACCCATTGGCATCATTTGTTTGGGTCAAAGAAGAATCAATGCAGGTTAGGGAGCTGTCTACACTTCTTGTTTCCCTTCCCACATCTTTGTATAACCGTATCCCCAATTACCTGCCAATGCTTGATGAGAGAAAGAAAAATTTAGGTCTAATTATACCTATATAACAAACCCCAGTCCCATTTTGGGGTAAATGTGTATAAGTTGTCTGACCACAGATCAATAATGTCCCTTCAGGGCAGGATTATTTTCATACTAAAATATGAAGGGTCCACTTGAAGGTGGAAAATACCTCACATCCCAGGGACCTAAGGGTCCTCCCCCCCCCCATATTAGAATTACATCTCCAAAGATGACTTTCAACTACCCTTTGGCAGAGGCAACCATTTTCCCCAGTTAGATCCTGATGGCTCCAGAAACTATTAAACATTTTCCTAACAGTGCCGTCTCTATTCTCCCACTTCCATTCCATTGAAATATAAGTTGAACCTGGTGCTATGCTATTCAAGGTTATTATACATGTTCATATCTGGGGTCCCTCTGGATCAGGGATTAAAAAGGCAGGTGGCATTTTCCTCACACACCCCTCACTACTATCAGAACGTTGGATATAGCAAACTACTGATCCATCATAACAAGTTATACTGGTTTGATTCCATCTATTCACATTCCTACTGCAGTCTATAATAGCTCCCTTCTCTGACCTGCAAGTAAATGTCCATGTACATTCACTTTCTCCCATCCATGGCCCTGTACCAGTCTGATGTAGGCAATATCTCCCTAAAACTGGTCAGGGTCCAGTGATGCTTTTCTTCTGCTGACTAGAAACCTGTTCCATTGTGTACTACTGACTTGTTGCTCAAGCTCCAGGCCAGAGACAGAGGAACAGGAATCCAGGGCCACTGTGTAAATTGATCAGGTCCCCCACATATCCAACAGTCAGTCAATTTAAAGCTAATGGCTATTGTTTGGATCAGGGTTTGAAAGGTATTTTCATACCCCATTGCTCTCGAGGTACCAGTACAAAGGGTGTACTCACATAAAACATACATGCATATACAAGGCACAATCTCCAACCCTTTAGGTTTGGTTCACACCCCATTCTCCTTACTAGTATATAATACCCCTAATTCCTAACAATACAGTTCAACAAATTGTAATATCTAGTACAAACAACAAAAATTCCAAAACAGTTCCCCAAATGAGATAAGTCAAAAAGATTATACATGCGCAATTCATCAGTCTTTGCTCAGCCACACTTTCAATGTTCCTGGATCAGTCTCTACTGCCCACTTGTTTGGCACATCCACAGGACCTTTGACTCGAGTGTGATGTGTCCAACCTTTCTTTTTGGTGCATATTGCCATATCTATAGTCAACAGGATCTGGAACGATCCTTTCCAGCTCAGGGTCAGCTTGTCCTCCTTCCATGGCCCAACCAGGACCCCATCTCCAAGCTAGAACTTATGCACTGTGAATCCTAAGGGAGGAGTCTGAATAATAAGCCCTTTTAGTTGTAAAGTTTTCAGATGTTGCAATAAAGACATGACATATTTTCCTAAAAATAAATCCTTGGTCTCAAACATTGGATCCAAGGAGGAATTTTGAATCCCTTTTAGATAAGAGCAACCATACAATAATTCATAAGGTGATAATCCCACATCCCTTCGGGGTTTTGTTCTAATTCTTAATAAGGCAAGGGGAAGGCAAGGTCCAGGGCAATTGTGTCTCTAACTCCAATTTAGTC
Organism: Sminthopsis crassicaudata; assembly: GCF_048593235.1. Taxonomy (NCBI): domain Eukaryota; kingdom Metazoa; phylum Chordata; class Mammalia; order Dasyuromorphia; family Dasyuridae; genus Sminthopsis; species Sminthopsis crassicaudata. The sequence continues at coordinate 240,428,631 of NC_133621.1, read as the reverse complement.
AGTTGCTGTTTAATTTCCTTATCCATCCTTTCCACTTTACCTGATGAGGGCAGATGCCATGGAATATATAAGTCCCATGATATTTTTAGAGCTTGGGCCACAGATTAGAGGATGTTAGCCATGAAACGGGTGCCTTGGTCTGAATCTATCTGCTCTACCATCCCATACCCCGAAATGATATGCTCAAGGAGTATTTTTACAACTGCTGAGGCAGTTGCCCAGGCAAGGGGAAAGGCCTCCACCCATGAGGTCAGATGGTCCAGTACAACCAGCAGATATTTGAGACACTGCACTGATGGCAGCTTGGTAAAGTCCACCTGTATGCTTTGGAACGGCCTGATACCAGGGGGCCTTCCTCCTTTTTGGACTTGTCATTGGGCCGCCCTATTCATCCTCTGACAAACAGGACACCCGCTGACCAGTTGCCTGCTATTGTGTACAAGCCAGTGCCACAGATTTAGCACCACATCACACAGGCCTTGGACACCCCAATGACTGCCCTAATGTAAATATTGGAGTACATGTCTCATACCTGCTGTGGTCAGTACCTCTCTGCCATCAGGAAAGAGCCAGTGCCCTCTTTATCCTCCTGAGCGCCAAGGCTTTGAGTTTCCTGCTTCTCTTCTGGGGTAAGGGAAGGTGGAGGCATTGGAGGCAGAAATGCCAGAATTAGCACCATCATCTCCTTTGTATTTACAGATTCCTCTTCTCCAGGCTGTCTGCAAAGCAGTTTCTCCTTATCTCAAATGAATCTCCTCTTTGGTGTCCCTGCACATGAATCACTGCAATATTCTTAGGCAACATAAGATTAGTTAAAATTTCAGTGACCAATGCCCTGTGTGCCAATCCCTTTCCTTTGCTATTTACCATTGCCCTTTATTCCCATATTTTCCCAAATATATGAACAATTCCCCAAGCATATTTTGAATCCATATATACAGTTCCATTCTTTCCTTCAAGCAATTTTAGGGCTTGATTTACTGCATATAATTCACAAATTTTGAGCTGACCACTCTTTTGGCAAGAATCCAGCTTGAACCAGAGTCAAATCTTCCCCATTATCAATAGCATATTCATTTTTCCTTTTCCCATTAACTGTTCGTGAGGAACCATCTATGAACTTTCAACAAAGGACCTCCTACAAATCTTCCCTAATCTTAGTTTGGTAATCAATCACATTTGGACAATCATGTTCAAGGGACACATGTTCCCCAGGGGAAGCAGATAAGAACATGGCTGGATTAAAGTTATGGTCTGGTGAGAGTGCCAAATCATCTCTTTCCAATAATATTGCTTCATATTTTAAAATCCTTGAATCAGTTAGCCACCTCTCGGCCCCTTTGATTCAGAATTGATCGAACCTGGTGCAGGACACTCACTATTAAACTACCCCCAAAGGTTAATTTCTGACTTTTCTTCTACCAAAAGTGTTGTGGCTGCCCTCCCCTTAATTGTGCTAATACTTCTAAAGCCACCCTGTTTACTGTATTTACATATAAATGAAAAGCCTTTTCCAATGATGGCAAAAGTAATACAGGGGCTGGCATTTCAAAACTTTGTTCCCCTTTTGAATCCCATTGAGCTATATCAGGCTTCCCTTCCAACAATGAGTTAATAAATGCTTAGTTAATAATGCATATTCATCAATCCAGGTTCTACAATACCCCACCAATCCTAGAAATCTCTGGAGACTCTTTTTTGTCCTAGGCTTAGTAATTTGAAGAATCCCCTTCACCCGTACAGGGTCTAATTTCTTTTTCCCTAAGCTTATAAAATGGCCTAAATATTTTTCCTCACATTTCACAAATTGCCATTTGTCTTGGGCAACTCTTAATCCCTGTGCCCCAAGATTACTTAACAGACTGATAGTAACTTGGGCAAGGTTTTTCCTCCCTGCCACAAGAGGATCATCTACATACCGTAAGACTTTTAGCAGTAAGAAATCTATCCCAGAATGTTCACACAATTCTTACATACCCAAGTAGATGTTTCATAAGTTGAACATTATACCAATCATTTTGCTTTTAAAATACCCAATACACAGAAAAATCCCAAACTACATATTGCCATAACAAAAACATTTTCAAAGGGACAAAGGCAAAAACTATTATACTTGGAATCCCTTTAAATAATTGGCATCAATATAATTAATCAGAACTTCCTATTTTCACATAAAAGAACCTGAAAAGTTCTTAAAAACATCACATTTCTGATCATATTCTTTAACCAAAAAAAAAAAAAAAACCAAAAAACCATTATGTTTCAAAGAAACAAATATTCAGTCAATTAACATCTTGTGAGAGCAGCCTATCCCCCCCTCCCCAACTTCAGCAGTTTGGCGGGAACCAGGAACAAAGAAGGCAATTTTCCACTGCTGCCCTTCCCCCCACTCAATTTCCTACACAGGAATTCTTCTCAAGATTTAGGCAATCAGTTAATTTCCTTTCTTTTTCCAACTGATTCCTTCTTGACATCATTCAAGTTTCCAATTTACTCCTATAAATCAACCCTTTATAAATCTCCTGCATTCTCTTCTCTAGTTCCCTTCAGAACTTTTTAAGATTCATGATACAGTGAATAGCTAGATGACCCCATAAAGCATAACTTACAATATTAACAAATTACCCAACATGTTTCAGAAGGTAACATACTGAATCAAACTAATATAGCTGCTTTTAAAAGTTTTCTTTCTTTTTGTCTGAGTGTTCTTCTAAGGGTATTAGCAGCTCTTTCTCATGGGTCCAGGCAGCTTTTATGACCTCTTCTGCCTGCGTTTCGATCAGATAAGGCAAGTCTAGCAGGCTCTGAAAACTGCTTTAAGGGAAAAACTTTCCCATCTGTTTAAAATAGCCAAGTTCCATTTACTTACAAATTAGTACATCAGGTTAAAAAGATTTAAAATCACGAGCAAATTTTCAAATAACCAATTCCCAAATTTCTTAATCATTGTTCTTACAACTTAACAGGGCTTTTAAATCAGCAAAACATACTAGGGGCTTTTCCCAGGATCCCTGCCCCTGGAGAGAATGTTTCACCTTGAACATTCTTCCTTCTCAGAATCCAAACGGAGTTTCTCTAAACTTCCAAGCCCATTCTCTCTGCCTTCCCAGAGAATGCCTAGATATTCCATGATTTAAGACCAATGCATTCTGAGCCACTCTGAAAGAATTACTCCTCTGATTGAATCCCAACTCCCAGCAATTCAGCCTGATATTTTTCATAGCCTTCAACACAGAGGCTGAACTCTATCTCTTACGAACTTGCTAATTTTTAACACAGGACAAAAACAATACAAAGCAGACAAACATACATACACAGACATAAGTAGAGCTCTTATTTTCACCTTTTACATTTCTTTTTATACCTAGCTACTGTCCTGACAAATTCTTTGGACTGTTTCTATCCCATTTTTACAACTTGGTCTCAAACCAAATTGTCAGTGGAGGCCATTCGTTACTTCCTGCCATGTAGCTAACACGAAAGAATCTCTTAGAGTGTCCTTCCATTGAAATCAATAGCAAGCAGTCCCACACAACATTTTTTGAGGGCTAATCCCTCTGGTCTCCCTTGACCCAGCCAATAGATCTCCAGACTTCCAAGCTCACCTCGAGAAATATGTGTTTTTCCTTTCAGACTACAGCTGCCGGCCCATCAGGACTCTATTTCTCCTTTTTGTCTTCAATTCTGCTTTACACTGAGTATCTCTGCCTCGGGTCTTTTGTCAGAGAGGGAAGGAGGCTACACACTCAGAGCCAGAGAACACAGAAAAAAAACTAGCTGTGGCCGCGCCTATCCCCTTTCGGGATGTGCAGCCATCTCTCCCAAAGACTCATCCCGGACCAAGCCCCCAAAACTGTGAGGGATAGAAAATCCTATCCAAAAATGACTACTCAGAGATCACTCATAGAAAAGCAGAATTATTTATTAGAATCTCAAGAAGCGGGTCCCATCCTGGTCTGTGAGCCAGATTCACAGCAGGAGAGAGCCACTCCCTTGAAAATGTTCACAGCTTTTATACATTTCAGACAAAGAACCTCCAAAATCCCACCCTCCATAGGTTGTGATTGGTCATACAATTCTGCACTCCCTCCATTTTGGTCAGTGGAAGGCAGTTGACAGGTGATTTACAACATTTGGTCACTTCATGCTATATTTGGCAATGGAATGCAGCCTAGGCCTTCACATGATGGGGCCTATAGGTCTGGTTTATGTTAGCTAGAAGTCTCTGATCAATATGTGCTTAGTCTATAAGTTCTTCACCATGTCTTACTCCACACACCCTTCTGCCCTTTAAAGATGGCTTTGGTTTAAAGTGTTTAAACCCAATAGCTTCAAAAGTATTCTAACCCTGCTTCTTAAAGTTTTATTTTTGTTGTTATTGTTGTTTTACTATCTGAACATATTAAAGTACATTTTGACAAAACAATGTATCTAGTGATTTCCTCAGGAATGATCATTTGATCATTTGAGAGAACACAATCTGATTTAGGAAAGATTAAGTGGAATCATAGAAACTATAAAACACTAACTTTTTTTTAGTTTCTATGATCTTTAAGTCCCTATAACATTTCCTCATTTCATTATCTTCAGGTCCTATTAGTGGTATAGCAGAATAGGACAGGACAGGACAGGATAGGACAGGATAGGATAGGATAGGATAGGATACGATAGCTAGGTGGCACAATAGATAAAGTCTAGGCCTAGAATCAAGATTAATCTTCCTGAGTTCAAATCTGTCCTCCAGTACTTACTGATCCTGGTCAAGTCACTTAACTCTATCTCAGTTTCCTCATCTGTAAAATAAACTGGAGAAGAAAATGACAAAATGCTCTAGTATCTTTGCCAAGAAAATCCCAAATGGGGTCAGAAAGATTCTGAAAGAAATAAGCAATAACAACAGTATAATATAGTATTGACTTTGACTATAATATTACTATATTTTAACATTTGAAATCAGGAGAAGAGTGGGTACATATACCACTTCCAATCCTCATTAGCTATATAATTCTAACCACTAAACCTGTCTTTTTTTAATCAGTAAAATGGAGATAATCATTCCTGCAGGATTTACCTCACAGTGATTTTTGTGAGCAAATGAGATCATATAAAAGTTAGTTCTTATTATTCTTTAGAAAGGCAGGCATTTGATAGCAAATTCTTTTAGAAGTTGGCAAGGATTTAAAATTGTTTACCTTTGATGGGGCTTTGATGAAATGCTTAATATAGGATTTAGTAATAGCCAATAATTGTAATTCTCCCTACAAAATCAGAAGTGATTAGAGTGTTACTTTATTTTATGAAAAACCATATGGCAAAACATTAAATTGCATGGTTCAAAGTAATAAAAGCTAATAAAAGTAAAACTAATAAAAGGTAATAAAGGTAATTAAAATAATAGCTCAAGATAATAAAAGTTCTTTTGAAGTTGTTTGTCAAGGTAATAAAAGCTCTGGGACTTTATGGTGCCCCTAAGCAGAGTCATGTCCATCTCTCCATTTCAGCCACTTTGTGTCTCTAGCCACCTCTCCATTAGATTATGATCTCCTTGAAGGCAGGGATTGTCTTTTGTCTTTTTTAGTCTCCCCAGTACTTTGCATAGTGCCTCATGCATAGTAATTTATTAACTATGACTCTTGAATACAACTTTTGACTATGAGTCTACCACAATTAATAATGGGGAAAAAAAACTCTATTGTACAGGATAGAGTACTGGTCTTGGACTCTGAAAGATCTGGCTTTAAATTCTGCCTCTAACATACCTAGACCATGGACAAGTTAACTGTCTACTAATTTATGTTATTGATGAATTATATTTTTTTTCAGCATTAGAGGAACTTCCTCATGCTGATTAAATCATCCTTAATACCCAAATGGTTGATGATAAAACATTAAGGAGTTGCCACAAAAGCAAAAATATGTTGTCTGCTAAATTAGCATTGTTATTGAATATGACTATAGAAGTATGAAAAAGTGTGCAAGTAGTTTGATCTGCCTGGTATGATGATATTCTTTCACTATATTCCAATAGGTACCTTAGGGTGAAGTACAGGCTAGTTCCTCAGAAGGGCCTCGGGGTCAGCCAGAGTCAGGTTAAAGGGAAAAGTGAAAGAAGCAGGCAAACTGCCACAAGTCTCACCAATGATGTATCCTAGATTTTCGAGTCCAAAGTCACCAACTTCTCTCCTTCGTGTCCTGCTGCAAAGTGACTCTGGCCTCTGTCCCCCTGCCTACAATTATCTTAACACCAAACATTCACAGAGCATCAATGGTGAGAAAAGCCATTTATCCAAACATAAGCCAATAGAGTCATTATCTCATAAGGAATAGGTAATTAGCTTTAAGTACACCTTTTTTGTCTGATTCTAGTACACCTATTCAAAGTTTCAAAATTCTACACCTTAGAATCCACAAAGCATTCCTGAGATAAAGAGAATTCAAAAAATAGTCAAGATCAAAGCCATATCCCACTCTTCACCTCCTTTGGACTAAATAAACACTATGTAGCACTCCACCCAAAGAAAATTGAAAAAGAATAAAAAATTTGCAGAAGGAAAACTACATGAAAGGCTAAAGGAAAGACTAAGTATCAGAAAGAAAATTTATAATGATGACGTTTACTTCACTCTGATATATTCATTAAAAAACAATATTGAAGTTGGAATAATAGAGTTTAGAATAGGAAGGGACCAGAATTCATCATCTCTTCTCACTTTTTGTCCCCAGCAGCTGAAAATTTTGTATCTTAGGAATATATTTAGAACTGAAAATCTAGTTTTAGATCCTTTCAGCACTCCCACTCATAACCAGAGGCCCCCTTCTCTTTCTTCTGGGACAAATTTCAAACTAGTTGTTGTTATGTACTGAAAAACAAACTGATCTTCAAACTCCTTTGACTACTGTGGGAGTGGGAGTTGGGAGGGAAGAAGAGGGGATTGTAACAGAGTTGTTTTCTTGGAACAACTTTTAACTATATTTCATTTTAAACAAATTCCATATTCGTTTAGAGATGGACTTTTGTTTTATATCATTCTAGATAGGTAGTCATCACAGAGTATAGACTGCTGGGGCTGGAGTCAGGAATACCTGAGTACAAATTTGGCCTCAAATGCTTATTAGCTGTGTGATCCTGAGCAAGTCCTTTAACCACTGTCTGACTGTTTGCTCAAATGTAAAATGAGGATAATAACAACACCTACCTCTTATTGTTGTTGAGAGGATTAAATAATAATAATAAAAGTACTTAGTGCAGGGACTGGAACACAGTAGATGTTTAATAAATAGTTTTTCCCCTTCATATTTTATTTTTTACTTGAAATAGCTTACATTTAAACATTATTTATTTTTCTTATTGCATTCTCCAAATAATCTTTGAATATAAAATATTATTTTCAAAACTTTGTCATTTTTCTTCAATTTGTAAAAATAAATGACCTCAATGTGGATATTTATTTTTCCTTAACCATTTTTTCTGATAAATCTATTTTCAATGGTATCTAACATATTTATGTCCAATTATAAGAGAAAATTATTTTCCTTTTCTGATTATATTTTTGATGATAGTATTTTGGTATCAAATCATCTGTGAATAAGAATTAAGACCATGCTTATTTTCCTTGAGAAAAGGAGTGTCTTGTCAGAAGAATGTCAAAGAAGCCAAAAAATTATCACTGGATTAAAGAGAACATGACAATTTTTTTGTTTGCTTTTTCTTTCACAAAATGACTGATATGGAAATATGTTTAAAATTATTGTACATGTATAACCTATATGTATAACCTACATGTATAACATTGCTTATTGTCTTGGGAAAGAGGAAGATAAGGAAGGGAAAGAGAAAAAAAATTGGAATTCAAAGTCTTACAAAAATAAATATTAAAAACTATTTTTACACATAATTGGAAAAACAAAATACTATTGAATTTTTAAAAAAAGAACCCATAGCAAGAAATAAGGTGTAATAAGATTGGAAATATAGGAAGAAACTAGATTATGAAGAACTTTGAATTCCAAGCCAAAGGATTTAGCACTTGATCAGAGAGGCAATAAAGAACCATTGGAATTTCTTGAATAGGAATGGGAATAGTAGTGATAGGGTGATATAGAAGGACCTTCATACTAGAAAACTCAGTTTAGAGGCTGAATGGAAGGTGGATTAGAGTGAGGAGAGACTTGAGTCAGACAAATGCAACAGCAGGCTATGATTGCAATAATAATGATAAGGGCCTTCACTATATGGTGGCATATTCACTAATATGGTGAAAGAAAAGTACATATTTGAGATATGTTGCAAAAGTTAAATAGACAAGCTGTGGCAAGAGATTAAATATGGGACAGGGAAGATAGTTAGGAGTTGGCCTCAGGAAATCCATTGTTAGGAATTAGGAGGATATGTATCCCAAACATATGAAGCCTTCCCCATGAGAATGGGTAGATGATAACAAGACCTACTTAAAGTTTGGTCAAACTTCAAAGATGTTAAAGTCATCCATTGCATCCCAGGCCCATCACAAGTCGTCCTGATTCTTGACTCTGAACTTCAGTGATTCTGGAAGACAGAGGGAGGCTGACAACTTTGTGTAACTCTGACCCATTTAAAACCAATTTGTAAGAAAGTCAAGACATCGGTCATGTCACTGGTCTTTGAAAATGAAAGACAAACAACAATGGAGTGGAACTCACTTCAAAATAATTTACAATTTTTAATAACTAATGACAATTTGGCATCATTTATTTAAAATCAAGATTAATGAAATATATTTATATGTCTCCTAGATATATGCCATACCTGTACACATTTGTTACAGTCTAATCTCCTCTTTCCTCTCAAATATTATTGTTCCTCTTTATATCAATCTTTGCAGATGATTGTCCACCCGTTACAAATGAAAAAAAAAAAAAAGTCTTTTTCTCTTTTACTAAATGATAGGTTGAATGAACTTAGCATATGTTGGCTGTAGGGCATTGCCACTGCTAAATGGCATTTCTAGACTCTTAGCATCTTTGCTAGGTGATTTTAAGCAAATCAATAATGATTTATTCAACACTTTCTATGACTCTCACTATGCTAAAATGAGGGGATACAAATAAAAGCAAAAAGAAAGGCACACCTTGTCCTCAAGGAAGTAGCATTCCTGTGGGAGAATATAATACATAAAGGGGAGCTGAAAGGGAAGAGAAAATGTTCTCACCAGAGGGATGATGTTGAAGTCCAGAGAGTCAGTAGCTGAGTCAGGAGAATGAGAGATAACTGGTTTGGGTCCCTTTATTCATTATAGAAGTAATTCCTTAGTAGCTTCCAACGGTCTTCAGTATAAAATCCAAATTCTTTAGCTTGTCATTCAAAACTTTCGATGGAGAAATTATTCTTAAATAAGCTATTAACAGTAATGACAACAAACAGATCCATACCTCAGATTCCCTGGTTCATGACACAACTCAAAGCAAATCCAAATTTTATCCATTTTTCAAGATCTAATTCAATCTCTACTATATGCACATATTTTTTACTCCAAATCATGTCTTTCCTATGAAATTCTTATAATGAATTTATTATTTATTTTAATAGTATTATTTATTATTTAAATAAATTTATTCTGTTCTTTTTAAAATTTGAGTTCCTAATTCTCTCCCTCTCTTTTACCATTTTATCACTCACTGAGATAGTAAAAAATATTAATTATACAAGTGAAATCATGAAAAACATATTTCTTTATTAGTCATATTCCAAAAGTGCAAATATATTTTTCTGAAATTATCTCCCTTATAATTTTGTAGCATATAATAATATAATAGATAGATATATACTCTTTCAAAATCATCTACCACAACTTGTTCAGCCATTCCCCAATTTATGAGCATTCCCTCAATTTCCAATTCTTTGCTGCCATAGAAGAGCTGCTATAAATATTTTTATACATAATGGTCCTTTTTCTTTTTCTTTGATTTCTTTGGGGTAAGACCTAGAAGTGATAATGCTGGATCAAAAGATATGTAGTTTCATAGCCCTTTGAGTATAATTTTAAATAGTTCTCCAGGATAGTTGAACTAGTTTACAACTCCAACAATTTTTTTTCCCTCCTCATGTCCAGCATTTGTCATTTCTGATAGGTGTAAGGTGATTCCTCAAAGTTGTTTGAATTTGCATTTCTTCAATCAACAGCAATTTACAGCATTTTTATGACTTTTTCTAAAAATTATTTGTATCCTTTGACCATTTATCAATTGTGAAACAGCTTTTATTTTTAAAATTTAACTCAGTTCCCTAAAGAGTTGAGAAATGAGGCCTCAATTTGTGATAATTTTTTTTTTTGATATTGCTTCATTTTCTATGGTACTTTTTTTTCTTTTACACAAACAAAAGTATTATAGCTTTTTATTTACAAGATATATGCATGGGTAATTTTACAGCACTGACAATTGCCAAGCCTTTTGTTCCAACTTTTCCCCTCCTTTCCCCCCCTTCCTCCAGATGGCAGGTTGACCATTACATGTTACATATGTTAAAGTATAAATCAAATACAATATATGTATACATGTCTAAACGAATTGGACTTTGAAATAGTATACAATTAACCTGTGAAGGAAATCCAAAATGCAGGGGGACAAAAAATAGGGGTATTGGGAATTCTATGTAATGGTTCATAGTCATCTCCCAGAGTTCTTTCACTGGGTGTAGCTGGTTCAGTTCATTACTGCTCTATTGGAACTGATTTGGTTCATCTCATTGTTGAAGATGGCCACATCCATCAGAACTGATCCTCATACAGTATTGTTGTTGAAGTATACAATGATCTCTTGGTCCTGCTCATTTCACTCAGCATCAGTTCATGTAAGTCACTCCAGGCCTTTCTGAAATCATCCCACTGGTCATTTCTTACAGAACAATAATATTCCATAATATTCATATACCACAATTTATTCAACCATTCTTCAATTGATGGGCATCCACTCAGTTTCCAGTTTCTCACCACTACAAAGAGGGCAACCACAAACATTCTTGCACATATAGATCCTTTTCCCTTCTTTAAGATCTCTTTGGGATATAAGCACAGTAGTAACACTGCTGGATCAAAGGTATGCACAATTTGATAACTTTTTGAGCATAGTTCCAAATCATTCTCCAGAATGGCTGGATGTATTCACAATTCCACCAACAATGTATCAGTGTCCCTGTTTTCCCACATCCCCTCCAACATTCTGCATTCTATGGTACTTTTTAGCAAAATAAAGTGTCCCTGATTGTCTCATTTAATTGGGCCTCATTTTGTATTTGCTTTTGCTTTCGTTTTGTCTGTTACCTACCCCTGCTTTTTTTTACCTCACATGCCCACATACACACACACACACACACACACACACACACACACACACAGAGTGAGAAATACTTCATTCTATATTCAGACTCTATCACTTCTTTCTCTGGAAAAAGATAGCATTTTGCATCTTGAGTTCTTTGTGCTTATCTTAGATCATTGTATTGCTGAAAAGAGTTAAATCAGACATAATCTTCATAATACAATATTACTGTTACTATTTACATTGTTCTCTTATGTCTGCTCACTTCACTTTGCATCAATTCATGTCATTCTAGGTTTTTCTGAAATCTTCTTGCTTGTCATTCTATTTGCTTGTCATTCTTGCTTTTTTTCTATTTGACTTTTTTATTTTCCCCCAGTTATATGTAAAAACAATTTTTAACGGTAGCTTTTCAACCTTTGAATTTCATCCTACTCCCCTCCTATTGAGAAGATAAACAATTTAATACAGATTACATGTGTGTAGTTATTCAAAACATTTCCTACTTTTTATTTTACTTTATTTTTCTTGAGAAATTTTTTTTGGGGAGTGGGGAAATCTTATGTTTTCTTTCACAATGTTATGGAAATGTTTTGCATAACTTCACATGTGCCTTTTCAATGGTGAGTACAGATGTAATGCTGGAGAAACTGAGGCAAGATAGAGATTAGAGAGTATTTAATAATTTATTTTAAGGGAGAGATTTACTGGGACCAAATGAATCCATGGTTTGGTCCCAGGGCTGAATGAGACTATTGTCTCCAAGAATCTAGCAAACAATGTGAGTTCTCAATGACCTATATACACATGACTCAGACCCAGGGAACAGCCTGAGGCAGGAGTGGAGTCAGAGTGCTGAGAGCACTCTGACAGGGTGGGGTGAGCCACCAGAGATGGGATGACATAATAAGGGGATGACACCCCTGACCTGGGGAGAGGCATCTTGATAAAATGGTATCCGATATTCTGATAGCTTAGGATGGGGAGAGGCATTCTGATATTCTAAAACAGAAGATCTTTTATCAAATATTCTGATTAAGAAGGAGGGGTGGTTTCACCTGACTGAGCAGATAATTATAAACTGAAGCAGAATGATTAGGGAAACTGAGGCAGGACTGGGTCAGGATAATTAGGGAAATTGAGTCAGGACAATAAAAGAGAACTGTGGCATAGCACAGAGAAAGGAAGGGAGAGAGAATCCAGAAGTCAAAATTTCAAAAAGAAATGTAAAAAATTGTTTTACATGTTACTGGGGGAAAATAAACTATTAAATAAACAAAACATTTCCATAACAGTTATGTTGTAAAAGAAACCATAGGCCAGAAAAATAAACCTCTCAAAAAAATAAAGTTTAAAAAGATGCTTCAATCTGTATTGAGAAACCATCACTTCTTTCTCGGGAGAGGGATAGCATTTTTCATCATAATAAGATAGAAATGGATGAGATAAATAAATAAGTTAGCAATATACATACATTCATATATACACATATAAATACACATATGTATTATGTATATGTATACATATATTTGAAAAAAGGAGGAAGAAACAAAATAAGAAGAAAAAAGGGAGAGAAAAGGAAAAGTAAAGAAAAGTTCATCCTTTTTAATGCAAAGAAGAAAGTCAGAAAGAAATGTAAATAAGCAAGAGAGCTTTGAAGGTTAAGGACTGAATTTATTACTTTTTAAAAAGCAAGTTATATATAATAGATATCCACAGTTACACCTATGACCCTTTTTTTGTGTTCTGTGCATCTGTGTATATGCGAATGACAATTTTTTAGTGTTAATTTCAGAATAAAAATAAAATTTTGTAATAATTTTAAAAATGTATTTTCTTATAATTTGGTTATTTTTTTAAAAGCATATCCACTACTAAGGTAGGGATCATAGGTGAAAAAGCCAGACATACAGAGGAATACCCGTAAAGAGATAAACAATCTCTGACATATGTTTTTAGGAGTATTCCCATGTACCTCACAATAAAACTTTTGAAGATATATAGGAAGATAATGTCAACATCTAGGTCCCCAGTTGAAAATTTGACCACATATATTACTGAATTAAAGGCAACAAAAAAAAGGCACATGTGAAGTTATGTAAAACATTTCCATAAAAGTAACATTATGAAAGAAAACATATGATTCCCCCCCCAAAATAAAACCTCTCAAGAAAAATAAAGTAAAATAAAAAGTAAGAAATGTTTTGAATAACTACACATAGTACCATGACATAATTCAAAACCAATTTTCACTCAGTCCAGTTCCTTCCTATATACCAAGCTGCTTCCATACTTATAGGTTTTGTGGATAGTGCATATTATATGATTATAATGATTATACTGATGCAGATATGCATTTCATAATCTATTTCCAGACAGTTTGGGTAAAATATAAACTTAAACTAAGCCCAAAAATGGAGTATTCAAGATGAAATACAAGCCAACCCTTTGAGACTTTAAACTGATAATCTAGAAATCTGTTTTCCTAAGATCATGCCCAAGTTGCACATATTCTGCTTTTTTCCAAAAGTGTCCTGTGTTTGCAAAATAATTTTAATTAAATAATAAAGAAATAGTATTTATAATCTTCAGAGTAATTGAAATTTTTTGTTTATTTAGATGGCCTCTAGAGCCTAATGCCATCATACCTAAGTACTTCATCTTCATTGCAAAAAAGAGGAAAGTGCTTGAAAGTACAGATGATGCTAGTGAAGAAAGTGGAGTGATCAGAAAGCAAATACTTCTATGAATTTTTTTCCACTTTTCAGTGCCAGAATTTCAGTACCTATTATTTTATATACATATTTTTTCCAGCCAGCAATGCTAGAGTTTTGATTCAGAATTAGAGTAGGTTTAAGGTATCTATCATTCTAAAGACTAATTTTAATATTTTTGTCTTCAACCTTTAGCTTATAGTTCTACAAATAACTTTTCTTATCTATCTACAAATATAAATATAGTTCCACAGATCAAACTCTTGAGACAATAGTGAATAAAACACTTCTCAGTTAATTGCTGACTATCAGATAGTTAATCTGTAGGTCAGTGATAAAGACCACTCTTCTGGGCCATTGAACTAGCATGTCAATGATGTAAAACTATGTAGGAGAATCATAAAAGTGATTATGAAGTTGTTTAGAGGCTTGAAAATTACCAGCCTAATTAATGTATAGAGAATTTTAGAACCTATTTTACTCTAGAGTCATCCCATCTGTGTGCCAGTATATTATTTTATATATTATATATGTGTAATATAATATAATATATTATTTGACATGATAGAAAAGTGGTAATAAATTGGCACCAGGAGTGGTAAATAGATTTGGGAGAACATAATTGTACAAAAACATTATAAAAAAGTATAATAGGGATTCAATTCATGGCATAACAAACTTATGCCACAGACATCCATCACATTCACCAGAAACTCTGAGGGTCTTCCCCTTCCAGACTGATTTTTTTTAAGACTAGTTAAAAAAGATTATTCTTTGCCTCAATTTTTACCCAGTCTTAATCACTGATTGGGCATTGCTTCAGTCAAACTGATTCTTGTTAAAGACTAGCTTTAAAAAGCTATAATCTACCACTGCATCCAGGTCTATTTCCAGTCATCCCAATCTATATCTTGCTACTGGAACTAGATGGGACTGCAAGAGAAAGTGAGGCTGGCTTGTAATTTTGCACAGCCCTCCCTCATTTAAATCCAGTTCACTTGTATGTCATGGCATCACTTTCCTGATGTCATGGTCCAATTTGAGAATGAAAGACAAACAACTTTTTTGTGCCTTTTTCCCATTACTCCTATTCAGCCTTCTGGTTCCATGTAGAAGTCTAATCCTCTTTCATACAATTATCATGTCTTTTCAAGTCTCTTTTTCAATCAGATTTCCTCATTCTCTTTAATCAGTTCTTACAGTGTAATGATGGAAAACATTTCACCATACTCTTTCCCCTATGTGAAATAGAATATATGTGTATTTATACATGCATTTATACACATATTGTTGAGGTTGGGGAGGAGACCCCAAAAGTTTGGGATCACAGACTGGTGGCACAAAGTGTCTCAAAAGAATTTGCAGGGTTGAACCCATTCTATGTCAAGGAGCAAAGTTTTATTGTAATTGTAATGCCATTACAAGTGGGCTAAGTTCCAAAAAAATTAGCAAGGAAACAGAAATATTTATGCAGCTTTCTATCATTGACATGCTAGTTCAATGGCCCAGAAGAGTGGTCTTTATCACTGACCTACAGATTAACTATCTGATAGTCAGCAATTAACTGAGAAGTGTTTTATTCACTATTGTCTCAAGAGTTTGATCTGTGGAACTATATTTATATTTGTAGATAGATAAGAAAAGTTATTTGTAGAACTATAAGCTAAAGGTTGAAGACAAAAATATCTTAGTTTTTAAAAAAGAACTTATACCAAGATACTAAATAAATTTGTGAAGGATTATGTTCCTGTAATTTATCATGATAGGGAATAAGAAAATGAAAAGCATTGGCTATTTAAGAATTTCATTCTTCACAAAGACATAAAATTATTATCTTTACCTGCATTAATTCAAAACTATTCCTTCTCTTCTAAGAGTATTCTATCAGTTTCTTGCTCCAAACCATCATCAGGTCACTTCCTTTAAGAAATAAAGGTTTTAATAAATGCTTTCAACAGCATGTCCTCTGAGGTCTCTGAGGGCAGCTTCTTTCTTTTATCATTTCTAAGGCAGCTGTATTTAGACTGAGAACCTTAACCAACAATAGTGTATTTTTAAGGGAATATAATCCTCTTGCCTGAGGCCAAAAGCTTCTTTGATGAAACAAAGGTAAAATTCTTATTATATTGACAGAACTCAGGTGTCAGAAAGACAACTTCAAATCCTCAGTTTCTACAAAGTTTTCACTGAACTTATCTATCTTTTTAAGATGAAGCTGCAGAAGTTGGAAAGGGGACCCCAAAAATTTGGGATCACAGACTGGTGTTCCGAGGTGTCTCAAAAGAATTTGCAGGCTTGAACCCATTTCCTAGTGAAGGGGCAAAGTTTATTAGAATTGTAATGCCAATTGAAAGGCTAAATTCCATAAGAGATTATTAGCAAAGTGCTAAAAGAGAGGAAACACTTTTGTGCAGCTTTCTATAATTGACATGCTAATTTCATGGCTCAGAGGTAGGATGAGGAGTGGTTGTCAGCAGAATTTGGTTCTCACTGACCAACAGACTATCACTATTGTCTCAAGAATTTGGTCCCTGGGACTATCCTGAGACCAGAATCTATCTGACAGTCAGCAATGAATTGAGGAGTGATCTATTCAGAATCAGACAAATTGTTGCTTTTGAATTGGAGGTGGAAAATCCCTGAGGCAGACTCCAAAACCAGAAGATTTAGAATTACTGATTTATTGTTAGAACAGAAGTCCCTCTAAGATCAGGGGACCTCAAAATCATTGCTGTCTCCATTAAATCTTTCAAAAAAAATTTTATTAATTTTTTTATTATTTAAACTTAAATGTAGAAGTAAAAAGAAAGAAAACATCATGTGCACAACAGAACATAAGAAATTATTCAAAATATGAAAAATAAATTTCCATTTCAAGAAAGCATTTATAATAAATATTATACATTGTATTCAGAATTGTTCATCTTTGCTTTCTTATTGGTTCCTTTGTTCTCTGCTGTGAGGTTTAAAAACCTCAATAAATAAACCTCAAAAAAATAAAATTTTATTCTTTTCCCCACTTTGCCTTCCATTCCCCCAAGCAGGCTACAATTAAGCATGGAGATACACACACACACTTACATGCATATATATGTATCTAGATAAATAGATATACATACACACACACATATATATACATATGCATATACATATACTTAGATATCTATAATACACATATATATTTTTATTACATATGTTTTATATATATAGATAGATAGTATGTGTGTGTGTGTGTGTATGTGTGTGTAGGGTTGTACTATGCCTGTTTGTTTTCTGTTACTCTGAAGGTGGATAGCACCCTTTTTAGGATCCAAGTCTTCCCGTATTTTTTTTTAATCCAACAACTCATCATTTTCTATACCACAGCAATATACCAAATTTACACTATCTAGTTGTTTTAGTCACTTTTTTCTAATAAATTCTAATAAATTCTACTTCCAAGCAATATTATGTTTGTGTGTATCTCTTGTTTCCTAGCACTGCTTGATGAGATCTAGATAAGGTATACCTAAATAAAATTAGGGTTAATTGAGGTCTGATGGCAGGTTCAGGATACAGGGAGTCAAATGGAGCTCTCCTGCAACCCCTCTGTATTCGGCACAAGGATACAGAGTTAAATGAGGTCTAGTGGCAGCGCAGAGTTTCCTGTAAAGGAATTTACAGGCCCAAAAATCTAGATTGATTAAAAAAAAAAAAAAAAAAAAAGATGTTAGAGAAAGAAATATACCATAAGTGGCGGACAGAAAGTCTGTGATGCAAAGCATGTTGCTTGCATGTTTCAACCCTCTGCAAAGAGAGATTCCAGCTTGACTCTTTTATTTATTTTATTTAAATTTATTTTATTTATTTATTTTATTTAAAGGGGCCTATGGGTGGAGTCCCAAATTGGTTGCTTGATAAACCCAGGGAGGCCATAACCCACCAAATTGGGGTTGGGAAACCTGAGCAGATAATTAGTTAGCTCAGATTGGGATATCTCCCTTTGGAATACAAAAGGGTGCTTTTGACCAGGGCTTATAAATCAAAGGTCAGCCATGGGGGTTGGGGATCATAAAGGAATCTTAAAGGGGATGGGAATTGAGAATCAGAAAGGAATCTTAAAGAGGCCACCGCCCATATCATGCTGACTCATCTACTTTACTTTTATCCCCTATCTTTCCTTGCTATTACTTAACTTATTAACCTCCCCTCCAAGGATCTCTTCCTTATCTTCTTCCCCTACCCCTTTTTAACCTCTTTACGTCATTCCGTGAGTGGCTTACATATCTTGTCCTCTCCCTATTAATCTATACTTCCTTCTATAATGCCCCTTTATTTTATTCCCTCCCCTTCTTAATTCATAATGAATTTAGAGGACTTTTTTATCCTTCTAGATTTATATTTATTGTTCCCTCTTTAACCTATTCTCAATGTGAGGAGGATTGCAGAATTATCAGTCTTCCCTCCCCCATCTAATTCCTCTGTATCAATTTTTGCTCTTACACATAACCTAATTATTTTTTTTTACCTTTTCCTATATGATTTTGCTTTTTTAGAATCACATCATATTCAGCTTTACCCCAATCTTTCATCTTAGACGTATGGTTTACATTTCCACATAACAAAGCATTAACAATTTGTATTTATTGACTCCATTGAAATTAACCTTTGATGCTTATCTGATATTTTTCTTAGATCTTATATGTTAAATTTTCTATTATGTTAGGTCCTTTTACATTAAAGTCCTGAAAATCTGACAAGTCATTGAATGTCTATTTTTTTCCATTCAGGATTATGTTTAATTTTGCTGGGTATAATATTTTCAGCCATAATCCTAATTCTTTCTGTTCTTCAATACATAATGTTCCAAGACCTGTGGTCTTTTAATATAGCCACTGCTAGGTCTTGTGTGATTCTAAACATAGCTTTGTCATATTTTTTTTTCTTCTTGTTTGTAGCTATTTTTTTCTTGATCTGGGATTTTCAGAATTTAGCTATGTGTTCCTGTAGGATTTCCTCATGTGATCTCATTCAAATAAATGATAATTGGTAGATTTTTTACCCCTATTTTCTATTTTCTCCTCTTAGTCTAATGCTTTGGGACAATTTTCTTTATTTCTTGAAGTGTCATATGAAGATTCCTTTTTTAGTTACAGATTTCAGGTAATCCAATTATTCTTATGGTTTCTCTTCTTGATCTGTTCTCTAGATATGTTTTCTCATGAAATATCTCACATTCTCTTCTATTTTTAAATTTTTTTTATATTGTTTTATTATTTCTTGGTCTCATAACTTTGCTGGCTTCCCTTTCCCCAGTTCTAATTTTCAAGGAGTCATTTTCTTCCTTAGTTTTCTGGGTATGCTTTTCTAGTTGATTGACTTTCTTTTCATAATCTTATTTTTATTTTTATTTTTCTTCCTCAATCTCTCTCATTTGATTTTTTTTTTAGTTTCTTCTATGAATTCTTTTTGGGCAGGTGACCATTTGATGTTACTCTTTGGGATAGGAGAAGCTTTTTTTTTTTTTTTTTAATTTTAGTAGCCTCCTCTGAAGATGAACTCTGGTTATTCCCATAGTAACTTTTTATAGTTGAGTTCTTTCTCCTTTGCCTTTGTAACAAATTACTGGTATAACCTCTCAGTCCTAGTATGGGGGATGGTGCCTCTGACTTCGTCTCAGTTTTCCCCCTGGCCTAGAACCCAAAACCAAGAACTCTGCCCTCTTGTAAGTACCTGCAGCTAGTAGCATCTCTGCCCCACTGCTTCTACACTCATCAGGCATGTGCTAGTTTCTTCTCATCCAGAGTCAAGTCTCAGCAGCATAGCTAGGTCTGATATTTCTTTTCAGCAGAAGTTCCCTCAATTTTCTCTGACTCAGAAACTTTATTTCCCCTAGTTCATGTGGCTAGTACCTGTCCTCCCACAGTTAATCCTGGTCTGTTTCAACAGAACTAGCCTAGAGGTGTTTGCACTTCACAGAGGCCAAACCTCTTTCCTGGTATTTTTCTTTGGATCTTCTCCAATAATGTCAAAAGAATTACTGCTTTACCTCAACTTTTATTTGTTTTTAATAGGTCTACTTTACCCTGAGGTATAATTTTGTCTTGTTTGTGGGGAAAGCTTGGAATTTTCTGACCTACTCCATCATTTCCCAGAATCCTCTCCCAATCAGTCTTAAGAGAAGCAATAGTATTTGCTAGGAATTATTATTACTGCTGTTCTTTTGGATTCGTTTTAACTCTTTCATTCAGATCCTTTGTGACCCATTTGAGATTTTCTTGGAAAAGATATCAAGTTGATTTGCCATTTCCTTCTCCAACTCATTTTACTGATGAGGAAACTAAGACAAACAGGATTAAGGCTTGCCCAAGATCATATAGCTAGTAAGTATGTGTCTAAGACCAGATTTTAACTCAGGAAGATGTTTTATTCTAGGAACCATCACTTGACCTACCAAGCCCTTGTAGCTATCTCTACAAAAACATGCAGGATTTTTGTGGTGTAATATTTCATCAAGTTGAATTTTTGCAGGATTATATATTTCTGAATTATTAAATTTAACATTAATTGAAATATTTAAATTGAATGATTACTTTTATTTTCTTTAAAAAGATATACCTTTTAAAATCTTTTAAAAGGCTTAAATTTTTTATTTATTTATTTTTACAAAAATTTTATGCATAGGTGATTTTTCAGCATTGACAATTGCAAAACCCTTTGTTCCAACTTTTTCCCTCCTTACTCCCATCCCTTCCCCCAGATGGCAGGTTGACCAATACATGTTGAATATGTTAAAATATAAGTTAAATACAATGCATGTATACATGTCCAAACAGTTATTTTGCTGTACAAAAAGAATTGGACTTTGAAACAGTGTACAATTAGCCTGTGAAGGCAATCAAAAATGTATGCAGACAAAAATAGAGGGATTGGGAATTCTATGTAGTGGTTCATAGTCAACTCCCAGAGTTCTTTTGCTGAGTGTAGCTGGTTCAGTTTATTACTGCTCTATTGGAATTGATTTGGTTCATCTCTGTTAAAGAGGGCCACATCCATCAGAATTGATAATCATATAGTATTGTTGAAGTATATAATGATCTTCTGGTCCTGCTCACTTCACTCAGCATCAGTTCATGGAAGTCTCTCCAGAAAGGCATAAAATTTTAAAAACCTTTTTAAAAAGGCATACTCTTAAAAATATCTTTTAAAAGATATTTTTAAAAATAAGTTTTTCATGAGCATATAATAAAACTACATTCTACATTCTTCCACAAAAGCCCACCTTTAATTCATCATAACATGGATGTGATCCAGTGTTCTTGAAAGTGCCAATGAAGTGCCAGACTATTAGAGATCACACTTAAATGGAAAGGTTTCAATTGCAAACCTGGTAAAAGACCAGAATGAGTTACCCATGCAAAAGCCAACATAGTTAAGTTCATAAAGGCTCATCCACAGGGGGATGACAAATTATTTTGAGCCGAATAACTCATAGAAACTATCTACAAAGATGTGCACCTTCTGATCATGAGATTTGGAGTTATAATGGATCTTAATGGATGTTCTAGGCCAAACCTCATTTTATAGAGTGAGAAATAGGCTCAGAAATAACATTTGAACACAGATATTAAGTAGTGATACCAGGAATTGAACCCAGGTCTTACAATTTCAGATATAGCATTTTTTCCTCGATATCACAGTTGTGTAATATAGGATGCTACAAGGATAATCCATTATAATAAGGTGTTATTATTCTACTAAGTCACTTATATGGCTATATTATATATCAAATCATTATTCTCCAGTATTTACAATTTATCTTAGTGTCACATGGAAATTTGTTTTTATTGGCATCTTTATTATGCTGTCTTTTTCTGCCCACAAGAGGAATTCTTGCATTATAGGGACTTTCTGTTTCAGCAAAGTGAAAATCATGCTTTTTTTTTTGTTTATGGTTAAAAAATCACCTTCCTGGGTTATTGCAATAATCTCCTAATAGATTCTTCCTGCTTCTACTTTATTCAGTACTTCAATTCATGGTTTACTCTGCTGCCAGAATGTTTTTTATTTAAAATAGATTTAAACATTTTATTCTTCTACTCAGAAATCTTCAATGACTCTTTTTTGTCTACTGTTGAGAGATTTCCTCAATCAGGAAAGTGTTGGCCTCCTGGGAGTATTTCACCCACTAGTGGGACTGTAAGACTAGATATCATATCAGATCCCTGATCAAATTGTTATTTTACCAGATATTTCACTTATAATCTGAATTAATGAAAGGCAATATCAGTATGCATAGTGGATAAAGAACTTGCCTTTAAGGAATATTTGGGACCATCTCCTGCCTCTGATACTGTCTTGGTAAAACAAGCAACTCTCTTTACCTCTCAGCACTCTAAGCAAGATTCTAAAACTTTAATTTGCCAAACAGAGGCTAACCTGAATTAGCAGAGTGAGTATCCTCTCTTGGAGTTTCCCTTAATTGATAAAAATCACAAGTCTTGTTTAAAAAAACAAAACAAAACAAAACAAAACAAAACAAAACAAAACAAACAACAAAAAAAACTGATGCAAAATTTTGTGCCAAATATGAAAAACTAAGAAATTATTTAATAAATTAATTAATAATTTAATAATATTCTCTTTAGAGCTGCAATAACCAGAATTTATAGTCTCCATATACCATTTAGAGTATATTGACTTTTCTTTGAGTGTTTCATAGTTGTGAAATAATGAACTTGAACTGTGCCTTGCTCCCCACCCCCATGAGATTTCTATTTTCTGGAGAATTGTTAAAGGATCCAATATATATGAAGTATCCAGGCTCACTAGTTTTTGCTATCGTATATTTGTTTAAAGCATATTGAAACTGCAAAGATGTTTTCTTTCCCAACTTGGAACTGATTTCAACCTTGAATACCAAATATAATACCTTGATGAATCAATAGTAACCTACAAAGTACTTGAAGTACTAAACTGAGAAGCTGAAATACTTTCCTAAGAAAATTTTGAATAATAAAAGTTCATATAGAGAGTATTTTAAAATTGTAAATATGTTGATAACAAGGAAAGAAATCAACTTAATAAAAGAATGAATAAATGCTTAATTTCAAATTTGGAGTTTTATGTTTTAGTGACATGGTTATATTTTTCATATATCATTTACTTATACCTACACATTTACATATTTGTACAACTTATTTGAAAGTCAAGAGCATGTATCCTGCATTTGTGAAATAGATGTGGTTTGTTTCAAAAGTAATTAGACAAAAGTCCTTTTCTTCATTATTAGTGTCTCTGCAGTACCTAAAATAGATTTGTACTTTTCATTCTAGTATTACTAGCCCAAAAATGTGAAGACAGTTTTAAGTAGTATTAGAATGACATTTAATCATGATTGGTATTTCTCTCTCATTTTATGAATGCCATTCCATTTTATGTTTTAATCTTTCTTTGATATAATATGCATATGTTTGATATTTGGGGGGTATCTTAAGCTTTTTTTTGTAAGGCAATTGGGGTTAAGTGACTTGCCATGGGTCACATAACCAATAAGTATAAAATGTCAGGGCCAGGGCCATCTAGCTGCCAGAGCATATCTAAAACTAAATTGGTTTGTTGCAAACTGGATCTAACAATTAATCTCTAAAACACAGGATTACCTTTTAAAATTATATTAACATGAACCCATAATTCTCTAAGGATTAAGTTTTTATTTTTCTCTTAGATCTAGAGCAAGAATGGAATTTAGAGGAATTGAATCCAATCCCAAAATTTAGAAATTGTGGCCCAGGAAGATGAAATGATACCCGTGGTTACACTTCTGATGTAAATGTAAGCATCAGAAGCACAATTTGAACTCAAGTCATTTGACTCCAGAACTAGTGTTCTTACCACAGTACCCTTTGGTCCATGGTAAATGACTATAAATAGAAAGATATAGGAGCAAAGTGGTAATTCTCCTCACTTCCAGTTTAAATGCTTTAATTGCCTTCTAAGATTCATTTTGAAGTGATAAAGTATAAATACTAAGAAATCAACAAAGTATTTAATTTTCTATTATTTCTTTTGTTTTTAAAGGCAATTGGTATTAAGTGACCTGCCCTAGACAAGCAGCTAGGAAGTATTAGTGTCCGAGGTCAAATTTAAACTCCAGTCCTTCTGATTTTCAGGGCGAGTGTTATCTACTGCACCCAGACAGCTAACTAGTTCATTGATTCTTGAGCATAAAGTATCTTTCTCTTTAGATTTTTCTTCTATTTAGTGAATGTGCCCATGCGTAATGACAAAATGGTAGACTTTCTGTAGTTTAATAAAATATGATTGTTTGCCAGTTAAAGGTTCACAGTGTTGGGCTTGTTTTCAAAAACATCATTTAATAAAACTCATAATCTATCAAGTACTTAACTGAAGGTTGGTAGGGACAATGAATTTGCCTCCTTGGAGTCACTCCCTAGTGTTATTCATAAGGAGTCTTGTGCCCTTTTTTTGAATATTCATTTATAAAGACTCCAGAGAGACAGTTTAAAAATGAGGGAACCAACTCTAGGGAAAAGATTTGAAGAGAGAAAACTTGACCCCTGGAGCTAGAATCCTGCCTACATGAACTGCTAGATCTCCAAAGTAAAACTAAGGGGGCTTTCTTTTGGTGCTTGCAGAGCCAATGATTTTGACTCTTTTTGAGAATCTAACAGTGCCCAAGCCAAAATTTTTAGCTTAGTCAGATACTAAAGGCAGTGCTATTTAATAATATAATAAGATTATTAATTTACTACTAGCCCAAGGGACTAGCACTCAATAAGAAAAATGTTAATCCTTTCCAAAAGAGAAACTCATCTACCAAATGATGTGTGTCAACTTCCAGACTTTGAACAAGATAAATTCAATAAACCAGTATATCGTGCTGAGTTCAAGATGTTCTAGACTATTTGGTAGGTAATCAATCATTTTTAGTACAAAAAATAAGGAATTTTTAAGGATCATGCCTAGGTGAAGGTGCAGGTCAATTCTCTGAGAGCCTCCACAGCTGTGAATCATAACACTTGAAGGAGTTGCAAAACAGCCTTCACACATGTTCCCTGTGAATTGGGAACGAAATAAATTGGAGGCAAGAAGGAAGAGGAGAGAGGTCAGACAATGCAATTGTCTCTCAGTCAGGAGGTTAGAGAACAGCAACTTCCTATCAGTCTCCTTGTATCATCATCATCCCCTTACATGAAGAGATCTATTCTACAAGTGTGAGTTAGGCCTCTAGCAGCCACTTGCAGGTGGTTCCTGTACTGCAACACTCAATCTCACTTGGGCAAATATGATCGGTAATAACTGAAAGTTATCTAAACCTGGAAGGTTTAGAAGTGGTTCGGTACAGTCACCAGAAAAACATTGCATTTGTCAGTGATATTTATTAGCCAGTACACAAGCTGGAGTTCTAAGCTCTGAAATAGGTTATCACCAGTAAATTCAAATACCATATTTATGACAACAACAATATGTATACATTCATATTTTAAAATCTTGTTAATCAAAAAAAATTATTATCTCTGGTAGGACTTCAGAGACTTTAATTAGGAAACAGAGGAAAAATATTTATTGATTTTCTTGGGCTTTTACAACTCTTTTTGAGAGAGAGATAAAAAGAAAAAGAAGGGCAGAGAAAGGAGACAGAGAGACAGAGACAGAGGGGAAGAAGAAGGGAGGGAGGGAAGGAGAGAATATACTCTGCCATGTTGCCATCCAAATTGTTCTTTCTACATGAAAAAAGATTTGAAAATGCACCTTAACTTCAATCATTAACCTAATTCCAAGCCATTTGAAGAGGACCAAAGAGTTTATATAAATGACTTTAATTTATTAGTACCTTGGAACTTGTTTCCAGAATTTCTAAATTATTCCTACTTAATACTGAATACTCTGGCCCTAACTACCTAGAAAACTAGGAATATTAGATTATACCTCTTCCTCAAGATTCTCCAAAACTCTTAAAGGGGTTAATTGTGTTTAGTTTCTTTGCAAATAACTCCAAAGCCTCTTAATGGTATTCTTCTAAATATAAGGTATACTTTCTTGTACCTCAGTTCTGTTTACCTACCTGTGAATTGGGAATTAATTTTTACAAAGGAACATTTATTTTTAAAAGGTATAACCTATAAATATTAAAATGTACCCTTCTTCTCTAATACTTAGATTCATAATCCTTCTCTTTCTTTCCAGTACCATTGAATCTCTAAGGAAGGGAAGAGAAATGGGTTTATAGTTTATATCAGTTCCAGTCCTAGTTCCAAATCAAAGTCTCATTTTGTGCTCAAGTCCTAGGACCTCTGATTTCTTTGGACTTCCCTGCCAGATTGACTGATTGTACTATCCCACCTGTGATCTTGGCTCTGGGCTCTGTCACCATGGCTCCCAGTGGGGAATTCATTCCTGTACCTGAAATGGAGAAACACAAATTTCACAAAATAGAACAATACCAAAAAAAGAACAAAAGAGAAACAAAAGACTCTAGGTTCATTTCTCTCAGTCTAAGTAAAGGAGATCCTTACTCTCTTACCCATTCAACTTCCTACTGCTTACACAATTAACTATGATCTTCGACCTTTGGATACAATAGAAAGAAGCCCAAGCCAGAAAGAGAGTCTCAATGTTAGGCAATCTATGCTAAAAGGCCCCTCATACTTATGTTGCGTATATACCAATAAAACAGAAGCGTAAAACTTTTACCTACTTCCAGGGTTAGATTTTCACATAAGATACGATAGATTTAATAGTATTGGGAGTGTTAGGGTCCATGGAAACAGTTGTTATGGAGTCTAAATTCTAAAACAGTAAGTTGAAAGAGAAGTTTCATTTGAGGAAAACTTCTTAAAAACTACTATGAGAAATCTTGAGTTATTTTTAATACATACAAATATGTTTGGATAAATATATCCTAATGGTATTAAGTTATTTGATTTAATAATGACAACAACTATAGCTAATATTTAAATAGCATTGTAAGATGTACAAAGCACTTCACATATTATTATCTCATTTGATCCTCACAAATCCTATAAGGTCAATGCTATCATTATATCCATTTTACAGATGAGGAAACTGAGGCTAAGGATAAATGACATGCCACAAGTTATAAAGCCAGTAAGATTCTGAGAGAGGAATCCTGACTCCAAGTTCCACCTATATGCCTCAATTTAAAGTTTGCTACTTATATTTTTAAGACATGTTAGTATGATCAGTTCATTAAATCAATGTTTAAAAAAACAAAAAACTTCTGGATGACTCGAACCTTACTTTATAAAAATAAACTTGAGCCTTGACTTTTTATTTTTGGAAGTACTGTGTAGTAATCAATTTTCAAAACAAAATATTATAAGAAATGCTTAATTAGTAGTACTGTAAATTAAAGTCTTTCATCTTCTTTTTCTTTTCTAAAAATAACAAAAACTGAAGACATTAATATAAAATCAAATATCTAAGTGTCTTGATCCTTAACTTTTAAGGAAATCTTCTAACCTAATTTCACATAATCCTCTTTCACAAATAATTATGTTGCAGCCAAAACAAACCATTATTTCTGATCTCGTCTTCCATAGTCTCCCACCATGTCACAGTCTTGCAGCCTGTCTCTAGTACAAATGCATTTTTCTATATCTCTGTTGAAAACCTCCTTTCCTTAAAAGCTAAAGTCCATTTTATCTCCTTTAGAGGAACAATCTTTGATTCTCTCCAACTGAAAATTATTTTTCTCTTCTCAATTTTCTTAGAACACTTTATTTGGTTTGCTTTTTTGTATATGCTTTATACTCTACACACATCATCCTCCATCTAATTAAATAGAAATTCCTAAAGGGTGAGGACTATGTAATTTTTCATCTCGATACCCACATTGCCTAGCAGTCTTTTGCACATAGTTGGCTCCTATTAGATAACTGTGAATTTATCTAACTGAACCTATAAAATGAAGGGATCTTTTAGTGTGATAATTCCATGATCCTAGGATCATTGCTTAACATAATATTAAAGCTGTTTATCTAATAGAATGGTTTTTCTTGTTAAGAAGGAGAAAATATAAGTAAGTTTGGTTATAATCGATAGAACATAGAATATATATAATATATAATCTATAGGATCTCTATATATATAAACTTGAAAATAAAATGAGGGAACTAAGCAAATGATACTTTGACCTTTGTGGTATCTCTGATATGTTCCCTGATCCCTTATATTAGGTCAAAAACCTGAATATTCCATTAAATCTCAGAACTAAAATCTGGTTTTTAAAACTTGTTCTTGTCATAGAAACATTTTTCTGAATTTCTCTGCTCTACCAGAAACTTTTTCAGGAATCTCATATCCTGGAAATTCCAGTGTCATCTTTGGATCTTTTCATTATCCTTTCAGCTATTTCAATCGTGAAGCCAACAAGAAGAAAGTAAGAGATCACCATGTCTGTAATTGCAGCTTTCTATGGTGGCAAGTCAATACTCATTACTGGAGCCACAGGCTTCATGGGCAAAGTTCTAGTAGAAAAACTATTTCGTACCAGCCCAGACTTGAAAGTCATTTATATCCTTGTGAGGCCCAAAGCTGGACAGTCTCTGCAGCAAAGGGTTTTCCAGATGATGAACTGTAAGGTAGGTATCCAAATCATTTGGATCATTTCACCTTTCTGGATTTCATTTTCTCTAAATGTAAAATATAATATAAACAGGATTAGACTAGATCACCTCTAAAATTTCCTATATTAGAATCCATTATTTCAAGTATGACTGGCTATGTTGCATCCTTGAACTGAAATAGAAATCACTGATTTCTGAATGGGACTGATGGGAAGGACAAAATGGAAATTTAACAATCTTAATTGAAGAAATCTGTGTGACTAGCTCAAAAAAAAAAAAGCTAAAAGAAAAGCAAATTGTTAAAAAAAATAAAATAAAAGTGTGCTATAGAAACTGCCATACTTTGTTCTATGGAAATCATTAACTTATACTGTTCACAAAGAATTAATCTTAAATTTAGATAAACTATGTTAGAGCTTCTCCAAACAGATTTTAAGAATTTTTTAAGCCTGGAAATGCATTTATTCTTGACTACTTGATATTCAATTCTATAAACATTTATTAAGCATCTACTACATGCAATACACTGTACTAGGTACTAATAATGTAAAGACAAACAAGAGTCCCAGCTCTCAGAGGTGAAACAAATAAATAAATACAATGTATAAACAAAGTCACAATCAGATTGAATTGTAGAAAGGAAGTACTCACTGAGTGATTAAAACTGAGTTAAATTTTATTCTTTAGAAAAAAACCAAATAACTGGCATTTCTGAGAATTGAGTGAAATGTTATTCTGACAGGAACTGTCAGCCTACCTTCCCTATGGTAATTGATTGGCAGTTAGTAGAGATGTTTGATGACCTTCTTCCCTGGATAAGAGTTGTTTCTCTGGATAATGACTGTGAAGGCTGATTTGAAATTAGGATGTTGTTCTGGGGAGCACTGGCACTGGTTGATCTAAATATTCTCTAAGGACCTTTTCAAATTCTGCAAATAAGAAAATTATTTTAAAACATAGCTTTATGGAACTAATCCATAAGGAGGAAGTTATTGTCAACATTTCAGCATAAACCTCGAGGGATCATGCAAAATGAAGTGCTATGAAATACGTCTTTGGCTATTTTTGTCTTCAGTGATAATTTATTACAGATGATAAAATTGAGAGAATCTTCATTAAGACTAATGGCAAAACCAAACTGGAGGAATGAAAACTAATATGATAGAAAGATTTCTACTAATAAGCTAGAAAAGCTAAAAAATGAGTAAACAAAATTAAATTCAATAAATAAAGTGAAAATTGGCATCAAAAATGACTAAAGTATTCATACCATTGATGCAATGATTCAGCTTCTTGAGCTTATACTACAAAAAAAGTCAAAGATAGAAGCAAAAATCCAATATATGCCAAAATATCCACAATAACTGATGCTGAACCATTTGACAAGTCTAAGGACTTTGATGATGAAAGTTTTCTGGGTTTTCACAGAAATGACTATAGTACCTACAGTTGCAGTTGCCAGACTATATGTCCTTAGGTATTATTTCCCAATAAGCTATGGAAAAGCCATTAAAAGCATTGCTATACAAAAGGCTCTGATTATCACAAAGTAACAAATTCATAAAAATGTGGAAAGTGTTTTATAATTGATAAAGTCCAAAATAAGAAGTACCAAGAGAACAATATTCACAGTAACTTTACCAAGATAAATTAAAAGATCCATGAAAGGAATTTAAACTCAAGTAACTGAAAGCCATTGAAGGTCATGGAGAATAGATAATGAAATAAATATTGTACATATTTTCAGATATGATCTCTATATCAATTATGTCTGCTTAATTATTTTTTTTTTAGTCACAGAGGACTATTTACTATGGGGAGGGAGACGAAAATCATTAAGATATAAAGCAAGTACATTTATATGGCAATGAAACTTTGACTGGAAAAAGACATTGGCTACATCATACAAGCATTACTGTGTAGAAAAAAATCTACATAGGAAACAAGAAATTGGTCAGCATTTTCGTCAGCCCTTACGATGTGGTAATCTACTGAGAACTTTACCAAGGGCATTAAATTATTTTTTAAAAATGCTTTGTCATCAGAATTGCTAGTTTTTATATGAGTAACCTATTAAGTATCTAGCAGAAGAAGCAGATACAGTTTCCTGAAAGAAACCAGTTTTCTTATTCTTCTGGATTAATTTAATTGTTGGCTTAGAAAAGTTTCTGCCTTGCCTATGGACTGCAATAATGTTGTTATAAATAGAATGATTGAATCATCATGTTCAAAAACAAAATTAAAGAAAAAAATTGGCCCTATGGTATAGTTTACTTATGTTCTCTAAAAGAGCTTTTTGAAAATGTTGCTATGTCAAAACTGAAGCTTCCAGTGTTATCATTTCAGATGCAAATTCTGGATTTTGTCACTCTAAGGAGATATATCTCTTCACACAAAATTTAGCTACAAATTAGAAATTATACTTTTTTTGACCTGTTCTTTTCCCTCTAGATAAATATTTTTACTAACATAAAATTTCTCATGAAAGATTTTTATTACATTACCAATAGTTGTTCTTTATATTTTCAGGGTATATCTTTTGCCAGAAATTCTATCTCACTAGCAGAAACCCTAAATCAGATTGAGAACATTCATCTATCACTTAGTTTTGAATCTAGATATTTGTCTGAGTTTTTCCTGTAGAATTTACACAATGTTGAATATAATTTACTTCAATGGAGTTTTAGTTATATTATTTTCCCTTTCCGGACCTACATGTGCAAAAATATTTGTGGCAGCTCTTTTTGTAGTGGCTGGAACTGGAAACAGAGCGGATGCCCATCAATTGGAGAATGGCTGAGTAAATTATGGTATATGAATGTTATGGAATATTATTGTTCTGTAAAAAATGACGAGCAGGATGATTTCAGAGAGACCTGGAAAGACTTACATTAACTGAGACTAAGTGAAATGAGCAGAACTATAATTTTAATAACTATATATATTATATTTATATAACTATAAAATCTATAATTTTTTAAAAATTATTTATCTAGTTTAGAACATAGACTACATGGAAAATTGGTATACAATAAACAGGGTTTTGTAAATGATAATGCTAGTTTTCTTTATTATTTTTATCAGAAAAGCTAGCCAATTTTCAAGAATAAATTTAGTAAATGTCAAAAGGAATAATTAGGTAAAGATAAGGTATATATTGACATACATCAATGTTGCAGCTTTTTGAAAAGGCCAAAGAAATTTGTCCAAATATCTTTGAGAAGATCAGACCTATTTATTCAGATCTCACAAAGCCAGATTTGGGCATCAGCAAAGAAGATTTAGAGGAGCTCCTGACTCATACCAATGTCATCTTCCACTGTGCAGCAACAGTTCGATTTGATGATCCACTAAGGTATGTTCCCATTTTTTTTCTTTTTAGCAACTAGCAATTCAGAATAGAATATCAAGACCAATAAACTCTGGAGACAATCCATCTAATTCAAAGCAATCTGATATGATGGGACAATCAAGCCTTGAACCATGCTTTTTAAAAATTAAAATCAAAACAAACAAACCAACAGAAAAACATTAATTTAGTAAGTATCAGTAAAACATCACTTTTAATTTTGTTTCACAACCGAATTAACCAAAATACCAGTCCTGTAGTATAGTGGCTATCTCGGGCTTCCATAAGTTTTCACTTGTAGTTAAAAGCATCCTTTTTTAATTGCAAATCAAGGTCACAAATTAGAATGTTTCTTTTCCCTTAAGATCAGAAATTGAAGAAAGATTGAAGTTGGGAAAGGAGGTGATAATGGAAGCAATATTCCATTGAAGTAGAAAGGGATAGAATCAAAGATTCATTTAAAGTAGTTTTCAGAAGGAAAAAGGGCATCTTTTCATCCAAACCTGTGTGAAGGAAACATATGAGGGGTAGGAGCAGAGAAAGAGCAGGAGTAGGGGAATGTTTGAAAACAGGTAAGCTTTTGGTGAATGGTTTCAATATTTTAAATGAAGTATGAAGCAAGATCTGAGGATGAGAAGGTAGGACTTGGAATACTACACAAAGGCTTGAGAAGAGATAAAAAAAAGTTTGGAACAGCTCCTCTAGTGAATGGGATAATAAATTATTTGAAAGAAATAGAGTATTATATGATAATAAAAGTTATATGCACTATATTACGAAAGCAAGGAAAGTACGAATTTCACTACATGATGGAAACATTGTGGACAAGTGATCACTACATTGGACTAGGTAACCTATAAGCTTCTTTCCAAATTTAAGGATCTTTAATTCTAGATTCTAAGCTTCTGCTAACATATTCAATCTATAATGCCATTTACACAAACCGGCTATATTTCCTGTGCCTGTATTCTATTTTCATGCTGGCTTCATAGGTCTTTGCTGATTTGCTCAATATTTTACATAAATAAATAAATAAATATATATGTATATATATATATATATATATATATATATATATATATATATACATATACATATATATATATATATATTTATAGTCATCATTATACAAGTATTGTATACTGTATTTTTTCAAGTATGATCTAAATTATGAAAGGCAATGTGGCGTAATGGATATAGATCTGCCTTTGAAGGAGCCTAGAAAAACTTGTGTTCAAGTCCTCCTTTTAACAATTTCTTGTCAGCAAGTCACTTAAACTCTCAGCCCTCTAGGTAAGTCTTTAGTACGAGTAGCAGAGAAGGCACTAAATGTATTTGTAGAGGAAGTTTTTTCATCTAGAAGTTCTCTCTACAAAATCAAAGGTTTAGACCTTATCAGTATCATTATGATTGATTTTAGTATTTAATTGATACAGTCAATATAAGCCTTTATAAAATTTGATTATTGCCGTAGCCACCATTACAGAACTACAAAATCACAAAATGAACCCCTATGGTTTTCTTTCTGTCTAATGTCCTATAGACATGCTTTGCAACTCAACGTCATTGCTACCCAGCAGCTTCTGTTCATGGCCAGCCAGATGTCAAAGCTTGAAGTCTTCATCCATTTCTCCACTGCCTATTCCAACTGTAACTTGAAGCACATTGATGAAGTTATCTACCCGTGTTCTGTGGAACCCAAGAAATTGATTGACTCAGTGGAGTAAGTTGTAACCAATATGATTTTTCCTATTCCATCCCCACTTGTGTGAGTTTTCTGTAGAAATCATCCCCCGCTCACCAGCCTCCAAGGCTATGAAGTTAGTTTTTCATGTAAGATTCCCTTTAATGATGCTGGAAAACATCTACCTTGCCATTGACCCTAGCTGCTACTAGTTCAGTGCAGGAAAGATAATTTTGGATATGTGTATGTAGTGTTCTTTTTTGGTTTTCTGGAGTTCTTGGGAACAGCCTTCTTTTCAGTTCAGTAATCACCACAAGAATAGTTGAGTGTTAAAGTCCAAATCCTTTATTATCTCCTTCGCAATATAATTTTTTTTTTGCCTGGGGCCCGGGACAGCTTTCTGGAGAGCCTTTTAGGGGCCAGCTTTCTGTCTTTCAGACCAGCCTTCGTTTCAGTGGGGAAAGTGAAGGAGGCCAGCCACCAGGAGCCTGACTGAAGCTGGAATTGACTCTGGCTGAGTTTGTCCCAGATTATATGCTCTATTTTAATTACATCATTGTAGATGTGAATCTTGTAGAATTATATTTAGTACTAAGTACATGTACTGAACTAGAGAAGTGTTAATCACCATGTTAAACTAGATAGCATTGTCTTTATCAATTCCATTGAGTTAGCACCTTGTAAGAATCCTTGTTTTAAGTACAGAGTTCTGGCCCATAAATATGTGGACATAATGAAAGGGAGATGGAAAAAAGTTAGCAAAATCCCCAAAGAAAGGCTCAAGCTTCCAAAGATCACTTGAAGCACTTTGAGAATATCAGAAAAGGCAAAATTCCACATTTTCTAATGAAAACATATACCCAAAAAGGTAAGATAAGATTGCTTAATCACTATTAATGAAAAAAAAAACTGATAAGAAAAATAGTACTTATTAGCTAGAATCAGGACAATTTCTCCTAAAAAGAACAGGAATTTCCTTATTTTTTGTTATAAGCTATTTTCCTATTTTAAGATAATGAGCAAAAACTATCAAGCTCCTTGACCTATCCAAGTGGAGTAATCCATGCTTTCTCTTTAACCATTCAGCAAAAATAGTTCTCTATTTCTATTATCTTCTCCAAGAATCACTTTCTTTTAAAGACATTGGCCTACTCTCAGAAACACTTAGTGTTTCCACATTCTCCTTTTTCTTCTACACTATCTATGCTTCTATAATAAGTTTATTTTATTTTTAACTATTCCTAGAGAATATTAAAAGAAGTCATAAGCATGAATAATTGGCCACTTCAACATGAGATTGTTTTAAATAGCAGTTTCATTCATTATTGTTCCCAAACATGCAAACTGAATTCAGGTGAAATAATTCAGTTCATGCCCAAAAAGTTATCAAACTGTGCATATCCTTTGATCCAGCATTGCTAATATTGGGCTTATATCCCAAAGAAATACTAAAGAGCGGAAAGGGACCTGTATGTGTCAAAATGTTTGTGGCAACGCTTTTCGTAGTGGCTAGAAACTGGAAACTGAATGGATGTCCATCAATTGGAGAATGGTTGGGTAAATTATGGTATATGAAGGTTATGGGATATTACTACTCTGTAAGAAATGACCAACAGGAGGAATACAGAGAGGTTTGGAGAGACTTACATGAACTGATGCTGACTGAAATGAACAGAACCAGAAGATCGCTGTACACTTCAACAACAATGCTGTATGAAGATGTATTCTGATGGAAGTGGATATCTTCAACATAGAGAAGATCCAACTCCCTTCCAGTGGATCAATGATGGACAGAAATAACTACACCCAGAGATAGAACACTGGGAAGTGAATGTAAATTGTTAGCACTACTGTCTATCTATCCAGGTTGCTTATACCTTCGGAATCTAATACTTAACTTGTCCTGTTTAACCACATGAGTATATGAGTATGCAGAGGAATAGCTTCTCCGTGGTATGATCTTATGTAAGTCTTACTACATAGAGAAAGAGAAATATCAATTACAATACTATATTTTTTTCCTTCCATGGTTCAGTCTAAATTGAATATTGATAACGGTTAAGAATTAATTGCCCTTAAATCTACATAATTTAACTTTTCTACATCTTAAATATAAGTCCTAGTAGAATCAAATTATGTAGAATAGAACAGGAAAAAAATTCATAGGTGCCAAAAGAGACATAAATTCATTGGGCCTGTACTTCCAGTCTAACAAAGAAAATCTTTCTAGAACTTGTGTTTATTGGCATAACACAAGAACATAGTTTCACTTCCATGCTATGATAAGGTACAGGAAAGGCATTATAAAGGTTAAAATGTAAGAAACATAGGAATCTTTTTTTAACCCATATATTTCAACTATATTGAGGTATTTTGTTGGGACTGTATGAATATCAGTTATAATCATTATCATCATGAATATCATTATCTTTTCATTCTTATTTTATTCAATGGGGTTCAGAGAAAAATATCCCTGGAACAAGTTACTATTCAGTTATTTATTTTATGTTTATAAGTCATTACATAGGATAAAAATAATTTAATTTTTATAGGTGAATGAAATATTAAAGGCAAGTTTAACTTCTGTAGGGTGACTATCAAATCCTCAGTATGACAATAGCTATAGGCAAGATGATGAATGAAAAATAATTCATCCTATTCCTGCAAAAGTTTTATTACTATAAGATTATTCAATAAAGTACTAGAAAGCATCTCTACAAAGACATACTCACTATCCTTTATAAATTAACAAGTTATTATTAAAGCAATATTATTGTTAGATTCTTACTAGGTGCTAAGTCGGTACTTAACAATTCTCTAGCTCAAGATTCACATCTTTAGTTCACACCTTTAAAAGGAGTTTACACACCTTTAAAAGGAGCAAGTTCATTGGTTGTAAGTAGTTCCCACAAGCCCCTGGAGTACCCACAAGCCCATTCTCTGGGAGGATAAAAGGAGGCAACATTGAGCCTGGAGAATAGTCTGGAGTGGGTCAAGGACAAGACTTCCCAGGAGAACTTCAGGGAAGCTGGAGGAGATTCAGAGCCAGAATTCAAGAAGAAGAAGAAGAAGATTCGAGATTCTACCTTCTCTCTGACTGGAGGCTCCAGAACCTCCCAAGAAACCTGCTCACAGAGAAAAGGATTATACAGAAAAGAAACCTCCTCCCAGAGATGGATTATAATTGAGAGACAACAGAACATTTACAATTATTATCTATTTGTAATGTAGTCCAGAGTAAAACCATTCTAGGAGGAATTACTTTCCTATTTTTTATATTTAACATTTTAAAAATTATTTTTAAAATGGATAAACTAGTGTTTTTAATTGAAGTTTTTTTTTTCAAAATATGTGTTCTCATTTTCGCCTTTATCCCCTTCCCCCTTCCCTAGATGGCATGTAATCCAATATATGTTAAGCATGGTAAAATATATGTTAAATCCAATATAGGCATATATATTTATACAATTATCTTGCTGTACAAGAAAAATCAGATCAAAAAGTTAAAAAAAATGAGAAAGAAAATAAAATTCAAGCAAACCACAACAAAAAGAGTGAAAATGCTATGTTGTGATCCACCCTCAGCTCCCACAGTCCTCTCTGCGGGTGTAGATGGCTCTCTCCATCACAAGTCCATTGGAACTTGCTTGAATCATGTCATTGTTGAAAAGAACTACAACCATCAGAATTTATCCTCGTATAATCTTGTTGCTGCAGTGCATAATAGTCTCCTGGTTCTGATCACTTCACTTAGCATCAGTTCATGAGATGTACTCTCCAGGCTTATTAGAAATCATACTGCTGATTGTTTCTTATAGAACAATAATATTTAATACATTCATAAATCATAACTTATTCAGCCATTCTCCAACTGATGCAGTTTCCAGTTTTCTGTCACTACAAAGAGGGCTGCCACAAACATTTTGGAATATGTGGGTCCCTTTTTCACCTTTAAGATCTCTTTGGGATATAAACCCAATAGAAACAATGCTAGATCAAAAAAGTACGCACAGTTTGATAACCCTTTGAGCATAGTTCCAAATTGAAACCTAGTAGTTTTTTATGCTTAAATAAATCTTAGAATGTAAATATCCTCTATAGGTTCACCAAAAATTACTTTAGTACATCTCCAGTTACTCCAGGCAACAAAGCTACTATGTACCTCATCCCATTCTCATAGGATTGTTATCTCCCCTTTATCTTTTTAAATCTTTTGGTCCTATGTAGCTTGAATTGACCATTTAGTATGCCAACATTTATTAAAGATTTTATCAAAGATTTATTTAGATTTTATGTAGTTTCTGTAAAATGGGAATAATAGCAACTAC
The DNA here is from genome assembly GCF_048593235.1 of Sminthopsis crassicaudata. Classification (NCBI taxonomy): domain Eukaryota; kingdom Metazoa; phylum Chordata; class Mammalia; order Dasyuromorphia; family Dasyuridae; genus Sminthopsis; species Sminthopsis crassicaudata. Next base: position 240,390,670 of record NC_133621.1, on the reverse strand, counting down.
CTCATAGAGTTGTTGTAAATACTTGTAGTGTAATATGTAATGTAATGTAATTCAATATTTGTAATGATCTTCATCTCCTCTGAGAGGCATATAGTTTATATGGAATACTGTAGAATAACCAGTACCCAGTTCAATGAATTTGGACCTTATAAATTCATGAAGAAGATGCCAAAACTGGGGGAAGGGGAGGAGAGAAATGAAACACACGGGCACGCGCGTGCACACACACACACACACACACACATGTCACTGTTCAGTTTCTTGTACTCATGGAAGGAATACATCAGAATAGACAGCTGAGAATTTGCAGTCCAGTTCCAGGCTCACCTAGGCAAACACATGGTCTCATAATGTGCTCATAGGCTCTCTACCTGCTCCTAGGAAAACAGGATCACACTGGCAAATCGAAGGGAGAGTTTAACAAGAGACAAAAGCATATTTTGTTTATTGAAGGGGATCAAGAAAGAGACCCATTATTATGATTGTTCTGTGGGATGGTCTCCCTTCTACACAGGAGACAGAAATAGATGGTATGATAGTAGTTAATAGTAGTAATAATAATAATAGCTAACATTTATATGATACTTAATGTGTGACAGGCACTATAATAAGCATTTTACAATAATTTCATTTTATCCTCACAACAACCCTAGGATATATTTTATAAATAAAAAAACTGAGGTAAACAGAGGTAAAATGACTTGTCCAGATCACATAATAAGTGCTGAGGCCAGATTTGAATTTAAGTCTACTTGACTCTGGATCACGTGTTCTATATAATGGTAAGAATATCAAAATTGAAAATAAGGAATCTTGGGTTCAGATGGTAGCTCTATTGTTTACTGAGAGTGCAAACTGCAACAAATCATAACCATTTTGTGCCTCATTTTCTTCATTTTAAAAAAATGAAAGCATTAAACTAGATGATTTCTAAGGCCTCCCTCATAGTCAAATCCTGTAAATTACAAGATAACATAAGTAAATAATTATAATTGATAAATTATAGTTATTAGTTGCCCTTTTCTTTTCAAATGAAGTAGACAAATGCATAATTTTGCACTTGACCTTACAAGACAGATTTTTTTTTGGCACATAGAGATATTAAATAGCCAAGAGGAAAATGAGAGTTACTTTGAAAGTAAATATTGCCTACTTGGTTTTAAGATTTCATGAAACTAGAATCCTCTGAATCAGGTTTCAGGTTATAAGCAGGCAAGAGGCCATGAAAATTATTTCACACCATATAAACAATCGTGAACACAAGCAATATGAAGTATAACAATGTAGAGAGCTTTAATCTGATTTTTATTAAAATTATTTGTTAACCTATTGGTTTGTATGGTAAGGCATAAAAATCTGAATGAGGAATGACTTATATTCTTAGAAATGTAACTCAGTTGTCCATAAATTTAAGAATAAGGCCTTTATTAGAGAAATTTTCTGTAAAATTTTCTTCCTATTCTTCAGATTTCTTACTCATCTTGGCTGTTTTGGCTTTGTTTGTGCAAAAACTTTTTTATTTGGTATGATCAAAATTATTCATTTTATATTTATTTATTATAGGAATATAATGCTATTTCTTGTTTGGTCATAAATTCTTCTCTTATCAATAGATCTGATATGTAAACTATTCAGTGCTCCTCTAATTTGGGTTATGATATCACCTTTTATGTCTAAAACATATACCCATTTTGACCTTATCTTGGTATATGGTATGATTTATATCTAGTTTCTGTCAAATTGTTTTCCAGTTTTCCCAGCAATTTTTGTCAAATAATGAATTATTGTCCCAAAAGCTTAGGTCTTTATGTTTTGATGGTTACTACTTTATAATACAACTTGAGATCTAGTACTGCTAGACTATCTTCCTTCACATTTCTTTTTATTAATTCCCTTGATATTCTTTGCTTTTTGTTCTTCTAGATAAATTTACTTATAATTTTCTGACTCTATAAAATTTTTAATGGGTGGTTTGGCACTAAGGAAATTAATTTAGGTAGAGTTGTCACTTTTATATTGTTTTGGCCTACTACAAATTTATGTAGATTATGTTTTATAAAAGCTACTTTTACTGTGTCATTTGTGTGAATGCTCTTCCTAAGAACCAATTGTATCTACAGGCTCATTGTAAATGGAAAACCCAGCAGCAAGAGCTCCCACTCAAGTGGGAGTAGCCATGCACAGGGTTATCCTGAGAATTCAAGTAACCCTTCTTGAAATCCAATTTGTAAACTGATTTGTGGGTGTTAGATTCAACAATTTTATGATCTTTAGTGAATTGTTAAGGGGCATAAAGGTAGAGTCATTTGAAATGTATGCAATCTCTAGTATTCTATTGTTCTGTTTTATGTCTGTGAATCTTGAGTCTTTTCTCTTCAATATGACCCTATTTTTCTATGTCAGATCTACTATGCTGCCTAATTAACATTTTAAATTCATGAGAAAATTAGGGTTCAACCTTGAAATACAGTGGTAATAAAGCTCACATGGAGGATATGTGTTTGGCAACAACAACTCATAGAACCTGAAATTTCTCTGTTAAGGAGTTCTGTATGGTTTCTCTTAGAAACAATGTCTCTGTTGAGAGGATAGTTTACTCAGCTAGATTCTTAGCTCTCTGGTCCTCCCCCCCAACCCAAATATTGACAGCTACCACCTTGCAATCATCCTTTTGGTGATTTTCTTTATCAGTGTCTGCCTGGAATGTGTCTTTATTCCCTAATGGTATTCTAGTGTTTCTCTGTTGGTCAAAGAGCTCTGATTCAAAGTGACAATGGCATATGCAAATATATTGATATATGCATATATTTGATTTAACTTCATGTGATTGTATCCTGTGTCTTCTGTAACTACATCTCCTGAATCAATTATCAAAATTTACTGTGTTTATTATATGCCAGGTGCTGTGCCAAGTGCTGGATATACAAAAGCAAAAAGAGTTCCTGCTCTCATGAAACTCACATTCTAATGAAGTAAATGATATGCAAATAATTATGTACAACAGGATATATATAGGATAAAAATATGTGTACACACATATACATATGTATGTAGATATATAGATTATATATATCTACATATACACACACATACACACACACACATATATGGCATGAAAATTAAAGGGAACTGAAAAAGGCTTCTTACATAGATGTGGCTTTAGTTGAGATTTTTTTGTTATATCTTTTTAAGCTATTAATAGAAAATAGAAATACAAAAAATAAAAATAAAACAAAACATAACATTGTCATGTGCCCAGCAGAATATCTGGGAGCATTCAAAAACATAACATGAATTTCTAGTTCAAGAAAGGAAATATAATAGTAAAAGAAATTATATTCATGAGTGTCCATCTTTTCTTTACTTCCTTGTAAATTGTTCTTTTATTCTCTGCTGTGTGCTTTTTTTTACTTTGTTCTTTTTTCTCCTTTCATCCCCCCTCCTCCCCAAGCAAGTTATAGTTAAGCACAGCTGTAAAGTCCAAACTAGCTCCCTGGAGGCCTCAGGATCAGCCAGAATCAGGATAAGCAAAAGTTCTTGGTCTTTAGGGGGAGAAATGAAGGTGACGGACAAAACTGCCAGGAATTTTGACAAGGATCCCACCTTGATTCTAGAGTCCAGAATCTCCACACTTTTCTTCTCCTTGTCCTGCAGCCAAGTGCAGTTCTCTAGCCTCTTTCACCCCACCCCTTAATCTTTACCTACAATTCTCTTAATCCCAAATATTGAGCCAGTATTAACTGTGAGAAGAGCAATTCCAAACATATGCTAATAGTCATCTTCGGAATAGATTGTCTGATTCAAGTGCACCTATTCAAAGTTTCAGCACTTCACACACAGCTATATTTAATAGATGCATACACAGGCACACATACACACACACATGCATACACCCTCACACATATAGACACACGTGTTATACATATGCAGTCACACCCATCCACAGACCCACACACATATACATATATCTATAAAAACCTACATTGAGCAACTTTCATGCATATCTACATATACCCAAACACACACATACATACACACACACACATCCATATGCAAACATGCATCTAAAACAAAATTAGTATGGTTGACATATAATGTAAAATTCTCTTCTAGTTGAATCTTCAAACTTGACTTTCTCTAAGATCAGTGACTACTAGCGATACTTTTTTTTCCTAATAAATTCAACTCCTGCTCTATGTTGTGTTCTTTATGCACATCTCTTCTTTCCTATCTTTGCTAAGTCTTCTACTTTAATTCTGCTCTTTAACCTGTCTTGCTATTACTTAACTTCCACCCATCCATGAATTCCTCCCTTCTCTTCTTCCTCCTTCCTTTAGCATCTCCCTCCACTTTTCCCTCCCCCAAATTTCTTTATAAATTTTGGAGAGTGCTATACTCTTTTTTTTTTTTCTTTTTAAAAATTAATTAATTAATTTTTACAAAAATTTTATGCATAGGTAATTTTCCAGCATTGACAATTGCAAAACCTTTTGTTCCAACTTTTCTCCTCCTTCCCCCAGATGGCAGGTTGACCGATACATGTTAAATATGTTAAAGTATAAGTTAAATACAATGCAGGTATACATGTCCAAACAGTTATTTTGCTGTACAAAAAGAATCGGACTTTGAAACAGTGTACAATTAGCCTGTGAAGGAAATCAAAAATGTAGGCAGACAAAAATATAGGGATTGGGAATTCTATGTAGTGGTTCATAGTCATCTCCCACAGTTCTTTCCCTGAGTGTAGCTGGTTCAGTTCATTACTGCTCTGTTGGAACTGATTTGGTTCATCTCATTGTTGGAGAGGATCTTGTCCATCAGAATTGATCATCATATAGTATTGTTATTGAAGCATATAATGATCTCCTGGTCCTGCTCATTTCATTCAGCATCAGTTCATGTAAGTCTCTCCAGGCCTTTCTGAAATCATCCTGTTGGTCATTTCTTACAGAACAATAATATTCCATAATATTCATATACCACAATTTATTCAGCCATTCTTCAATTGATGGACATCCACTCAGTTTCCAGTTTCTAGCCACTACAAAGAGGGCTGCCACAGCCATTGTTGCACATACAGGTCCCTTTCCATTCTTTAAAATTTCTTTGGATATAAGCCCAGTAGTAACACTGCTGGATCAAAGGATATGCACAGTTTGATAACTTTTGAGCATAGTTCCAAATCATTCTCCAGAATGGCTGGATGTATTCAGAATTCCACCAACAATGTATTAGTTAGTGTCCCAAATTTCTCACATCCCCTCCAACATTGCACATTATCTTTCCCTGTCATTTTAGCCAATCTGACAGGTGTGTAGTGGTATCTCAGAGTTGTCTTAAGTTGCATTTCTCTGATTAATAATGACTTGGAGCATCTTCGTCTGAGAATTGTCTATTCATATCCTTTGACCATTTATCAAATGGAGAATGGCTTGATTTCTTATAAATTAGAGTCAATTCTCTATACATTTTGGAAATGAGGCCTTTATCAGAACCTTTGCCTGGAAAAAATGTTTTCCCAGTTTATTACTTCCATTCTAATCTTCTTTACATTAGTTTTGTTTGTACAAAAACTTTTTAATTTGATATAATCAAATTTTTCTATTTTGTGATCAATGATGACCTTTAGTTCTTCTTTGGTCATAAATTTCTTCCATTTCCACAGGTCTGAAAGGAAAACTAGCCTATGCTCTTCTAATTTATTTATAATCTCATTCTTTATGCCTAGATCATGAACCCATTTTGACCTGATCTTGGTGTATGGTGTTAAGTGGGGTCAATGCCTAGTTTCTGCCATACTGATTTCCAATTTTCCCAGCAATTTTTATCAAACACTGAGTTCTTATCCCAAAAGCTGGGGTCTTTGGGTTTGTCAAACACAAGATTACTGAAGTTATTGGCTGTTTTTTTCCTTTGCACCTAACCTATTCCATTGATCAACTAGTATATTTCTTAGCCAATACCAAATGTTTTTGGTAACTGCTGCTTTATAATATAATTTTAGATCTGGTACAGCTAGGCTACCTTCATTTGATTTTTTTCCATTAATTCCCTTGAAATTCTTGACCTTTTGTTTTTCCATATGAACTTTGTTGTTATTTTTTCTAGGTCATTAAAATAGTTTTTTGGGGAGTCTGATTGGTATAGTGCTAAATAAATAGATTAGTTTAGGTAGTATTGTCATCTTTATTATATTTGCTTGCCCTATCTGAGAGCATTTAATATTTTTCCAATTGGTTAGATCTGATTTTATTTGTATGGAAAGTGTTTTGTAGTTTTACTCATATAGTTTCTGATTTTCCCTTGGCAGATAGATTCCTAAATATTTTATACTATCAGTAGCTATTTTAAATGGAATTTCTCTTTGTAGCTCTAACTGTTGGATTTTGTTAGTGATAATTAAGAATGCTGATGATTTATGTGGGTTTATTTTGTATTCTGCAACTTTGCTAAAGGTGTGGATTATTTCTAATAGCTTTTTAGTAGAATCATTTCATCTGCAAAAAGTGATAGTTTCTTTTCCTCATTACCTATTCTAATTCCTTTAATTTCTTTCTTAACTCTTATTGCCAAAGCTAGCATTTCTAATACAATTTTGAATAGTAATGGTGATAATGGGCAACCTTGTTTCACACCTGATCTTATTGGGAATGGTTCCAGTTTATTCCCATTACATATGATGCTTACTGATGGTTTTAAATAGATGCTACTGATTATTTTAAGGAAATGTACATTTATTCCTATACTCTCAAGTGTTTTTAATAGGAATGGATGTTGGATTTTATCAAATGCTTTTTCAGCATCTATTGAGATGGAGTACTGTACTCTTCATGGTGTATATGTAATGTTGCTTATTTAACCCATTCCCAATGTGAGTGGGTTTTCAGAACTACAAGCTCTCCTCCCCTCCCTAATGCCTCTCTTTCAATTCTTCCTGTGCCTCTCATTTGTATAAATCAATCTTTTGAGCTAGCCAGTTCCTGATGTAAATCATAGACATATGTGTACATAAACAATTTGACCACAATATATTCTTTGAATTAATCTTTTTTTTTTTTTTTTTTTTTTTTTTTTTTTTTTTTTTTTTGTAAGGCAATTGGGGTTAAATGACTTGCCCAGAGTCGCACAGCTAGGAAGTGTTAAAATCTGAGGACAGATTAAAACTAAGGTTTTTTTAAATTCAGAGCTGGTACACACTGTACCAACTAGCTGCCCCTTGAATTAATCTTTAATAATAGTTCTTATATGTTAAATTTTCTATTGAGTTCTGATTTGGTTGATAGAAAGTCATGAAAATCTATAAATTCATTGAATGACCATTTTTCCCATTGAATATTGGGTATTGAATATTTCATTGAATATTATAGATATTGAATATTATGCTGGATATATTTTTGGCCACAAGCCTAATTCTTTTGATTGTTGATATATATTATTCTAGGACCTGCAGTCTTTTATTGTGGCTGCTGTTAAGTCCTGTACAATTCTAATTATAGCTCCAGGATATTTGAAATTTTTTTCTTGTTTATTGAAAAATTTTCTTTTTGATCTTGGGGTTTTGAAATTTGGCAATAATATTCCGATGTGCTTTCCACAAAGGATCTCTTTGAGGTGATGCTCAGTGGAGCATTTTTCTATTTCTACATTTCCTTCATGATCCAGGACAATTTTCATGGATTATTTCTTGTACTATTGTTTCAAGCTTTCAGGTAATTCAATTATTCTTATATTTTCTCTTTTGATCCTTTCTCCAGATATCCTTTCATATGCTATTCTGCTCTATTTTTTCTATATTTATATTCCTAGATGAAAATGCAGAGTCAAGAGATGGAGTGTCTTAATTGGCAAAAAACCCGATGTTGCTGAATAACAAGATTATGTAGAGATGAGTTATAAAAATACTGGAAAGGTGGGAAGGAGCTGAATTATATACCCATACTTGATCCTTTTATGAGACATAAACACTTTTCTGAGTCAAGAGGGTAACAATATGAGAAGCAGATTGGCTATAATCATGATGCTTTAGATAGCTAAGCCTTGAAGAATTCAAAAGAGTCAAAGCTTGGAACATTTATGGAGTGAGATTCTGGGGTGGTATTGGTGAGAGAGTATAAGTAAAAGAAATTTCTTTTTCCTCTTCTACCTTCCCACATTGGTTATGACAAATAGTAGCAGAGTGGGACATACTAACAACATCCAACAGTTCGAGAATAGTCTAGGAAACTACTTATGGAAGAGACTTCTATAAGAGGGAAGGAGGGAATTTATTTTTCCTGTCCTTGGCCCTTGTATCAGCCATGTCACTTTGAATCAGAGCTCTTTGAAGAGCCTAAAAACCAGAGGGATCAGGAAAGGCCTCATTCAAGAGGGGATATAAACTGAGTCATAAAGGGAACTAGTAATTACAAGAGAGGAGGCTGAGGAGGAAGGTTATTCCAAACAAAAGAGACTATCAGTGTAGGGCATGGAGAGAAGATATAGAATCTCATTTCTGTAGAACATCAAATACATCAATTCACTAGTGTATAGACTGCATGGGGTCATGTGAAGTTATTCTAGAAATTAGATTTGTCGGAACCAGATCCTGAAGGCAATTTAAAGCTCCTGGAGCTGAGGAGTGTCATAGTCCAACCTGTTTTAGCAATTTTGTGGCCCAGAGAGAATTACTTTCTCAATATCACACATCTCACACTGAGGGCTTCTGGAATTGCAGCATGATAAAGTGAGCAGAAGAATGTTCACCTTGGAATAACAAAGACTTAAATTCAAATCCAACTTCTGATATCAATTAGTTTTGGGTTCATGGGCAAGTTACTTAACTTCTTCATCTATTAAAGTTTATCTACAATTTATTATGAAGCTAAAATAAGATTTTATATATATAAAACTCCTTGCAAACTTTTAAATAACATAGATCTTTTTAAAAATGCCTTTTTATTGCACTATGTTTGTTCCTTCTGGAGTTCAGTACCCTCATTTGTAAAATGACAAGATTAGACTAAGTTAGACTTCTGAGACCTTTCAGTCTTAAATCTGTTTTTTGTTAGCCTAAGAAAATGTACAATGTGTATTTAACTGAATTCTCTCAATCAAAATATATATTATTAGGCATGTTATGAGGCTGAATGGACAACTTGGAAGTCAGAAATTGAGTTCAAATCTAGACCTCAGTCACTTACTATTGATCCTGGGCAAATCATTTGATTTCCATATGCCTCAGTTTCCTCATCTGTTAAATAAGGAAAATAAAAGTACCTACTATGCAGTTATTATGAGGCTCAAGTGGATTAATATACATAAAGTACTTTTCAAAGTGCTATATAAATGCTAGTTATTATTATTACTATTGTTATTGTTATGTTATAGGCAATAAAACTATGGAGAAAGTGAAGAGAGATAAATATCAGCTGGATTTATCTCAGCCAGCTTCCAAAAGGAGCAAGGACTGGGAGAGCTTATTAGATGGGAGCAACAGTATAAAGAAAGGCATCATGTTAGGTTCTTACTAAGTGCTAAGTCGGTACTTAACAATTCTCTAGTTCCAGCCTTTACTGGGAGTTTAACCCCTGTGAATTCTTGGGGAGGAGCTTGCATGCTGAGAAGCAAGTTCATTGGTTGAAGTAATTTTTCCCAGAAACCCCACGCCCATTCTCTGGCAGGATAAAAGAGGGCAGCATTCAAGAGAAAGAGAGTCTTGTCTATACCAGACTTGAAGCAGCTCTCTGGAGGTTGAGAAAGAGTCTCTACACGAGGTCAGAATTGGCAGCAGTTAATGACAGCAGATTTCCTCCCAGAAAGCAATAGGCAGTCTCTGGAGACAACAGCACATTACAGCATCACAAAAAAGTTTAATAATTCTACTCTCTATTATACAAAGCTGGCATACCAAAACTCTGAATCTTACAACTCAGTGAGATGGTACAAAGGATATCACAGGACCAGAAGTCAGAAGGAACTAAATTCAAATCCAGCCTTAGACATTTATGATCTATATGAAGGCTTGCTGAACTCTTTTGGGGCTATTTATTCATTTTTGGTATTCACCTGGAACTCCGCTTTCACTTGTGGCTCCAAGAAGGTACAGTAGTCACACTCCAGTAAAACTATCTCAGCAGATGGGCTAAACCAGGTTGAGAGTAATGAACAGGCTTCAATGTATACCCCACGCATGTGAAGACTTAACCCTGGTGGAACAGGTAGCTAAAAACAATTTATTCCAACAACTATGAAGGCAACTGAAGGAAGTGTTGTAGAGTGCTTATATCCTTGATCATACATCAAAGATGGCAAGGTCATTTACTACATCCCAGATCATTACTAGTTGTCCTGATGTTTGTCTTGCCACTGGATTTTGATGATTCTGTAAGAGAAATTGAAGCTGGCAATTTTGTGTAGCTCTGCCTCACATAAATCTAATTCACACAAAAGACATCACCCCTGTATATGGTCCTCTTTGAAAATGAACAGTGAGTGTGGAAAAATGTTTGTATCAGCTTTTTTGTAGTGGCAAGGAATCAGAAATTGAGTGAATACTCATCAGTTGAGGAATGGCTAAGCAACTTATGGTATATAAATGTAATATAATATTGCAATATTATTTTTCTATATGAAATGAACAGGCTGATTTCAGAAAAGTCTGGAAAGACATGAACTGAAACTAAGTGAAATGAGCAGAAGCAAGAGAATATCATACACAATAATGGCAAAGTTATATGATAACTAACTATGATGGACTTAGCAATTCTTAGGCAATGAGGTGATCTAAGTCAATTTCAATAGACTTGGGATGGAAAATGCCATCTACATTCAGAGGGAGAACTATGGAAACTGAATGTGGATCAAAGCGTACAATTTCTACCTTTTTTTTGTTTGGTTTTTCTTTCTCATGTTTTTTTTTTGTTTGTTTGTTTTTTTTCCCTTTTGTTCTGATGACAACTATGGAGATATATTTTAAATGATTGTAAATTTTTAACTTTGATCAGATTGCTATTGTCTTGAGGAGGGGAGAGGTGAGAGAAGCAAGGAAAAAAATTGGAACTCAAAATCTTACAATAATGAATATTGAAAACTATCTTTACATGTAAAGAAAAAAATCAAATACTATTGATAAAAATGGGAAAAAAAGATAATGAACAATGAACAACAATGTGAACCTAGACAAGTCACTTAATTTCTGTTTCCTCATCTATAAAATATAGATAATAATAGCATGTACTTCCTAAGGCTATCATGAGAATAAAATTAGATAATATCTGTAAAGTGTTTCACTAACCTTAAAGCATTATGTAAATTCTAGCTGCTGATTTTCTGTATGAACCTTCTGGTTTTTTCCTTGATCTGTTGTTTTTTTATTTGTTTGTTTGTTTTTAACTTTCCCTGCCCTCCAGGTGGTTAGATGATTCAATCATTGAAGAAATCACACCTAAATTGATCGAAAATCGACCCAACACTTATACATATACCAAGGCCTTGGGAGAGATGGTGGTGCATCAAGAACGTGGGAACCTAAATGTTGCTATCATAAGACCATCTATCGTTGGAGCTAGCTGGCAGGAACCTTTTCCAGTAAGCCTAGCTACTCTAGAAGTTTTCTGGTTTTGCTTCCTGATACTTTCAGACTTTGACAGCCTTGTTTCCTGCTTAGGGTTTAAGAGATATCCCAAGGAACTTAATGAGATAGGCTTATGATATTCTGAACACTGATCCAGTTCAAGCAAAATTTCAATGGATAAATTTAGGAGTTCTTGCCTGGGGATCCAGGCACTCCCAATACTGACAAGTGTCTTAGGTCCTCCTGACTTCAGGCTGGCATATTCTATCTGGTCCTACCCCTAGAAATAGTTTTAAGTGAAAGGAGTTTGATATAATTTACTTTTTTTGAGTTTCTTTCTTTCTTTGGAAATTAGGGTTAACTAATTTGCCCAAGGTGAGGTCAAATTTGAACTCAGGTCCTCCTGAATTCAGAAGCCCTATATTCTATCTACTGCACCATCTAGACTTGCCTTTAGTCTCAAAAGAAAGTTTCCATGATCTCCAGGGGTAAGCTTTATATAATGTGAGTGTGTGTGTATACATAAAAGAGAAAGTGAATTAACTTGAAGAATTCTATTGATCTAAAGACTAAAAATAATTGAGTTATATCATATGGCATTTAACTTAGGTGAATTTAAATATATGGGCTGGAAGTAAAAAAGAGAGAAAATTTCTCTTGCCATTATCCTCAATGAGTATAAGCTCTAAAGTGAGCTGGAGAAAAGAGAATTGTCTCCTACTCCTTGAGTTGGTCTTAGTTCTTCCACAACTTCCACAATGCAAAGCATCTTGCAGGACCAAGTGTGACTCTAGATTCTCCTATTCATAGTATCTGTGGGGTTTTGTTGTTTTATTTTGATTTGGTTTAGCTTAAATTGATAAAGATAACAAGAAGTAAATTCTTAAATGGTCTTTCAAGCTTTCCAAGATCAGCTAAAAGTTGTCCAAGGTGTTTCCCTTTGACTTTCTGTGTTTTCTTGCTTGACTAGAATGAAGCAGAAAGAAGAAAATTTTTATGTCATGGGGTATTCAGTCCTTAGTATGAGAATACTTGTGTGTAAATAGCCTTTGATAGTATTTTTTCCCAATCATAAGCTTACCTGCCAACCAAGTAATTACCTTTTTTCGTTTTCTCCCTTTTGATTTGAAGTCCTAGTTTAGCCCTTTCCCCTGATAAATCATTTAGCTGGATGTAAATAAAATTTGTAATCATTTGTTTTTATAATAATTATCCTGGATCCAACTATGATGCAGAAGAACTCTGCATCTAAAATCTACCTTATACCCTTTCTAATTATAGTTATGGGCAATTTAATGGTTTATGAAGGCTAATTTTGAATTAAAAAGCCTTTAATGCTACTTAATACTAAATCCCCATAAAATGCCTCTATACAATTTTTTTTTCTCTACTGTTCCCAAATTAAAATTCAACTTTTGCGATTCAGTTCTATAGAACTTTTATACTCCCTGGCTTGGCAGGAACTGAACAAAAGCTAGTAAATTTCTTGAAAGTGCTTACATTTTCAGAAAAAGAAAAACCTCATAGATCATGCTCTGTGTAAAATGTAGAATTTTCTTTTTCAGGGTTGGGTTGATAACTTAAATGGACCAAGTGGACTCATTATTGCGGTATGTATAATGGTGAAACAATAATTTGTTTCTCTAGGATTTAAGCAGCAATAAGTAATAGTTTATACATATATACATACATATACATATACACACACTATATCTATATATGCATATATACACATTATATATAGTGTAAGTATACACATGTACAATACACATATAAATAAAGTACTACGTAGTATAAATGTGTATATATGTGTATATATATATATACTACATTTAGTATGTTTATATAGAAAGATTACATATAAATCTAGGTGGTCTCAAAGCTTTCAAATACTTTTATTTTATTGTACTTTGTCTCTGTCCCCGAGATTGTCACAAAAAAAAAAAAAAAAAAAAGATACCACAACCAAATCTAGTAGCCTCTGAAGTGGTATTTTTCCAGATTCAGATCTTCATATTTTTGTTCTCATTTCTGATTTTTAACTTTTCAGAGAGTAACTATTTTATCCAGAAGTGTGTGGGATTGCTAAAAATACTATGTGATTCCTATTATTTTTACCATTCTTAAAAAAAACAATTTATTGTTTGAAATAAAGAGGCAATATGACCTATTTTTACTATTCCTTATTTGAAAACAATTTATTTTAGGAAGAGGCAATATTGGATATTGATTCTGCCTAGTCAAAGAAGATGTTTTTCTGAAGTTTTAAATACTTTAAATTCAAGAAGTTTTCACCAAATAAATTCAGCTGGGTATAAAGTTCCAAAAACCTAAAAGCAAAAGTAAAAATGAAGAAAATATAGTTCTATCATCTCCTACGCTCCCTTCTGAACAAATCATTGGATAGTTATATATCTAGGAGTCTGAAAATGAATATTTTTCATTCTCATCATTTCTAAAAGCACTTTCAGTAGTCTTCTTGCTCAGTTGCTATTCCCTTTATATATGTACAAAAGTTATCATCTAAATTTCTTTTTTTCCCCTTTCTTTTCCTTCCTTGCCTCTTCTACCCATTAGCAATAAGTAGCAATATCTATCATTTAGGTTCCAATTTATTTCAGTTTAAATTCAATTCAAATTTAATAAACATTTACAAGTACTACAATAATTAAAATAACTTTTATCTGTCTAACACTCTTAAGTTTTATAGTTTTCCTCATCAACCTTATGAAATAGTATAATTATTAATAACTCCATTTTATAGAAGAGAAAACTGAAGCTTATAGTAGTTGTTCCTTGTGAGTAATCATGTAATTAGTGAATATGTGAGCAGTTAGGTGGCATTGCAGACATCACTGGGCCTGGAATTCAATTTTAGCCTCAGACACTTAGCTGTGTGACCCTAAAGAAGTCACTTAACCCTGCCTACCTCAGTTCCTTATCTATAAAATGAGCTAGAGAAAAAGTATTCCAGTACCTTTGCCAATAAAATCCCAAAAAGAATCACAAAGAATTGGATACAAGTGAAAAATGACTAACAAGTGAATAAGTATATGAGCCAAAGTTGAACCCAGGTGTTCCTACTCTCAATCCAACTCTTCTCTAGTATACCACATTGCTTTTCATGCAAAGTGATCAACGCTGCAGAAATGTAAAACATGGTTCCTGTCTTCATAGAACTTAAAATCTCTTTGAGAAAAAAACAGGTTACAGAATAATATAAGATAAAATTAAGCAACAACCATTTATTAAACATCATGCATTAGGGCAGTGCATTAGGAACAAGTGAATTTTTTTTTTTTATTTACAATAAAAGAGAAGACAACAAACACATATATAAGCATATCCAAAATAAATATAAAAAAATAAATACAAGTAAGTACAGGATAACTACAAAGCATTTTGGGAAGGAGAAAATTAGCATCTGAAGAGACCAGGAAAGACATAAGGTGGTAACTTGTTTTAACTTGAAGGAAGAAAAGGATTCTAAGGCGGGAGGGGGGGGCAGGGCGGGGCGGGGAGGGAATGTCTCCCAGGCACATGGGACAGGCAGTGCAAAGGCACAGAGATAGGAAGAATATTATGTCTGAGGAATGGAGAGAAGACCAGTTTAGCTGGTCCCACAGAGTGTAAGAGTACAATGAACCTAAAAAAGAGAGTTTGGAATCAGGTTATGCAAGCTCTTTAGCTTTAAATGAAAAATTTAGGAATTTATATTTTCTCCTGGATACAATAGAAAACCACTAGAGTTAATTAAGTACAGAAGTAACATGTCAGTTTGAAAGCACTGTGTAAAATGGACCAGGATGAGGAGACAAGAGGCAGAGAGACCAAACAGAAAGCAAAAAGTCATGGGGTGGTAACTGTATACATAAAAAAATAGATCAGATGCCAAAGATGTAATAAAGGTGGAAACAGCAAGATTTAGCAACTAATTGGGTTGAGAGAGGAGTCGAGGATAATATTAAGATTATAGACTTTAGGGGGCAGCTAGGTGGTGCAGTGGATAGAGCACCAGCCTTGAATTCAGGAGGACCTGAGTTCAAATCTGGTTTCAGATACTTAACACTTCCTAGCTGTGTGACCCTGGGCAAGTCACTTAACCCCAGCCTCAGGAAAAAAAAAAAAAAAAAAAAAAGATTATAGACTTTGGAGATTGGAAGAATTGTGGTGCCTCTGGAAGAAATATCCAAGAATGGAAGAGGGGGAAATTTAGGGGAGGGGAGATAATGAGTTAAGTTTTGGATATGCTGAGTTTGAGACATCCCTAGTGCACAGAAATTTGACAATAAAATCTATGGGAAGAAGAGAGACCAATGGACAAGGTGAGCCTTAATATAGATTGAAAGATAGATAGAATTTAGAGAACTTTGGATGTGAGGAAGGGGATTTCAAGTAAGGAGAAATACATGAATAAACATTTTAAAAACCTTTTATAAACCTTTATTATATATATTTATAAACCTTATATATTTATATATTTATACAAATATATTTATATATTATAAACCTTATTTTATAAACCTTTAGAAAAGAGTTTATATCAGATAGCAATAGAAGACAGGGTTGGATAGGATGGGTTTTTAATTTTGTTTGTTTGTTTGTTTTTCAATTGGATTTCTGATTTTACCAGCATATGGAATTTCCTGAGAGAAACTATCCTCTATCAAGACAACAGAGTTGTACCTGTTTTACAGATTAAAGACTTAGGGAGTTAATCTAAGGCAAAGAGCCAGTGTGTGTCAGAAGTAGGATTTGAACCCTGATGTTCTAGACACTACATTGCTTCTTAACCATGGATCTTATTGTCCCCATTTTATAGATGGGGAAATTGATATTGTCCATAGTACAGCTAATAAGTGTCAAGGCCAGTATTTGAAACCCACTCAAACCCATTCCATACTGGATGAGAAGTTTAGATCTGATCTGATGGGCAAAGGGAAGCCATTATACTCAGCAAACAGGAGTAAAAAAGAAAAGTTTAAAAAGTTTAAAAAAAATTAAAAAAGTAAAAAAGTGAGATTTCAAAAGTTGAATGTATAAGCTACTTGAGTTACACACTGCCCAAAAGTCTGATTTTAATTATGTTCTTGTCCATTGTGCAGGCTGGGAAAGGGTTTCTACGTTCCATAAAGGCCACTCCAAAAGCTGTGGCAGATGTAGTCCCAGTGGATCTAGTCATTAACCTCACTCTGGCTGTAGGGTGGCACACTGCAGTTCACAGGTATGGATTTCTGGTAATACTGATGATAAGGAAGATTAATGTATTGGGTGCATTTTAAAACAAAAGAGATTTCAAGTTTGAGAAAAGGTATTTATTAAATCTATCTTTTTTAAAGGAGCTGAGTGGGGAGAGACCCAAGGAAGGGAGACCCATCAGTAGGCTTTTACAATAATCCAAGCATGAGGTGATGAAAGCCTGCATTAAAGTGGTGTCAGAGTCAGAAGACAGAAGGGGAAATATTTAAAAATATAAAACAGGTGAAATTGATTAGCAGTAGCTTGGATATGGGGATGGTGGAAGATGGAGAGGAATCCAGATGACTCCTATTCTATAAGCTTGAGGGACTGGAAGAAAGGTGTTGCCACTACAGCCATATGAAGTGTGGAGGAAGCAGACTGGAATTTAGAAGGAAAGATAGTAGGTTTATAGTAGTAAGTAAAATGTCATTTACCATATGAAAAGTCAAATATTTAGAAGTTTTCTAATTCAGCATCCCTTAATTACATTCAGGAAAAACACTGCCTAATTTACAAATATGCCTTCCAAGGGTTACCTGTAGCCAGAGTTTGCAGCTCTATGGTATATCTTGCATCATCATAAACGTAACATGAATAAATATTGCCCATCTATTTGACCTAAAACATCACTTCTTATCCTACCTCAGTTTCATTTTGCTAAATCATTTAGCAAAATAAATCTCAAAGTAGGAGGAGAAAATGAGAATGATCCTAGCTTGTATATGAAACCCCAAGACACTAAAAACCATTGCCTACCATTAAACAATCATTTTCCTCTAAAGACAATTTTATTTTCTCTTTTACAATGCTGTACTTATCTAATTTCTATTTTATTTTTCAGACCAAAATCCATTTTAATCTATCACTGCACAAGTGGAAGTCTCAATCCTTGCTTGTGGACAGACTTGGGTAAGTTTTCTAGCAAGTAGGTATGTGAATTACTTGGGACAAGCAGTAATTCCATTACTGTCAAAGCAGTGATGTCTGTACTTCTATTGATACTAGACTAACTTAAAACTCTTGACTCTAACCAGATGAGCTGGTTTTCCCTGTTTTTTCAATTAGTTGAGTGTGATAGTTTGCATTAAATGCACATGTTTCATTACTCTTTTTTGAGGGGAAATTTTGAGGTCATTTTAAGAATGGATATTAATTCCAAAAAAATGTACAAAAAGTATAAATTTAAAGAGCACAATTTAATGACAGGTAAGGAGGTACTGCAAGATCAGAGCTTAGGAGTGACCATGGCTGGAGCTTATGAAGTCAACAAGAGAGGAGAAAAGAGAGCTAAGGACAGAATTTTTAGGGTACAATAAAGGACATGATAAGAATAGTGATCCATACAAGGAAACTGAAGATCAATGAGACAGTCAGACAAGACTCATGTTCTAATGAGAACAGAGAGTATTGTCATAAAAACTCTCAAAAGAAAGAATATTCAAGAAGAGAGAGAGGTCAATAGTATCAAATTCTGTGAAGGTCAAAAAGGATAAAAATTTAGAAAAATTAAGTATAAAAAAAAACAAGTCTGCTTCATTCAGTTTTTTCTCTGGTTATATCTAGCATTTTTCATCATATATCCTTCAGAGTTGTTTTGGATCATTATATTGCTAAGAATGACTCAATCGTTCACAGCTGATCATCTTACAATATTGCTGTTACTTTGTACATAATACATTTTACTTTGCATCAGCTCATGGAAAACTTTCCAGATTTTTCTGAGAATATCCTGCTCATCATTTCTATCTGATAATCAAGAGAAAAACACTTTGGAATATTTGTTTTTAAAACATTTTTTCTCCCTTTCTACCACACCTCCATTGAAAAGGCAAAGTATTTCCATATTAATCATATTGTGAAAAAAATATATATATATAAAAATGACAAAAAACCATCAAGAAAAATAAAGTTTAAAAAAGTAAGCTTCAATCTGTATTCAAACACCACCAGTTCTTTCTCTAGGTATGTCTAGCATTTTTCATAACTCAATCATTCACAGCTGATCATCTTACAATATTGCTGTTACTTTGTACATATTGCTGTCACTTTGCCTCAGCTCATGGAAGACTTTTCAGGTTCTTTCTTTTTGAACTGCATTTATTTATTTAAAACTTAAATGCAAAATAAGAAAAAAACAAAGAGAAAATGAAAGAATTGTCATGTGTACAGCAGAACATAAGATAGAATTCAAAAATATGCAACATTAAAATTCCATTTCAAGAAAGCATATATAATAATAGAAGATGTCGGCATTTATAGCTGTCCATCTTTGGCTTCCTTGCAAATTTCTTTTGTTCTCTGCTGTGCACTTTTTACTTTATTCTTTTCCCCTCTTCTTCCCTCCAATTTTCCCCAAGTTAACTTTCTACAGCTAAACATGTGTATATTTAGGTATACATATGTCTGTATGTATACATATACATCTATATACACATGCTTAGTACATATATGTATATATATATACACACATAAACACATATACACATACATCTAAACAATATTAATGTGCCTGATATAAATATATAGATTTCTTTCTTGATTGAATCTTTTTTGTTTTACTTTGTCTGAGGTCAATGATTATTACCCCCTTTTTTTTTTCCTAATAAATTTTACTCCTGATCATTGTTACTGTATTTGTGTACATTTCTTATTTCCTATCCCTGCTGATTCTTCTCCTTTACTGCACTCACCAAGCCTGTACTGGTTCTGAACTATCATTCAGACCAGAGATTGCCTGAATCTTTCTGAACTCAGATCCCCAACTTCCCATATTGTCCAGGAAGTAAACATTCCTGTGGTTCAGGCTGAGGCTACCTCTGAACCTAATTAGCCACAGGGCTCCCTGCTTGCTGTTTCAGTGAAACTAATCTGGAAATATTTCTTTTTTACATTAGCCAAAGTTTTGTCCTGGAGCCTCCTGTTGTCACAGAAGGACCCCTGTTTTGCCCCAAACCTAATTTATTTTTCATTGGTCCACTTTGGCAATTTCATTTTGTCTGTGGAGGAAATCTAGAGAGTTTGGAATTTTCTAATCTACTCTGCCATTATCCCAGAATTCTTTTCCTTGCTCATTATCTCTTATAGTAGTACAATAGTATTCCATCATAATCACATACCAGAATTTTTTCAGTCATTCTCCAGTTAATGGGCATCCCCTCAATTTACAATTCTTTACCACCAGAAGAGGGCTGCTTTATTAAATATATTTTTAAATTATATTTTTGCCCATAACCATGTCCAAGTCACATTTTCTATTCAGTTCTGATCTTTTCATCAAGAATGTTTGAAAGTCTCTTCTACTTCATTGAATATTCATTTTCCCCTGAAGTGTTGCTAGGTAAGTAATTCTTGATTGTAATCCTCTTTTGCCATCCAGAATATCCAAGAATATTCAGAATCAAATCCAGAATATGCCAAGCTTTCCAATAATTTAAGGTAGAAGCTTCTAAATTTTGTGTGATTCTGACTGTGGCTCCAGGATACTTGAATTGCTTTTTTTTTAGCTGCTTGGAATATTTGCTCCTAGACCTGGGAGCTCTGGAATTTGGCTATAATATTCCTGAGAGTTTTCATTTTGCAATTTCTTTTATACAGTGATTGGTGAATTCTTTCAATCTTTATTTTACCCTTTGGTTCTAGAATATCAGAACAGTTTTCCTTGATAAGTTCTTGAAAGATAATGTGTATTTTCTTTTTCTTAATCATGGCTTTCAGGTAATCCAGTAATTTTTGAATTATTCTTTCCTGGATCTATTTTCCAAGTCAGTTATTTTTCTAAAGAGCTATTTCACATTGCCTTCCAATCTTTTCCCATTCATTTGGGGTTTTTTAATTGTTTCTTGATTTCTCATCAAGTCATTAGATTTCATTTGTTCAATTCTAATTTGTAAAGGACTATTTTTTCAGTGAGCTTTTATATCTTTTTTCCATTTAGCCAATTCTGCTTTTTAAGGCATTGTCTTCTTAATTGTCTTTTAAAAAAATATACTTTTACCATTTGGTTTAACTCTTTTTTTAAGGTGCCTTCTTCAGTATTTTTTTGTGTCTCCATTACCAAGTTGTTGATTTATTTTTCATTTTTTTTTGCATCATTCTCATTTCTCTCCCCAATTTTTTACTTCCATTACTTAATTTTTAAAATCCTTCTTGAGCTCTTCCATTTTTCTTGGAGGCTTTAAATGTAAGAGTTTGGCTTTGTTATCTTCTTCTGAGTACATGTTTTGATTTTCCTTGTCATTATAGCAACTTTCTATGGTCAGAATATTTTTTTGTTGTTTCCTTGTTTTTCCAGTCTTTTTCTTAACTTTGTATATGTGTGCATACAATCAGGATTAAGTGACTTAGCTGTCACACAGCTAGTGTCAAGTCTCAGATCTTCCAGACTCTATCCATGTATTCTATCCATGAATTTTTTGACTTTTAACTCTTTGTTAAAGTAAGACTGTTTCCAGGATGGAGAGTGCCATGTTGCAAGAGTTTTGTGTCTCTGTTTTCAGAGATACTTCTAGGGACCTCTAAGTTTTCTGTTTTTCCAAGGTATAATCTAAGTTGTACTCTGGTCTATGAGTGACTGCAAGCACTCTTTTCTGCACTGGCATTGTGATGAGAATTCATGCTCCATTGCTTCTGTAAGTTCTGGTGTGCTAGTGCTTCTCTTTGCCTTGGGCCAGTCATCCAGAACTATGACCTGGATCTGAATATGGGAAAAGCAATAAAATCCTGCCTCAGTGATAGCAAGGAGATCCTTATAATATCCTTCTGACCATTTGATTTAACCTCCTATCATCTGTGGACTGTGAGCTCTAGAAGCAACTGCCCTTGGTAATTCAGTGACTGCCAAAACCTATACCTGTTTGCTGAGCCTGCACTGGTCTCTGCTCCACTCTCACCTGGGTGCTATAGATCTTTCCTTCTGACCTTCTAAATTGCCTTTGGTTGGAAAATTATTTCAATCCATCCTTTTATAGATTATGCTGCTCCAGGAATTGTCTTTTGGCATTATTTAAAAGTGTTTGGAGGGATTTGGGGGAGAGAACAGGCAAATTGATGCCTTTTCTCTACCATCCTAGCTCCACTATCAATTCTAAATATTTTTTGGCAAAGATATGGAAGAAGTTTGCCATTTTATTCTCCTGTGTGTCCCCATTTTACATATGAGGAAATGAGGCAAATAGTAACTTGCCAGATTTGTCTGAAGTCACATTTGAACTCAGATCTTCATGATGCCAGAACCAATATTTAACTACTGTATCACCTCGCTTCCCCTATTCTTCTATTCACTAGAACTGGGAGTAAATGAGGAAACAATAAAAAGTGATCTTAAGGGCTTTTGAGACGTAGCCAATAGTCTTAACTAAATAAACCAAATAAATTTTAAAATGGATGGATAGATGGCTGAATGAATGAATGAGAGAGAAAGCACATGGCAAATGGCCCTTTTCTAAGTAAAGGATAGAGTGAGGTCCTTTTCTGAGAAGGTAGAGAAAAGGATAGTGTGAGAAGTTTGAAGAGAAAGTATTTGGAACACTTCCTTTGGGTAATGTGATAGAAAATGAATTAGAGAGACAGCTAGTTGGTACAGTGGATAGAGCACCAGCACTGAAGTCAGGAGGACCTGAGTGAGTTCAAATCTTACTTCAGACACTTCACACTTCCTAGCTGTGTGACCTTGGGCAAGTCACTTAACCCCAGTTGCCTCAACCAAAAAAAAAAAAAAAAAAAGAAAAGAAAATGAATTAGAGAGAAGTAATGTGGTATCTATCCTATTATCTCAATGTAAAAAGTTTGATTCTTTGACTCACTTTCCTTCACATGTTTTTGATTGATTTGTGAGGAATCCCCAGGGAATTCTTAGTTTGTTTTGGACTTTCTGTGATTCCTTAACATTTAAAACATTCCAGTTTAATAAAATGGCAGAAAAGTAGATTTATGCTTTGGTGTCAACACCTAATAATTTAAACTTTTTATCCATAATTTATAAATTCATACATGCAGTATATGTACTGCATGTGTACATACCACCTAACATATTCCATATACTTTATATTCTCCTGTAGAATATACACTTGTAATATTGAAATCCAAAATACTCCTAGAAAGTTTATTTAATCATTTTTAAATTTTTTATGTGCTGAACAAAAATACACACTAAATCAACATTTCTATATATAAACAAAACACAAAAAAGATTGCATATGAAACCACAAATCTCTACTTATACCACGTGCTTTTAAAAAAATGTAACACATTCTCTAATTACTTTCAAAACTGTTCTAATTATCTTATTTACTTTTGTTCCTTTCATGCTTTTTTTTAAAAGATAGAATAACCATTTTTTGACATCGCTATAGCTACACTTTCTTTTCTCCTCCAAACTTTTCTCCCATTAAAAACTGAAAGATGAAACGCCACCCTTTGTAACAAATAAGTATAGTCAAGCAAAACAAATGCCTATCATTACCATGTCCAAAAAAAAAGTGTTGTTTATTAACTCTATCAAGAGATAGGTAACATGTTTCATCATAAGTATTCTGGTCATTTATGAATGTGTGGGTGTGTATGTGTATTTATAAGTACATATAAGTGACCAACTTTGAATGCATAGGGACAGTAATACATGATCAGTATTCCTACTCACACTATATACATATAATGAGTATGTCACTTCATCTGAAATTGCAGCCAATATTTGAAAACTGAAGCCACCTGTAACTCCACAGGCTACCTACAGGCTTGAAGGAAATCTCAAATTCAATAGAAATGTCAAAAGAATAAATCTACAACTTTCAAATCAATTACATATAAATAGTACATATATATATATATGTAATGATATATTTTTAAAGTTCAGACTTTATTAACAATGTAAGATCAAATATATATGAACAACTATTGACCAATATGCTTATTTTTCCATCTACACAAAATTTTTATTGAAATAATCATCTAATTCCATTCATTCTCCAAAAGAGTTTAGTATGGGGAAAAATGAGCTTTCAAGAAATAATCTATAACAAATCTCATCTTTATCATTTTACAATTGGTAATATAGAGGATATACAATTCCCTTGTGTTCATGACATTTATAAAAAAGCTATTGAGTATGTAGTATGTGTTCAACCTTCTTTTTCTTCATTCAGATAACAGGTTCATGAGATTCTTTCTTTGCCTCTATGCTTGTATGCTTTTCTTTTTTCCCCTAATTCAATAGTATTTTATTTTTCCAATTACATATAAAAATAGTTTTTAACATTTAACATTAACATGTAAGATATTAAGTTTCTAATTTTTCTCCCCTCCTCATTTCTGCCTCTTAGCATCTTTAAAGATTCAGTCAAGAGCCCTTCTACAAGATTATCTTATTTTATCCTGTATATCTTGTTTGTATATCTTATACACACACACACACACACACACACACACACACACACACACACACACATACACACACATGAAAACAGAACTAACGTTTCCTCCATTAACTGGTGAGTTCCTTGACAATAGAGAATGTTTTTGCCTTTCTTTGTATCCCTATTACTTAGCATAGTGCCTGAACATTGTAAGCACTCAACAAATGCTTATTGACCAACTAAACACTAACCTAAGATTCTGTCATTGAGTCTCTAAATAAAATTGAAGGATAAAACAAAACCTATTGAATTAAATAAAGCTAGGAGCTGTTTTCTCAAGACAAAATAGACAAACCATTAATTTATTTGATTTAAAAGAAAAGGCAACCCAATTTTTAAAAAATGAAAAAAGGTAATTCACAACCAAAGATGGATCATTTATTAAGAAATTACTATTTGCTAGTTAAATTCTGAAAAGCGCTTGAGCTTACATTCTAATGGGGGAAGATCACAAATAAAGGGAAGATGGAAAGTAGAGAAAGATGTATGTGGAAAAGTATTCAAGTGCAGGCAAGGTGGAGACAAGAAAGTAGAGAAATTCATTGAGTGAGTTGAATCAGGAATCAAGTGAGTGAGCACTGCTGGAGCTCATTTTAAATGATAATCTAGGAAACAGAATCCTTCAGGAGAACAGAGCCTCAGGGGAAAAAGTAAAGAGAAAACAGACAATTATTACAAACTATTTTATCAATTATATTTCAATAAAACTGAAAATTTAAATGAAACTGATAATTGGAAAAATATATTAAAATACTTAATTTAACAGAATAAGGCACAGAAATTTTAGATAACATTATGAATTAGGCAATAACAGTCAAATGCATTTAGAATTGACTGAATAACTGGACTGAAAAGAGTTGTCACATTAGCAGATCTATCTAACCCTAAATTCTCCTTAATTCTAGTCTCACACCTCCATTTGCCTATTAAAACGCCTTAAACTAATGTCTAATAGATGTTATACTCAATAAAACCAAAACACCTCAATGTCTTTCTTTTCCAAATTTTACTCTATAACTTCTCACTTATTGTCCTAATCACTCAGAATCCTTACTTTCTCACCCTTCCATATTTTCATATTTAATAAGTTGCCAAATTGTGTTGATTATACCTTCCTATTGTCTCTCACATATATCCCCTTCTCTTTTTTGACAGTCCATCACTTTGTTGTAAGGCCTTATCACTGCATGCCTGAACTACTGCAGTATTCTGATTGGTCTCTCTGTCTTTTCTCTCTCTACTTGAGTTCACTCTACTACTGCTATCAAAATGATCTTCCTTTAGTGTATTTAGTTTTTAAATCCTTTATAAGTTAGCTCCTTCCTATCTTTGCAGTCTTCTTATACCTTATTATCCTTTTCAGTTATTCTGTGACTCAGTGATACTGTTCTCTTTCTTATACTGATTCCAATGCATTTTCATTCTTTCCTTTTTTACCCTGTCTCCTAACTTCTCTGGCTTCTTTAAAGTCTCAGTTAAAAAATCACAGTTTCTACAAGAAAACCTTTCCCAATCCCTTAATGCCTTCTGAGATCATCTCAATTTTATTTTGTACATATTCATGTACAAAAATGTTTGAATGTTGCTTTTAAATGCTTGTTAGCCTGCCTTGATTTAGGTTAGTCAAATTGGAAAGTTTCTGATAGAATATCCAGAGGTTTTATGTTTGGCCCTATACTATTTAACATTTTTTAATCAGTGAAACAGATGACTTTGCTTATCAAATCTGCAAATGATACAATATACTTTAACATGTTAGAAGATGATTGGCAGTGAGAATGGATGGATGGGGAGGAAATCTAGACCCTAATTTCATTGGTGTAGTGAATGTCCAGTGTGGAGATACCTTCAATTCATTTGGTAATCTGTTCATAACTTGGTAGTCTTTGTGAATTACCTGAAGCACAGAAATGTTAAATGATTTAAATGAGGGGGTGACAATAAGGAAAAGATGCATTCTAGGCTTCATAAATACTCTATGCTCATGAACAAGGATGGAAGATGTAATGTCAAGTTTGACAAGTAATAAACCAATTTGTGAAGGAAAACTGAGAAAAGATAGATTAAAACTAATTAATGATTATGAGTAAAATAGTTATTATTTTTATTATTGTATCTATTTTATTATTATCACTTAAGACAACCTTCATTGATTGTCAAGATATTTCCATGTTTATCCTATAGGCAAGTAGGGATCACTAAAGATTTTTGAGTGGCTATGTGACATGCATGGACCTGTATTTAGTAATATTATTATGGTGACTTTATATGAATAGAAATAAGGAAAGCACTGGAAAGCATAGAATTAAATGGAACTTTTCTTAATATAAACAGTATCCATCTAAAACTAAAACCTAGCATTATCTGTAATAGGGATAAACTAGAGGCTTTTCTAATAGGATAAGAATAAAACAAAGATGTCTATTATTATTAATATTCAATATGCAGATATGATTATATTTGCAAAGATATATGAAGATACTTAGAAAATCACAGAGTCAATTAAAAAACTAATTGAAACGATGACTTTACCAGTTTCTTAGGATATTTAAAAAACTCATAAATCATTACCTATGTAGTACAACAAAATCCAACAGAGAGAGAAAAAGTAATTGCATTTAAATTACAGATAGTTTGGAACTTGACAAGAAACATACAGGAACTTAATATAAGCACAATTATAAAAACATTTTTATATAACTATGGATCTAAATAATTGGAGAAAAAAAATTGTTCATGGGTAAGCCATAAAAATGACAAAACTACTTACATTAACTAACATATTCATTGCCAAACGAATTGAACTAGGATTACTTTATAGAGCTAAAAAAAATTGCAAAATTTATCTAAAGGAAGAAAAATTCAAAATATCAAGGGAAATAAAAAATGGGATGGAAGGGAGCATAGCAGCATCAGATCTCAAACCATACTACAAAGTTGTGGTCATCAGAGGAATGTGGCACTGATTAAGAAGAATTGAGGTTGATTGATCAAATATATTTAGTATTCCATATAGAAAAACAGAAAACAGAATAAACTAGTATAAAATACTAAATCTAAAAGATCTCAGCTATTGGGGCAAAAATTCACAATGCAACAAAACTTGTTGGAAAAACTGGAAAGGAGTAAGGCAGAAACTAAATATAGACCAACATCTTATACTACCCACCAAGAACAAGCTGCAAGTAGATAGCTGATTTGGACATAAAAGGTGCCAAATTTGATCATGAAAGACCTGTCATGATCTGTGGCTAAAAAGAAAAGTTCATGACCAAAATGATTTAGAGAAGTTCACAGGAAGTAAAACAGACAATTTGGAATTATATAAAATTTTCTAAAAATGTGCATAAACAAAACCACTTCAACTAAAATTAGAAGAGCAAAAAAATGGGGGATGGGGATTCTGTGTAGTGAGATATCATTTCTAAGATATATAAGGAACTGACTCAAAAGTACAAGAACAAGAGCCATTCCCCAATTGATAAATATGAAATAAACACAGGCAGTTTTCAAATAAAAGATCTGTTATCTAAAATAATATGAAAATGCTGTAAATAATGAGATAAATGCAAATTTAAAACAATTTTGACCCAACAACATTACTGCTAAGTCTATATCCTAAAGAGAACAAAGAAAGAAGAAATGGATCCATATGTACAAAATTTTTGAAGCAACTCTTTTTGTGACAGCAAAGAACTGGAAACCAAATGGGTATCCTTTAACGGGAGAATGGTCCAATTCTTTGAAACAGTGATATTAGCCTTTTGGCTGCTTTCCAAACAAGACACTCCATTTCCCAATTCTGAACATTTTATCTGCTGTCCCCCATGGCTATGATGCTCCTTTCGTCATGTCTTGTGCATTCCTTCAAATCTCAACTAGTATCCCACTTTCAACAGGAATCTTCTCCTTTAATTCTAGCATCTTCCTTCTGTCAATTGTTTTCTATTCATTCATTCAGTTTATTTCTACATATTGTCTGTATGTAGTCTGTTTCATTCGATTGTGAAATCATCTAGGGATCATGATTTTTTTTTTTTGCTCTTTTTTGTATCCAAGTGCTTAATATAAATGACATTCAGTAAGTCCTTAATGATTAATATCTAACTGAATAGTAATCTAAAATTCTGTCATTGGGACTCAAGTAATAGATTAAAATTATTGGTCTATAAGGAATTGATAAGACAGCTCAAATTGTGTTGATTTGGACAACTTAACACTTCCCCCCAAATGTGTTTTAAAGTTAAAATTTATCAGAAGGGACTATATTCTAAATATTTAGAAAGAATACTTATGTATTTGTAGGTGCTGCTTGACTTTGTGCTTAGTAACAGTGACAAGTTGATCTAGGAATAAAGAATGCTCTTTAAAATCAGCATATAAATTAAATTTCTCAAGTGAAAATGATGAGAATGACCCAATTTTATCTTTAAAAAGGATTGGGAAGTTGATATCAGCACATTTTGATTGATTTTTTTTTTGCTATTTACTAGGAAAAATTCTGTTTTCTGATAGGTGAACCTCATTATTTAAAAGTGCAATAAATATTTTCTTTCACTTATGTGATGTTTCATGTATTCCAACAAACTTATATTATAGTACATAATAGAACTTATTTTATACCTCTCTGTCTACTATTTTCCAGGATTTCAAGTCTTAGCCACTTTTGAAAAAGCTCCCCTTGAGAAAGCATTTAGAAGGCCAAATGCTGACTTCACAACCAACAACTTCTCAACTTACCTTTGGAATACTATTAGTCACATGGCTCCTGCAGTGATGTATGACTTTTATCTTCGCCTTACAGGAAGAAAGCCCAGGTGAGAAGATAAACTAATATGAAAATTGTCATTGATTGGTGGAATTGGAAACTCACACTCATGCTGAATGAATTTAGAACACATTCAAAGAGTAATCACCCTTCAGATATGAATAAAGAAATCAGATAATATGATATGATGAAAAGAGTACTAAATTTGGAGCTAGTAGACTTGGGTTTGACTATTGACAAAATTATTTTGCAATGACAAGCAAGTCATTCTAACTTTTTTAGTTTCAGTCTTCTCATTTTTCTTTTCTTTCTTTTTTTTTTTTAAATGCTAAGACAATTGAGTTAAGTGACTTACCCAGAGTCACACAACTAGGAAGTGTTAAGTGTCCGAATCCAGATTTGAACTCAGGTCCTCCTGACTTCAATTAGTTAGTACTCTAGCACTTAGAATCTGTACCACCTAGCTGCTCCTAGTCTCATTTCTAATGGGGATTATGCCATCTGCCCTACCTATGTCGTAGGCTGTGAAGATCCTTTGTAATATATGCATACAACTGGTTTAGAAAACTACAAAATTTGTTTAGAGTTGCTTTTATTTTTTTTAAGTTTTCAACATTTACTTTTATAACATTTTGATTTCCATTTTTATTCTACTTCTCTTCCTCTCCTCCCCCTGCTCAAGATAGCATGCAATTTGATATGGGTTACAATAGGTACAATCATATTAAGCATATTTCCACAGTAGTTTTATTGTGAAAAAAAGAATCAGAGAAAAAGGGGAATTCCAATCATGAAAGAGAAAAAACAAAAGTGAAAATAGTAAAATAGATGTAATGAAAAATAAATCTCCATTCAGACTCCAAGTTCAAATCAATATATCTCACTCCTGATGTCATTGGTTCTCTGACCAAAGGTTGAACAACAATCCAGCTACTACATAGTTCACTTCCTGGTATACAACATTTAATTTGCCATCTCCATGACTTTTCATGGAGTTATTCTGAAAGTTATTCTGCCCGATCTCTCCTTCCTGGCTTTCTTTTAGAATCAGGCCAAAGTCTACATTCCGTAAGAAGTCTCTCCTGGTGTTTCCCTTTTGCTAGATTAAAAAAGTACATCACAAAATAAGGTGTAAGAAGACTAGAAAATGGTAAAGAGAAAGGAGCTAGATTATGAAAGGCATTGAATGCCAGAGCACTTTGTATCTGATTTCAGAGTCAATAGGGAGCTACTGGAGTTTATTAATAGGAATATGACCAAGTCAGATCTGTGCTCTAGGAAAATCACTTTCATGTCTGACTAGAGGATGCATTGGAGTGGGAGAGCCTTTAGACAGGTTGAGCCACCAACAAGATATTGTAATAGTACACGTTGGGTGTTATAAATGCCTGTACCCAAATGGTGTCAATATTAAAGAAGGAAAGAGATATTGCAAAGCTGAAATTGACAGGTTTTAGTAGATGGAGAATGTAAAGTAAAAACAGCCAGGAATCAAGAATGATACCAGTCTATGAGCCCAAGAGACTAGGAGAATGGTTTAGGTTTAGGGGGAAAGATAATGAATTGAATTTTACACATGTTGAGTTTAGGATGCCAACTGGACATCCAGGTCAAGATATCTGAAAGGCTGTTTGAAATGAAAGTTTGAGAATTATCAAAATAAAGATTGTAATTAAACCCAATGAGATCATTTGGACCCAGGACAGAGTCCTGTGGGACACCTACAGTGGGCATGATCTAGATGAGAATATATCAAAATAAACTGAGTGTTCTGACAGGTAGAAAGAGAACTAAGAGAGAGTGCTATCCAAAAACCAAGAGTAGATTCAAGAAGAGTAATCATTAGTTCCAGAGGCTGCAGAAAGTTCAAGAAAAGTGAGGACTTAGAAAAGGTCACTGGATTTCATAATCAAGAGAAATCTCTAAGAATTTAGGAGGAAAATTTTAGAGGAATGATAAAGTTATAAGTCAGATTGTAAGGGGTTAAGAATAAAAGGAAAGAAAGTGGAGGTACTTATAGTACAAAGAGTTTGGCTACAAAAGCAGAAGAAATAAAAGATAATTAGCACAGATGAAAGAATTAAGTGAGGGTTTTTTAATGGCTTGGATATATTTGTAGGCAGTAGGAAATGAACCAGGAGATCAGAAGTGATTGCAGATAAGTGATAGAGAAGGGTGACAGAGAGGGACAATCTGTAGATCCAATTAGAAGTTATGTGATTTTTTTTTCCACCTGTTAAGCAAAAATTTTATTGAAGTAAAAGTGGTATATACTAAAAGTTATCATTCAAGATTTAGGTTTGGCAGGGAACAATTGATAATCTGATAAAAGGACCAGGAACTCAAGAGAACAGTACAAGACTGTACCAGTTTATCAAGAGGGCAAGATAGGGGGAAAGGGTGAGACTTCCCAGTGCAGAGGGAAGGGCTGGGAGAGAATTGAAGAGTTGAGGTTCTGATTCAGTGTGAGTTGCAAGTGCTTTCCCTCTAAAATTATCTTCCATACATATACTGTATATGTCCACACAATTTCTTATATGCCATCTCCCCCATTAGAATGTGAATTTCCTGTAAGAAGAAAGTGTATTTTTGCCTTTCTTCATAGTTTCATTGCTTAACAATGCTGGCATACATTAAGTGCTTTAAAAATTCTCACTGACTGATAATGGGATTTATCTGTAAATAAATTTTACTATAATTAAAATTGTCCTGAAAGAAAATGTTATTTTGAATTCTCATAACAGCCAAATGAAAATACCTGTGCCTCATATGCTTATTACTACACATGTAGTATAGCAAAGATGGTCTGATTGGTAAAGGAATAGAAAAAGACCAATTTAATGCCATATTACAAAAGCTGGTTTACTTAGGCTCCATGAATACTAAATGAAGTTGTGACCCCTACAATGAGTAATTATACCCATATTGGCCTATATAGCCCCATAGGTCCTATCCCTTTTTTAATGTCTAGCATTATGTAATGTTATAAGAAGAGATGAGATTGTTCCCTGGTAAACCAGAGGGTGTGTGTGTGTGTGTGTGTGTGTGTATGTGTGTATTTAGTAAAGGTAAAAAGGTTTTCACATAAATTCATATTGAGAATAGCAGTTGATAATTTTAATGTTTTCTTAAAAATAATTTGTTTTCCACAGTGTGGGTTACCAAACAGACATGCTGACAACTATATAAAGTACACTTTAAATTTATTTCTGTCCTTTCTCTGCTTTAGAATGGCAAAATTGATGAATCGCATGTTGAAAACCATTTCCATGTTGGACTATTTCATCAATCGCAGTTGGGAATGGAGTACATGCAATACAGAAATGTTAATGTCTCAGCTAAGTAATGAGGACCAGAAAGTAAGTATTGTGTTGAATTTAATACTTCACAATTTGGACATTGATAATTTAGAAACCATGAAGAACTGACTAGAACAGGCTGATGAGGATAGAAAGGTTTTGCAAAGCAAATAATTATTAAAAAATTGCAGACTACTTGAGAAATGAAGCAAACATAATTATGTGGAAGAGTATATTTAAGGAATAATTAATGGAAAAATAATCAGAGTTTTAGCTGACAGTAAGTTTGATGAGTCAATAATATATGATATCCCCCAAAGCTATTGTGTTCTTAAGCTCCATTAATACTATATAGAATACAGGCAGGAAAAGTAATAGTTTTACTGAGCCCTCTGCTATATAAACATTCAAGTACTATGTTCACTTCTGGATATCATTTTTAAGAAGGATATTGAAAGTGGTATATTAACAAACTTATAAATAAGAAGAGTAGCGTAACATAAAACTATGTCATATCTAAAACTGCAAAAAAAAAAAAAAAATACTTTGGGCAGAGTTCCGACTTTTTAAGGTTTTTGGTTTTGTTTTGTAATTCTCTTGCATCACTTATTTCTCCCACAATCTTTCTTTTACCTCTTGTATAATATGATTTTTAAGGTATAAGTTTTTCTGGGCTTAAGACCACTTCTCATTTTTTCTTTGGGGTTTTGACATTGTTATCCTCTTCTTAGTTTGTGTCTCAATCTTCTTTGTCACTAAAATAGTTTTCTATGGTCAGATTCTATTTTTGCCCTATTCCTCTTTTAAATTTGAGCTCTGCTCCCCAGATGGAAAGAGTACTGTCTTAAGTTTCTTGTGCCAGTGGCTCAAGTTCTGGCTGTTTATGTAGTGATGCTCTGATGTTGCCCTGAGGTTCATGGGTAGCCTCTCCTCACCCCCTCAGTCTGGTGGTGGCTGTGGGGGTAAGGTGAGGAACGGCTGATGCTGTTGAAGGTTGTAGAAAACTGACAGCTTACCTAGTGCTGAGCTGGGGTTCTTAATAGTGTGCTGAGCATGTCTGAGGTCACGTGGGGTGTTTCTGTTTCCCTGGGGCTACACTGAGATACTTGGACGTATAGCTAGCTATTGGAAGATGCCTAATTGTCTGGAGCTATGCTGGAGCTGGAATCAGTTGTTTTGCCAAAGTATGTGAGGTGTCCTGACGTTGAAATTCCACCATCCTGGGACTCAGGATCTCCTGCTGGATTTGCTGAAATGGGGCTTGCTGCTGGCTCTTTGGGGAGCTTCCTATCTTAGACTGCTGCCTTTAACCAAGTGAAAAGGACCCCCTCTGCAAATCCTTCAAGTTACCTGGAGTGGATATAGTTTCACCCTAACTGGCTTCTATTCTGAGACTTGGCTTGGACTATTTTATGATTGTCTAGAGATGAACATGGGAGAATTACAAAGATTCACCGCCAATTCCACCATCTTGGTTCCCAGAAGCCTTAACATTCATTTTTTTAAAAATGAGTTTCGAATCTTCTCCCCTCACTCCCAATTTGATAAAGATATTTGCAATCATGTAAAAATATTTCCATATTAAGTTGTGAAAGAAGAAACAGGCCAAAGCAAAAAAGCCACGATAAAAATAAAGTGAAAAATCATATGCTTCAGTCTGCATTCAGATTCTTATTAGTCCCTTCTCTGGATTAGGACAACATTTTCCATTATGAGTCCTTTGGAATGGTCTTGGAAGTCTTTCAAATTCTTAAAGATGGCTGTAACAAAATTGCATAATTAAAAATTGGAAGCCATCTAGTTCAATTTATACCCAAAAGGAAATCTCACTCTAACATACCTGACAGTCATCCAGCCTCTCCCCAATATATCTCAAAAGAAATATATTCTTCCTTGCAAGGAAATCAGTTCCACTTTTTTTTTTTTAATAGCTCTTGTTAGGAATTTTCTTCCTAACAAAAACTATTTCATTTAACTTTATAACTTTCGTTATAACTTTTCCTATTTACCTCTCTTTAGCCTTTGACATTTTCTCAGACAGGTTTTAGGAAGTGTTTATATAACAATTCGTTAATGTAAAGCCATCCATGTCCTCATCTTCTGGATTACAGCCTTCCACCATTACCTTAATTTGGCAATCTCATTATGCATAAATTTCTCAGCTCTGCATTGTTACATTACTGCCCCCAACTGTTCAATCTAAGCAATTAAACCACTGTTATTTCCTTTCAGTTATTCAATTTTGATGTGCGCCACCTGAATTGGTTGGAGTACACTGAAAACTATTGCTTGGGAATTAAGAAATACCTACTGAAAGAAGATATGGCTGGGATTCCTGCAGCAAAGAGACATTTAAGAATGTAAGTGTTAACAGTCAATTAACAATAGTTGTTGATTTCTTATAATTACCCACAAAACTCAAAAGAGACAAAGAAACAAAACAGACACATGAACTATTTGTTAAACAATAAAATAGTATCTGAAAAATTAAAAATGAGACATTTAGTCAGTATCAAAGACTTCAAAATAGGAAGAAAATAATATAAGAAATATGTATGCAATGCAACAAATATAATGAAAATCATATAAGAAAAAAATGTAAAGACAGGATTTGGGGGAAGGCCTTAACAATCCTGCCTGTATATTTCTGGCTGAGAAAGCAAAAGGAGCAAAGGCATGGTCATAATGCTATGCAAAGCTTTTGTGATCAAATTAGGCTGGTAGAAGCAAGGAATAGAATGGGATAAAATGGAAAATATAGTTATAAAAGTAAGTTACAGTCAAATTGTGAAGGACTTTGAATGCTGGGACCTAGTTTGGATTTTATTGCTTAAACATTAAGAAGCTTCCAAGAGTATATCTGGCAGTTATGCTGAGTTTTTGCTTTTTGAAAAGAAGCAACAGACCTTTATAAAAGTTGTTTCTAATAGAACTTTTAGTAGAGTATGAGAGCAGGGAGTCTGCATTTTACCAGTGGAATTGACAGCTTATTCCAAATTCTGTTAAAGTAGATTGCAGAGAAGACATTTTCCACAAGAGTATTACTCCAACTCTGTCCTAAGGACAAAAGTCTACAGGACTATAACATTTGGGTCAACTAAAGGACAACTATTTAGGAACTACTAAACCCCAGCTTAAAATGTCTTCCTTCATTGTTTTCTAAATAATGAGGAAGACAGTAAGTGGCAGTCTGAGGATTTGATACATAGTAGTGAGTGCTTGCTAAATGTCAGGCAATGCAAATATATCCACAGAAGCTCAAGTGTTCGCAAAGCAACTTCACATTTTCCGACTGGGAACATAGGACTTATTTTCAGCTAGTAGAGTAAGAGCAAAAGAGAAAGCTTCTTTGAACATTCCTGTCACTGATTGTCTGAGTGTCAGCTGATTTCAGTTCAGCCAGCACATGTTTAACAACCAAAGCCAACTAGCCTACTGTTGATTTGAAGACTCAGTCAATACTGGTGAAAAGGAGTAGTCTCCTCCAAAATATGATTAAAAAAATAAGTCTCTCTTCCTCACACATTATTTACTACATGCTACTATAATATACTGAGTCATGAGATACTCTGAGGGAGGGATGGTACAGGGAGGGGTGGAACCTGGTCTTTTTAATTGACTTGTGCTCATATGAAAGTAAGCCCAAAGTTAGTTAAGTGAAATGGTGTAATCAGAGTTCCGAAGACCTGCCAAATTTCAAGTGATTTACTAAATGGCTGAAAGTGAGACTGGGATTACAATCCATACCAAAGAATTTTAGTTATAGTCACTAGTTAGGCCAAATACAAATTGTTGAGGGAAAAAACGGGAGGAAGGGAAGGGAAGAGAAGAGAATGTTTATTCTCTAGTACTTTGAGTAGTAAAGAAAATCATATAGGATCAATGTGGTCTCTAATAATGTTAACAATGTAGGATAGTTTAGAAAATTTAGAAACCACTAGATGATAGAGGATGATATCCTCTGATAATTAGCTATGACTAAATTCAGTAAAGCTCCACCAGCCTACACAAAAAAAATCTCATTCATAACTGTTAGAGGTGCCAGTGGTATCAAAACTATAATCACTTGATAGCATGTTAATTTAATTTTACAAACCAGACACATGGATCTTATGTATAAATAAACTAATTCCAGCATGCTGTGCATTTTAGAGAGACTACTTTGCTTTTATTACAACTTTTACTTAAAAATTTCCTAATCCTGTGTCTTTGGGACACATTCTTTGAAATATAATCCCATCTAATCTGTGGATGCTGTTAGGTTTAGTTTCTTTTTAAAATCACACATGTATCTTTCTGTTCCTCAGGCTCAGAAACATTCACTACCTCTTTAACACAGTCCTTTTCCTCATCATCTGGCGCTTTTTCATTGCAAGATCTCAGATGGCTCGGAATGTCTGGTACTTCGTGGTGAGCCTCTGCTATAAATTCCTTTCCTACTTCAGGGCATCCAGCACCTTCAGGCATTGAGAACAATCAAAGTTTATCCATCTTCTGTTCAGCTCATTGAACACAACAAACTGTGGCTATCAAGCATTGGAAACCATGCAGGAATTTGTCCTAGAGTTGAAAATGTGAATTTTTAAGAGCAAGATTACACTGTGATTGTAGCACCCCTCTGGGGATTAAATTTGAAAATTACAATTTAAAATCGGCATTAGAAAGCATATTCTCAACTCACTAATAAGTGCTATAGGTGAAACTGCTATCTTTTAACTTTTTACCATTTCCTCTCAATGTAACTAATATTTTCAAATCTCTGTAGAAAAGAGTTTTCAAACTAAGAAATTAACATTATTAAGAAAAAACATAAACTGTTCAAAATCTTTGCATTAGAACAGGGTTTTTAACCAAGACTTTGACTTTATGTAATTTGGAATTATAAACTAGTATTCAAATTTCTTTTAATCACTATTCCTCTAGCAGTTTATTACTTTCTTCAAAAGCTCATTTTTCCTGCCCTCTCCTATTATTATGTAA
This sequence comes from Sminthopsis crassicaudata, assembly GCF_048593235.1. Lineage (NCBI taxonomy): Eukaryota > Metazoa > Chordata > Mammalia > Dasyuromorphia > Dasyuridae > Sminthopsis > Sminthopsis crassicaudata. Next base: position 240,353,422 of record NC_133621.1, on the reverse strand, counting down.
CTTATAACTACTTTCTTTATAAATTCTCTATATTTAAGTTCTGTTCAGCTGTTACTTCAATGAGGGCAAATGGTGGAGGTAGTTTTCAAAAATATATCTTTAAAACATTTCCCAACTGAAAATTATGAAATATTATAAAAGTATTAAGTAAAGCAGGATTTGAAACCAAATATTTAGTCATAATTCCTAGGCAAGGGAAAAGAGTAGAGGGAGCAGGCACTTTTTCCACATCTGCTAATTCAAAATATTGTTCTATTTATGAGTAACCTGATAGGTCTAGCTGACTCAGTATTAGGTATGCTATGTACAGAGGAAAAAGTTAAGTCTTCAGTAATAAAGGTCACTAAGCCACCTTTTGGGTATACTGATAGGATTTTTAAAGTTTATTGTATTTTTAGGGAGCAATGGGAACAAGCTAATTTGATCAGGTTAATAATATCGAAACAACTAAAATTGTTTTTCAAAATGCTGCTTTGAGAGCATTTACTTTTCTGTCCTAATAAACAGTACTTGCTAGATTATATTAAGCCACTCACTCCAAAAATATCGACTAACTATATAGATCATAGATCATAGTTGAACAGGAAGAAACCTTAAGTTATCTCATTCTATCCTCCCATTTTAAAGATGAGAAAATTGAGGTCCAGATAGAGTAAGTGACTTGCATGAATTTGAAATTCATGCCAAAGTCCTCTGACTCCAAACACTCTCTGGGGTAAGGATAAATGAATAAAATAATTTATTAAGGGCTTACTACATACAAAGTCCTGTTCTAAGCACTGGGGATACAAACAGAAAAGACCATTCCTTGTTTTCAAGGAGCTCACATTCTGTTAGGGGAGATACATGTAGAAATTTCTAATGCAAGTCAGATGAAATGTCTCATTGTCCCGAGGGTACAACGGCAAAGCAGATTTCTTTAATGAAGAAAAATTATTCCACTGAAAAAAAGTATTCCACTTTCTAGATATTGAATTCATTTGGTAGTGCTAAGGACTTTGATGGCAAGAACTTTCTTTTCAACAACTAGAAAAGCAAAAGTTAACAATGCCAATAGCTAAAAATAATGACAACAATAATAAGCAAAATATAGTAATAAAAGCAGCTTCTTGTTTATATTCCAATAATGGAAAAATATGAAACAAGAGTAGAGATCTTCTCTGCAGGCCCCAACAAGTAGCATGAAATAATAAATAGCCTATTTCAGAGTTAAGACCTAGCTAGGTTCAAGCCTCACCTCTTTACCATGACCCTGCTTGAGTTTCTCGGGTACTAGCTACAGAAGTAGAAAATACAAACCAGAGATACAAAAGATTTTAAAAAATCAAAATGTTTTACTGTGATGGTGACAAAAATGTTAAGAAATTACTGGCTATGCCTTTTGATTACTATGTTCTGCAATTTCAATAATCAATCACATTTTTACTTTTTTGATCAAGAAAAAATTAAATAAAAATAAGTATTTCCTTCCTTATTCCAATGATGTGTCTTTATTTGTGTTTTTAAATTTGTACAGATTTTACAGGGGAATTTCAAAATCTACTCAAAAAAAAACCCACCAAACATTTTTGGCTTTGAATCTCCATGATAGTTTTGAAAATTTTATTTATCATTAATTTATTTATTATTTATTAAATATTATTATGTATTTATCATTAATTTCCACTAATATGGGTTTCCATTTCTAATCTACTAAATTACAAATTCCTTCAAGGTACAAACACCTAGACAAAACTCTATCTTTGTTCTGGCTCTCATTACCTCTCACCTGAATTATGAATGCCTTCTAGGCATATCTCCCATCTTTTATTTCTCTCCTTTACAATCCATCCTTCATTTAGTGTTCCAAAATAATTGTGCTAACAATTCTCTCCATGGACACAAAACTTTAGTTTTCCATTTAATACAAACTTCCTAGCCTTGTATGAATACCTCATTCTGGAATTCAAGGCACTCAAATATCTGGTTTCAACTTGCCTTTTCATCCTTATTTTATCCTAAACTTATTCCACTCACAATCCCTTTTTATTTAAGATATGTGACCCTGGCTATAAAGGTATATAAAATGGATACATAAATCAAACATTTACTGATAATAAATCAATTTTGCAACCCCACAGTCAGTTATACAACTGCATATGGAGTCATGATCCAGTTTTAAGCTTTGCTCTAGTTTGCTGTCTTATCCTTTAGTCCACTTCCATCAAGTTTTCCTTCCTTTGCTCTGCTAAAAACTGATCCTTCTAAAATCTATCCAATTGCTCTTTTACATCCTTAATTGTATTCTAATTTACCTCAGTTATTCCTATATTTCTTTCTGAATAGTCAGATGAACCTAATGTTATCACTCTCCCTGAACTAATTTGTCACACAAGACTTAAAGTTTAATTGAAACCAACTCTATTTATCTAATATGGTAAACAATAATTTAAACTCAATCTGAGGATTTTCAACTACAACTGGTCTCCATGGTTCCTAAATGTAAACTTTAGAGAACTTCTATATAATCTATATAAATTTGAGTTCCCAACAGTTTGGAACCTTTGACCCAGAGGTACATATCTGGATTTCCATCCTGTATACTGTGCCAGTGAGCACAAGGGAGGCTGCATGCATTCTATGGTGACCTGGATTACTGTTATATATTAAGCTTAGTTATGTATCTAAACTATCTGAAATCTATTCTAGTGTTGCTATACCAAAATTTATACAACACTTTTATTAGATTATGCGTACCATTTAAGAGTAAAGACTTATTGACACAACTATATTCAGGAACTAACTCAAAGTAAGCATTCAACTCACTGAAGAGAGAACTTTTAAATAGACAATGGAGATTGAAATAGTGTTTGGACAAGGCATGAATCCTGCCCTCAATGATCTTAGTCTAGCAAATATAAAGATTCATTATTAACAGAAGAGCAGCAGTTTCAGGAGCTCTCAGTTCATAGATGATAAAGGGATTGGACAAATAGGAAAAAATCCCTAGGACCAGATGGATTTACATGTGAATTTTACCAATCATTTAAAGAACAATTAACTTCAATGCTATATGAACTATAATTTTCTTTCCCTGTTTTCAACATACCTGGTTTGGGTATTAGTACCATGTCTGTGTCATAAAAGGAATTTGGTAAAAGTCCTTCATTCCCTATATTTTTCAAGATAATGACAATGATGAGACATCATACCAAAATTTGTGGGATGCAGCTAAAGTGGTAATAAGGGTAAATTTTATATGTTTAGAAGCTTACTTGAATAAAATAGAGAAAGAGAAGATCAATGAATTGGGCCTGCAACTTAAAAAGCTAGGAAAAGGCCAAATTAAAAACCTCCAATCAAATACTAAACTTGAAATTCTAAACTATTGAATTAATAAATAAAACTAAGAGTTGGTTTTATGAAAAAGCCAATAAAATAGATAAACCTTTGGTAAATCTGATCAGAAAAAGGAAAGAGGAAAATCAAATTGTTAGTCTTAAAAATGAAAAGGGGGATCTTTCCACCAATGAAGAGGAAATTAGAGCAATAATGAGGAGTTACTTTGCCCAACTTTATGCCAATAAATTTGATAACTTAAAAGAAATGGATGACTACTTCCAAATATATAGGCTTCCTAGATTAACAGAGGAGGAAGTAAATTGCTTAAATAGTCCCATTTCAGAAAAAGAAATAGAACAAGCTATTAATCAACTCCCCAAGAAAAAATCCCCAGGATCAGATGGATTTAAATGTGAATTCTACCAAACATTTAAAGAACAATTAGCCTCAATGTTATATAAACTATTTGAAAAAATAAGGGATGAAGGAGTCCTACCAAACTCCTTTAATGACACAGACATGGTACTGATACCTAAACCATGTAGGTTGAAAACTGAGAAAGAAAACTATAGACCAATCTCCTTAATGAATATTGATGCCAAAATCTTAAATAAGATATTAGCAAAAAGACATCAGAAAATCATCCCCAGGATAATACACTATGATCAAGTAGGATTTATACCAAGAATGCAGTGCTGGTTTAATATTAGGAAAACTATTAGTATAATTGACCATATTAGCAATCAAATTAACAAAAACAATATGATCATCTCAATAGAAGCAGAAAAAGCAGTTGATAAAATATAACATCCATTCCTAATAAAAACACTTGAGAGTATAGGAATAAATGAACTATTCCTTAAAATAGTCAGGAGCATACATTTAAAACTGTCAGTAAGCATCATATGTAATGGAGACAAACTGGAACCTTTCCCAGTAAGATCAGGAGTGAAACAAGGTTGCCCACTATCACCATTACTACTCAATATTGTATTAGAAATGCTAGCCTCAGCAATAAGAGTCGAGAAAGAGATTAAAGGAACAAGAGTAGGTTATAAGGAAATCAAACTATCATTCTTTGCAGATGATATGATGGTACACTTAGAGAACTCCAGAGATTCTAATAAAAAGCTAATAGAAATAATTCAGAATTTTAGCAAAATTGCAGGATACAAAATAAATCCACATAAATCCTCAGCATTTTTATACATCACCAACAAAATGCAAAAGCAAGAGATACAAAGAAAAATTCCATTCAAAACAACTGTCGAGAGTATAAAATATTTGGGAATCCATCTACCAAGGAAAAATCAGGAATTATATGAGCAAAATTACAAAACACTTGCCACAAAAAAAAGTCAGATTTAAATAATTGGAAAGACATTTAAGTGCTCTTGGATAGGCCCAGCAAATATAATAAAGATGGCAATACTCCCTAAACTAATCTATTTATTTAGTGCTATACCAATCAGACTCCCAAGAAACTATTTTAATGACCTAGAAAAAATATCAACAAAATTCATATGGAAGAATAAAAGGTCGAGAATTTCAAGGGAATTAATGAAAAAAAAAAAAAGTCAGATGAAGGTGGCCTAGCTGTACCTGATCTAAAGCTATATTATAAAGCAGCAGTCACCAAAACCTTTTGGTATTGGCTAAGAAATAGACTAGTTGATCAGTGGAACAGGTTAGGAACACAGGACAAAATAGGGTACAACTATAGCAATCTAGTGTTTGACAAACCCAAAGATCCCAACTTTTGGGTTAAGAATTCATTTTTGACAAAAACTGTTGGGAAAACTGTAAATTAGTATGGCAGAAATTAGATATGGATCCACACTTAACACCATATACCAAGATAAGATCAAGATGAGTCCATGACTTAGGCATAAAGAATGAGATCATAAATAGATTAGTGGAACATAGCATAGTTTACCTCTCAGACTTGTGGAGGAGGAAGGAATTTATGACCAGAGGAGAACTAGAGGTCATCATTGATTACAAAATAGAAGATTTTGATTACATTAAATTAAAAAGCTTTTGTACAAACAAAACTAATGCAGACAAGATTAGAAGGGAAGTGACAAATTGGGAAAACATTTTTACAGTTAAAGGTTCTGATAAAGGCCTCATTTCCAAAATATATAGAGAACTGACTCTAAAGTATAAGAAAGCAAACCATTCTCCAATTTATAAATGGTCAAAGGATATGAACAGACACTTTTCAGATGATGAAACAAACTATATCCACTCATATGAAAGTGTTCCAAATCACTACTGATCAGAGAAATGCAAATTAAGACAACTCTGAGATACCACTACACACCTGTCAGATTGGCTAAGAAGACAGGAAAAAATAATGATGAATGTTGGAGGGGATGTGGGAAAACTGGGACACTGATGCATTGTTGGTGGAGTTGTGAAAGAATCCAGCCATTCTGGAGAGCAATTTGGAAGTATGCCCAAAAAGTTATCAAACTGTTCATACCCTTTGATCCAGCAGTACTACTACTGGGCTTATATCCCAAAGAAATACTAAAGAAGGGACCTGTATGTGCCAAAATGTTTGTGGCAGCTCTTTTTGTAGTGGCTAGAAACTGGAAAATGGATGCCCATCAATTTGAGAATGGTTGGATAAATTATGGTATATGAATGTTATGGAATATTATTGCTCTGTAAGAAATGACCAGCAGGAGCAATACAGAGAGGCTTAGAGAGACTTACATAAACTGATGCTGAGTGAAATGAGGAGAACATGATCATCACTATATACTTCAACAACAATATTGTATGAAGATATATTCTGATTGAAATGGATATCTTCAGCATAAAGAAGATCCAATTCAATTCCAGTTTATCAATGATGGACAGAAACAGCTACACCCAGAGAAGGAACACTGGGAAATGAGTATAAAATGTTTGCACTATTGTCTTTCTACCCAGGTTACTGATACCTTTGGAATCCAATTCTTAACATGCAACAAGAAATTTGGTTTTACACACATATATTGTATCTAGGATATATTGTAACACATTTAATATGTTAATATGGGATTACCTGTCATCTAGGGGAGGGAGTGGAAAATTTGGAAAAGTGAATACAAGGATAATGTTGTAAAAAAAAATACCCAGGCATATGCACTGTCAAAAAATTTATAATTATAAAATTAAAAAAAAAATGGGTGAGGTGTGGGGGATTAAAGGAATCAGAGGTCAGAAGGACCAGGATCAAGAGAGAGGAGAATGGAGGGAAATAGTAATCATAATTATGAATGTGGATAGGATGAGTTGATACATAAAATGAAAACAGCAGAATGGATTAGAAACCAGAATTTAACAATATGTTGTATATAGGAATCAGATATAGAGCTAAAATAAAGGGCTAAAATGTCAGCTAAAGTAAAAAGGCAGAGGTAATAATCATGACTTCAAAGAAAGCAAAAGTAAAAATGTCATAAAGCAAAAGTAAAAATGTTTTTAAAAAATTAAAGAGCTAAGCAGGGAAACATTTATATAGCTAATGATTACAAAAAAAAGGGAAGTTTCTTTGATAAAGTCCTCATTTCTCAAACATTTAAAGAACTGAGTTAATTTTATAAAAATAAGCACTATTCCCCAGTTGATAAAAGATCTAAAAAGAGAGTCTAGGCATATTAATGAACTGATCCAACTATTTTGAGGAATAATCTGAAACAATGCCCAAAGGCATTTTGGCCAAAGGGCCAAAAAAATTTGTATTGCCTTTGATCTAGTATCACTGTTCTTAGATTTACATTTCAAAGAAATCAAAGAGAAAAAAAAAAACATATATGTACAAAAATATAGCAGCTTTTTGTGATGACAGAGAATTGGAAATTAAGGGGATGCTCATCAATTAAGAATAGCTGAAAAAATTATGGCATATGATTGTGATGGGATAAGGGGAGGTCTCAGAAAAACATGGCTAATTCTATAATCGACTAATGCAAAATGAAGTGGAACCAGTTCATTGTACAAAGTAACAAGAATGTTATCATGGTCAAACTAAAAGATTTGGCAATTCTAATATTCTAATCAATAGTTATCCAAGATAATTCCAAAGGACTCATGATGGAAAAATGCGATCCCAAAAAAATGGTTTTTTTTTTTTTGCAATATGGCTACCATGGAAATGTTTTGTTTTTCATTTCACTTGTATATTTGACATATTGTTTACCTTCTTGATGGGTGGGGGATGGGTGGCAGGGAGGGAATCCAGAATTTAAAATTTTTAAAGAACTTTAAAAGATGAGTGTATAAAACAGTAGCCTCCAAACTTTTTAGATTATATGTCAACAAAAACTTTTTGAGGAGACATCCCTCCAAAGTACATAGGCAATTGAATTATAAATTACATGGGATGCTAAATTAAAATTTTAAGATGAAATATTTGGCCCTGGAGTTAATCAAAAGCCACTGTAATTTACTGAAAAATCATATGCAGAAAGACAAGGAGGCTACATTAACTGGGAAGCTAACAGCATATTAGTATAAGCATATGATGACAAAGGTTGGAACTAGCTACAGCTGAGAACAGAAATGTGATGGAAACACCATCACTGAGATATGGGAATTGGATATGTGGATGTGAAGTGAGGAAGTTGAAGTGGGAAGCTGAATATGGCAGCAGAGGTCCCAAAACATGGCTAACTAGAAGAATGGTCATGACTTCAAATGAAATTTGAAGGATGTATAGTTTTTGCAAGAAAAGTAATATGGAGATGATCAAATTTGTTCATGCCTGCTCATCCTGTAAGATTCACTAACCCATGCAACCATGAGATTTAAACAGGCAGAACATCTTCAATTTTCACTTATTAAGTGCCCCATGATAATCTTATAAAAGGATTTTGAGGTACAGCAGGTTTATAAATTGGAACTTATAAAGCAAAGGGGGCTAGAATGGGAGTTATGGATAGATGTGATGATGTTGAAAACACACCCAACTGGCTTAAATGTCTTAACAAAATGTCCTAGTTTCACACATTATATATAGTTAAGGGCAGGTGAAAGCTTATTCCTGGAAATTGGAAATAGTCATACTTAGTAAGACTCTTAAGAGAATTTACTCCCAAATTTAATATTCCTCTAATAATGGAAACAAATACAAGTTATAAGGAAACAACATTTTCATTGTTCATTTAAAACTAGTCCTACAAAAGATTACAATTTAAAAATAAAATCGTTGAAATCTATCACCCTTGATGTAATGTCATGGCAACCAAGAAACCACTGCATTAGAGCTACAAAAGAAAGTGCTTTGATCTTCACTATTAGATTTGCTCTGTAAGGAGAAATTAGAGTGGTATTTTGAGTTATTCTGGAATCTTACTAAACTTCAAGAGATCTCTAGGTCTCATTGGGACCTCATCTCTACTCCCTTATCCAGAACAAAGAAATCAGGAAACTCAGATTTGTATGGTCCCACAGGGCAGAACTAGAACAAACAGATGTTAACTATAAGGAAGCATATTTTGGCCCAATATCAGGGAGGCAAATAAGCAATGAAAAATTTCAAGTATCAGAGGCCTTTCCTGAAACAGTGGCTTATGATCCCATATAGGATCTCATGACTGGAGTCACAGAATTATGGTTTTTAAAAATCACTAAATGTTTGATTTGTGTACCTATTTTATATAACTATATACTCAGGGTCAGGTAAAAATTTTCAGTAAAATGGGGTCACGAGTAGAAAAAGTTTAAATTCTGTTCTAAAGAATATGAAGAAATTCAAAAGCCCTTTTACTTGACAAATGACCAGGGGGATCTCTGTTCTCTATAAGGATATCTATTTTAAGGGAAAATCAAAACTTCACCTTGAAGACAATTTTCAGGGTATATTCATGTGATCTTATCTGGAAAATTACAATATACGATGGTGTTTCTGAAATGTATTTAATATTATGCATGTAGACAGAATGCTAAGCCAATTATGCTGAGCTGATTTTCATGAGTTTTTGGATGTTGTTTCTTATAGTTTCAATCATATTTTGATTCTCCAAGTTCTCATTTGGGGTTTCCTTGGCAAGAACAATGTAATGATTTGCCTTTTTTTCCCACCCAGATCATTTCTACAGATAAAGAATTGAGACAAACAGTTTTTAGTGAGTTGTCCAAGGTCTGTTAGGAAAAATGTCTGGGGTTGAATTTGAACTCAGGTCCTCCTTCCTGGAGATCCAGTTCTCCGACTATTTAGCTAACCTTTTTGCTTATGTCAACTCTTTGAATAATGATAATTTCCTATCTGAGATACTGCACTAGACCTAGAGTGAGGACAACCTGAATTCAAATTTAGCCTCAGCTACTCCGTGATGCTGGGAAAGTCATTTAACTCTACTTATCACTTTCTTCATCAGTAAAATAAGCTTGAGAAGGAATGGAAACCACTCCAGTATTTTTGATGAGAAAATACCAAAAAGGTCAAATGTAACTGAAATTATAACAAAGGCCGTGAGATGTTAATTGATTTGTTTGTCCAACTACCAAGACTAGAAGATAGAACACTGAATAGATTTCATATCAGTGAATTTATCTGAATTGTCCCATCCCTTCAATAATTATCAAATTATCACATCCCTCCAATAATTATCAAATTATATTATGATGTTCCCACCTATCAATTAGCTTTTGATGTCTTGCTAAGACATTTGCTAAACAAATCTCCACCTAGTGCCATTACCAATTTCAAAAGATAAGAAACCTTAGTGTTTTTATTATTTTCCTAAATAATCCCTAAAAGTGAGTTTCGTCATATATAAACCTATTAGTCTTACTGGCACAATGTCTTATAGTTCAAATTATGCTTCGCTGTATAAGGAGAATATAGTTCTTTGTGACTTAACATTTCTCTCTTGATTTTCAAGAATGACAGAGGTAAGGTAGAATTTTTATTTGCAGAGGTAATTAGGGTGAAGTGACTTGCCAAGGGTCACACAGCTAGGAAGTGTTGTGTCTGAGACCAGATTTGAACTCCTGACTTCAGCTGGTGTTCTATCCACTGCACCACCTAGTTGCCCCCCCCCAAAAAAAAAAACAACATTCTTAAAAGCAAAGCTCTAAAAACTGCCTTTCTAGCTTGTTTCAACTATAAAATGAGATTGTTAGTTCAATCTCTGGAAGGCTAAGATCTCTCAGCTCTAAATCAAAATTCAGTGTACAAAGCTGTATTCTTTTGGAGTTCTACATTTTATACACTTTGAGCCTCTCTTTTCTCACCTTTCCAGATGAAAATAATTTCTTCTAAAACATCACTTTTTTTGGTCATTTCATCTTTAAGGTTTTCCTTTTCCTTTGGAAACACTTGCTCAAAGTGCTCCTCTGGATATCAGAAAAGTTGCATCTCCTGCTATGCTGAGTAAGAAGTTCACATTTATAAAAACAGAAATCATTATATATTTTTGTGTTGCTAAGCTATGGCATAATACAATGACAAGACAGTGAACTTAAGCACTGAGACACTTGTCCTAATTCAGACACTTATTTAAATATAAATTACCTTCATCTAAGCCTATTTTTTCTTTAATTTTTACTTTAAACAAATATAAGAAAAATTATGCTGTGCACAGCAGATGGGAGGATTAAAAATATGACTTATGAAATAAATTTACGAAATAAAATTTCCATTTAAAGAAAGCCTATGTAATACTACACATTTGTATTCAGATATCTATCTTCTTCACTTCCTTGTAGGTTTTTTGTTCTCTATGCACTTTTTTTACTTTTATCCCTCACTTTGCTCCCCTCCCAATCTCCAAAAAGGTTACAATTAAGCTCAACCCAACACACATACACACACACACACAACTCCCAAACCTTAAAGGACTATAAATTATGTGAGGGAAAAAGTGCCTATTAGGGGTAAGGATTTTTATTTTATTTTTTTTAAATGAAGTCCTGCCTGGTTTGGTAGTTATCTAATATTCTGTATATGGCAAAATATAGGTTCAGAGCTGATGTTAGATGGGACCTAGCCAATCTAACACCTTTATTTTATAGATGAGGAAACCAATGGAATAGGCAAAGGTTCCATGGTCACATATGATTGGAAACAAAAAAAATAAAAATAAAAAAAAATCCAAATGCAAATCCTAACACCAAAGACAAAGCTCTTCTTATTGTATAATGGTCACATGAAAGGCCATCTGAGCTGGTAACAGGAAAAATCATGCAAATAAAATAATTCTATAGCTAATATAATTTCTAATATTCTTAATTTATATCAGTTTACTAGCACTGTCAGTTAAATTTTATTTGGCCTATATTTAGTCTAGTAAACTTCACAATAGATCTGCAATCTTAACAGAATATTGCCTAAGCCCTTACATGACAGTAAACAGTTTAAACTTAAGTCTTAAACTTTTCTAAATTTTTTTGGTCCAAACTTATCTATGCTCAAATTACAGTGTATTTCCCAAGGAGAAGGTTCCATCTACCAAAAATCAATTATTCAGCAATTTAGCCCTTGAGAATTGCCTGGATATAATGAAGAGATTAAGGGATTTTCACAAGGTAATATAGCTAATAAGTTTCAAAACAGACCTTGCTGATTCTAAAGTAATTCTCGACCTATACATGGCATTGCCCATCTCAAAATTTATGTCCCAAAACTTAAGTCTCTTACTTTGTCACCTCCTAATCTAGTGTTTTGTTATACATAACAGTCATAAAATGTAAATAGGAACTGTCCTAGGATTCCACCCCAAAAAAGGACCTAGAAAGACTCTCATTCTTATGAGTCAGGTATCATTAAATTAATAAAGAAAACCAACACTTGGCCACATCCTGATAGTGGTTCAAAAGTAGGAAGTGGTGCCTTTTACAGATGCTTACTCAGCATAGCAGGGGATGCAATTGTTCTGATATCCAGAGGAGCACTTTGAGCAAGTGTTTCTAATTTATTTGATCCATTGGAATTCCAAGTTCAATCTGGAATTACACATAGGTGGAGTGGGAAAAAGACAGAATCAGGCCAGTCCTGAGTATTATATTTTTGAAAACTAAAATGAAAGATTTATTGGATTTGTGACTTGTTCAAAACAGAAAAGCAAGCACTTGCGCTTTCATTTGCAAAGGTATCCTGTAGTATTCATTACACATAAATGTTTATTTAACGGATTATGAATAAGGGGATGCAAGGTTGTTGGGAGTTTTTTCTTACAATATTACAAGCACAAAGTTAACAAGTTTTTGTTGTTTATCAAAAGTGTACTGTAGATACTGAGATTATTTTCATTCATTTAGGATTGGTATTATTTTTCCTGTTACCTGTATGAAAAAAATAATTTGCCCTGAAAATTTTAAAACCATATAGCTTTGTGCAAGTTAAATATCTCAGTTCCCTGTTTTAAAAATGAGTAAAAATGTTACTGACACACAAGTACTTGAAGGTTTTCTTGAACAATACTAACTTTCTATTTTACTCAACCTTGTTCACTGGACAACAACTTACTAATTTCAAACCCCAATTTTCCCACATGACTTTTTGGTGCCAATCCTTGCTATAAAGAAAGGAAAACATAAGTCTTTAATTCTAGAATCAATTTCACATACAGGAAAAATGTGGCTTAAATGTTTACTAAGCTTTTACTTAGGCAGTTGTCATGAGAGAGAACTTAAGATCTCTCTGAGGATTTACTATTTTCTTTTATGCTAAGATCAAAAGGACAAACTAGTTTTTTTGATAGTTTATTTATTCCATATGTCCCAGGTCATGAGGAAGAATTCTTTTTAATTTTTCAATTCTTCCCACTTATTTCTAAAAAACAATATAAAACCCAAAAGCAAACAACTTAAAACAAGGCATTTTGGTCTATATTTGTAGACTAACATAAAATTACCTTGTCACTTGTATAAATGCTTCAAGGAAAAATGTCAGTTTTGTTTTTGTTTTTTTAACACCAGAAGTTTAAAAAAAAAAAAAAAATTACTGACCCTAAAGTGAGAACATAGTGTTTGGCACACTTTTAAAAATCACACACAAAACTTCAGAAGAAATGACGTATGTACATTGTCCATTTTTTGGAAGCACTAAAATAGGAGGCTGAAAGACCACTGTCATCTTTCCAAAAATTGAAGAAGAAAGCCATGTGGGAATGAAACCAAAATAAGAAGAGCTTAAAGTTTTACTTTAAAAGGTTTCTTGAAATCTTGTAAGATTCTAAAGTTCAGTTAAAATTTCTTCTTGCACATAATATATACACCTAAGTTTTAGACTTAAATCAAGAGCCTGTAATAGAGCAGTAGAAACCATTTTAAGATCATATCAATTATTGATATTAAGGAAGGAAATACAGACATATAGAAAACATGCAATATTATAAGAAATTTGTTAATTTTTAAAAGTTAATTATTAGGGATTAAAATATATTCACATTGATGTGTTTTAAAGAATTTTTTTTCTTTTTTTTATCTTGTCCTTATATTATTTATGCTGTGAAGTAAGATTATAAGAGGAAGATCTGGAGATTAAAAAGATGTGGCAGAAAACTACATAAGTAGTTCATTTTTATCCAGAAGTAAATAATTTGTAGAGCTACTCTTTGTTTTGAATCAACATGAAAAACTGATAAAAAAAGAACAAATTGATTTTACAGAAACAAGTCTTAAACTAAAAAATTTTCAAACTATAACACATTATCTTAGCAATATTTTCAAGCAGTGGATAATAAACAAAAGTTAAAACTGCCTACTTCTCTTTTAGATACTTTAAAAATCTAGGGGAGGAAGTGGGGAGGAGATTAATATAACTGTAAGAGCTAAAAGAAAGATCAAGGTCAAAGGGGAAGTTCCTATAACTAGAACCACAAAGTGCAAAGGAAAAAAATCCAATTGTTGAGGATAACTTCTTACAGATATACTTCTCAAACAGTAACAACTACCAAGCAGGTATTCTAGACTTGCAATTCTTTTCAAAGTCTTATAATAATCCCTTTTCAAAAGGAATACTTATCTGCTTGGGGAATGTGAGAAAACTGGATTTGATTTGGAGAAACTAACAATTCAGCTTTCGTATTAGTACAGATGCAAAACCTTAAGAATTATGATAAAAGGAAGAAAAAAGAATTTAAGCAATTGCAAAATGCCTTTTAAAAAACTATACATCAGGTTTCTTACACTTTTGAAACCAAACTGATGGATCTAGAGTTGGGAATTTTTCCCTCAGGGAAAGATGAATGAGGGAAACAAACAATTAAATTGCATTAAACGAAATTCCTTAAATTTTTATAGTATAAGTTCTGACTCAAAAAAAAATTTAATCAAGTACATGCCACAAATTGTTCTTTAAAGTAAAATTCTAGAACTTTGTTACACAGAATCCAATGAAGGGTCATTCATAACTCCAAAATCCCAAGGTCAAACTCTTAAAGAAGAAATAAAATGAGCTAATTAAGCTTTTACTTTTTCAAAGAAATGCATTATTTTTCATGGCAGTACTTTTACTTTCTGCAAAGTGCACATTAGATGTGAACCTACTGCAACCTAGTTTCTTTAGAAACTCCATGTTACATGAAATTATCAACATTATTTTCAAAAAAGCGATTCCCTCCCCCTACCTTTTTTCCTAAGCCTACCAGATAACACTTAGTTTATCATGTTCTAAGAGACGGTCTTCTAAGAGACCATTCTCTACAAAGCTACCACTTAATTTCCAGTTTATTTTAGCAGCATATGTCTAATTTGAGCTATTACTTACCTGGAAGACTTCCACATTCCTTTTCCCCTTAATGGTTGTAACTTTGGGAATGAAAAAAATGCTTCCTCCAAAGTCCTTAAGTATTTATTACAAAAGGAAAACTAAAGTTTGGCACGTTTATTGAAAAGGAAAATATAGTCTTGAATGGCAGTTAAAATTATAATCCTCTTTTTACCTTCAACTTTATTGTATTATGGTTATTTTAATTAGCCTAAGGATACAGCTACATACTGCACACACTGCAAAAATGTAAACCTAAGGCCTGACATTCTTAATATTAATAAAGCAATTCATTTATTTATCCCATAGAATTTTAGGGTTGAAAGAGACTTTAGTCACATCCCATCATTTTACAAAAGAGGAAATGGCATATTACAAATCACATTCCTTAATTTGGTTTCTAACAATTCCTGCATCTTTTCTATAAGCATAATGCTGACTATTTCTGACTTGCTTTTTAACTTTATATTGCTTGGATAAATTAACTTAAATCAACACAACACAAACATAAATATGACAAGCCCATGTCTTAATTCCTTCATAAGATTAATTCTCACTAATATAGATGCATTGTTTTCAATTTAAACTCCTTAAATTTTATGTTTAGGTATAAACTCTTTGCAAAAAAAGAAACTGATCAAATAAAAGAAAAATAGCACTTTTTTTTAAAGTCACAGTTTTCCCAATTACCATCCAAAAGAGTTCTCAGATTTTTTTCAGTAAGAATTTGTACTTAGTTACATTTCTTAAGCATCAATGTCATCCTGACTTGAGCAATGTTAGATAATTAAAAGATCCAATTATAGTGACATTTCTTATTATGTCACATTTCTTATTTTTGATCACTCTTAATACAATGGAATCTTTGTATTAGTATGGCTTAATATTAATAAGGCTATACATAGGAGCTATTTTTGTTCTCTTCCTTTGTTAGTGGTGGGATCAATCACTGATTTTCAGCATCTGAACTAATCTTAAACACATTTTCATTCCAACATGTAGGAATTCTCCATGTCTACTACTTTTTTATTCAAATGCAGTTTGACCTTTTTCTTTTAAGAATTTACCTCACCAATAAAAATGATCTGATTTTAATGTTGACTGCCTATCTGCTATGAAAGTAGTAGTTGGGATTTTCTTCACAGAATTTCTCCTATTAGGTTCAATCAAGAGATGAGCCTCATAACCTCTTCTAACAAATTTGTAAAAGACCAACATATAGAAGGTTGTTTTTTTTATGGTGTGATTTCTCCTTCCCATTCATACTTTTTTTTCTTTGAATATATTGCACAATACTTTATTATTTAAAAAAAGATTTTCTGTCAGGCAAAAAGTTTTTCTCCTCTTCTCAGGAGGTGCTATGTATACTATTTTTTGTAAGAGGTAAGTGGTTGTTTGTGTGGCCGTCCTGGACCTAGAAAATATAAAAGGAAAAGATGAAATTGTTAGTTTTAATTCTTGTAAAATGTAGTCAATGTAAAGATTGAAACTTTATTTTCTTATAAATTTGGATATAATGGGGGCCCATAAGAAGTTTGTCCTTTTCTATGGCCACATCTATGATTTTCACTAGTTAGAGAAGTACTCAAATAAGCAAAACTCATTGAACCAATGCAGATCATTGAACCACTGCTTTGTCTTCAACATATGCCAGAGACAAAGGAAGGTTAATTATCATCCCTTAAATTTTAACACAATTAGCAAGTATAAGAGGCTATATTTGAACCCAGATCTTCCAAACAGTGACACTACCTCTGAACTTCTATTTGAAGTATCACAATATATGAAACATAATAGTGGTACTCAGATGGTTGTTCTAATATTCTAACTTACAGAAGTAACAGGTTTGTAGGCTCCAAGTCTGAAACGACAACAAATTATTTCAACTATGAATTTTCCAATTCCATGTAGCATACCTGAAATTAAGAATAAGTACACAAAAATACACTGTCAAAAAACAAGAAGTTTTTTAGAACTATTTCCTGAATAACCATCTAAAGAATAAACAACTAATTGGACAAGTATAAATTAAGAGGTGGAAAAAAGCAAATATAATTTTATGGATGACACCTTTTATTTACCAGCTATTAAAAATTCAGAATCATTACTTTCAGAGAATGGATTTTTTAAAATTTTAATGAACAAATAGTCACAGAGTTCCCAAGCCCTCAAAATCCAACTTCTTCAATTATACTTATGAAAAACTGCCAAAGTAAAATTAAATAAATTGAGGGTTGTTTTCATATCTTTTGAGAAATTAATGATATTGCAACATTATATTTTACCCAAGTGGCAGTATGATTTTATATAGGAAAAAAAATGGTATGCCCATCAACATGACTTTAAAAAAATAATGGGCAGTAAATACAAATTATTTAACCACATGCTATTCTTCTTGTAGGAAGCTTTAGGAAGCGTATAATTAATATTCCAGACAAAAGTGTACTCTTCCTGTTTTAATAAAAAATTTAATTAAATTAATTTAATTAATTAAAATTTTAAAAATAGCCTTTATTTTGAAAATTATACAAATTCATCAGAATTAAAATCTTTTTAATCTTTGTAATAGTAACTTAAGTAAACACTGAACTCATTATATGCTATCTAGTTTCATTACAGGATGGTTTCCCTAATTAACTCTGAGGTTAATTTGTATGACTCTTCTAAAAATTTATAAAATAATTAAGTTGCCATTAAGTTAAAATTTTGTAAGGAAAATTTTATACAAATATTAATATTATAAAATTAGTATTAAAATATTATTGTTAAAATACTATTACAAGTTGTTGATATTAGCTCAAATTTATATAGTGTTTTTATGATTTACAAAACTTCCTCAAATCAGGCTAGTAAAATAGATTATATTTGTATTAATATCCCCATTTTATGGAAAACAGAAGATCATAAAGTCTTAATGAAAGGTCACACAGTATTTGAACCAGTATTCAAACCCAGGTCATAGTATTATAGATTTAGAACTAGAAGGGACCACAAATAGATATATTCCAAACTTTGGGGGTTTTACTCATATGAAGAAACTGAGGGTGAGAGGTTAAATGGTAAAGCAGAGATCTAAATCCAAGACTTCTGACACTAAATCCATTATTCTATTTCACTATGCTGTCTTTATGACTCTCAATGAATATTCTTTCCCATCATAAACACCATTTCCAGAAATAAAATTCAAAAATGTTGTATTACCTGTCGTTGAGAAAATTCCTCCAATAATACCACACAATCTCACTAAAAACTGCCAGAATGGCATATGTTCTTCAGTCACTGTTACCATAAGGGAACTAAGATCATATTTCATAAATATTCCAGATACCCCATGGCTTCCTGCTGCATGATTAATGGCACGTTCCTAAAGCAACCAAATTAAGGGAAAAGGCAGAAAGAAAAGTAATCTATGTCAATATTATGTAGTCAACTTCTTTTGCTTTTTAACTTTTTGACTAATAAGCTGGTACTGAGAATTCAGGCAGAGAACAGTTCCTGTGAATTAAAAGTGGGTAATAAATGAGAAAAGAAGTTTACTTCACATCAATAGCTCAGGTCTAACTCTCCAATGCTTCTATTCTTCCATTTCTTCTTCTCTGCCCCAAATACTTTTTAAAGCTAATTATAGTTACTAGACTGTTCTATTTTAGTTCAAGAGCAGTTGACTTCATTAGATAGATGAAACTCCCTTCCCAAATACAGATCAATTAAATAAGAAACAATTGGCTATGTACCAAATATTGTGATAGGATACAAAGAAAAAAATTGAATTCCTAGTCCCTACCTGCAAGTTAACATCTAAATATAAAATAGGAGACAAGTAAATACAAAAGTATATACAAAATAAACAAAAAGCAATTTTTTTTGGAGGAAAAGTCATTCTCAACTGAAGAGGTTTCAAGCAGAACAAAATTCTTCAGTTAAATTATGAAATGAATTACTGATTTCAAAAACAGGATTCTATAAATGAGGGGCAGCCAATATTTAAAGTTATGGATAAGGGAGAGTTAATATTGGTTGTGCAAAGAGTAATTGGCCACACCACAAATTGAGTTAAGTATAATTTACGAAAACACTAGAAATGTAATTAGGAAACTAGAGTTTTTAAATTCCCAATAGGAATTTATACTTAATCGTAGAAGTAACAGGAAGTCAAATGAATTTATGGAGAAGAGGACAAAAATAAAGTCTGAAAAGGCAGTAGGTATGTGTGTATGTGTAATTAGATAAATTATTTATTACTATTATTAACATTTATATAATGCTTACTATATACCAGAGTCAGGCACTGCACTAAGTTCTTTACAATTATTATTTCATTTGATCCTGGGAGGTGAATGCTATTATTACCTCTTGATAAAGAAATTGAGACAAATAAAGGTTAATTACATAGCTAGTAAGAGTCTACAGTTGGATTTGAACTCAGATTTTCTTGACTCTATCACTATGCCACCCAACTTTTCTTGACATTTTGGGCTACAAAATATCCAATTCAAAATGCTCCCAAATCAGGATGTATATCATCCTCTCAAGGAGAAAGATTGTACGATAAAGACTAGATCTGTATAAAGTTGATAAACCTTCAAAAGTTAAAGAGGTCACCACTAGAGTATAAACAAAGAAAACAAGGCTCAGAACAAAGCCCTGATAAATGATCAAATTTAGATGGGATATAATATATATTATCCAGAAAGCTTAAACAAAACAAAGAAAATAAAAAGTTAACACTGGCATAAAATCAAATAAGTACACCCAGGGGAGAAATGCTTAGCAGTTTGGAATAATGTAGAGGTGTAGGCAGTTAAAAACTGAAAAAAGGCCATGACATTTGGCATTAAAGAAAGCATCAAAGAGTTGCTGAATAAATTATGGCATGTGAATATAACAAAATATTGTTTCATAAGAAATAATGAAAGAGACAATTTCATAGAATTCTAGGACATGGAAACTGTTAAAAAGTGAACAAAACCAGAACAATTTATACAAAAATAAAATTTTCAAGAAAAATAACTATGAAAAATTTAAGAATTCTGGTCATAACAGTGACCCACCATGTTTTCAAACCATTATTACCTCCTCCCAACAGGGATGGACTAAGAGTGTAGAAAGAGACAAAGACTCATGGACACCATTTTGCGTGAATATGTTTGTCAGAGATTTTTCTCCTTTTCTGACTTTTAATTGGAAGGGGAATAGCAATTATAATGCCAAAGAACAAAGCCATTGAAACATCTTTAAAAATGTAGACAAGCACACCGTTTTGAAAGGGAAGAAGGGACAGGAAAGATGGGGGAAAAGAAGATATGGGAGAGGGAAAAAAAATAACATGATTGTGGAGGCAATCTGCCAGAGAAAACAGGAAAGAATGGGATCAAGAGTGTTTTGTAAAAAGATTAGTCTTGGTAGGAAGAACCACCAAGGAAGAGGTGGTTCTTCCCCCTTCTTCATGTGAAGTTGGAATAAAGAATAAAAGAATGGGAGATGATATCAAAGGATCATGAAATGCAAAATAGAGAAAAGGAAGTTCACAACTGATACATTAATGTAAGAAAATATCATTGTACCACAGTGAATATGAAGAATTCACAAGAACATAAAAACTGATGTAGAGTATAGCCAGGATAATAATGTATGCAATGTATAAAGCAATCTATACATAGTAATTACAATGACCAAGCTTGCCCTATGGAAGAGCTGAGAAAAAAACAACTCCCTGGTGCAAAGACAGGAGGGTAAAAGGGTTGAATATTGCATATGCTATCAAAGGCCATAAATTAGTTGGTTGTACTGAATTTTTAAAAATGTTTCTAACAAGAGAAGGATAGCTTGGTGAGGAAGTCAGGTATATATTAATAGGTAAAAGTAATATAAAATCAAAGAACAGTGATAAAAATATTTTTTTAAAAAAGGAAAAACCCTAGAAAAGGTATTCTTGTAATCTCAAGGGAGAAGGAGGAAAGGGAACAGAGTGGTAAAGTTAATTATGGATCAAGTTCTACAAATTTCTCAAATCCAGGAATCAAACAAGCTCAGAAGCCCTAAGGTCCAGGAAGCTCAGAGTTTACAGATGAGGGAAAGCTTATGATGAAAGTCCTGGAGTCTAAAGAAAAGAAAAAAATTAATTCTCTGGAAGCTGACTCAGGACTAGTTCATCCCTATGTAGCTTACAAAATCCTTCCCATTCCTCACTAAACCAAATAACCAAGAGAAGGATAATAATCTTTAAGAATCTATAGAGATTTCGTGTTGCCCAGTAGATACTTTCCTATTAAATCAATCTCTTGACAGAGAAACTACTGTTAACTGAACCACAATTTTAGACTCACCCTTCACCAATTTATCTGTCATATTCTGTCAAAATAGTTTTTGTTTTACAGAGGTTTGATCACATCACTGATTCTTAAAATTCTTGTTATAAAATACAAACTCCTTAAACATAATGTCCAACACTTTTCCCAGACTCAACCTATCTCTGTCAAACTTCTTCAAGGCTTAATTCATTCGCTATTTTGCCATTTTCTTCTCTACTCCATTTTATAGATGAAGAACTAAGGTAAATAAGGCTAAGTGATTTGGCCAGGATTACATAGCTATTAAGTGTCTGAAGCCAAATTTGAACTCATGAAGATGAGTTTTCCTGATCGCAAGCTCAGAGCCCAATCCACTATACCACCTAGTTGTCCTAAAATAAATTACTTAATAGAAAAAAATTAAACTTTTGCATCAACATTTTAGGAGATAAAAACCAAAATCAATCTATTTTTCCATGCACTGAAATTTTACAATGTAACAAATACAGGGAAAACATTTACATTTAATGTAAAATTATTTGCCAAATGTAAATGCATTATTAGTTCTAATTCTTTTAAAGTTCTGAATTTAAGAAAAACCTCAACTGAAGTTTAAATTTTTCTTCCATTAGAAAATTATAACCAGATCATTTTGGTGGGCTGAAGTTAACTTACCCTTTCTGTCACTGAAAACTGATGAGTATCTGCTGAGATTTTGTATGTATTTAGTTTTGTTGGCACAACTGTGATAAAATATTGGAACATCTGGTTGTCTAGAATAAAATGAGAAAAGCTTTCCAAAGAGTCAATCAAAAAAATTAGAACTTAAAAAACAGCATTAATTACCTTCATTTTTCATGAAAGCAAATACTTCCTATAGACTACTAAAGAGTAAAAAGTAAGTTTGTCTGTTTAACTTTAATTTTACAGGCATTAGATAACTGTTGGACACGTTAATGAAAATATATATTCTGTGGATATGAAGATATATGCAGTTTGTGGTTTAATCTGACATTTTGAGATAGTGACATACCTACTATAATAGATATTTAATATTTTTATATAATTTTAAATTTAAGAGGCTACAGTGATTCAGAGATCCACTAATGGATGTGTTCATCTGACTTCCTTTGTTTTTGTATAACAGATTTTTTTCTAAAATGTATGTAGCACATCTATACCAGAAATAAAAAGCACTATGGATTAAATGCTACAAGAAATAAAACATTAAGTAATCTATTTTTCTAATTCTATGACTACAACTAAAATAATCCATAAAGAGAAATCTTTAAGGTTTGTAAAAATTCCACAGATGCTTTTAAAACTAGCAATGAACTTTTGAACCTTAAAATTTATAACTAAGATATTTCTTCCCAAGTTTTTATTTTGCCTTTAATGAACAGAAAATAGCAGCACCAATGCAATATAATTTCCACATACTTGAAAACTCTTCTTTTGTTGTCCCTTTTCTAAACTGATTAACTATAATTTCTTTAGCATTTCCTTCTAAAGCCTATGTTCTTAACCTTTCAAAAATGTTCACTACTATCTTCTACCTTTTTAAGACATTTGTTTCAAATGAGGAAGAAATATGAAAGGATGTTATTATTTACATGATAATAGTTTAATGAATATACAAACCTCTATATCTATAACAAAATACTTACGATCTATAGCAATTTTTTCAGTTCCATCTAATGGATTAATAATTCCTGGAACAAGTTCACCAAAAGACAAATGATCTATTCTATGGGAAAAGTTGTAGGCTAAAAGACAAAAAGGCCCCAACAACAAATAAATCAGAGTATTTCAAAAGATAACATTCTATGAACAATTTTTATAATTCTTTGTTTTGTTCTGTTGTGGGAGGCGGGCAATCAGGGTTAAGTGATTTGCCTCAAAAAACAAAGCTAGTAGGTGTCTGGAAGTCTCAGGTCCTCCTGACTACAGGGCTGGTGCTCTATTCACGGCTACCCAGCTACCTCTAATGCACTAAATGTAAACTTTTAAAATCTATAGGTTCAAAGATAGTTTTATTTAATATAAATGATTAAGCATTTCAGGAAATCTCAACAAACATAAAAATTTCCTACAAATTGTTATAAGCCAAGATTTCATTATTCTACTACAAATTACCTTCCAAGAGGATATGGCACTTAATTCTTATATGTAAATGTCTATCTATCCTTTGAATTCAATTTTAAAAAAATCAACATATCTCCAAGTCCCATAACATAAAACTATTTTTATGCAGTCAAAAAACAAAACTCCTCAAATCTACTTCCCCTGCAAAAATCAAAAGATCAAACTAAATTTCAAATGGAAGTTGTTATATTTGTTTTCAAGAGTGGTTTAGTCTTATGTTACAAACATTACATAAATTTTAATTGAAATATATATTTAAAATATAGTGTGCATATTACAGATGCATGTATATATGTATATAAATATGTTAGATGTAATGAATGATCTATTAATGAACTTAACATATAATTATTTCTTAATTAACCTAAAGAATGAAAAGATCAGTGCATAAAATACAATAGTATATTTATAGAAGTTTCTGTTGGCTAAAACATTATGAATTCAGTCAATAAAACAGAAATAAGAGAGAAAAAGGACAGATAAGTCAGTCCTTGGGAAAAATCCAGACTAAAAGAATATATCCAAAGTATATATTTAGAGTATATATACATATTCTCTCTCTCTCTCTTTGTGTGTGTATATATATATATATATATATATATATATATATATATATATATACACACACACACACACACACACACATATACATATTGTATATGTGTATCTATAAAGTATATATTGTAAATTCACAAAATACTGCTTTTTCTTCTCGTCCAACGTCAAAACTAATGAGAGGGTTTGACCAGCCTAAAGTACTTTCAATTTCCTATCTTGCATTAGTACCAAAAACAAAATCACAATTTCTTTTAACAAACAGGAGAGAAAATATAAATAGCTTACAGTCATGGCTAACGAGTGCTGCCAAGTGTGCATGACCTCGGGGATGTGGGATTGCCCTATGAGGACGAAAAAACAATGAATGCAATGAAAAACAAAAATTGGATTTTCTCATAAACTATTATATTTCTTATTGTACATTAAAAGGACAACAGAACTACGTTTGACAACTCCCTGAGCAGATAAATCCACTCCTCTCAAACATTGCCTTCATCTAACAAGACTAATTTATTGTAACTTTATTCATGATAAGCCGAAGACTTTAATATTTTTCTATACTTGAAATTATTTCTTTAAATGAATATAGGCGTGTTCCTATAAGTAAAATGAAATAATGACAAAGCAGAGTATAAAAATCCAATTTAAAAAAAAAAAAAACCTTTTTTCTCTCAAACCTGTAATTATTTCGAGCTACTTGTTCAAGCTCAGAGTTCTGAGCTAAGATGAAGGAAGGCTTAAAAAAAAAAAGATTAAAAACCAACCAAAACTTTTTTTTTTAATTGCAAATTCATATGGCAAATTGTTAGAATGAAAATTCATGTCTTTTTTTTTTTTTTTTTTTTTTTTTTTTTTTACAAAAACCTTGAATTTCCATTATGTGTTTGTATTTGAGCTTTAAAGTTAACCAAGTAAAACTACATCTCCAAATGACAAAATAAGATGTTGGAAATAGAGATTTGTTTATTTTGTGAAAATGTTAGTCATTTTTGTTGTTCTGTAAAAGAACTATCATCAATGTCAAAAATGAGTTTTTATAAACTTAAACCCCTTCTGAAAAAACACTATACAGTTTTGAAAGGAAAAGCTGCAGTAACATTCTCAGTGAAGATTGTAAATTACATTTTTTTTTTTCATTAAAAAGAACCTTATTGGGGCAGCTAGGTAGCACAGTGGATAGAGCCCCAGCCTTGAATTCAGGAGGACCAGAGTTCAAATCTGGTCTCAGACACTTAATACTTCCTAGCTGTGTGGCCCTGGGCAAGTCACTTAACCCCAGCCTCCAAAAAACAAACAAACAAACAAACAAAAAACCACACCTTATTATTCCACATGTTCCCCCAAAAGAATGGCATAAGTTATAGTTTTAAAAATATAGATATGTAGAAACTCCCTCCAATTGGGACAGTTTATGATAAGAATCATTTTCTCCCTTCTCAAAGCACTTTCCTACAAGGTCTGCAGAGAATTTCATATCTTCCTCAAGTTGCCAGCAGTATGTTTTGTTTTTAATTAAAACAAAACTTCTAACTTTCCCAAAAACATTAGACTTAACTATTGTCTTATAATAATACATTTGTAAAAAACAAGTGTTAATTGCCAAAATAAATTCTACACTTTGAACCAATGTATGTGATTTCACTATTTTATTTCTAATCATATTTAAAAGTCTTTCATTTCAGTTAATAGTTGCTCATATCTTAGGAAATGGAAAATAGTGCTCATGGCAGCTGTTGAAGCATTAAATATGAAGAAAATAAAATGTCACGTATTTATGTTTCTATGATGTGTACACCTGCTTAATAAGATAAAAATCCAAAGGAAATGGTTAGATCTTTACTTATTGATTTTACAAATATAAAGTTAAGACCAACATACACTATTAGAATTACCTAAAAAATTCATGAAACTGGTGGGGAATGCAAGATTATACGTACTTTAAATAGTCTATAAGAAAGCAAGGAAAACAATCACAAAGTCTGTGTTATCTGACAATTTCAACACTAGTTATACAAATAAAATGTTTAAATGTCAACAAAAATGTCTTTTAAGCCCGTCATCTGACTAAAAATTTTAAAACTCTGGCCTAATGAATCTAAAATCCCAGAAAATATTAAATTCAATAGTTGTAGTGAAATGGCATTATAGAATCTGGCAGGAATCACACCTATTCAACACCATTATCCTTCCTTCCCTCCTTTTTTAAAATACCATCTACCAAGTCTAAACTATAACCTAAAGACCTCTTGTGAACTGTCTACCACGTTAGGTAACCCATTCCACTTATGATAATTCTAATTGTTAGGAAGTTTTCTATTTTGTTTGTACCCCCCATAACCATAAGCCTACATGTGTTTCTTTGTAGCTTTCACTTTCTGGTCCTGATTCTGTCCTCATAACTGAAAATAACAATCACACTTCCCTCCCTAAATCTTCTCTAAACTAAACATCATTATTTACTTCAACCACTCCATATATGGCATACTCACTAAAATGTGATTCCCAGTTTGCTCTAACTAGGGCAAAGGTACAGTGGTATCCCTACTTTCCTAATTCAGGGTACATGAATCACTTAATGACAAGCTTAATTCAATTTTGAAATAACAAAAACTGAGATACTTAATAAACTCTAAGCTGAACTATTAAAAAGAAGGAAAATCTGTTAATTAAGCATACAAATATATGGTCAACTTAACACATTAACTTCTATCCAAGTAGCATTTTTATGTAAAGTATTTTCAATAAGTAAAAGAACATACTTGCCCACAGTTATGTGAAAATTCCCTGCCACTTTATTGACATATAGATGACCATGAATTCTGCAAGCATCTGGAGGTTGTAAAGAATTATCTTCCCTGTTAGAACAAGATAAATTAAGACTGCTTAAAGCATATCCATCACAAGAAATAACTACATAAATGGGTGAAGTTATTTGGAAGAAAGGAACAGAGAGTAGTCAAAAATTTTAGGAAGATCCAAAAAGAAAAAAAAAAAAAAATCGCCCAGTAAAAGCCTTGAACTGTTTAACATTTATAATCAGAATCTTAAAAGGAAAAAGATAATTTAACTTGTTATTTATTCAACACTTTAAAATTTGAAAAGTGATTTAAATTTATTACTTAATTTGAACCACCCAACATGGTAAGGAAAGTACTACAGATATTATTATTTCCATTTTATAGATGAGGAAACTGAGGCTAAGAGAGGCTGACATATGTTGTTGGTCACAAAGCTATTGGCTATCAAGGATGGGATTTGAGCCAAAGGCTTTGTGATTCTATCCAGCATTTTTATCATTATATTGCAAATACCTTCTATATAAGACAGAGGACATTACTATAATAATCAAAGTCAATCTGAAGTTTTACAGCTTTTTATAACTAAGCAAAAAAACTAAACTGCTACTTAGAAACTATGTATAATTGGGCCAATAAAAGATGGCATGCACTCTTTCTTTACCTCTAGTACTTTACCGAAAAAGAGAGGAAGGAATATACATGCATGTACACATAAATATAAACATAACAGAGAAAGAAATCAATCCATTACTAAAAAATCTACTTTTCAAATAGAAATTGGGAGAAAATACAGATTTTACATATGACATAGTTATCACTACACCAAATAATTTAGCAAAGTATTTGTAGTAGACAGAGTGCCAGGCCTAGAGTCAGGAAGACCTAATTTCAAATTAGCCAGTGGCATGAAATGCATGACTCTGGACATGTTATTTAACCCCATTTGCTCAGTTTCCTCATCTGTAAAATGAGCTGGAGAAGGAAATGGAAAACCCTTCTAGTATCTTTGCTAAGAAAAATACAAATGGGGCACAAAGATTTGGATACATCTGAAACAAATGAAAAAAAAAATGATTATGAAAAAAATGATTATGTACTTCTACAAAGTTATTGGATACTCAATAAGAGAAGTAAAAACTAACTCAGTAACGAGAAAATTTATACTGGGAGAACACCTTTCATCCAGAGAAAACTTCAACTCACCTCTATTTTAATAAATAGATCCTTTGGGACTGCCTAAGAAAAATAGACATTGAGCAATTGGTCTGGGGGCACCCAAAGGGCAGGTAAGAAGAGAATCAGGTATCACTGACTCCAAACCCAATCCTCTGCCCCTGCACCATTTTGTCTATACTGCACCTCTCTATACGTTTATCATATGTTAGTAAATCAACTACAGGAAGGTCTCTAGTGAAGTCAAATAAATACTTGATAGATCACAACTCCATCTATGTACTTGAACATACTATGCTTTTACAGCAAAGCCCTCAAAGGCCCCTGAGATGCATAAGCATTTGGAATCAGAGAATCTAAACACAATTCCCAGCTCTGACACTCAATACTCAAAAATGCCATTGATATGTAAGTCATTTACCCTTTTGGGTTTTAGGTTCTTCCTTTACCTAATGAAGCATTAGGATCTTCAAAGTCCCTTCCAACTATATACCTATAGACCTATGAACTCCAAAATATTCTGCAGAAGTACTTATTTAACCCAAACAAAAAATTCTTGAAATAACTGAGGACAATTTCATAATATTTCTATTATGTTTTCCAAGAAATTAGAAGAAACTGCATTCTTCCATCACAAAAATAGAAAAAAAAAAAAAGTGAAGAAAGCTATACCATATTCTTTAAATTATAATGAGAAAAATGCGTTTGTAATATTCTTGGTCAAGACAAAACATTCCTACCAATTAAAAAGTAATTATTATTCTAGTTTCTATAGCTTTAGATATTAAAGAAAATTGAAAAAATTATTCACTCCTTTACAATAAATTCATGAAAAAAGTTAGAAAATAAAACATAATGAATAGCTGTCTCACCTTGGGGGTAGTGCTGTTGAAGCACTTTTAAAAGCACTTTTGAAAATCACGTCTTGTAGTGAATGTTCCTCTTGTAGCCTACTCTGAATTGTCTGCAACACTCTAAAAATAACAACAAAAAATGATTGGGAAAGTTAATAAAGTATAAAATCATAAGTAAAATAAATCTGAATACTTCAGAGATCATTCGTGACTTCATCAACATGTGTAAACTGAAATCCCTCTAAAAAATTTCACCACAGACCTCTTAGAGCCTCATTTATCTAGGTTCACCTTAGAATAAAACATATACCTATGATATATAATCATACCCATTCTTTAAAAC
The DNA here is from genome assembly GCF_048593235.1 of Sminthopsis crassicaudata. Classification (NCBI taxonomy): domain Eukaryota; kingdom Metazoa; phylum Chordata; class Mammalia; order Dasyuromorphia; family Dasyuridae; genus Sminthopsis; species Sminthopsis crassicaudata. Next base: position 240,324,230 of record NC_133621.1, on the reverse strand, counting down.
TTTTCAGCTTATCAGGACCTACTGGATATCATACTCTATGTTATAGTCATGAAGATCCTAGTTTGAATCCTGCTTCAGGCATTTTGCCAAGTGTGTGACTCTAAGCAAGTCATTTTAAGCTCTCTCTAGCCTCTGTTTCCTTTTCTGTAAAAGAGGGATGGTAACAGCATCTACCTCAGTGGGTTTTTATGAGAATCAAATTAAAAAACATAGGTTTTACAAATCTTAAGGTGCTACAAATTATTATTACTATTGCCATTAAGGACTCAAAGTCATTTAAACAGGACACTATGTAGCAACAAAGGAGGTCTGTATAAGAGGAACCAAAGATATATTCTCAATTAAACTTATTCATAAACAGTCAATATCCACAGCAAAACTATCCACTGATCTATGAAATTAACTATTTTGAAAACATCAACATGTCTTCACTTATTCTCTTGAAAAAAAACGTGAGTAATGATTATAGCCATTTGAAAATACAAATGTGGGAATCCTAAAGCTCACTATGCTATAAAGGAGAATACTCCCCAAATTTTGTTATCTTTACTTATACAGGACAGAGAAAGCCAAGAATGGGAATAAAAGAAAAGTAAGATAGTGGATGGTAGTTCCCATCCCAGTCCTGGATGCAAAAAGTAGTTTGCATACAAAAAGTTGACAACAACTGTTTTATTTATTAAAAATATATATTTTAAAGAAACAAAATGCTACAGCATATTTATGGCTAAATCTAAGATCCAGGATTCTAGAGAACAAGTGGTAATTTTTTGGTTCAATTATTTCAGTCATGTCCAACTCATCATCATATTTGGGGCTTTCTTGACAGACATTGGAGTAGTTTGCCATTTCCTTCTCCAGCTCATTTTACAGATAAGGAAACAGAGGCAAACGGAATTAAGTGACTTCCCCAGGACACAAAGCTACTAAATATTTGAAGCCAAATTTAAACTCAGGAAGATTAGTCTTCCTAACACCAGGCCCTGTACTCACTGAACCCCTACCTGCCTATTTTAAAAACATACAAAAGCTTGTAGTACACAAAGAAGCTGCATCAAAGAGGCTACTTTTACGAGAATGTGAAGCACAAAGTGGCTCCTATCTAACATAATAATATGAAACTACCTCATAATAACTTAATATGCATGTCAAAATTAATATTCCTATTTCTTAATTTTAGCTATTTTCATACAGTAACAAAAAACAAAATATTACTGCACTTCTCAAGAGGAAAGTTTATTTCCAATTACTGTTAGGAATAATTATATATCTTTATGTTTATTATATCGCTATCTCCTTTTCTTTTGTACCTTTGGACATACAGGGTTAACCTCAGCATCTCAAGCCAATTATGGAAAATGAAATATCAGTATTAAAAAAATCACCATGCTTCACACTTTGGCATCTCCTAAGTAGACATGAATATGTTCAGATGTTGTTATTAATCAAGACTATGCACTGAGATATTGCTTTTCATTCCAAAAATATTTTGGGATTTTTGCTCCAAGTATATGGTCCCTTTACTTGCCAGAATTTCCCAAGAAACTGTCTCAAATTTGGGATCTAACTTACAGATTTTCCAACCTAGGATCTATCTAGTATCCATCTGAAAACTTCTTAAAGAAAGCTCTCCACTTCCAGAGTCCTATTGTTGGCATTTAGCAGAAATCAAGTAAAAACGATCTTGTTAGATGACATCAACAATGCCAAATCACTTTCCAAAACATTCAAACGTATGTCACTAACATGATAAGACTTATAATCAGAATATATAAGCTTGAATCGAAGCTTTGCTACCTGGAACTTTGGGACACTGGAGAAATCACTTAGTTTCCTCATGTGTAAAAACAACAGGGCTTGGTCTCTTTCCAGCTCTAAACCTAAGTGCCTATGATAGTGTATGTAAATGTTTGGACAGAGTATATAAAATATGATGTGAAAGATCTGTCTTTCTCAAAACAAGGGAAAGTGGGGAGAAATTATCACATTCTCTTATTAATTTTATCAGGCAATTTCAGTAGAACTAGAAATACCAGCTTCCAAATACCTCAACAATTTCCAAATACTTCAAGCTAATCTAGAATACATTTGGTATTTTGTTGGCCTTCTATTCCCAGTTATAAAAGAGCTATCAATGCCCAATGAGTTTTAATTGCATCAAAATGCTAGGGTATAAAATTTTTATAGACTTTAAAAAGTTAGGAAAAAGGAATCTTGAAATCAGTAGTGATATTCCATAACATAAATATAACCGCACACAAAGGACTGGTTGTAGGTAGTAATAAGGAAAAAATATATACCCTTACAAGTCAATCAAGAGACATGACACTTTAGTTACTTATTACCTCTGCCACTCTCTTTGTTGGGGTGAGAGATCAAATATTACCTGTAATAAAGGAAAATAATCAACAGCAAAGTCAAAATCTCTGGTTTTCATAAAAGAAAAAAAATTATGGACATATGAAACTTTTTAAAAGGTTTTATTAATTCCTTTTATTTTTATATTAGTCATTTTCAGGTAAAATTCCACCCCCATTCATTGCTCTTTTAAACAAATGAAAAAATAAATGGGTGAGTGAATGAATGAATTAGAAATGAATGGACATTCCTCTGGAGGTTGCTGTAAGATCAAATGAGATAATGTATATAATGCACTTTTTAAACCTTTAAAGAGTGATATAAGGAAATAGAATATATTTTAAAGGGTGATATAAGAAAATAGTATATACTAGAATATACTGATTCTGGATTCAAAAGATCAGAATCTAACAGACACTTCATACCCTTTCTTTAGTTTACTACTTGTGTGATCAAGGCACTTAACCTTCCTGGATCTCCCTTTCCTCATTTATAAAACTTCATTTGCAAAATGAGGGAATTGAATTAAATGACTTCTGAGGTTCCTTCCAAACCTAGCTCTATGATCATATGATCCTAAGTGTCAGCTTTAGGCTTGTGAGGTTTTTTGGGGGGAAGAGGAAAGTAGCAGAGATAATGAAGAGGGAACTATGATTTGCCTGGGGTACTGAGATTGGCAATGACTTTCCAATCAATGATCATAGAGATCTATGTGCCATTTCCAAGTCTATCAGACTTTAAATCAGGCTCTTGATTACACTAGTCAAAATCTGCTTCTCAATGTCTTGAGTAAAAAATATATTAACAAAGTAAATATCATATGGCTTTTGAGGAATAGACAAAATTAGATGAAACTGAAAAATTAATCAAAAGGGATTAATTACATGGATTAAAATCATATAAAATGCTGTTAATCTTCAAAAGCAGAAATTCTAAAATAAGATTAAAGTTTTAATAGGTGGAGGAGAAGAGAAGAGTTTGGTCTAGTCCAACAACACTGTAAGGTGGGTGCTTTTATTACACTTATTTTACAGGTAAGGATACTGAGGCAAAAGGAGGTCAAGTAACTTGTCCAAGGTTACACAGTTAGTAAAATATCCAAGGTTGGGAAAAAGGAGATCTATGTTTTGTCATACTGGGATTAAAATCTCATTAAAATCATTATAAATTGGGACTTTAAGATGATTTATGAACAAAAATGTCCAAGGGCAAAAAAGAATTCAGCCAGTTAAGATATTTCTGTAAGTTAGTTTTAATTACAATGATAAGCTAACAAATTTTTCTGGCACAGACAACTTTTAATATTTTTTCTTTGACAAGATCAAGGGCCTATCTCTTACTCATAATATCTATTTGAAACATTCCTTGCTCTAAAATATCTATTCTCAGCACCACTTTCCACAGATGACTTCCCTCCTACTTTCATGGCATCCCACAGCCATTTCAAGCTAATTTTCAAAACTTCTGAGGCTTCATCTCAGCTTCTCTCTCAAAAGAGAAGTTATTTCCTATTCTTTTTAACTCTAACCAACTCCTTTCTCTTTCTTCTAAACCTTATAAAAAATAATTATCTCCCTTCAGTTTCTCCATTTCCACTGGCTTCTTCTCCTCTATGCCTATAAATATCCTCAGATTTCTCCATTTTTAAAAATGCTTGCATTGAACTTTTTTACCCCCATTCAATTACTGCTTCAGCTCTCATTTGTCCTTCAATGCTAAACTTTAAAAAGCTATCCATGCCCAATGCCTCTATGTTCACTGTTTCTCTCCTTAATCTTCTACATCTGTTTACTGAAACTTCTCTTCCAAAGATCAACAGCTTCTCAAATAGTACATCCAATGACCTTTTTTTCACTCTTCACCCTCAATCTTTCTGAAGCTTCTAAAACTGATGACCATACCTTCTATCACATTGAGGAATGAGAGAATAAGCAATAATATACTGCTTTTTATGTGCCTGGCACGGTGCTAGCAATTTGCAAATATATCACTGAATTCTTCCAAAAACAATGTAAGGTAGATGCTACTATTATCCCCGTTTTTTAGTGAGGAAACCGAGGGAAAAAGAGGTTAAGTGACTTGCCCAGAGTCACACAGCTATTAAGTGTCCAATGTTGGGTTTCAATTCAGATCCTCCCGACTCCAACTCCAGGACTCTACCCAGCTGCCCCTAGATATTACTTTCTCATTTGGTTTCAGAAACATCACACATTTATGGTTCTGGTGTTTTTCAGAGCTTTGTCTTGACCCTTTTTCTGTTTTTACTCTATCCCATTTCCTAACATAACTTCAACTACTATTTCTATCCTGATGATTCTCTGAACTCACCATTGATATTGCTACAGTCCCAGCAAACATAAGCGTTAAAAGATTTGCTATTGTTCAGTTATTTTTCAAGTCATTTCTGACTCTTGATGACTCCATTTAGGGTTTTCTTAGCAAAGACATTGAAGTGATTTGTTATTTCCTTCTCCAGCTCATTTTACAAATGAGGAAATGAGACAAACAAGGTTAAGTGACTTACTAGAGTGATAAGTGTCCAAGGCTAAATTTTAACTCAGATTTTCCTGACTTCAGGACTGACATTAAACACTGCACCATTTGCTAAAAGCTAACCTTTTGCAAAGCCAGAGATTTTCAGAGCCAAATCCTCAATCCTAAGAGATCAAAAGCCTTCAAAGACCACCTCCACTTTGAGGCTATAACACAGAGACCCTAAGTAAAAGACTGAATGGAGCAAGAAAAGACTTGAAACAGGGAGACAAATAAAAGACTAGGAGAAAAAATGACCTGGGACTGAACTCTGCTAGTAGCTGTGAGTTGAGAAAAGAAATTCTATGAAAAAAGGCTGTAGAGATCTATAAACACACACACACACACACACACACACACACACACACACGGATCAATAAAATTTGGCAACTAATCTGGACATGTGGAGTGGGAGAGAAGAAAAAGGAAGGATGGTGGTGCTCATAATAATAATGGGTAAGTTCAAAAGAGTATAAAAGAAACCTTGAAATTCTTTTATCTGATCATAGAAATCTATATTTCAGTTTCTCCTTAATTTATCAATTCCTAATCTTATTGTTCTTCAATCATAACACCTCCAATTAGTAAGTACACTGTCAGTCATTACCTCTGCTTTAATTCCACTGTTTCCAAAAAAGGAAACTATTCTCAAACTCAACCTCACAGCTAAATAATTCAAAGCACACTGTTTTTTCTACTTTCAAATTCCTTATTCCCTTGTACACGGCTTGCTAAACTGCAAAAGCTTGAATTACTTCCACCATTCACATTCTCTGTTCCTATTCACATTTTAAGAGACAAAGTTGGAGAAGTCATAATTTACAGATTATAGTACAAATATGGAAGAAGTCACTCACAGACAACTAGGTCCACTATAAATATATAAATCCTCTAAGTTCAACTGGGAAGATAGACAATTGTGAAGTGCTGGGAAGTATGAGTAAAGATGAGAAATGCTGGACTAGCACCTGTGGGATATAGGACACAAAATTAATTAGGAAAAGAACAAAAATCACAACGCTAAAGAGAGACCTAATTGATATATACAGAATAAACTGAAGTTAATCTCAGAGGGAAGGCACTGAGAAAGACTTTTTTAGCAAAAGATGGAATATGAAAGAAATAAGTGAAGCCAGGGATCGAGAATGAGAAGAGAATTCCAAGCACAAAGAACAGTCCATGAAAATATACAAATGGGAAATAACTATCTTATATAAGTCAGTCAGAGAGGGAAGATGTAAGAAGATTGTAAAAGTAGGGAATGGATCAGTTGTAAAGGATTTAAAAAACCCAGAGGGTTTTACATTTGATCTTGGAGTTAACAGATTATATACCTAGAGGTAATGAATAGGTTTAATTAATCACAGTTCATTAAAGGTGTGACAAGGTCCTTTAGGAAGATAGATAAATGAAAGATGATTTGGAGTACAGAAGGCTTGAGGTAGTAAAACTATTAGATTACTAAAATAAATAGTCCAAATTTGAGGTGAAGAAGACATATAAGTAGGGTGGTAGCAGTGTCAGAAGATGGGAATGTATAGGAAAAATATCCTCCCATTGGAGGATACAGTGAGAAAGAGACTGAGAAGTTGAGAATGATGATGAAAATCCTCAATAATTGTAAGAAAATTAGGAAGAACGGAGGGTTTATGGTAGAAAAGATGAGTTCAATTCTACACAGGTTAAGTTTAGTTGTTTATTGGATGTTGGTATATGGAGCTGTCAGATCAAGAGAGAGTTTAGGACTAGTTAAATAGAAAGTGAAATGACAATTGATTTCACTGGAACTTAAGAGACCACCAAGAAATAATACAAAAAGTAAAGTGAAACTTTACTTTAGGAACTTTAGAAACTTTAGGAACACCTACAGGTATTGGGTATAACCTAGATAAAGATTCATAAAATGAGAATGAGAAGAAACATAATCAAACAGTGTAATGAAAACTTAATATAGAATATCAAAAAAAGTAGATGACTGTCAAATTCTGGAAAGATGTTAATAAGGATTAGAACTGAGAAAGGATTTGACAAAGAGATCACTAGTAACTTTGGAAAAAGTAATTTCATTTGAATAAGAAGTATAGAAAACATACTAAGAAATAAGGCTTTGAGGAAGAGTTTAGCTTTCAAAGAGGAAAGAAATACAAGAAAATAGCAGAGATAGAAGATCAAGCAGGTTTTTTTGAGGATGGGAAGACATAGACTTGGGCAGTAATATAAGTAATATAAGAAGAGACTGAAGATTAGTGAGACAGCTAAGGAAGATACAGTGGAAATGTCCTGCAAAAGATAATAAAGAATGGGAGTATTTGTACAACTGGAGGGGTTTGCTTTAGAAGAAGGACCATCTCTTTATGAAAAATACCAAGTGGGGAGCCCTGGGGCTAGCTGAGTTTGGAGGTATCCTCAGTTCAAATTACAGGAATTTTTTCCTCCTGGACAGCATGGGTAGTCAGGGGTTGGCATCCAAAAAGGCTAAATAAACTTTTTCTGATAAAGACTCTAGGCCTATCTGTGCTGCAGTAACAGTTTTGGGGGAGAGAGAACCAGCACCTGGTGAGACAAATGCAGTGGTGTAGGAAAGCTGCTAGCTTTGGGCACTTTCAGGAAAGTAGAATTTTTTGTTTCAGGTTCCAGGTCAGAGAGAAGAGCTACAGTGAAGCCAGGGACACTATTACCCTCCACCATTCCCCCAGAATTAGAGCTGCTTATACTATTATACTAATAGTTTGAAAAAAAAAAATTAAATAATAGGAAAAGATTTTCAAAGGACAATGAAGCTAATTTTTTTAAAAGCCAAAAAATAATGTTAAGTGGCTATTTGCCCAGAAGATATTTATAGACATAGTCTAAAAAAGATTTTAAAAATTAAATGAGACTGAGGAAAAACTAAAAAAAAAAAAAAAAAAAAAAAAATAGAACCATCCAAGAAAAACAAGATTATGAAAAAAAAGTTAAATAATTAGAAAAGGAGATAACTAGGTCTTAAAGAAGAAAATTCTTCAAATTCAAATTTCTTCAAAAATTAGAATTGGGTAAGGGGAATCCAATAAAACTATGAGACCAAGAAATATCCAAACAAAATATAAAGAATGAAATAATCAAAGAAAAATGTCCTAGAGTGACAAAACACTAGGAGAAGATAAAAATAGAAAAAAATCCACTGATCATTATCTCCAAGAAATTGTACATGGAAAATACATAAAAATATCATTGCTAAATTTCAAAAACCTCAGGTCAAAGAGTTAATTTTACAAGCAATAAACAAACAAAAAAACAGTTCAGACAGGCTGAAGCTATAATTAGAAGTGTAGAAGATTTATCAGAAGCTACAATTAAAAGACCAAAGGCCCCGGAATAATAAAGATCTAGGTTTGTGGCCAAAAACATCATATCCATAATACTAAATGGGGGGGAAGAGGGGAGAAGGCCATTCAATGAACTCAAAGATTTTCAGGACTTCGTCTCAACTCGAAGTGAACTCAATAGAAAATTTAACATATTAACAAAGATTAATTTCAAGAGACTCAACAAGGATAAATTGTTTATGTTTTTAACATGGAAATGTATACCATATGTTTAAGATTGGTATTAGTAATTGGGAAGTTCAAAAGAAAGTTTAGGGCAGAGATGAGTATGATCTGACTCTAAAAAACAAACTGTCTGGTTTCCTAGTAAAATAGGTAAAATGGAAATTATGCTGTTTGAATGAGGTACAAAGGAAGAACTGACACAGAGACATTGGAGGGGGAACAGAATTGGTAATTCTGAGAAACACAAACACAAACACACACACACACACACACACACACACACACACACGAAGAAGATCTATAAAGAAACAAGTGGGAGAAGAAATAGGATAAGGTGACCAACAGCATCACATGCTGCACAGAAATCAAAAAGGATAAAGTTTTTAGGAAAAAGGCCATTAGGTTTTACAATTAAGAGATAAATAATAACTTTGGAGTTTTATTTGAATGATGAGATTTCTTAAGTTTAACTTTAAGATTTTCTTAAGCCACGAAAAGGAAGATGTAAGATGACAATTGGTAGAGATGGTAGGATCAAGTAAGGGTTTATTTTTTTTTAAGGATATGGAACTCATAGGTATATTTTTAGAAACAAACAAAACAAACAAAAATAAACATAGGCAGATAAGGAGAAATAAAGGTAGTAACGACTATCTGCTACGGAAGTCAAGATGGGGTGAGATCAAGGAAACATACAGAGTCTTCTCAAGGGAGATCACTCTAATGATTCAGAAAGGAAAAACTTAGTGATTAAGAAATACTGCACAGATTAATACATGTAGTCCATCTTGGACAGGCACTGAAGATGGACAAATATGAACCAACTGAACTGAGGGACTTGATTACAATTGGGAAACTGCAGTGCTTTTAATCAAGCTATTCACTGGGGAGATAAAAAAAAAAAATACCATCTATGTTAAAAGCATTGTTTTTCTCAAGAATGCTGCAAAAATAAATGCTATCGAAATTACAGATGATTCAAAGAGAGCATAAAGTTGCAAACTTTTCTTCTAAAAACTCTCAAGTACAAAAAGTACTTGAAAGTTTTCAATGAAAAATAATGCCACATTAAGATTTTTCTAGTATAACTGAAGAAGTATGTATTGAACATCTACATAAAAAGTACTGTGCTAGGCAATTTAGGGGATTTAAATGTTAATGTCTTCAAAGAGTTTGGAATCGGCCTGAGAAAATAAGACAGATATATGAATAGGTAATTAACAACATCAAGCCATATAAGCACCAAACATAATACATTCCACAGGAGTTTATAAATACTTTAAAAAAAAAAAAAAAAAAAAAAAAAGGAACACATTTTGAAAAAAACTATTCAAGAAAACTTACTGGTTCATAAATTAGACCATCTGCAGGTGCAACCATTGTTTCTGCTAAATCCAATACATCAGCCCCAACATCTGTATAAAAGGAAGTATTAAGATGTTTGTATTCTGTATTCAATCAAAAACAAAATATATGAAATATCAGAAAGTAAAAAAGAATAAAAGACATGGTTTATAGAATCACCTCCTGTACTTCTATTTCACTCAAAAGCTACAAACTGCAAGATTACAAGACTCAAAAGATATGCAATAATTTTTTCAGCTCTTCTGTGGTATACTAAATGGCAGATCTCCAACATAATGATGTAAAAACTGGAAGTATCTAATACAATTACTGAATTAACTAATTTTTACATGACACCAAATATAAGAAATCACATTAAAAACTAAAACAAGTGTCTTAAATTTTTTAATGATTTTTCAGTCATATCATGATTCCATTTGGAGTTTTCTTGGCAAAGTGATTTGTCATTTTCTTCTCCAGCTTACTTTACAGATGAGGAAATTGAGGCAAACAGTTAAGTGATCTTCCTACAATCATAGAATTATTAAGTGTCCAAAGCCAGATTTGAACTCAGGAAGATGACTCTTGCTGATTCCAGGCAACACATAGCTGCTCCTTTTAAAATTACCTTCAAAATAGCTGAATTTTTAAAAAGAGGGAAATATCCTTTGGTAAGTGGAATGATAACGCCCACCACATAAGACAATATGTGCAACCAAATGAATAAAATATCACCCATTCAGAACCAAGCACTAGTACAAAAATTATCATCTCTTAGTATATAGAGGAATTTATGTACTCAGCTCCCTTCATCAAATATCTGACATAATTTCTTCTCAATCAAAAGATAGGTTGACTGCAAAAAAACAAAAAAACAAAACAAAAAAGAATTGGTATTGAACTTCTCTAAAATGAAATTTTTAAAGAACTTCTCTTGTTCCATAAAGTTCTATGAAACCTTTTTTTTTTAAAATTCCTGCAATAACAGAGTTTTATTATCTAACTTTTTAAAGCAAGATGAAATCAATCATGTTTTCTGTGTAAAGGCTTCCCCAATTTATGAAACAATCTTAACATGAAAAAAATTGCCTACTTTGTAACACATTCCTACAGCTTTATATGTGTCATTAAGAAAATAACTACAGAAAACAGGCTAACAGAATCATTAATTTACCACTTTAAAGGTGAAGAGTACACAGGTACACAGAACTTAAAAATTAAATTGTTAAATTAAAATTGTTAAAAATTAAAATGTTAAGGATTTCAGTCCCAAATCCTTGTTATGAGGTTCCTCATATGCCAATGATAAAAACTATACTGTTAGAAATTAATAAATTTCTTTCTTTAAAGGAGAAAGATTTTAGAATAAAGAGCCAAATTAAAAATATTTTTTATTATAGGAAAAAGCAAATTTGTATAATCAAATTAATCATGGTGAAAATTTAAAAACCTACCAGGAAAAAACAAAACAAAACAAAAAACAGTAAAAAACTTGTAAAAAAAACTAATTTGCAATTATTTGAAATTTTAAAAAGTCTTTGAGTCATTCAACAGAAGACATACTTACAATGACATTTCATAGCCACGGTAATATCTATATTGATTCTTAGTTTGCTAGAAGACAAACAAACAAAAAATCATTTTACTGAGAAAGATCCATTTAGCAATGATAAAAGTACATTAAAATAGCCTTATATAAACTGGAAAGAATACTGATTTCAGAATCATAAGACAAGCCTTCAAACTTTATCTTTATCACTTATTTATTAATCTTTTATTTATCACTTATTTAATCTTTTGATGAGGAAATTCCAACTCATTTAAAATGAGTGGCACTTATTGCTTCTAAATTCTAAAATGAGAGGTACTTGGCTTCTAAAGTTCTTCCCAACACTAAATCAATAATCCATGGTCATAAGTATGGTTTGATTCAGAATTATGTGGAAAACTTTAGATCTCAAAAAGAATCTAATATGGCTAGTTAGTAATATCTCTAGTATTGAGAACAGGACAATTTAAAGTCAGATATATTTTGAAGTCAAATTTTTTTCAGACTGCTGAGAGCACCAGCTATCCTGAGAAAAACTTCATAGGGAACCAGTTTGTAGTACTAGATGGTTCTATTGATCTTTCACCCCTATACCCAGGTCAAATGACCAATTTGCATTCAGGACCACTATGGACCTCCAACAGAGTTTTCTGTGACTTCATCCCGCTCAGGTGAGCATTCTCTCCCTCTTTCACACACACACACACACACACACACACTCTCTCTCTCTCTCTCTCTCTCTCTCTCTCTCTCTCTCTCTCTCTCTCTCTCTCTCTCTCTCTCTCTCTCTCTCTCACACACACACACACACACACACACACACACACACACACACACACACACACACACACACATACACACACATATGCTCTACATCCCAGGTGGAGCAAATGAGACAAGCCAGTGGTGCATCTTCAGTAGGATAAGAAGGACTGAGGCCTTGAGATCCCACCTTGGCTGAAGAATGCTGGCCTTCCCCTTCATTGTACAATAGGTGGCTTTCTTGTTAGACTCGTTGGTCCATGTTGCTTTGTACTAAGAAATGAGGCAGAGAATGACCTCTTTTACCAAATTAAAAAAAAAAAAAATCAATCTGGGAGAAGAGGATTTCTAGCCCAAACAAAAACAAAAGCTATCTACATTCACTCCGCGCAACCAGAATCCTAAGACTAAATGGTACTTGGTCAGTAACCAATCAATTAATTTAAATCAGTGATTTGGGTTTAAGGCATTGTGGTATTTCTCTTCCCCCCCACCCCCAATCAGGCAATCAGAGTTAAGTGACTTGCCCAGGATCACACAGCTAGGAAATGTTAAGTGTCTGAGATCAGATTTGAACTCAGGTCTTCCTGACTTCAGGGCTAGTGCTCTATCCACTGTGCCACCTAGGTGCCTCAAGGCATGGTCTTAAAAAAGAAATCTAAGTAAACCCAAGATAATAATAATGCAAGATTGCATTATTAAAATTTATATTCTTTTTAGAAAGAGCACCCCTAGGAATGGCTATGACACTCTATGTAGACAAAAGAAATGGAAAGAAAAAGGAAAGGACAGGAAAAAGAAAAAAGAAAGGAAAGGTGCCACCCAACTGGCTTCTCACAGGAGTGACTTTGCACAGCTCTCCCTCACTTAAATCTAATTCCCTTGCATGTCACAGTATAGCCACCACTAGCCCCTTCATGTCACAATCCTCTTTGAAAGGACAATCAAAATGGGAAGTATAAGAGTAAAGACGGTAACTATTAAAAAAGCAAACAAATTATGTCTTTAAATTTCTGTAGTGTGTTCTTTTCAGTAATAGTAACCTTCTAAAATAAAGTTCTTTAGAGTTCTATACAAATTTAATTGAAAGAATTTCAATTGATAGTGACTGTAGCTCAATCCCTAGAAAACAAATTATTTTTGCATGGCTTTTAAAATAACAACTTGGGAAAGGATTCTGGGAAGATGGTGAGATAGGCTAAAAAACTCCAAGCTCTCCACATCTTCTCTACAAAGACAAAATAATGTCTCAAGGCAAACATAGAGCAGTAAAAATAAAGAATAGGGGCAGAACAGTGGTCCCTCAAGAGACAACCAGAAAAGATCAGAAGATTCCAAGAAAGAAGTTTTGGCTGAGTAAAGCACAAACACCTCCGGGCTAGTTCCCTAAAAATAGCAAGTGGTGAGCCCTAAAATTAGCAGCCTTAGCCCAAATCACAGGAATTTTCAAGTCCTGGATAATGTGGAACACTGGGCTTCTATGAAGGGAAAATTGAGGGGGAACCTCTGCTGATAAGGGATACCATGTCTAGTTGTGCACAGAGTTGAAACCTTGGGCAAGAAGGTAACAAGTGCAGAAGCAGTGGAGCGGGGACAACACTGTCTGAGGGCATTTACAGGAAAGTGGAATCCTTAGTTTTAGCTTTATAAGCCAGAGAAGAGAACTAAAGGAAGACCTGAAGCTAGAATATCATACTCCACACCTAATAACAAACTGCCATAAATTTTATTTATTTTTTTCTTTTTTCTGAGGCTGGGGTTAAGTGACTTGCCCAGAGTCACACAGCTAGGAAGTGTTAAGTGTCTGAGACCACATTTGAACTCGGGTCCTCCTGAATTCAAGGCTGGTGCTCTATCCACTGTGCCACCTAGCTGCCCCTTTCTATAAATTAAAAAAAAAAAAAAAAAAAAGGAGAACCTCAACAACAGACAGTTACTATGGGAATAGAGAAGACGAGGGTTCATCTTGTCATCTAAATTAATATAGAAACAAGAGAGCAAGGGGAAATGAAGGAGGTAAAGGATAAAGGAGGGATCCTTGAAAAGGGAACGGTTTAAATAACAAGAAGACCAGGTAGTAGAAGTAAAACACAGAGACAGGAAACAAGATATACACAAACACTGCAAAAATGCAGGGCAAAGTTAAAGCCAAAATAGATTTTTATTAAAAGGAAAAAGTACACTCAGCCATATTGATCAATATTCTTTTAGATTATTTAAAATAACTAGACGTTATAATGCTAGAATATTGCAGTAGAGTAGGAAACGATAAGTTAGAGGACTTAGAAAAATATACAAAGATTTGAATTTTAAAAAGATGATGTTATCCACTTTCAGAGAAACCAAGCAAATAAACATAATATGGTTTTATATAGATGCTTATGCACATGTGTGTGTACGTATATGACTATAGATAGCTGTGGATATATGTACATTTGTGTGTGTCAAGTATGTAGAAAGTATACAGTAGAGAACAAAAGAAAACCTACAGAAAAGCAAAAAAAAAAAAAGATGGCTAGATCTGAACAACATACAGTATTTATTATATAGTCTTTCTTGAAATGGAAATGTGTTGCTTTATATTTTAAATCCTCTCATGTGCACATGGCAATCTTTTCTTTTACTCTTTTGTATTTAAGTATAAAATAAGTAAATGGAAAGAAAAAAACAAAAAACTGTTTCAAATGAATTTTGAAGGTACATTGTAAATAATCGAACTAAGGCCTAACACTAAGTCAAAAGCCTCAAAAAAGACCTGTTGGGCGAGAGGATAGCAAATTCGGCCAGAACCAGATTAAAACATAATTAGGAAATATTTGACAAAAGAAATAAAAATACAATAGAACACAGATTACAATAATTTGTGATTCTCTAAATCAATTTGAAGATTCTATTTTAGTTTGTGATACAACTGCCCTACATTACATTGTAATGCCTCAAATTTGATACTTTTTACTTATGTACAGGCTATTGGGTAATGTGGGCATCACCTCCACTTATACAAGTCACAATTACTATAAACCTACTCAATCTATAACCTAACAATGTCTCTCCCATTAATCTCCTTTTGTTATTTGCCTCATAAGATCTAAACAACTTATTGGTTCTTATACATAGATGGGGCCAATTCTTATACATAGATATCTAGGCCAGTTATTATCGGTTTATTATCCATTTATTTCCTTACTCGGCTACTTATGTCCTTTTCTCTTTATTTTTTAAGCTCTTTATTTTCAAAACATTTGCACAGATAATTTAACAACATTGACCTTGCTGATAATTTAACAACATAGCCTTGTGTTTCAAATTTTCTCCTTTTTCCCTCTATCCTCTCCCCTAGATGGAAAGCAATTCAATATATGTTAAACATGTTAAAATATATATTAAATCCAATATGTATAAACATTTATACAATTCCATTACTCCCCAAGAGAAATCAGATCAAAAAAAGGAAGTAAATAAGTAGAAAAACAAAATGCAAGTGACCAACAAAAGGAGTGAGAATGTGATGTTGTGATCCACATACAGTTCCCACAGCCCATGTAGAGGGCTCTCTTCATCACAGGATCATTGGAACTGGCCTGAATTATCTCTTTGGGGAGAAAAGAGCCATGTTCATTAGAGTTGATCGTCATATAATATTGATGTGGTTATATACAATGATCTGGTTCTACTCATTTTACTTAACATCAATTCATGTAAGTATCTCCAGGCCTTTCTAAAATCATCCTGCTGTTCATTTCTTATAGAACAATAATATTCCATAACATTCATATGCCATAATTTGTTCAGTCATTCTCCCAACTTATGGGCATCCACTCAAATTTCCAGTTTCTTACCATTACAAAAAGGGATGTCACAAACAATTTTGTGCATGTGGGTCCCTTTCCTTCAAGTTCTCTTTGGGATATAGGCACAATAAAAACACTGCTAGGTCAAAGGGTTTGCACAGTTTCCGACACTTTTTGAACATAGTTCCAAATTTCTCTCCAGAATGGTCAGATCAGTCCACAACTTCACCAACAATGTATTACTGTCACAGTTTTCCCACATCCCCCTAACATTCGTCCTTGTCTTTTCCTGCCATCTTAGCCAATCTAAGAGGTGTGTAGTGGTATCTCAAGAATTTTTCTGATCAATAGTGATTAAGAGAACCTTCTCATATAAGAAATTGATTTAATTTCTTCATCTGAAAATTGTGTTCATATCCTTTGACCATTTATCAATTGGAAAATGGTTTAAACTATTAAATTTTAGCCAATTCTCTATATTTTAGAAATGAGGCCTTTAATGTGAACCCTTAAATGTGAAAATGATTTCCCAATTTATTGCTTCCCTGCTGATCTTGTCTGCATTACTTTTGTTTATACAAAAACTTTTTAACATAATATAATCAAAATTCTCTATCTGGTGTTCAATTAGGAATTACAGTTCTTTTTTGAACACAAATTCCTTCCTTCTCCACAGATCTAAGAAGTAAACTATCCAATGTCCCTCTAATTTACTTACAATATCACTTTTTATCATGATTTAGACACAATCTTGGTATTTGGTGTTAGGTGTGGGTCGAAGCTAGCTTCTGCCATATTAGTTTCTGATATTCCCCATAGTTTTTGTCAAATAGTGAGTTCTTATTCCAAAAGCTGGGGTCTTTGGAATTGTTAAACACTAGATTGCTATAGTTATTGCCTACCTTGTCCTGTGATCCTAACCTATTCCACTGAATGAATACTCTATTTCTTAGCCAATTTCAAATGGTTTTGATGACTGCTACTTTATTTTAGGTCTGACACAGCTAGGGCACCTTCATTAGCATCTTTTTTTTCATTAATTCCCTTGAAATTCTTGATCAATTGTTCTTCCAGATACACTTTGTTAACATTTTTTCTAGATCGGTAAAATAACCTCTTGGGAGTTTGGTATGGTACTAAATAAGTAGATTAAGGCAGTACTGTCATTTTTATTATATTCACTCGCCTTACGCATGAGCACTTGATATTTTTCCAACTGATTATGTTTGACTTTAGTGTAGAAAATGTTTTGTAGTTGTATTCGTATACTTCCTGACTTTCCCTTGGCAGATAGATTCCCAAATATTTTATATCATTGGCAGTTACTTAAATAGAATTTCTCTTTGTAACTCTGTTGGTTTTTGTTAGTGATATATAAGAATGCTAACGACTTATGTAGGATTATTTTATATCCCACAAATTTGCTAGAAGTGTAGATTATTCTTAATAGCTTTTTAGTAGAATCTCTGGGGTTCTCTAAGTATACCATCATATCATCTGCAAAGAGTGATAATCTGATTTCCTCATTATCTACTCTAATTCCTTTAATCTCTTTTTCTTCTCTTATTGCCAAAGTTAACATTTCTAATACAATATTGAATAATAATGGTGACAGTGGGCAGCCTTGTTTAACTCCTGATCTTATTGGGAATGGTGCTTACTGATGGTTTTAAATAAATGCTACTGATCATTTTAAGGAAAAATCCATTTATTCCTATACACTCTAGCGTTTCTAATAGGAATGAGTGTTGGATTTTATCAAATGCTTTTTCTGCATCTATTGATATATATATATGATTTTTATTAGTTTGGTTATTGATATAGTTGATTATGCTCAATAGTTTTCCTAATATTGAACCAGCCCTGCATTACTGGTATAAATCCTACTTAGTCACAATATATTATCCTGGGGATGATTTTCTATAATTTCTTTGCTAGTATTTTATTTAAGATTTTTGTATCAATATTCATTAGGGAAGATTTGGTTTATAATTTTCTTTCTGTTTTCAACCTAGCTGGTTTAGGTATCAGTAACATGTCTGTGTTATAAAAGGAATTTAGTAGGAGTCCTTCTTTCCCTATTTTTTTAAATAGTTTATATAGTATTGGAATTAATTGTTCTTTGAATGGTAGAATTCACATGTAAATCCATCTGGCCCTGGAGATTTTTTTCTTAGGGAGTTACTAGCTTGTTCTGTTTCTTTTTCTAAAATGGGACTATTTAAATAATTTATTTCCTCTTCTGTTAACCTTGGCAATCTATATTTTTGTAGATATTCTTCCATTTCATTTAGATTATCAAGTTTATTGGCACATAATTAGGCAAAATAACTCTCAATTACTGCTCTAATTTCCTCTTCATTGGTGGAAGTTTTTCCCTTTTCATTTTTGAGACTAATAATTTGATTTTCCTCTTTCCTTTTTCCTAATCAAATTAACTAAAGGTTTATCTATTTTGTTGATTTTTTCATAAAACCAACTCTTAGTTTTCTTTAATTCAATAGTTCTCTTATTTTCAATTTTGTTAATCGCCCCTTTTATTTTCAGAATTTCAAATTTAGCACTTAATTGAATGTTTTGTTTTGTTTTTTTCCTAGTTTTTTACTTGGAAGCCCAATTCACTGATCTTCTCTTTCTCTTTTTTATATAAGTAAACATCTAGACATACAAAATTTCCCCTTATTACTGCTTTGGCTGTATCCCACAGATTTTGGTATGTTGTCTCATTACTCTCATTCTCTTGGATGAAATTATTGTGTCTACGATTTGCTGTTTCACCCATTCTTTAGGATTAGATAATTTAATTTCCAATTACCTTTTCTTCTATTTTCCATTCTGTATTTCCTGCCATCTTATTTACCCAAAATTATGCTTTTCTCTTTCCTTTCACCCTTCCCTCCTCCTCAGTATTTGGCTTCACCTCCTTCAAACAATATTTCCCCTTGAGAGGCCTTCCCCCTTTTTTATACCTTTCTTCTGTTCTTCTGTTTTCTCTTCTGTTAGTCTTTCCTTTTCTTTTCCCCCCTTTCCCTCCTACTTCCCTATAAGGTAAAACAAGTTTCTCTGTGAAACCAAATATGTCTGATATTCTCTCTTAGAACCAAATCTGGTGAGAGTAAGATTCACACAATGCTAATCCCTTCCTTCCTTCTCAATTAAAATAGGTTGTCTCTCTGCGAGATAGGAGTTGCCTTCTTTTACCTCCTTTTTCCTATTTTCCCAGTATGATCCTCCTTTCATCTCTAGTTTCTTTTTCATATTATCATAATAAAATGAAATTATATCCATAACAGAAACAAGTTCTTTTAGGCTTCTCTTGAGTTCCATATTTGGAGATTAAAAGTTTTGTTCCATTCTAGTCTTTTTATTAGAAATAGGTCAAATTAACCTATATCATTGAATGTCCATCTTCTTCCCTGAAAGACAATGCTCATTTTATCTGGGTAGCTTATTCTTGGCTGTAATCCAACTTCCTTTGCCTTTCTGAATATCAGATTCCAGGCTCTTTGTTCCTTTAAGGTGGAAGCTGCTAGGTCCTGAGAAATCCTAATTATGGCTCCTCCATATTTAAATTGTTTCTTTCTGGCTGCTTGCATTATCTTTTCCTTGGTGTAATAGTTTTGAAATTTATTCCTTGGGGAATTAATTTTGGGTCTCTTTTAGATGGTGATTGGTGAATTCTTTCAATGACCATTTTACCTTCTGATTCTAAAGTATCAGGGAAGTGTTCTTTTATGATTTCCTGTAAGATAATATCTACGTTTTTTTTTCATCATGGCTTTCTGGAAGTCCAATAATCCTTAGATTGTCTCTCCGGATTTATTTCCTAGGTCAGTTTTTCTTAGGAGATAGTTCATATTTTCTTCTATTTTTTCATTTTTGTTCTTGTTTGATTCTTAAAATCTCATTGAGTCAGTGACTTCTATTTGTTCAATTCTAATTTTTAGTGTATTATTTTCTTCAGCTCCTTTTGTAACTGGCCAGTTGAAATTTTTTGTTTATTGTATTCTTTTTCCATTTCACAAATTTTGTTTTTCAGTGAATTGGTGGCTGTTTCATATCTCTTTTGTAGGGAATTATATGCTTTTTCCATTCCTTTCTTGCAATGATCTCATTTCATTTCCTCGTTTTTCTTCTAATTCTCTTTTAAGATCCTTTATGCAATCTTGCAAAAAAGCCTTGTGAAATGGGGACTAGCTTATGTCTCCCATTGGGGTTTCATCTGAAATTGTTTTGCCATTAGTAATCTCAGGATTTGAAGTCTGTTCTCTCTCTCGCTACATAAAATTTGTCTATACTAAGAGTTCTTTTTGGTTTTTAACTCATTTTTTAAAGGCTTAAGATCTGCTCAATGCAAAGGAGAGACAGCTGCTTTAATTTGTTCTGGGGCAGTTCTGCTGATTGATTTCCAGTGCTGGGTATTCCCGCATTGGGACTTAGTGGTTTACAATTTGCCTTTTGTAAAAAATCTGCCAAACTACCTGCTTGCAACCAGGACAGAGCAGCCTAAGAGGTTCATAGAAGATTCCCAGGTGCGTGGATGCTGCCACTCCTCACCCCAGCTCTTTACTCCAGTCTCCCTTTCTGCCATCTAGGCTCAGCAGATTGTCTCCCTGCCTGTTTGAAACAGACCTATTCCGAAATTCTTCCAAAGTATCTTTTGGGAATGTGTTGTATTCCAAATATTTATGGTTCTTTGACTCCAAAGCCAGTTTAGAGGCTTAATCTGCTGTTGGTTTGAGAGAAGGTCACAGGAGGTCACAGAAAGTTGGGTCTGCTCTCTGCCATCGTGGCTTCCAACTCCCTCATGTCTTTTTAAAAAAATACTGCTTTTCTCTGTTAATATATCCTATATCCCATCATGTGTCTCCTCATTGGAGTCATTTCCATCTTTATTGTTTTGATGTCATAGTAGTATTCATGGCCATGTTATCACTAAAAGAACACGTATATTAAATATTTTGAAGTGGTAAACATCTCAAGATCACTGAATGTCAAAATCTGGGTAATATGTACTTTTCAACAACTCTATTTTTTCAGTGTAGATGACTAAATTGATACCATGTCAAAATAATTATGTATTTTATTGGAGATGCTTTCTTTCTGGGACTGATAAAATTTGTATGTCTTTTGTGATTAATCTGGAGAACCTCATTATCAATGGCAATTCATTTTTTTCTTTGCACCCACAGCAACTAGATATAATGATCTAGAGACAAGAAGACTAAAGTTCAAATTTATCTTCAAACACTCGTTCACATATAATTTAATCTTGATTTACCCGAGTTTCCTAAATAAGAATTTAGTAATAGCACCCTCCCACCTCCCAAAGTGGATGTGAAGATCAAGAGAGAAAACATTTGCTAAAGAGTTAACAATTATGCTTGAAACACAGTACATACTCATCAAATGCTTGTTCTGTTTTTTCTTTCCTAGACTGGAACAAGCTAACGAAAAACACTTTCAGAGAATGTGCATTCAACTGACTACCTGTATGACACTGATCTAAATCATTTCAACTGAAACTTAAATAAGGGGTTAGAATTAAATGATTACTGATGTCCCTTTCAGTTCTAAATGTATAAAACTTTTGAGAGAACACTTTTAAAGTCTCTGTTTTACAACTCACAAAATAAATTCTTAAGATATGAACAAAGTTATTTCACAAGATCAAAAGTTTTAGAATTGAAAGGGCCCTTAAAAAGGAAACCCTTCAGTTTAAACTTATACTTAATAGCAAGTAGTCATTCAACTATTAAACATCAAATGCAGTATTTGAGCGTAAGGTTCTTCTGGCTCGTGTGTGTGTGTGTGTGTGTGTGTGTGTATGAGACTAAATTACCTGTCAAGCTCTAAGAACTTAAGAAACATTTGTCATAAGATCTTATATTACACAATACTTATTTCTTAAAAAGCCTTCAAAGCCATATTTTATTATGTTTTTCAGCTTTATAATTTTAAGAGGCATTCTGCTATGGATTATCACATTTAAAAGCCTATTTGAGTCCCTTCTCAAATTTTCATCAATATTCACATTCACATCACGATTTTACATCGATACAAAATTAATCATATAGTTCATTTGTTGCTGACATTCTCCTGGTTACTCCTAACTCTACCAAGGGACTATCTTCAATCTTTTCCATTCTTTAGAATATTCCCTTTTTTGAGGAATCTTTAAAACTGATCCTAAAATGACTTCAAATTTATGACACCTCAAAGCATGGATTTCTTCTGTATACATTTGATTAGGATCAGCCATTCTTCCTACTTCATTTTAAGGGCTAATGCCATGCCCCCTCATAGTGAAGTAGTAGATTCAAAAGCTGGAATTGTCATCTCTGACTAATTCAAATTATGTAAATATCAAATGATCTATTTCATTTCATATCTGTTCATTACTCTCCTCTTGGAACCATTTGCTCTTGGAGACATGGCTTATCAAGATTTAAGAACTACTCTCAAGCATAATTAATTCAGCATTTTAAAAAATTAGCTTGGTATTCATTATTTCAGTTCAATTAAATTAAAACATCATTTATTATATACCTAGGTATATATACAAGGACATTTTTTCCAAGCACAAAAATGAAAAAAAAATTTCTATTCTGGTTACAAAACACATACACAGAGATAAAACACGTAAACAAAGCAATTTGAAAAGGGAAAGAGCGATAAAAACTGAAGAAATCAGGAAAGGATTTAAAAAAGAAATTCAAAAGAAGCAGATTTTGGCTTATTAACAGTAGGTATTTAACACTTCATGATCTACTAGTGGTCCTTAAACTTTTTAAATAGGGGGCCAGTTCACTGTCCCTCAAACTATTGGAGGGCCGGACAATAGTAAAAACAAAAGCTCACACTCTGTCTTCACCCCTCAGCCCATTTGCCATAGACCAGCGGGCAGCATAAACGTCCTCAGGGGGCCACATCTGGCCCATGGGCCGTAGTTTGAAAACCCCTGTGATATACAAAGCTCTTTAAATTCTTTGGATTCTCAAGATATTAACATAGGGTGGGCTTGCTACAAAGAAGAAACAAAATTAATATTTATGAGTCACTAAAAAGTGAAATAAGTTGTTTCATTTTATAATGGATTCTCTCTCTCAGAAGTCATTAGATAGAAATTATAAACAGTTGTTAGGATTGTTGGCGGAGAAGAATTCTTATTCAAGTACAGATTGAACCAGAGAACTTTCAAGGTCCTTTCTAACTTATATTCCATGATTTTGTGAACTAAAAATTGAAAGAATGTAAGGATGCTGAAAAGCAGAAGTGCCAAATCAATGGATTCTAAGCATGGAGACTTGAGAAAATGCGTAATGGTAGAGATGACACACAGCTCAAGAAACAGTAGTCAAGTTTGGATAGAAGTAGAATATAAAGGAGAAAAATGAAAGGCGACTGAGAATAAATTTTTTTTTAAATGAATTAGAAAAAATAAAAAAATTTCAGGGCCAGCACTCTATCTACTGCACCACCCGTCCCTGACGGTCATTGTTTTAACCATCACTTAGTGGCATAATGTTGCTGTTAAGTCACTTTTTCAATCGTGTCCAAGTATCCATAACCCTATGTGAATTTTGTTGGAAATACCTGGAGTGGTCTACCATTTTCTTCTCCAGCTCATTTTTAAAAATGAGGAACTAATCCCCAATGTCACACAACTTGCAAGTGTTTGAGGCAGTATTTGAAGATGAATTTTTCTGATCCTAAGCCCAATGCTTTATCCACTTTGCCACCTCATTTAATTCTTAGTGGAATTTCTCTGTTCTTTCACAGTAAACAATAAAGTTGGCACATAAGTTACACATCTTCTTGACAATCTAGTACATAAAGCTACAATTATCTCCTTGTAATACTCATGAGTACTACAAGAGAAGATGACTAAAGGTGCCAGAGAATGATGTTTCCTAGTGCCTTTGGGAGCAAAATGAAGCAAATATTTCTTTTCTTTGCCTCATCAAGGATTAGTGGCATATCCTTCCATTCAACTGCGACTTCTTATTTTCTGATTTCAGTTACCATGAGACTAGTGATATAGATATGATTCAATTCCTCAACTATATAAATTGTTACTGGACAAAAAAAGATTAAGAGTGCCAGCAGTTTTTGCAGATTGTCTAAGAATCATGTAAATTTTAGTGCTCTATATTTCTTTTTAAAGCCACACAACTTCTATAATTGTGGGAAAGAATATGTAGATCTAAAGAACATTTCGAATTTTTGTCCATTTCATTTGTTACTTTAGTCAATATTTGTTCTTCTTGGCCTGGCAACAAGCCTCTCCACATTTAACTAAGCAGGTCTTCCAACAAAAGATAATTTTTCTCCAAATTTGTACTACAGGTCTTTTCCTAGCTTCCTGACAGAGGCTAATCATATCTAATGCCACAATGAAGTATCCAAGCTGAAAAAAAGTTGAATAAGAATCTAAGTTGAATAAGAAAGAAAAAGTTAATGCTATCAATAAAGGATTATAAGGACACCTTAATATATACACTAACTATATTTCAAGAGGAGCACTGTTTAATATTTGAACATACCTCAGAGAACCTGGAAGTTTGGTTTCAGATCACCACAATAAAGAGGATAATGTAATAAAGCAAGTTGCAAGGATCTTTTGCTTTCTCAGTTCATATAACTTTTGTTTATACTACACCATCATCTAGTAAATGTAAAGTAGTATTATACCTTAAAAATATACTTGCCTTAATGAATACTTTATTACTTTAAAAAAAAAATTCTAACTATCATCTGAGCCTTCAATGATTTGTAATATTTTTTTTTTGTTGGAGGGACTTGCTTCAATGTTAATGGCTGATTACTGATTTAGGTGGTGGTTGCTGAAGATTGGGATGGCTGTGGCATTTTTTTTCTTTAATCATGTAAAATATTTTCATTATTAGTCATGTTGTGAAAGAAAAAACGAGAAAAAAGCACACAAAAATAAAGAAGGTAAAAAATAGTATGTTTTGGTCTGCATTCAGACTTTATAGTTTTCTTTGGATGTGTATTTTCCACCGTAAGTCTTTTATAATCATGTTGGAACGATGTACTAATTAGAAGACTTAATTCAATCATAGTTGATCACTGCATACTGCTGCTGATACTGTATACATTATTCTCTTTATTGTGAGGATCTGAAACTTAATTCCCATTATTTCTGAGATATGTTCATATAGTAAACAGTTTTTCTTTTGAAATATAATACACACACACACACATATTAAGGTGTCACTGTAATCCTTTACAATGTGATTTCCACAAAATAGTTTTCTGTTGCATGTGACGCTTAGAGCTTTTGACCCACAAAATAACTTCTTTCAAAATTGGAGTCAATTCTCTCAAATCATGCTACTGTTTTATCAACAAAGTTTATGAGAAGTCTTCAATATTTTTATGTCTCAGGGAATAGGGAGGCCCAAGAGAACAGTCAGAACATACACAATTTATCAGTTAAGTTCACTGTCTTAAATGGGCACATTTCATAATAGACCCCCAAAATTAACAAAAGTAATATCAAACACAACCAAGCACAAGTCATCATAATATATATAAGATATGAAAAGAATGAAAAAGTTTGAAATATAGCAAAATTATTCAACTATGACACAAACACAATATGAGCACATGCTGTTGGGAAAATGGTACAGACAGACTTTAAGGGTTGCCATAAACCTTCAATTTGTAAAAAACAATTAAAAAAAAAAAATAATGGTAAAGTGCAATAAAACCAGGTATACCTGTACTCTTCTACTCAGTTTACTTAAATTCTTTCAGCCTCAGAAAGAAAGCCTGGAATCCTTTGAAGACAGTCTCAAAAGTATTTGAAAGGGAAGTTAAATAATAAATAGCACTTATTTGAAAATGACTGACAAGTAATATTCACTGACATTAGAAAATCTGAAAAATGCCAAATAATAGGAATTTCTAATTACGCAAATGTGTTCTAAAACTTGCAAAGGCCTATTTTCTCTATCAAAGTATTCGTACATGGAAACAAATGAATTTGTAAAAATAAGATTCCCATCATAACTGAGCTGTAAATGACTTTTGAAATACCTATTTATATTTGACATATCATAAAATGTTTTATTTGGATATGTGAATAATAAAGCTGATTAAATGAGAAAAGAGTCTCCTTAAACTGATGCATATTAGAGAATAAGGAACATTTACTTTTTAGCAGACTAACTACCTATGGACCAACTATATAAAAATTTAATTCTGATAATATTAATCTAAAAATACATGCAACTGAGTGGAAAGATATGATGTCATTTCCTTAGCAAAATATCAGTGAACATCAAGTGTAATTAAATTAAAACTTTTTATATAAACACTTGTTATATTTTTAATATCATTTCCCTTACAAGAACTAAAATGAGTATTAATACACTCTAAAAATTTCAAAAAGAAAATGTTACCTAGAAAAATCCTTGTCTACTTCATATTCGTACTTCATCCAAGTATCTTGATATACTGAAAACTCCATTATGGTTAACAAAGCCATTGTAGTAAATGCTATTAGAGAAACTAAGAAAGTAAGAAAAAAGAAAATGAGTTCAAACATAAAACAGAGTTAGCTAATTTATAGTAAGTTTAACATGAAGGGCAGCTAGTTGGTGCAGTGGATAGAGCACCAGCCCTGAAGTCAGGAGGACCTGAGTTTAAATCTGACAGCTTAGACACTAAACATTTCCTAGCTGTGTGACCTTGGCAAGTTATTTAACCCCAATTGCCTCAGAGGGGAAAAAAGTTTAACATGAACATTTCTGATTTTTAATATGCTTTCCTTTAAAAAATGAAATATATACCTTTTCCAAACAAAAATCTAAAAATTAATAAATTGTCAATATTAATGATTTTAATATGAGACCTTGTTCATAGACTTTCTAATTTTCATTTTAAGAGTTCTTAGTAAACCAAATACAGCCACCAAAATGTTTATTAGATCACAAAAATTTCACTTTTCTTTCTGCATAAAAATCATTGACAATATCATTAAGTTAAAACTGCATGGGTTATAATATTTTCAAACTTGACATCTATGTTTATAGCTAGCTAATTTATTCTTTTAATTTTGCAGGTACAGAAGGATAGGCAGATTTTGTCATGATTTCTCCCAGGCCTCTTAGAAAACTTACATGGCTGAAAGACACAAAATAACTCCAAAAAAACAACCAGAAAACTTTTTCTTCTGCTCTACATTTGGCAATCACATAAAAATGTTACTCCATATGCAAAGGAACAATATAAAACTTGACATGTGTGTGTGTATGTGTATAAAATAACTCTATCCTTAGCATGTTAACAACAAAGATTAAGACTGTATAACTGGTATTTGCAGTGTTCATTTCATGGTAATACAATATGACAATATGAAACTTTAATTAGTATCACCATCAGTTTTGTGCTTGTTATCTATAAACCTTTGTGACATACCTTTTCCCAGCCCTATGAAGGAGAAAGTTCAAATATACCATTCCTATTTTACAAATGAGAAAACTGAAGTCAAAGCTGAACATTTACACTTTGGGTACTTTAAGGGTCAAAGAGCTAATAAGTTCAGAACCAAATTCAAACTTATGGGGCATCTGACTCCAAAACCAGGGTCCTTAACATGATAACGCAGTACATCAAAGACTAGATCTGGGAAATTTTACTGCTATAAATAAATAAGGTATTTCATCTTCAATTTATATAGTTATCTATATCTATAATTGAAAAGAATAAAAATTTCAAACTTGATTCACTCCATTAATAATTATTTATCCATTACGTGTGTCCACTATTACAGAAATTAGGAGGATATATTAAGTAACAACACAAAGTCCCTATCCTCAGGAAGTAAACCATTTGATTAAAGCAACAAAACATACTAAATATACTTTTCTCCTAATTCCCACTGCTGATATGCCCTTCACAATCGTTTTCAGCTATTGAATTATTTTAGTACTATTCAATGTCTTTTAGTAATGAGCTAAAGTCCCACTAAATTTCCTCTAATCACTTCATCTCATATATCTACAAACTTAAGATACACTGCCTTTGACATGACTTGTGCCATCATGCTAAGTATGAATCTTAAATGTAACTACCCTGGAACCTCAGTTTTCTCATTTGTAAATTGGGAATGGTAGTATTTGAATACTCTCCTTCACAGAGAGAAACAAAGCACAAACACATAAAAACCTAATAATATAAGAATTAAATAGCAATAAAAGATGGCATAAGTGGTATCATGGATAGTGTATGACCAAATATCAAAGAAATAGAATGGGAGATAAATTCTGTGTTCATAGATATCAATATGAGAGGGAATGGTCAGAATTGGTTTAATAAGACTTGAGCTAACTAACAAAAGAAAGCTAGAAAGAATATCAGACAATGGAGATTTGGCAAATCTTAACAAGGGCATCTATTTGAACATTTTCAGACTGGCCATAATGGCAATTTTACATTGGAAAGTAATAAAAACTAAGGTCAGTGATTGAAGCAAAACTGCATAGCCTTTAACACCACCAAAATACTAAAGGGTCATACACATTTTGTAGTCATTAAGTCCAAACTCACTGAAGATATCTAAGCAGGTGAATAACATGAAAATAACAAATTAGGAAGAGGGAAACAAACCTAAAAGCAAGTAAATAGTGAGAAGGTTACTTAGATAATCCAGTCTGACTGATGTCAACTTCATTTTCAATATGTATTATAGTCTTTAAAAGGAATTGCCAATCACCAGCTAATAACTAACTGCTTTTAATTAAAAATTTTGGCTAATCTAGATAATTTTAAAATCTTTTTTTTTCTTATTTCTTTGTTACTCAAATTACTGAGGCATTACCGAATCCACAATATTTCCACATTCCCTTGATCTTGGAAATGATTAAAAAGTAATTCATTGTCATATCATATACTCAAAAGAGAATAGTGCCTCGGCATTGTTCTCGACAATATATTTTATGTTTGAAGCTTAGGACATTTAATTTTTGAATAGCAGTGAGTAAATCCAACCTAAATATCAAACACCCGAATTAAGACAAACAAAAAAACCCATAACTTTTATATAATGTTAGATATTAAAATCATTATTATAAAAATCTGTTCTCTTCCTTTAGTGTCAGATTATTGTCAAGGATGCTCCAGTCAAACAAAACACATGCAATGAGGCCATCTTTTCAAAATGTATGTTCAAAAAACATACAAAATAATCTATACTATTGATAGGAAGCTAGAAAAGAGTTACAAGGTTTCTATTAATTAAATACATGTTTAAACAACATCAAGAGCTTAAATTTTCAATGCAACCCACCTGTACCCCCAATTGCCGAAGTCTCTACATAGCTTACAGGAACCTTTGGAAAGGCATCCAATTCTTTCACTAGATTTAAGGTTTTCTTTCGACTCAATCGCCTCATCTTCAGCAGAATCTTCCACTTCTTCCTTCATAGAGCCACTCTACATATAAACAAAGAAAGAAACAAACATATATATACACTAAGTTAGTGAGTGCTCTAAATATTTTTAAAATCCCAACATTAAATTCCAATATGTGCTAGGCACAGAAGATACAAAAACAAGATAGCCTCTACTCATACAGGATTATGAATAAAACTTAGCAACAGATTTAAACCAAAAATGCATTCTCTTTCCACTACATTTTTTTTAGGATCCTATAACTCCATTAGAAATAAACAAAAACTGTGGAATATTACTTCTTAATTAAGGGTTACAACAGAAAATAGAGGGACAAAAAAATCAAATTGATAATGTACAATAGATCTTTTCTACCAAAAAGGACAGCTTTAATACATATTAAAATACAAGATAATCATTAATTATGAAGTTACATTTTCTAATTACATAGTATTACATAAAAGATTTCAGTCCAATTTTGTTAAAAGATAACATTAATCCAATTTCTTGTCAATAGTCTTAACACTACATACCACATAAAATAATAGAGCTGATACACACACACACTATACCAACTATAATTGATTAATATTAATTAACTATCATTTAAGATATGCTAGAACCATAACCTAAAAGTTTGCAAACAATTCAACTGAATACAAGATTTGTTAGATGTCTATGTAGAAGGAGAAAGATTTAGAAATTACACAATATAAATTAGTTGGGAATCATGAGGCAGCAGTTCAAAATATTCGTCTGACAATAAGTAAGAGAAGAAAACATAAGTAAACTGCTATGAGGATGGTACGAAGGGAGAAAAGATAAATAAAAATAAAAGAATGCTCCCAGAAAAAAAACTGGTGAATGAGTAGGAATTGGCCCATTATAAACCAAAAATACACAAATACAATAGCATTTAAATTCACTTGAAAAAGTTAACCAAAGTACTTAAATAATACTTAAATAATAGCATATGTTGGGGTTTTTTGTTCTTATAGGCAGCTAAGTGGTTCTGTGGATAGGCTGGATTAGCAGTAAAAAAAAAAAAAAAGAGTCCAAACTTGGCCTCAGACACATATTAGCTGAATGACCCTGGGCAAGTCATTTTGCCTGCTTGCTTCACCTTTCTCTTATGAAATGTCAACTACTTCTCAGGGTTGTATGAGAATTAAATGAAATGATAATTGCAAAATGTTCAGCACACTATCTGCCACAGCGCAAATGTTATGTAAATATTGTTTTCTGAAATAGATACATCTAACAAAAATAAACAGAAAGAATGAGTCAGTATCTTGTGACGTGGTATTAACAAATATACATGTCAAAAACACATGGTACCATGATGAACACATTACATTCTAAGGCTAAAAAAATCTTTTTAATGTAAAAAAGAAGCCAGAAAAGATTTTATAGAACTCAAAAAAAAAATTTAAAAATCAAATGAGATATTGAGGGAAAATTTTTAAAATTAAATTTAAAATAGATTTTAAAATTTAAAAAATATTTTTTTTTAAAAAACAAGAAAATTATGGGAAAAAGTTAAACTAGAGAAGAAGATACAGAATCTCAAAGATGAAAATAATTCATTAAAAATTAGAATCAGAATCAGGTAAGGGGAAGCCAGTGAAGCTATGAAAGACCAAAAAAAATAGCAAAACATTATAAAGAATGAGAAAATACTACAAAATGTAAAACATCTTTTAAGAAAGGAATTGGACTACCTGAAAGTTGGAACCAAAAAAGAGAATCCTGACACAATAATGCGGGAAATAAATCAAGAAATTGTCCTGGAGTGACAGAGCATGAGAGTAATGTAAAAATAGAAAAAATCTAATGTAGAGCTACAATTACTACAGAACTTGGCAACAGTAACAATAAAAGACCATAGGTCCTGGAATCATATTTCGCTAATAATCAAAAGAACTAAACCTGCAGCCAAAAAATATCATATCCAACAAATTAAATGAGAAAAAAATGGACATTCAACAATCTTGAAGATTTTCATAACTTTCTAACAACCAAACCTAATTTAAGATAAAATTTAACATATATGAGCCAATAACAAAGATCAGTTTCAAAGAACTCAATATGAACAAACATGTTTATATTTGGGTTTTTTTGTTTTGTTTTGTTTTTTGCATAGGAAATGTATACTATGTGTTTAAGATTAATAACAATAGGGTAGTGTTGTGTCCTGCTTTCTAGAGCCCCCACTCTGGGGTAATTAAAATACTGTGCTTTGTAGAGCCCTCAAGTTGGGGAGATAAAATATACCATTGCTTTCTAGAGGCCCCACTCGGGGGTGATTAAAATATACCTTCCTAGAGAAGAAGTGATGAGGCCAGACTCCTGAGGATGTTGGAAAAATGTATTACAAGCTCTTTCCCCCTTTTATACCTTCATATTCTTATGTAACAAAACATGTGCTAAGTATATACTGCTCATGTGGGACCACATAAACAACTTGCTGTTGTATGTAGTTTGCCACCTGGTATCACTCTGCTTCAATCACAACACTGGTTATCACCATCCCCTGACTTCTCAGAACGCTGAGAGTCCTTAGGGGAGATGGGGAACCCAACCAGACATTGTTAGCAGGTTCCCTCTGGGCTAACGGGTCTTATACCTCACCCAGAGTTTCCCCACTGACTGTGATCCTCTCAATCCACTCAAAAGAAAGACCAGCAGAATTAAGGTAAAAATAGAAATGAGGTGCAGATGAAGAATAGACACAGAGGCATAAGATGGGGAAGGAAGGCTCTGAAAACTTACTCATATAGGTAATAAGTTCAATAAGCAAAATGAAGAATATAGCATCCCTCCAATATAAGGGGGGAGAATAGAAGGATGGATGAGGAAGCAGTGAGGAAAAAAGACAAGGGAGGGATCTTTGGGTGGGGGAGGGTAAGTAATAACAAGATAATTTAAGGAGCAGAATTAAAGCAAAAAGTCAGCAAGGAAAGGAAAGATGTGCATATGTAGGGTGTGGGTGAATGTGCTTATGTAGGTATATACCTATATATGTATCCATAAATATATTTTTCTTAACTGTAACTTGATAGGGGGTAGAGGGAAGATGAAAGGGGAAAAAAGAATAAATAAGGTACACAGCAGAGAACCAAAGAACAATTTACAAGGAAGTAAAGAAAAAATGAACATTCATGAATATAATTTCTTCTACTAATATATATACTTTCTTAATCTGGCAATTTATCGTTATGTATTTTGAATCTTCCCTGATGTTCTGCTGGGCAACCGACAATGTTCTCTTTTGTTTTGCTTTACTTTGTTTTGTATTCCTTTTCTGCTTTTTTTTTTTTTGGTTTGTTTGTTTTTTTCAAATAAAATAAATTTAAAAACAAGAAAAATAGGTCAGAGTGGAGCCAAGATGGTGGAGTAAATATAGGGACTTGCCTCTGCTCTCCCAAACTGTCCTTAACTTTAAAAATAATACCTCAAAATTAATTCAGGAGAACAGAAACAAACAAACAAAAAAGGCCAAGATAAAATAATTTTCCAGTTGAAGGTAACCCTAGAAGGTACAGCAGAAAAGTCTATGTCACTTGGGTAAGAATGGAAGGCATTCTTACACCATCAAGTCAACAAAGGCCTTGGGAAAGACTGAATGGATTAGTAACTTTCTAGAGATATTAAGGGACTGAATGACTGTTCATAAAATTATTGGAAACACTGTTGTGCTAGCAGTGGAGACAAAATTCTGTCGCATTGCCCATATGGGGATCTGGGTAACAATCCTAGGATGAAAAAGAACAGTACCCCTAAAAAGTTTGTTGCTGAGGATTACAGTTACTAGGGGAGGATAGCACAGGCTAAGCAAGCAGTAACCCGAGTTCAAACCTAGCCTTAGACACTTCCTAGCTGTGTGACCCTGGGCAAGCCACTTAACTCCAATTGCCTCAGCTCTTCCCCCACTCCCCCCCCCCAAAAAAAAAGGTAGAGAAGGGAGGTAAGAGAAGAGAGTGGGACTGATAGAATGAAGAGTGGTCAGAACCAAAACACTTTTGAGGGACAGGGTGAAAAAGAGAGAAAAATAAACTGCAAAATCAGGATGGAAGGAAATAGTTAGCAATCATAATTGTGAATGTGAATAGGAAGAAAAAAGGAAAGCAGATAACAGAATGCATTAAAAACCAGAATCCTTGTAAATGTTTATAAGAAACACATTAAAAAGCAGATACACAAAAATTAATGTTAAGTGGCTAGAGCAAATTCTATTAAACTTCAGTTGAAGTAAAAAAAAAAAAAAAAAACCATGACCTCAGACAAAGCAAAAACAGATCTAACTAAAAGAGTTAAGATAGGAAACTACATCTAGCTAAAAGGTACCACAGACAACACATTTAATGCAAAATACTAAAAATTCATGTACCAATTGGTACAGCATCCAGATCCTTTTTTTAGTTTGTATCATTCAGACTAAATTTTTTTTTTTTTTTTAAATTTGAAGACTGGGACTCCCTATTTCATGTGACTGGAAGTTCAGTAGCCACTAACTAGTCCAGTTCCATTACTGATCAACATGGCAGCAAAAGTCTAATCTGTTTTCCTAACCTGGATTGGTACAATCATCCTAAGGCACCTTAAGAAGCCTCTTGATCCTTCTCTGAGTTCACTTTTACAAGGAAGAAAACTTCACTCTAACATGTGAGTTTGGCATTTTAATTGGAAAAAAGATCTTATCCTGCCAGATTATCTTCTGAAATCTCATAATTGTTGGGCTGGCTACATAGTTCAAATGCCCAGTATATACCAAAAAGATTATTCTATAGAGACATTGCTACTCCCACAGTGAACTTATTTAAAGCCTTTCATTGGAGATCTTCAACCAATGGCTAGGTAGCTGCTTGTTTGGTATATTGCAGAGATTTTTATTAAAGTAGAAATTTAATTTTATGTCTTCTGAAATTCCAGCCATTGCTGAGAATTCTGGGATTCCTTTCAACTTTTATTATAAGTTAATGCTTTGTTAATCCTTTTATAAGTTATAACTTATTATAAGTTAATCCTTTTCTAACTCTTCATGACCCCCTGCATATTTCAAATTCTTGTCCTCCCCTATCTCCCAAAATCTGCCCAAGCTCTTGTTTCTGTTTCATTCCAGCCATCTCATTCTCTGCGGTAGGTAGTACTTTGTAGAATTTTATTGAGTGGGATGCAGTGTTTCATAAAGCAAGGAATTGCAATTTATTCTCCCTTCATCTTAAATTTAGCATAATGTCATTTTGCATTCCTTTTTATTGAAATACTTCCAATAATAATAAATATGGACTATGTTGTATGTAATTTTAAAAAATATTTCTGGATACATTGTATTTTTAGTAAATGTTCAACTGCATTGTGATTTGATGTCAGAAAAACAGCATAAACGAAAATCTAACAAAATTAAATTTGAAAAAGATTTCCGGATTTTTTTCTGTTGCAGAACTGCAAATAAGAGTTCATTTCTTTCAACCTTTTCATATTAAAAATGAGAAAACAGAGGCCAGGGAAGTTAAGTGATGGTACCCAAGGTCTCTGTGCCGCCTCTGTAAGAACAAACTGTTAGTGTATGAAAGTTAACAAAGAAGAAAACGTCATTCTAATATATGGATTTGGCAGTTTAATTTGTAAAAAGGCCTTATTCTTCCCCTTGTAACTCTGTTGGACTAGCTACATAATTTGAATGCCAAATGTTTGCCCAAAAGACTATTTTATGGAGAACTTAACTCAGGGCAGGCACTCATATGATGGTCAGAAAAAGTGATACATACAAGAATGCTCAAGGTCTCTCAAGAATTTTTTTTTTTGCTTTCAAAGAATTTTCTTTTTTCCTTTTTTAAAATTTGTTTTGTATTTCAATAATATTTTATTTTTTATAAATATATGTTAAGATAATTTTCAACATTTAATTTTGTAAAACTGTTATAAATTTTTCTCCTTTGTTTTCTTACCTCCTCTCCCCAAGACAGCAAATATGATGAATAGGTTAAGTATGTGCTATTCTTTTAAACATATTTCCATATTTGTCATGTTGCACAAGAAAAGTCAGATCAAAAAGGAAAAAAACACAAGAAAAAAAAAGAAGCAAACAACCCACAGCAACAACAAAGTAAAGGTTTTTTTCCTTGCCACTTTGATTGATTCTTGATCTTAATAGGTTTTCTCCTTGCCACTTTGATGGACTATTGATCATTGGAAATGTTAAATGATTAGAGTATTAAACAACTATGAGTGTTGAAATTTGAAGTATGGGGTTAGCACCTCTCTCTTCCTGGTGATCTGAGTATAAAACTGTCAATAGGAGTTTCAGGATGACTCTGATAACTTGGCTGGTGGATCTGGCCAGGTTTCTCAAGCAAAGGAAATCCCCTCTTAAATCAATCTAAAGTGTTCTTCCAAGGAAAAGTTTCAATAGCTTTGAACCTATTTGTTAAAAATATAACATTAGAACAGCTTCTAATTAGTTTGCAAAAAATAAGTGACTGACATCAGGGAAGAGACAAGTTTGCTATCTGAATTTGAACAAAAACCTCTGCATAACTGATGAAGTTGTACAAAAATATAAATTAGCAAACATATGTACTTGGAAGTGTTCAACAAGTATGCAATTAAATTTAGATTTTAAATTAAGAGTAGATGCACTAATTTAGAAGATCTACTGGGAATCCTAGATTTGAAGTCTAGGTTTAACAGCTATATAAATCTTTTTGGTAAGCATACATATGAAGTTGTCAAGAATTATAAAGCTCTTACTATGCACCTGACATTGAACTTAACACTCCCTTCCTGATCCTACTTCTGACTTTCTCCAGACTTCAAAATCATGCCTTTCTAACTGCCACATTCTGAAAATTTCCTCAGTGCCTCCATGTCCTGGAACTATCAGCAACATGCTTACCTTAGAATATCCCTCTAAAAACCCAATGTCTTTGGACCTCCACCCCCTACCCTCTTTTCTCAATTGTAATTTTTCTGTGAATCTCTATTTCGTTAAGGTAGTTCTTCCTGCATTCCCTTTCCTAGCTCTGTTCCTGACTTTCTCAGGCTGTTTCCCTCCTCTCCCACCCCCAACTTTTCAGCTCTTCCATGTGCTGTCTTTGCAATTCTAAGTTCCTAAAGAACCAAGTGTTGTCTTTCCTTTTGCCTCTTTTTGTAAGGCACTTAATATTTACTGAATTGAATTAGCACAATGCTTAACATATAAGCATTTAACAAAGGCTTGTTGCGACCTTTTCTTTTTTCTTTCTTCCTTATGCCTCAACTGTTATTAATATTAAGAAGTCTGGATAAAGTTTTCTGTTATATCTATTAAGAAATCTTCTATTATTTTGACACATGAGTACGAAGTACCTTACAAAAGAGGAAAATGGAACAAGAATTAATAAGCACTATGTGCCAGGCACTTTATTAAGCACTTCACCAAGTCAAACACTTTTTATACTCAAAAAAGAATAACAAGAAATAAGAGCCTTATTTCTTTGTAGTTTTCAATTTTGTGTGGTCTGAAATATTTCTTTCATGAGGCTCATAATTTCAGTTTGGTTCCAGTTCACTTCATTCCCTATTTCCTAACTCTACTTCAACATAGCTGCTTTAAATATGTATCTTACCTCTTATCTCTCACTTTACCCTTAGCTCTGAAACCAATATCAAATTGAGTTGTTCCTGGAAGAGATGTGTCAATTCATTTCCACTTTACAACAGTAATTGTCCAGGATCAGAATGCCACTCCCTAGCCATCCTCTATGTGTATAGTCTCCCATATTAGCATATAAGGTTTTCCTATCCCCATTACCTGGCACATGGCAATGCTTAATAAAATGTACTTTTAAAATTTTTCACTTATTCTTTACCTAGCACAGTGCTCTGTATATAGATGTCTGATAAATATTTCTTAAATTTAATTCAATGAAATTCAATTAAATGTTTTTACCTTTTTGCCTTGACATTTGAAAAAGCTTTTAATGACAGAATTACTTGCAACAGGAAAATAATTACACTGATCTTTACAGTGCTTTGTACTGGTGACCAAACAAGACAAATAAGCCCTCACTGCAATCAAAAGTGAGCCAGAAATGCACCCAGAAATTTTCCAAGTAATTGTGATCACTTCAAAACAACTCACAAATATAATCTACTTCTAAATCACAATAAACCTGACTGAATGCCAATTAGAACTTTTGCTATGTAAACAGCTATTCAATTTTAAGTAAATTTAAATTTATTTAAGAGTAAATTACAGAAATAAAATCAATGTGTAAATTTTTAAAGTAAATTACAAAAAGTAAAAATAGCACATTTCATTTAATTTGTTATAACTAACTAGAAGTAGCATGGTCAGGAAACCTTGGGGGCCCCGAGGTCAAAACCATTTTTATTATAACTAGTAGTTAGGTGGAACAGTGACTAATAAGTTGAAACTAGAATTTCGAAGATCTGGATCCAAATTCTGCTACAGATGCTTCTGGGCAGCATGATTCTCAATTTCCTTATCTCAAATAGGAGTAACAGCACCTACCTGCCAGGGAAGTCCTGTGCATAAAATGTGTTAATATTTATAAAACACTTTGCAATCCTCAAAGTATTTTGTACTATTATTATTAATACAGTAAGATATAGCTGTAACACATAAACAAAAGCTTTTTTGAAGGGAAAAGGGGAGGTTCCTTCAATAAGTTAAGAAATAAGGCCTGAGACCAAAAACTTTGAGAACAGAAAACAGATACTAAAGACATTTTGTGTATTTTCACACATACATAAAAGGCACTAGGTAAATTAGCCTTTAAATAGCATTGAAAGCTTAAGTTAGAACATAAGAGGGTTGGGGGGGGGGGTGGTTAGTATTCTCTACTAAATGCTGTAGGTTATCACCTGGGACATCCGCACTAGTAGTAACTATACTTTAGCTCTCATCTGGGAACTTATCAAATTTAACACCTCCCTCCCTTCCACTTTTTTTTTTACCACCACCCCCCTTTTGCTACCTTTCGTAGGTTGTCTTCCCCCATTGGATAGTAAAATCCTGGAAGCCAGGGCCAGTCTTTTGTCTTTGTGATCCCAAAGATCAGCAGTCGGGAATGTCTAGGTGCCAAATAAATATTATCTGACTGACAGACCTCCCAATCTAGAGTTCACTTTATTTTCTCCAACCCAAGCCTCGTCCCTAGCCCCACCCCCGCCCCATACCTCCTTACAATAATACGAATAAACATATAATTTAGAACCACACATCCAACCCGGAATCTGACAGCGCTCTCAGAGGCAGCCTCCTCCGAAAAATCATAGGGAACCCTATCCACCATTGCAAGCTAGCGAGGAGCAAATCTCAGAGGACACGCGAAAACCCCGGGGAAGGGGAGGGGGGAGAGGAGTTCGTGAGAAAACCCATCAGGCAATACGAGGATTCTCATGGAACAGCGAGGAGGTGACGAGAGGAGCCCCAGGGTTCACGACCCGCCCAACCAAGTACTAGAGGAGCGACACCGGGCCGGAGGCAGCCCGGAGCTCGGAGCCAGTAACGCCCCCCAAAAGAAGAGGGTGCTCGGGAACCAGGTTTCCGCTCTCGTGCACACTGGAAAAGAGCCACTTCTGCGAGACCCAACCTCACTTGAAGGGTTCGAGCCACTAACTCAGGCAGGAACGCCGAAGCAGACCTCCACGCAGCGTCCGTTACCTCATAACTGCTTTTACCTTATGGTCCAGGACACGCCGACCGCCATGATACACGGAAGCCCTCAGCCACTCAGGGTCCCGAGCGTCCGGAAATATCGCGGGAGGTATAGCAGAAACCACCGGAAATTTCTTTTTGGCTGTGGATAAAGTTCTCGCGATATTTCACGTGGTCCACAGATAGTCTGAAGAGTCAGAAGAGGTGGAGACCAGAAGGAAGGGGGCGTGCCTATTGAGAACTCTGGGATTGAGACTTGTAACCAGAGGAAGCCTGTGTTTTCAAGTGCAAACCCAGAAGCCATTTATACATGGCTCGAGCCCATCTTTCAAGTTTAAAGTGTTTTGATGTAATCAAAATCTTCTATTTTGTGATCAATAATGATCTCTAGTTCTCCTTTAGTCACAAAAATTCTCCTCCTCCACAAGTCTGAGAGGTAAACTATCCCATGCTCCTCTATTTATGATCTCATTCTTTATGCCTAAATCATGGGCCCATTTTGATCTTATCCTAGTATGTGGTGTTAAATGTGGGTCCATGCCTAGTTTCTGCCATACTAATTTCCAGTTTTCCCAGCAGTTTTTTTCAAATAATGAATTCTTATCCCAAAATTTGGGATCTTTGGGTTTGTCAAACACTAGATTGCTATTTTTATTCACTATCTTACCCTGTGAACCTAACCTATGCCACTGATCAACTAGTCTATTTCTTAGTCAATACCAAATGGTTTTGGTGACTGTTGCTTTATAATATAGCTTTAAATCAGGTACACTTAGACCACCTTCCTCTGAGTTTTTTTTCATTACTTCCCTTGAAATTCTCGACCTTTTGTTGTTCCATATGAATTCTGTTGTTATTTTTTCTAGGTTATTAAAATAGTTTCTTGGAAGTCTGATTGGTATAGCACTAAATAAATAGATTAGTTTGGGGAGTATTGTCATCTTTATTATATTCGCTCGGCCTATCCAAGAGGACTGAATATCTTTCCAATTATTTAAATCTGACTTTATTTTTGTGGCAAGTGTTTTGTAATTTTGCTCATATAATTCCTGACTCTCCTTTGGTAGATATATTCCCAAATATTTTATACTATCATCCGTTATTTTGAATGGAATTTCTCTTTGTATCTCTTGCTGTTGGATTGTGTTGGTAATGTATAAAAATGCTGAGGATTTATGTGGATTTATTTTGTATCCTGCAATTTTGCTAAAATTCTGAATT
Organism: Sminthopsis crassicaudata; assembly: GCF_048593235.1. Classification (NCBI taxonomy): domain Eukaryota; kingdom Metazoa; phylum Chordata; class Mammalia; order Dasyuromorphia; family Dasyuridae; genus Sminthopsis; species Sminthopsis crassicaudata. Next base: position 240,284,051 of record NC_133621.1, on the reverse strand, counting down.
ATTTCTAATAGCTTTTTAGCAGAGTCTTTGGGGTTCTCTAAGTATACCATCATGTCATCTGCAAAAAGTGATAGTTTGATTTCCTCATTTCCTACTCTAATTCCTTGGATCTCTTTCTCGGCTCTTATTGCTGAGGCTAGAGTTTCTAGTATTATATTGAATAGTAATGGTGATAGTGGGCAACCTTGTTTCACTCCTGATCTTACTGGGAAAGGTTCTAGTTTATTTCTATTGCATATTATGCTTACTGAAGGTCTTAAATATATGCTCCTGATTATTCTAAGGAATAGTCCATTTATTCCTATACTCTCAAGCGTTTTTAGTAGGAATGGATGTTGGATTTTATCAAATGCCTTTTCTGCATCTATTGAGATGATCATATGGTTTTTATTAATTTGATTATTAATATGGTCAATTATACTAATAGTTTTCCTAATATTAAACCAGCCCTGAATTCCTGGTATAAATCCCACTTGGTCATAGTGTATTATCCTGGGGATGATTTTCTGTAGTCTTTTTGCTGATATTTTCTTTAAGATTTTAGCATTAATATTCATTAGGGAGATTGGTCTATAATTTTCTTTCTCAGTTTTCAGCCTACCTGGTTTAGGTATCAGTACCATGTCTGTGTCATAAAAGGAATTTGGTAGGACTCCTTCAATCCCTATTTTTTCAAATAGTTTAGATAGCAGTGGAGATAGTTGTTCTTTAAATGTTTGGTAGAATTCACATGTAAATCCATCTGGTCCTGGGGATTTTTTCTTAGGGAATTGATTAATAGCTTGTTCTATATCTTTTTCTGAAATGGGACTATTTAGACTATTTACTTCTTCTGTTAATCTGGGCAAGCTATATTTTTGAAGGTATTCTTCCATTTCATTTAAGTTATCGAATTTATTGGCATAAAGTTGGGCAAAGTAGCTCCTAACTATTGTTCTAATTTCCTCTTCATTAGTGGTGAGTTCTCCCTTTTCATTTTTAAAATTAACAATTTGCTTTTCCTCTTTCCTTTTTTTAATCAGATTTACTAAGGATTTGTCTATTTTGTTGGTTTTTTCACAGAACCTGGTGTACTACAGCCAGGTAGCTCATACTCTGCTTAGTTGATAATTAAATATTCATTTTGAACATTTAAACCTTTGGAAATTTGCAAATATTACAAAACTGCTTATTCTTCATTGTCTAGACTTACAGAAAAAAATGGAGAAAATATTGATAAGGCAAATTAAATTTTTAAATGTACTTTTTCCTGAAGAGCACTTATTAAACATTTACCAGCACTTTCCTAAAGTGCACCTAAACATCATTCATTATCCTCTCATGTTTCCCAGAAACCAAAGATGACTTCTTTAAAAAGGGAATGGGGATAGAAGAATAAAGGGAAATCAGAGATAGCCAAAGGACTGAGGAAGACAGCTGGAGTCAAGAACAGTTTTACTATTTAGATATAATCTGTGTTACATTTCAAATTCCAGTCTGATCATCTCAAACCTTCATACTTTCAGGCTTTTTTTTCTTAGACTCCAGGCTACTTACTTCTGCACTTTTAGGACTATGATTTATATTGATACTTAATTCAAATCCTACTTAAGGCAATTACTATGGAATCTTAAGTAAGTCACTTATAATTTATAATAAGAAAGTCACTTCTCCACCTTAGTTTCCTCATCTTGTAAAATGGAAATAATATCCCCCCCCCAATTCTAGTGATATTCTGATAAATGTTTAACATCTAGTTTTGGGGGCTGAAATGTATGACTGATACCTTTTTAGGTTTAACCAGTATTACTGGCATTTTCTCCATCACTTTCTTAAGTTTAAAACCAACAAAACATCAAACCAAACCCTGATATTTGCCACTTCTCACAGTTGTAGGATGAGATATTTGAAGTGTTGTGGTACACAGAAGAATTAAATTAGTGGCAAAGAATAGAACTGATATATGTTAAAGAGAGGCAGGTTTGGGCTCCATGTAATGAAACACTTCCTAACAGAATCATTCTAAAATGGCTTGAGAAGCTATAAGAAAGTGCTCCATTAAGGAAAAGCTGGATGTTTATTTGTTGGGGACAATGTAGATTGGATTTTATGCTTTCAGGTAAGAGTTGAACTAGATGACCTCCAAAGTTTCTTCCTACTCTTAAGATTATACAAAACAGAGTTGTGAAAGAATCTAGCCATTCTGGAGAGCAATCTGGAATTATGCCTAAAAAGTTATCAAACTGTGCATACCCTTTGTACCAGCAGTGCTACTACTGGGCTTATATCCCAAAGAAATACTAAGGAAGGGAAAGGGACCTGTATGTGCCAAAATGTTTGTGACAGCTCTTTTTGTAGTGGCTAGAAACTAGAAAATGAATGAATGCTCATCAATTAGAGAATGGTTGGGTAAATTATTGTATATGAATGTTATGGAATATTATTTGCTCTGTAAGAAATGATCAGCAGGATGAATACAGAGAGGCTTGGAGAGGCTTACATGAACTGATGGTGAGTGAAATGAGCAGAACCAGGAGATCACTCTACACTTCAACAACGATATTGAATGAAGATATATTCTGATTGAAGTGGATATCTTCAACATAGAGAAGATCCAATCCAGTTCCAGTGGATCAATGATGGACAGAAACAGGTACACCCAGAGAAAGAACATTGGGAAATGAGTGTAAAATGTTGCACTATTGTCTTTCTACCCAGGTTACTTATACCTTCGGAATCCAATTGTTACCATGCAACAAGAAATTTGGTTTTACACACATATGTTGTCTCTAGGATACACTGTAACATATTTATTATGTATGGGATTGCCTGTCATCTAGGGGAGGGAGGAGAAAATTTGGAAAAGTAAATACAAGGGATAATGTTGTAAAAAAAAATTACCCATGCATATGTAATGTCAAAAAAATTATAATTATAAAATTAATTTTTAAAAGATTATATAAAACAGATAATGGCAATCTGAAGCACAAGAAATAGCTAATTTATTTAGCTTCTAAAACTGACAAAAGATACTACTTGCATCTCTTTTTCAGTTTAGTTCTGACTGGCAGGGACAACTACAAGAATCAATACAAGAAGCTTTATTAGTAATATCTTGATATTTAGTACTACGACTGGTCATTAGTAAATGTAAACAATGCCCAGGATCCAAATTACAGACACAAAGATGTTAATGAAGAAATAGGAAAGGGAAAAGACAAGAAATGGATGGGGGTGAGGGTGGGAAAGTGTCCCACACTGGGAATTCAGTGATCATGAGATGGAAAAATTGATCCTTGTACAGAGTAAGTGTGATTATCACTTTGGCAAAGGACAAGCTATGATTGCTACATTGGCTAGGAATTTCAGTGGATTTTTAATAATGTTCTTCAAGTATATATTCCCCCCCCCAAAAAAAATGGTAGTAGAAAATGGTGGTACTATTTTCATGTATAGAGTAAATAAAAACCCAACATGTTTTGTTTTTTGCCATAACACAGAATGATGAAAACAACAAAAATGATGAAAAGGGCAATCATCAGAGTATAAAGTTAGAGAAGGTCACCATATAGGGGAAGAGATATAGAGTATCAAGTCAACTTATAAAACTTCAGCCCAAGTTGTGATGTTCTCTTTCTCTAAATTGTAATCGTTCTCTGGGAAGAGGTTTCTTGGGGAGCTTCTGGAGGCAGCCTTAACTTCAGTTCAGTTCAATAATCCCAAATCCAGCCAGGAGTTAGACCTTTAGGTCTTTAGACCTTTACTGTCTCTTTTCAAATCTTATCTCCTTCACTTGGGGCTTGGCTAGTTTTCTAGAGGCCTTCCTCTCTTTTTGATTCCCCAAGAGCTCTTGTCTGAATCCAAAGGTTTGTCCTTCAGCCTCCAGCCTCTTGTCCTCCCAATGTCTTCAGCCAGTACGAAGGTTGACGTGGGAATGAATCAAATCCGCCTCCAAGAGTGGGATCGTGGGCTTCTGTGTGCTTGGCCCTGAGAGTTTCTTGCTTATACAGTACACATTGAGTATACCAATCATTTCATTACTAGGAAACCATTATTTGCTGTAGGATTAAATCAATGTTAAATTAGATTTAATCATTGTCTCCTCAATTCCACTCAGTACCTTGTTTCAAATTCTGGCCCATAACATCTTCTTGTAGGGTCAGATCAATCATACTGAATTAGATAATTATAGTCTATTCATTCCAGTGACTTAGCACCTTGTAAGAATCCTAACACCAAGTCATAATTACAAGATGGCCTCCAGGTCACAAAATAGAATCTAAGAAACTTCAGAGGATTATGTACCTGTCTACCCACTGAATTTCTACCTCAGTGAAATAGTGTAACCCAAAATTGACATATTGACTGAGCCAGATCTTCAGTGAAAGTTGAGGAATATATGCCCTGTGGTCCAGAAGCAAGCCCAAGAATTCAACAACCTACCCATCTTCATATCTCTCTAAATGAAACCAGCAAGGCGGTATTATTTATCCTTTCTTTTTTTCTTTCTCTTTTCAGTAACCAAACTATTCACTCAGAAAAGGAGAGGTTCCTCTCATACTTCCTTCCTCTTTTCCTTCCTTCAGTTGTCACTTTGGATGGTGTGCTGGTTCCACTGATGTCACTATGTATCACTTCATGTGTATGTATTGATATGTATATATTTATGGCTAGTACAGGTGAAAGTAATTGTTTAGAGGTACATGGAAGGTGCCTGGCCCAGACCTTACTAGTTTTTCTTGAGGTGATACACTGTACCTTCTTGTTGAGAGGTGAAAAATGTTGAGGGGTGAGAGATACCTTAACAATGATGGGGGTCCTTATGCCAGTGCCACAGGTTTTTTTGAAAGAATTTGCAGTCTCTCCATGTGAGGTTTTTTGGCAAAAAATGGGTTTATTCACTGAGAAATTATTTCCTCAGTGGGTTGCTTCCTAATTAAGAATTAGCAAAGGTAGATTTTTGGCAAAGATGGGTTTATTTTCACTGAGAAACCACTCAGTGGGCCAGTTCCTGATAGATTTGGGAGTCATTTTTTTATTATTAGCCTTCTACGGTTTGGGGCTAGAGAGCGTTTAGAGGTTAATTTTCAAATCAATTGGGTGGTGATTGTTTCCCAGACCAAAGTGATTCCCAGAACAATTGAGAAATGGGGGTTTCCCTAGCTTAAGGGAGATTGGGTAGGGGTGATTTTTAGGAACTTCCTCAGGATAGGTGGCCCACCCTCCACAAAGATAAGGGAGACACAGAGTCCTTATTACATCATTAGCACACCCATGTTTGACACATGAATTATAATCTTCTCTAAATCATAATCATTCTCTTGATGCAGGTTTCTTGGGGAGCTTCTGGAGGCAGCCTTAGTTTCAGTTCAGTTCAATAGTCCCAAATGCAACCAGGAGTTAAAGTCCATATCCTTTATTTTCTCTTCCAAAATCTTATCTCCTTCACTTGGAGCTCAGCTAATTTCCTCTCTCCTTGGTTCCTAAGAGCTCTTGTCCGAATGAATGTCTCCAGCCAGCACAAAGGTGGAAATGGGAATGAATCTTGACTCTGAATCTCCTGGAACTCCCAGTGGGCTTGTCCTTTTATATCCACTTTGAAAGGTGTGAAAGGTGTGAACTCTGAACTAGAGAACTGTTAAGTACCATGCTAAATTAGACAACCTACTTAGCATCTTGTAAGAATCCTAACAATGAATGTCATCTCCTAGATGTTCTACCAATTTCTGTGACTTTGGTGCTCCTCCTTTCTATCTGATTGCTTTGTTTCAGTTTCATTTGCTGTTTCATAATGCATTTCATGCCACCTAATTGTGAGTGTTCTCCATGACTTTGTCCTATTACCTCTTCTATCTTAGTCAGTCACCACATAATTTATGTACTGTGTAAGACATTTGAAAAACCTAAACCATTTCCTATATTGGTATATGAGCTGTGAAGGTCCAAGGAAAGGAATTTGCTATCAAATTGAAGGGGAAAGGGGAATTGTTCCCTTTAAGATTATCACTCTTAGAGATTGTATTCCCTTTTCTGATCTTGGAGATCAGGACCTCCCAGGCTCCAAGGAGTCAAGACAAAGCCCCATCTTCCCAGGATAAGAAAAAGCAATACTATTTGAGCAAATCAACTCCCATAGAAATTCTAAATTCTCATTCAATTGAGGAATCCTGGTCTGATCAGCTGCCGCTGACCCAGCCTCCACCAAGATACCCAATATAACAGCTTCCCTTAACTAAGGTCTTTGCAGATGGCCCTGGGTAGCTTGCTCAGCTGCCAGGACCCTTGCCTGCTAAGAAACATTCTCAGCACCAAAACTACATTTGATGCAGGTTTCTTGGGGAGCTTCTGGAGGCAGCCTTAGTTTCAGTTCAGTTCAATAGTCCCAAATGCAACCAGGAGTTAAAGTCCAAATCCTTTATATTCTCTTCCAAAATCTTATCTCCTTCGGACCCTTGGCAAACTGATTTCTGTCCAACAATAAACTTTCATTTTGCAACTAATAATTTGGAAATGAGTGAATTCTTTCACTTTTAAACATGCGGCTGATCTAAAAGGGGATATTTTAATAACTCTTTTATTGTCATTAACCTCTTGACCACCAGGAATTTAGAGCATTCATAATAATATTGAACATTTTCCTCTTTTATGAGAGGGCTTCAATTCCAGGGTAATACTGTCAGACTAGGGTAACAGATAGGTGAGGTTTGCTAAAGTAAATTCCATAACTTATCAAATCCAATAGTTTCCCCCAATTCCTTTGGTATAGGAAACAACCTCAGCCTGAAGGAGTGTATAGATAAGTCCCTAGGAAAGAGGGAGGTTCATTGTACAGAAAGAAGTTACATTGACTATGGAGCTCAGTTATAAAGTAAAGTTGATAGAGCACTGGATCTGAAGTTAAAGCTCAGAGGTTCAAATTCTTCCCCTTTGACTTTGAGCAAATCATTTAATGTCTGCAGGTTTTATTTTCCTCATCTGTAAAATGAGACATTTAACTAAAATTGAGATTTTTTTGGGAAAAATGATGTAACCTTGAGGGGGGGGGGCGAGGAGGAGGAGAAGCTGGATATTCCCAACCCTGGAAAAAACATACCTTTCCCAGACAAATCCTACCCAATTTAAGTGGCTTCATTCAATCAGAATCTTGGTCAAATCACCCTCCATTGAAACAGATCTTTTGGGGTGGCTCCCTTCAGGCATTTCCCTTCAGGGAATTCCCAGACTCTGGGGAAAAGCCTTCAAACTCCCAGTTAAGTGATTTTATTCAATTGAAGATCTCTGTCTGATGATCCTTTAATGATTAGCCCAGACAACTCCCAGCCCCAGGCCAACATTTACCCATATAACCAGGGGTCTGTTAACACATCTCTGCCAAATTCCTAATTTTTTCCACTAAGAGAGCCTGCTTCCCTTTTTTGCCATTCAGACTCTTCAGTTTTGAGAATTCTTTTGCATTGTACCTGCACGAGGGGATTCCTCACCTCAATCCTCACACCTCTTCACTACCACTAGTACCACATCAAAATCACCTCTAAAGAAAACTTCCAGTACTAAATTTATATTATGTTTTTATTTTTAATGTTTTTGAACATTTTTATATTGTTGAGGGCGATAGCCCCTTGATATTCCTTGTTTGATCTCCAACTGCATTTGGGACTTGGACTTTGATGTGATCAAACTAGTTTGGGCTATCTGAGATGGCCAGGGTTTTACAGCCCCCCATTCTAATCTGCTCAAACAGACCAAATGTCACAGCAGGGGAAAAGACTTCTGTCTCTACTCAAAAGATAACAAGAGAATCCTTATCTTATTACATCACTCTCAGGAACCTCCTTACATCACTGCATAAAAGAGGGAACTCAAAAATCTTCTCTTTGCAAATGGCGTTGTACCATGCAGCCATTTTGCCCACAGGCTCTCCGGTGTTTCCATTCTAATCAATAAAGACTATGTTTCCATACAGCATTAAGTAGCAAATTCCTTTGCTGCCGAACCCGCCATTGGTTACTTTGGGGAAGGAAGGAGAGAGAGAAAAGGAACTGACCCATCTTTGTTTAGACCACAGTTTACTCCTCCTAATTTACTACTCATCAATATGATTAATGGATTATAATTCTTTTGAGAATTGTTTGTTCATATATTTTGTTAGATATGCGATATGATAGGAAAAACAATAATTGTGGTGTTATGTGACCTGAATCCAGATTTTGGTTCTGTTATTGTGTGGTCTTGGGCAAGTCATTTTGTATCTCTGTGCATCAGCTTATTCATCTATGCAACAGCGCCTTTGGAGCATTTAACATGGAGTGATCAGAATTCATATTCTGGTCTGGTGGGGATCACTGCCACTTGTACCTAAAACAAGGACAAATGACATAAACACAAACACTCCCAGGCTCAATTTCTGGGAGCCAGAATTAAAAAAAAAGAGGGAGAGGGGAATGGGCAAAAGGTCTTCCCTTCTCACTGGTTAGTTTATGGCACACAGACTGTGGGTGAGTATGATCTTCACTTTCTAGACACAATAGGATGAGCTCAGAAAACTGAGGCCAAGAGAGCTACTAGTCTTACTAGTTTTAAAGACTCATCCTGTTTTGTTTGCAGTCAAATGAAGATATATTCATCACTTGATGAAGGAGATCAGGGACATGTCCAGGCAAGCCCTACAGGGTTCTTACATGTTAGATGGCCTGGCATGCTCAAAAATAAAAATAAAGAGATTTGGAATCAATAACCTGTAACATTCTTTCTAACTCCAAATCTATGATCCTATGTCCATTTATCTATTGGGGAAAGACTTTTGGTCATATATATTTATTATCTCCTATATAACTTGGATATCAGGCCCTTATTTGATTAAAAAAAGTTTTCATTTCTCTTATTCTAGTTGCATTAATTTTGTTTATGTAGAAATGTTTCTATTTCATGTGATCAAATTACTTTTGTAAGTACTTTTCTTTGTTTAATAAATCTCTCCCTACCTACCACTGTGAATGGTACCTGATTTCACCTTTGATACCCAGCTCATGTTGATATGGACTCTGAAATCAGCCTATTCTCTCTCTTTTCCTGGAAATATTTAAAACACTCATAATGGAAACTTAGTTTCCCAGACTATATTATTACCATGGTTAAGGCAATCAGGATGTGCCCTGGCTGTACTGATTAGCATCTTTAAGGTACCTATCATGGGAACCCAGACTTCCCCAGACTGCTTTTATTAATATATTGTTAGCAGTCTTGACATCTCAATATACATCCTTGTTTCCACTTTGATTTCTCCTCCTCCCCTGAGAAACTCTCAAAGTTGTATTTCCTCAGTAAAAGATGTGCCCACGATAAATATATTTGCTAAGTCCATTCCAGGACTAAGCCCTTTATGAAATACTCTCGCCTCCTTACAGTGTCTTCTCTTTAATGAGTCTTTCTCCTTACTATAGCTAATTCTGGTTAGTCTCCTACTCTCTGTGGATTTAACCTGCCAGACTATGATGCATACTCAGGCCTCATGATATGTTCCTTTAATGTTTTTTTTTTTTTTTTTCCAAACTCCCTTTCTTGGTAAGCCTACTACTCTCCCAAATCTATTTCACATTTACCACTCCTGCTGCCTATTTTACTGTAACCTCTTCAAAATAAAGTTACCTTTTAGGAAAGAGAATAGCTGTTATGAACTTGTCACATGTTTATTTCAAACTAGGACTTGATACCCGGACTTTGAGTTTGTTGTGGAATACGTTGTATGATACTAAATCCAATTTCTGCTAAACTGCAACTGACATGGAAAACAGATCTAGGAGAGACAAGCTAAGCATTATTGGACTACCTAAAATACATGATGAAAAAAAGAGCCTAGACACTATTTTTCAGGAAGTCATCAAAGAGAACTGCCCAGAAGCAGAAGGTAAAATAGACATTGAAAAAATTCATCGATCATCTACAGAAAGAGATCCCAAAATTAAAACTCCAAGAAATATATATTGTGGCTAAATTCCAGAAGTATCAGACCAAGGGAAAAATACTACAAGCAGCCAGAAGGAAACAATTGAAATACCGAGGAGCCACAATAAGGATCACTTAGGATGGAGCAGCTTCCACATTAAACGATCCTTAGATCCTGGAATCTGATATTTCGAAAGGCAAAGAAACTTGGTATGCAGCCAAGAATAAACTGCCCTGCTAAACTGATCATTTTCTTCCAGGGAAGAAGATGGACATTCAATGAAATAGGTGAATTCTATATATTTTTTGACGAAAAAACCAGAGCCAAACAAAAAGTTTGACCTCCAAATATAGGACTTGAGAAGCGTAAAAAGAACTTTTGAGAACTATATTTCTATTATAGGAATACATAAGGGTACATGTATAATTTGGTTTTACTGTTATAATGTAAAAAAGGAACTAGAGGTGGAAAGGAAATACCAAAAAAAAGGAAAAGTGGAGATAAAAAGAAGAAAACTACATGTCACGAAGAGGCAAAGGAAACCAATTATATCCGAGGGAATGAGGGGAGGGGAATGATCATAGTGTGAATCTTACTCTCATCAGAATTGGCTCAAAGAGAAAATATTGGTTTACAGAGAAACTTCTCCCACCTTATTGAAAAGTGGAAGGGGGAAATTGAAAAGGGAAGTGGTAGGATAAATAGAAGGGAATACAGATATTGAAAGGGAAAGTTTTAGAAAAGGGGAGGGACTCAAGGGGGAGGGAGGGATCTTAAAGAGAGAGGGCTTCGTGAGGCAAGTAGTGCTCATAAGTTGAAGACTGGGGAGGGGGGTAAAGGGAAAAGGAAAGAGAAAAGCATAATCTGGAGTTAACAAGTTGGCAGGGAATAGAGAGTTAGTAATTTTAACCATAAATATGAATGGGGCAAACTCCCCCATAAAGCAGAGGCATATAGCAGACTGGATTAAAAGCCAGAATCCTATGATAAGTTGTTTATAGGAAACACACTTGAAGCAGGGTGATACATACAGAGTAAAAGTAAAAGGTTGGAGCAGAATCTACTATGCTTCAGGTGAAGTAAAAAAACAAAACAAAAACAGGGGTAACCATCCTGATCTCAGATCAATCAAAAGCAAAAATTGATTTAATTAAGAGATAAGGAAGGAAACAATATCTTGATAAAGGGCAGTATAGATAATGAAGCAATATCAATACTAAACATATATGAACCAAGTGGTATAGCATCTAAATTCCTAAAGGAGAAGTTGAGAGCTGCAAGAAGAAACAGAGAGCAAAACTATAATAGTGGGAGATCTCAACCTTGCACTCTCAGAACTAGATAAATCAAATCACGAAATAAGGAAGACATTAGAGAGGTAAATAGAAGACAGGAAATGTTAGGTATGATAGATCTTTGGAGAAAACTAAATGGAGACAGAAAGGAGTACACTTTTTTCTCGGTAGTTCATGAAACCTATACAAAAATTAACCGTATATTAGGACATAAAGATCTCAAATTCAAATGCAGAAAGGCAGAAATAGTAAATGCATCCTTTTCAGATCATGATGCAATGAAAATTACATTCAATAAAAAACCAGGAAATAGACTAAAAAGTAATTGGAAACTAAATAATTTCATCCTAAAGAATGAATGGGTGAAACAGCAAATCTTAAGACATAATAATTTCATCCAATAGAATGATAATGAGACAACATACCAAAATGTGTAGAATGCAGCCAAAGCAGTAATAAGGGGAAATTTTATATCTCTAGAGGCCTACTTGCATAAAATAGAGAAAAAGAAAATCAATGAATTAGGCTTGCAACTAAAAAAGCTAGAAAAAGAGCAAATTAAAAACCCCCAATCAAAAACTAAACTTGAAGTTCTAAAAATAAAAGGAGAGATTAATAAAATTGAAAGTAAAAAAAAAAACCAAACTATTGAATTAATAAGAGTTGGTTTCATGAAAAAACTAATAAAATAGATAAACTCTTGGTAAATTTGATTAGTGAAAGGAAAGAGGAAAATCCAATTATTAGTCTTAAAAATTAAAAGGGTGAACTTTCCACTAATGAAGAGGAAATTAGGACAATAGGAGTTACTTTGCTCAACTTTATATGCAATAAATTTGATAACTTAAATGAAATAGATTAAAAATAAATGAAATAATAAATGAAATAGATTAAAAACCTTAAAAATATATAGGTTGCCCAGATTAACAGGGGAAGAAATAAATTGGCTAAATAGTCCCATTTTAGAAAAAGAAATAGAACAAGCTATCAGTCAACCCCCTAAGAAAAAAATCCCTAGGAACAGATGGATTTACATGTGAATTCTACCAAACATTTAAAGAACAATTAACTCTAATATATAAACTATTTGAAAAAAATAGGGAATGAAGATCTCCTACCAAATTCCCTTTGGTACACAGACATGGTACTGATACCTAAACCAGGTAGGATGAAAACAGAAAAAGAAAATTATAGACCAATCTCCCTAATGAACATTGATGCAAAGATCTTAAATAAAATATTAGCAAAAAGATTACAGAAAATCATCCCCAGGATAATGTACCATGACCATGTAGCATTTATACCAGGAATTCAGAGCTGCTTCAATATTAGGAAAACTATTAACATAATTGACTACATCAATAACCAAATTAACAAAAACCATATGATCATCTCAATAGATGCAGAAAAAGCATTTGATAAAAATCCAACATCCATTCCTATTAAAAACATTAGAGAGTATAGGAACAAATGGACTTTTCCTTAACACAGCATCTACTTAAAACCATCAGTTAGAATCTTATATAATGGTGATAAACTGGAACCATTCCCAATAAAATCAGGAGTGAAGCAAGTTTGCCCACTGTCACCATTACTATCCAATATTGTGTTAAAAATATTAGCTTTGGCAATAAATGATGAAAAAAGAGATTAAAAGAATTAGGTAATGAGGAAACCAAATTATCACTCTTTGCAGATGATATGATGGTATATTTACAAACCCCAGAGATTCTACTAAAAAGCTATTAGAAATAATCCACAAATTTAGCACAGTTGCAGGATACAAGATAAATCCACATAAATCAGCATTTCTATATATCAACAACAAAATGCAACAGCAAGAGATACAAAGAGAAATCCTATTTAAAATAACTGTTGAAAGAAAATGGTATTTACACACATATATTGTATCTAGGTTATATTGTAACACATGTAAAATGTATGGGATTGCCTGTCATCGGGGGGAAGGAGTGGAGGGAGGGGGAGATAATTTGGAAAAATGAATACAAGGGATAATATTAAAAAAAAAACTACTCATGCATATATACTGTGGGAAAAAATTCTAAATAAAAAAAAATAACTGTTGATAGTATAAAATATTTGGGAATCTGTCTGCCAAGGGAAAATCAGGAACTATATGAGCAAAACTATAAAACACTTTCCACACAAAGTCAGATCTAAACAATTAGAAAAACATTAAGTGCTCTTGGATAGGTTGAGCAAATATTATAAAGATGACAATACTCCCTAAACTAATCTATTTATGTAGTGTTATACCAGTCAAACTCCTTAGAAACTATTTTAATGACCTAGAAAAATAACAAAATTCATCTGGAAGAACAAAAGGTCAAGAATTTCAAGGGAACTAATGAAAAAAAAAAGTCAAATGAAGGTGGCCTAGCTGTACCCAATCTAAAACTATATTATAAAGCAGTGGTCATCAAAACCATTTGGTATTGGCTAAGAAATAGACTATTTGATCAGTGGAATAAGTTAGGTTCACAGAACAAAATAGTCAAAATCTTTAATAATCTAGTGTTTGACAAACCCAAAGACTCCAACTTTTGGGATAAGAATGCACTGTTTAACAAAAGCTTCTAGGAAAATTGGAAATTAGTATGACAGTAACCAGGCATTGATTCATACTTAATACTGTACACCAAGATAAGGTCAAAATGGGTTTGTGATCTAGGCATAAATAATGAGATTATATAAATTACAAGAACATAAGATAGCTATTCTCTCAGACCTGTGGAGCAGGAAGTGATTTGTGACCAAAGAACTAGAGATCATTGTTGATCACAAAATATAAAATTTTTATTATATCCAATTAAAAAGCTTTTGTATAGACAAAACTAATGAAGGGAAGCAATAAACTGGGAAAACATTTTTATAGTCAAAGGTTCTAATAAAGGCCTCATTTCCAATATATAGAGAGAATTGACTCTAATTTATAAGAATTCAAGCCATTCTCCAATTGATAAATGGCCAAAGGATATGAACAGACATTTTCAGATGATGAAATTGAAACTATTTCTACCCATATGAAAAGGTATTCCAAATCATTGTTGATCAGAAAAATGCAAATTAAGACAACTCTGAGATACCATTACACACCTCTCAGATTGGCTAAAATGACAGGAAAATAGAATGATGAATATTGGAGGGGATGTAGGGAAACGAACACTGATGCATTGGTGGTGGAATTGTGAATGGACACATCCATTCTGGACAGCAATTTGGAACTATACTCAAAAAAGTTGTTAAACTCTGCATATCCTTTGATCCAACAGTGTTACTACTGGGCTTATATCCCAAAGAGATATTAAAGAAGGGAAAGGGACCTGTATGTGCAAAAATGTTTGTGGCAGCTCTTTTTCTAGTGGCTAGAAACTGGAAATTGAATGGATGCCCATCAATTGGAGAATGGCTGGGTAAATTGTGGTATATGAATGTTATGGAATATTATTGTTCTGTAAGAAATGATCAGCAGGATGAATACAGAGAGGCCTGGAGAGACTACTTACATGAACTCATGATAAGTGAAATTAGCAGAACCAGGAGATAAGTGTATACTTCAACAACAATACTGTATGAGGATCAATTCCGATGGAAGTGGCTGTCTTCAACAATGAGAGGATCCAAATCATTTCCAAATGATCAGTAATGAACAGAACCAGTTATACCCAGCGAAAAAACATGGAAATGAGTCTGGGCCAAACATAGCACTTTCATTCTTTCTGTTATTGTTTGCTTGCATTTTTGTTTTTCTTCCCAGGTTGTTTTTACCTTCTTTCTAAATGTGATTTTTCTTGTGTAGCAAGACAACTATATAAATATGTATACATATATTGTTAAAAAAAAGAAAAGAAAAGAAAAGAAACCAAACAAATAATAATAATAAAAAAGACAGTCACAGGAACCTTTAAGACAACCTTAATGGGAAACTTAGCTTTCACAGTCTTTAACATCTCAATACACATTTTTTTCATTCCCTAGATCTCACCTTTATTTCCCCCATTCCATTTTGGTTTTTTCCCTTATGATCTCCAAAATTAAAGCACTCATTCATTTTTGACTCTACATTTAATTTACTTGCACCCATAAGAACTATTATCAGAGTGACTTTTCTAAGATTCTACAAATAGTATATAGAAGAGATTGAATTTGAACCCAAGTTCTCGAAATCTTTGTATGTAGGTACAAGTGAAAGGGAGAATCAGCATAATTTGGTGATAGGACTGTGGAATAGGAAAGAAAAGTCTGGTCGATTTCCCGGAGTCATGACGTGTTATAGTCTGAAAAGTGATAGAAATGACCTTAATACTGAATTTATTTAACTAAAGGATTGTAGTACATTGTTTCACCACTAGCTGGCACTATACTGCCCTAAAAACTCAAAGACAGTAATATCAAAGCTTTCAAGTAACAAGTTTCAATATTACATTGCCTTTTCCAGCTTTCTCTTGGCTGGCTCAGAGGGATGGGTATTGGAGAACAAAAAGAAAAATACTTAAGTTGGGTAATCTAGTGAAGATTTCTTCAAAATTGTAAGGAAACAGGGAAGGTCAATTATAGTGAAGTGGGGTTTTGAGCTAGTTTGGCTCAGCTCATTTTCATATCACACATCTGGGCTCTGCTACTATGCACCTTGGCTTCCCTCAACAAGGTCCTCTCTGCTGCTAGGAGGTCATAAATGGCTTCACAAAGACATTTCAGTTTTAGGCATTCACTAAATTCTGCTTATAGGGCAAATAGCCTTCAATGTCTCCTTTCTCTATTTCCAATCCATGGGCAATAGACATATTCAGTAGCAGGCAACTTGCTTTTATCTGGAAATTTCTGATAGTACCTAACATAATTGTCAATGATAAAGAATTTTTAAAGTAAGGGTTAGAGGTGATTAACATAGTTAAAATGGACATTTTCCATCAACACAAAATTGAAAAACTTTTCCACAAGCAAAATATAAACTATTAGAATTAGAAGGGAAACAAATAAGAATATATCTTTGTAGCAAATGATAATCATATATCTAGGGTATATAGGGAATTGACACAAATATATAAAAGCCATTCCTCAGTAGTTACGTAGTCAAAAGCTATAAAGCACTAGTTTTCATGTGGAGAAATCCAAGCTATATACAATCTTTAAAAAAATATTCACCAAATGATAATGTGAGAAATGTAAATTAAACGAACTTGATGTTCTACTATACATTTGTAAGATTAAAAAAAATTAACAAAATAAGAAAATGGCAGTTATTGGATGATAGTCACACTGATATACTATTGGTGGAGCTATGAATTGATCCAATTATTATGGAAAACTATTTCAACCTATGCCCAAAAAGATACTAATCATTATCTGATAATGCTTTTGACCTAACAAAAGCAATAAAATGAGAATGACAACTTATTTCTAGTAGTGTTATATGGTCTGTATATGGTAGCAAAGAATTTAGAATCAAGTAGGTATTCCATCAACTGGGGAATTACTGTACAAATAATGGTTTATGAGTGCAGTAAAATATTACTATGCTGTTAATAAATTACAAGAAAGAGAAATTTCCAACTTATGCAAACTGTTGCAGAATTAAATAAGTAGAACCAGGACATTTTTTGCAGAACATAATAAAGAACAGGATTTATGTAGAACAATTTAGTCATTGACTACAATAATATAAAATAACTCTGAGACTCTACAGGACTTTGATACAATGACTAATTATAACTTTAGTAGACTGATAAAAGGCAGTGTTTCACTAAATCAGTAGGCAGTAAGGCAGATTCAAATTTCATACCAAAATTCACTAGGAAAAAAACCTTAAGATTTCTGTACTTCACTTTCCTCATATGTAAATTGGGAGGGAGAAAGTTGGATTCAATAACTTATAAGGTCACTTCTAGCTTTCAATCTATGAGTTATAATAAAGCATCCCTCTCACTTCTTGACAGAGAGGTATTATACTAGAGTCAGTGAACAAGACATAGATTGTTAGACCTGGCCAATGTGTGGACCTGTTTTACATGACCATATTTGTTGCAAGTAAGGGCTTCTTTTTGGAAGAGAGTAAACAAAGTAGGTAAAGGAGAGACTGAGATAAAAAAAGGAAAAAAAGTATTCAAAAATGTTTTTTAAAAACAGAAATCAGGGAGACAAAAGCAGGAGGTTTTTGTTACCACCATGGTAATATGTAATTATGTAATATAAGTCCAGTTTTATATGCAATTTAATTTTTAAAAATCTTTTAACAATGTAACTCCCACTAATGGCAAAGGAAACAAACCCAACCTAAGAACACTTGCTGAAAAATTTTAGTGTTCAATGAACACACAATTTGTGAGCTCAATGGATATTTAATCAATACTAAACAGTTGAGAGACTAGGCCATTTGCCTTTTTACAGAATAAGCCTTAGAGAATGGTGGGGGTACCATAAAGAGATGCTGTCAGAAAGGTAGAGAATTAGTCAAACACCCTGATGAGTAGAAGGAGTGATGTATAATTAGGCAAGTGAACTTTGAAAGGAAGGAGATACCTATTAATGGTAGAAAGATCAGCAAATAATAGAAGACATTTCAAATGGAAAAGATTAGTATAACTCAATGCATTTCTTTCAAACTAAGGAAGACCTAAGCATTGTAGAAGATTGGGGAAGACTAAACCAAGAAGCAGTTCCTTTTCTGCCTAGAGTTTTATCCATGTATCCCTAGTTTAAACAGACAATATAGATTGTCTATACAATCTATATAAGTAGGAACAGTTAGGTGGTCCAGTGGATAAAGTATTGGGCCTGGAGGTAGGAAGACCTGAATTCAAATCCAGCCTCTGACTCTTACTGGCTGGGCTGCCCTGGGCAAATGCCTTAAACTATGTTTGTATGTTTGTCTGAGTTCTTTCTTCTGTAAAATGGGGGTGATAACAGTACCTATCTCCCAAGGTGATTGTGAGGATCAAATGAGATAATTATAAAGCATAGTGCCTGGCACATAAGTGTCATAGAAATACGATTCTTATTATAATTATTATTATACTTGAAAATATTATTAATCAGTCTGACTCTTCAGCAAATCCATATTTGGGAATACAGGCCCACAGATTTGATGCCAATGACAATAAGCCTAAATCATCAAGAAGTCAAGGTGCATAAAAGGGCAGAACCCCATGAAAGAGCTAGAACCATCCAATCTGTGATCGGGCCAACTTATAATGTTGCAGGAGATGCAAAAGAAATTATTTGATATATGTCAATTGCATATCTCTGAATATATTTTGCTGTTCGTGTTTCTATATTACTTGCATGTATGCAACTAACAATATTAGTTATGTTTTGCTATTTGAGTACATACTAGTGATTTTTCATGTGTTATTTGCTTTATGAGGCAATTAACATTTCTATTAGATATAATTTGTTGTTGCTAGGTTTGTATTTTTTACTTTTGAAGATTATTTATGTACAATAGGTCTGCATATATAATCATGATGCACATCTTGTATTCTGCTTATAATTTAAATATATAACTATTAAAGCCACCTTGAAAATGATGCCTTTTATTGGTTTCTGACTGCTGTATGTAACATCAATATGATAACTGTGAATTTGGCATAATCATTTATAATCATAATAAGCAATTACCATGTATTTATCATATGTCAGACATTGTGCTAAGAGTTAGATTATCTTTAATATATGAAATGCTATGTTTATTATATTGTATATTTTTGCAGATGCCAATTAAGTCCTGATTTTTCAGTGTTCAAAATTTAGGGCTGAGAAAAGGAATGTAACCCAGATTTCCAGAACCTTGTGGGAGGATCAAATAAGCAAATATAGAGAATCATGTAAGTTGGGAAATACTATAACATACTCCTATAAAAGGGCAAAAAAAATTGCAGGTTATTCCATAAATCATAAACAGGTGTGCAGTCCTATCTACATTTTGGTCTATATTTTTAAGGGATATTATCATTTGGATGTCTCACTATTACCTGAAACTCAACATTTTGCAAACCATCATTTTCTGTAGTGAGTGGATCTTCTTCCAATTTCCTCAATATTGTTCATGATGCTGGAATTCTGTGCACTGGATTATATACTTCCTTATGGGACCAAGGTAAAAGAGGGTTGGAAAATTTAAGTACTTTATGAACTTAAAATAAGCCTTCTGTTAGAGGATTTAGACTACAAAGACTATCTAGTTCAACCTTACAGCTTTACCAATGACAAAATTGAGGCCTAGGAAGAGCAAGAGGCATGCCTAAAGTCACTCATCAGAGATGACTCAAACTCAGGTCCTCTGACTCTAGGGCCAGTGTGCTTTCTGCTATATCATGGTACCTCCCAAATCAGGGAAGAGGACATCTTTTTTGTCCCTCTACTGTTTAAGCTTAATCTAAAGTATTCTGAAGATATCGACTTGAATAGTTTTAGTCTTGTGGTCATTATGTCTGTTAATAGTCATCAGCCCCTGGCAGAAAGTGAGGCAATTTCTGTGCATGCCTTGGTACTCATTTGGTAAGAAAATGTGACATTAACTCAGGTTCCCTGGAAATATTGGCAGGTCAATATTTATAATTAATTGGTTAATTAGATTTCCAAAGCCCAAATTATCTATACTTCAAAGTCTAGAGTAAAATGCACATCCATAGTTACACATAGAATTACTTTCATTATGTTTTATATAAAATGGATGATTACATAAATTTTATTTTATAAAAAGTTCTATTCAGAACTTCTTAGGCAGAGAATACAAAAATCTAACAAAGGGAAAAAGTCTATAAATGAATTTTCGTTGGTCTATGTCCGAGCTAGTTATTTTTTTCTGTACATTACATACCTAAGTGGATCAGTTGATGTAAAACAAATATGTAATACATACAACTGAGAAAAATTTGAATAGATATTGCTATGTCTTATGAAATCCCTGAAAGTGTCAGAAACTTCCAAATTAGTGTAAGAGTAGAAATCATAGCTTTGGATTGCTGAACACGTGTTTGGGGGTAGCCTCCTTTGTTTTACTGCATAACTGGAACAAGTGCATCTTTAAAACTGGTTCTCTGAGATGGTCATTCTCTTTCTGATATTGTGCTTCATGCCGTTTCCTGCTACAGAGGGTAAATATGACTGTTTATTCACAGTGCTGGCATCATGACCAGATGAAAGAGGAAGGATTTCTTTTCCCTGCCCTCCTCTGCTTTACCTCTGTTACAAGAGAAATGGACCTGGACTGTTTGTTTCTGCTCTGTGCTATATGTCTTCAATTTCAGGTATAGGTATAATCCCCATAAGGCTGGGAGTTGAGCCATGATGACTTTGAAGCCAGGAAATGGGGCTGAGAAAAACTAGGGTCCTTAGGACTCAAGCCCAAAACAATTTTTGACTTGGAACTGGAATTGTGAAATATGCAAGACTTCTTAAACTTTTGCCAATCACAGCTGCTTTTCCCCCAATAACTTTTATGTGACACCAAGTATATAGGTATATATATAAAATAGGTTTAGAAATTAAACATTGACTGATAATAAATTATAATTTCATGATGCCTACATTCAGATGTGAAATTCCATGTAGGGTTGCAAACCACAGTTTAAGAAACTGGGCTCAAGAGGATATGAGCCGAGCTATGAATCCAATCCCCAAAGACAAAGATGGTGCAAAGAGCTTCCTTTTGGGATTATGCCTTTTGTATGTTGGGAGAGTTGATTCTATATGTCTATAATTATATTTTTGAAGCAAATATATCTTTGTAAGTGCTACTCAACTATCAAGTAGTTAAATAGAATAAAGGACCTACCTCCTGCACTTGAAAGAATACCACTTGTAGGGGCTGGACACAATGGCAGAGAGTCTAGCATCCTCAACCCTCTTAAGGGTACAGGAAAAGCTTAGGAGAGGAATATAATCTAATATATTTGACTTTCAGGCAATGGTAACCAAGAAATATGGTAACAAAGAAATAATCATTAGCATTAAATAGTTTTCTAAGGTTAACAAAACAATTCATAAATGTTTTCTCAATTTATCCTCACAGTATTCCTAGGAAGTAGTTGTTACTATCATTTCAATTTTAGAGATGAGTAAACTGAGACTGACAGATTAAATGACTTGCCTATGGTCACCTCATTTAATCAGTAACTTAAGCTAGTTTTGAATTTGGATCTTCCTGCCTCTAGGTCCAGGACAATATCCACTACTGTACTACCTATGAATATCTCCTTGCTGAAATCCTTCCAACCCTCTTAAAACCTAGCTTGAGTTGCCACCTTTTCTATAAAATCTTTCCTGATAGAATAACTCTCTTCTACTTGCCCTCAAACTTCTCATCAGAAATGATGTTTCCTTTCATAGAGCATTGTTGACTAAATTATGTTATATTTATTTGTATCTCTGAATTTTCTGCCCCACTAGACCATGACTTCATTGAAGAACCATGTAATTTATCCATGTAACTCCCTAAAGTACAATGCTTTTCATTTTTTCTTTTTCTTTTTCCTCTCAACCTGTGATTAAATTGGAATGGTAAAGGCTCTTTGTGGAAACACAGATCAACAAGTTATAAGCAAATTAAAATCTTCCCGGAGAATTACCTGGAACATAGAGAGATTAAGTGACTTGACTTTGATTATAAGGATAACAAAGGTTTTATGTATCAAAAGTAGGACTTGAATCCATTCCAAGACCTGGGTCTCTCCTTGCCTTCTGCATATGAAGCACTTAATATATATTTATTGGTATTGAGTTTATACATTATACATTATACATTGTCTATGCTATTCAGGATGGGAAAAGCCAAGCCCTTTTCTATCATAATTTTCTATCTATTCATAAACTGACAGAGACCTTTTCAAATAGGCAAGAATGAAGACAGCTCCCTATAATAAAAACTTATAAATTAAAATCGTTTTTCATTTTACATGTGTATTAATATCCTTAAGCATTTTAATAGAAGGATCCTTTAGAGGTCAAAAAAGAAATACTGAACAGGGTCTACCAATAATATAAAAACTATTTCTTTGCTTATCTTAAATAGGACCATTAATTCTGGGAAATTTTAACAAGTCATATGTATATGTGTATTTATGTGTAAAACTGTATCTCTAATATATATAACTATTAAGCCACACACCTATTAAAAAACAGAAATAACAAAGAATGGCTATTTTTGGAATATCTATTAAATATATTTCTCTTGTGCCAAAATACTAAGAGCAAATAGATTTACTATTTTAGATTATAATTATTTTTCAGTTTGAGCAAACCTTACAAAATCAAGATATATGAATATGTAGTTATTCTTCAAAAAAGTAATTAAAATATGCTCTTTACATACAGCTGTGTCTTACCTTTATGACAGGAAATATTTTAAAACATTAAAAATGTAGCTGGAAACTAGGAATAATTTTATTTAAAAATAAGCAAAATGTAGTCACACTTGGTTTTAAACTCTATTAGTTTCCTGTACATTTATTTACCTACGAAAAACAAAATACAAACAAAAATGAGGGAAAACACAAAAAATCTCTGCCTAACTGCAAAGGATGAATGATTACAAGCACAATACATATTGTGTATTTTAAAGAATGTGACATCTTTTAGATTTGTATACAATTTTTTGTCTTGTAGCACATAAGCTTATTTGATCCATACTACAGTTTCTGAAGAATTAAAGCTAAAACTGTCCAGGTGGATAAGTACTTCATAAAACTACTTGTTTGTCAATTTTGTGAACAATCATATGTGTCCCATCTAATTAATTCTTCAGCAATCTTTGATCAATTTTTTATTTCCAATTCTGTCTTTGGAAACTAGGCAGAAATTAGTCATCCCTCTGTAACTTTAGTACAAAAGTACTAGAGACTTTCCTAAGACACACAGAGATTAGTAAAGTGACTTGGCCAGGTTTGCATGAGTTGGCTAGTTTGTATAGCTGGGAAAAGAAATTTGAATCCAGTTCTTCCTGAAGCCAAGCCTAGTGATGCCTTCCTAAGAAGAAAGTAGATAAAATTCCTATGAAAGCTTCCAGATAAAGATACTCACCTATAGGTTGAATTTTTCCCTTCAATTAAAATGTGCACAAAGTTTTGTTTTTGTTTTTTGTTGTTGTTGTTGTTTTTAGTTTGGCTCTCCTTTCAAATTATAACTAGGCTTTATGTAGTTTAATTTATCTGGGACTGTTTTGATGTCATTTGGATTCTGACCTAAAATACCAGAATTTTAAGAATTTCAGCAAATACCATTTATTTCACATGTTACACTGGACAGGAATTGAAATATTCTGTGAAAGGTTTCAGAGTCAAAGGAAAGAATGCATTCTGGGGTTACATGACTAAAATTTATTTTCATTCCAGGTAACAGACTGATAATCTTTGGTTTGTTTTACTTATTGTACTATCGCTCTATAATATTTATAGTAGACTTTGTACAAAGTCTGAATAACTTTATATACACAAAAAACAGAAGGCATTATACAAAGTACTCTCCTTTTTTTCCCTTAGTATTTAGAACATTAATGGAATAGGTGGGGGAAAGACAGTGGTTTTAAAAACATCACTACAAGTCTTATTTTAGAAGATGAAGTGTTAATTTTTTCTCCTTTATCCAATTGACATTTTTAAAAAACTGAATTTATAATTCTTAGCAAAGTTAAGAAAAATTCCCAGGAGAAATTCCACTATTTCCAATGTTCAGAATGTCAACTTTCAAAGGCAATCTTTCATTAGGCACCTACAGGTTTGCATATATAAATTGTGGTGACAGAGAAACAGAAATAAATACACTATACCTAGAATAGAAGAGTGTAGGGGTGGCACTGTCAAATTCAGTGCTAACCTTTTTTTTTTTTTTTTTTTTTTTTTTTTTTTTGCTAAGACAATTGGAGTTAAGTGACTTGCCCAGAGTCACACAGCTAGGGTTAAGTATCTGAGGACAGAGTTGAACTCGGGTCCTCCAGACTTCAGGGTTGGTGCTCCATCCATTGTGCCAGCTAGCTGCCCCACTAACCCATTTCTATTTTATTCTCTGGTTTCTTTCCCCCATTTTGTCAATAGAGAATGATGCTTTCATTAAAGCATCATTACTAAAATCCCAATTACCTCAACCTCTCAAGCGCCCAAGTAATTAAGACTATACATTTCAAAAATTTCAAATCTGCATTAATTGAAGAGGAAGTTTCTTCACACTGAAGTTCCTATGCAAACTCACAGATCCAGGTTTCTTTTTTTAAAAAAATACATATAAAAATTGATGAGTGCCCTAAATATCTTTTAAAATAATATCTAAATTATTATCTTATACTTTTTAAAGTATAAAATTCTTAACTAGTGCAAAAACATAAATTGCATTAAAGGTGATGTTTTTTTTTTGTTTGTTTGTTTTTTGTCCTTTGCCTATTTCTCTTTGGGATTTAGTTAAATCCTGCAAGTTTAATTATGCCAGCTGTCTCACAGCTTTCAAAACAATTTTTCAAAGTAAGTTTTTTTTTTTTTTTTTAATTCATGCTTTTCTTTTCTTTTTTTCTTTTTTTGGCCTGGACCACTGGGTAATTAATTCCTACAAGGAAATTCTGCTGCTGCAGATTTGCACTTTTTTGGAAACTTTTAGTGTTAAGAAGAGCTGCATGGATTGCTGCTATTGGGATTATATCCCAAAGAAATACTAAAGAGCAGAAAGGGACCTGTATGTGCCAAAATGTTTGTGGCAGCTCTTTTTGTTGTAGCTAGAAACTGGAAGTTGAATGGATGTCCATCAATTGGAGAATGGTTGGGTAAATTATGGTATATGAAGGTTATGGAATATTATTGCTCTGTAAGAAATGACCAGCAGGAGGAATACAGAGAGGCTTGGAGAGACTTACATCAACTGATGCTGAGTGAAATGAACAGAACCAGAAGATTGCTGTACACTTCAATGCTGTATGAAGAGGTATTCTGATGGAAGTGGATATCTTCAACATAAAGAAGATCCAACTCACTTCCAGTTGATCAATGATGGGTAGAAACAACTACACCCAGAGAAGGAACACTGGGAAGTGAATGTAAACTGTTAGCACTACTGTCTATCTACCCAGGTTACTTACACCTTCGGAATCTAATACTTAATGTGCAACAAGAAAATGGTATTTACACACATATAGTATATCTAGGTTATATTGTAACACATGTAAAATGTATGGGATTACCTGTCACCGGGGGGAGGGAGTGGAGGGAGGGGGGGATAATTTGGAAAAATGAATACAAGGGATAATATTATAAAAAAAAGATAATTGTATAAATATGTTTACATATATTGAATATTGTATAGCATATATTGGATTGTTTACTATCTAGGAGAGAGGGTGGGGGGAGGAGGGGAAAATTTGGAACACAAGGCTATGCAACTGTCAATGTTAAAAAATAATGCATGCATATTTTTTGAAAATAAAAAGTTTAAAAAAAAAAGAGCTGCATGGGCACTAAAAGGCTAAGTGATTTATCAAGGGTCATATGGCCAATAGATGTCACAGACAATTCTTGAACTCATGTCTTCCTGACTCCAGCAATGATTTTCCATCCCTAACATTAGGTTGCCTTTCATTTTGTTTTACCATTTGTGTTTGTTCTATTTGAAAATGCTTGTTACATATAAGCTTAAGTTCCACACCATATATACAATTTGGGATGGTGATATTGAAACTATTAAAAACTTATTTTCTTGAGAATGCATGAATACTAGGAGTAAAATTTAAATGTTCTTAAACTTTTAACTAGATATAGGATTTACTCCATTAAAACATTAACCCAATATATTGCTGATAATGTTATTGTTGGTATGAGTCTCCTTTTCCAAGATAATTTTACATTTTGAAAATCTTGGAAGAACACCAATTCCTTAAATTTTGGAATTTGTTTTTATAATGTAAATTTCTTAAGATTAGTTATTGAACTATGTCATACAGCTAGGTAAGATAGAAAACATTTTACCCTTTCCATTACCTTCCTAAGATCTTTTTGAGATTAAGGTTCTTCCTGATTCATTTTTTGGACTGATTTATTGACCTAGAACATGGATGCCATGTTCCTCTCTATTTAGATATGAATGTCTTTGATTCTGTCTTATTTGTATAATACCTTGCTTGCACACACACACACACACACACACACACACATACAGCATGGTATTTGGTAATAACTGTTTAAGAAAAATAATTATCTAAATCAAGTTTCTAGATTCAGTGGATTGATATTTTCCTATCTCAATCTTTTATAGCAATATCTATTATTTATGACTGTTGCCCACCTAATTGCCTTAGATTGCCCAAGAATAATTTTAAATCAGTGATATCAAACTCAAATAGAAATGGGGGCCACTAAAGTATACACAAGGAACTCTTGAGGCTACATATTGATTTAGGAACGATATATTAGCATTATAATTTGGTTTGGCCACACTTGGGAATATTATGGACCACATGTTTGACATCTCTGCTCTAAATCATCTCTAATTTGTGCATACTGCTAGAATTTTGCTCCTATTCAGTTTGTCTTCTATTGTTTTCATTACCAATTTGAAAAGATGGTATTAAACCACTACAAAAAACCTGCTGTGTACATACATGTATTAAACATTTTATTATAAATTAAAAATAAATAACACTCAAAACTAAAAGTCCAAATTGTGAGTTTCATTTTACTTCCACTTTCACTTAGAAAAAGATGTGTATTGAATTTAATTATCAATTTTGACTGACTCTCATAGTCACTGAAACAAAACATACTCTATTTTTCAAGAAAGTTCAACAACCAAAAATACATTTTTAAAATAAACCAAGGCCCTTGGGTCAATTCACCTCATGTCGTAGGCACAGGGCCTCACTAATGTTAACATAAATGAATTGAGTCCTCTAAAGATTTTTTAAAAATACTTTTGTGTTTGACTATAAAAATTTTTTTTCTCAATACTTTACTTTTCCCCTTAAAAATAATGAGACTTAGAATATCCAATGTTAAGCTAATAAATTACTATTCATTTATATTGTTAACTTTGTCTTGAGAAATTACACTGTTTTTTCCATCAAAATGTCAATATTTGGGAGAATGAATTAAGTATGAATATAAAAGCTTTTATTAAGTATTTAGTATGTGTTAAGTTCTGGGGATAAAAATACAGAAAGCAAGATGATCTCTACCCTTAAGGACCATGATTACATTCAAATAGAGAAAGATAATTTATACTGATACACATGATAGATAACATATCTATATCTTTATCATACAATATATCTTTATAATGTAGCTATATGTGAAATAGATATATCAGCTCTATCATATCTTAAATATATATCATATGTCATATTTATATATACACATATATATGATATATATGTAAGTAGGAGCCAGAGGTTTTTTCATTTGGGAAATCATAAGAACAGTGAATGGAAACATGGGGCAATTCATTTGACATACCCTTTCCAAAAATGGTAGTGCTGATTTCATTACTGTGTCCAGACTTAAGAGGTAGAAAGGAAAGAAGGTACTCACAGTGCAGTGGCAAGAAAATGGACAGAATATAATCAGGTAGTTCTGGGGATAACTAGACATGATAAACTCTCAATGAGACTTAACATTTGTAATTTTAATAGCTCCGTTAAATTATTAGGAGGGAAGTAATATAAAAGTCATCATATGTTTAATGATATTAAAATATACAAGTAACACTTTTCAAGCATAATTCTAGTGACTTTCCTTATAAATTATATTCTCTCTCTCTCTCTCTCTCTCTCTCTCTCTCTCTCTCTCTCTCTCTCATATTATCCTTTTATACCTATGCTCTAAGGTTCCAAATATTTATTACCATTCTCTTTCCAAGGTTGCAGATAATCTCACATGGGCCCTCAGGATTGAGTAAATTACCCCATGGTAATTTAAGAAGAGATTTGGGCTTTCAAAATTGATAGAACAATATTTGGAAGGATCTCTAGGGCTAATCCAAACATAAAAGTTGATTTAAATGAGTCTATTTCCGTATTATTTCTCTTTGCCTTTGATCAGTCTTTATGACCTATGAAAATATAAATGTCATTGAATTCATTGTGTTAGCAATGGATGTACCCATAAGCATTTTTTTGTATGCTTAGCTTGACACAAATTTTGTCTCCACTGTTGTGAAAATGAAGCCTCCCATAATTTCCCCTCTCCCAGGGAGCTCAAATCCCAAGTAGTCAAAGTGCTACTGTATCTGATCTTTTCCTGGAAACTTCCTGTAATCGTTTTTCTAATCGATCCAATTTGGCCAGATTTTCCTTCAGCAACTTGCTATTTGGAACCAGTTGTAAGGCTTTCTCATAATAGCCTCTTGCAGAAACATAGTCTCCCTGTGGGGGGAAAAAAGAAGAGTTACATTCTGTCCCATTTGAGAAAGCTAATGTTAGAAATCAACATTATCTATATTCAATATTGATGTTTAAAAAGAAAATATTACATATTACTGGCAATTTTATCTTTGTTGATGGATACTTTCCAAAAATCCATTTCTTTAAAGTATAGGACCAGATGGAGAATGTGAAGAAAGAAGAGTTAAAACATAAGTGGGACAATAAAAGAACAGATTTTTAGTTCTATTAAAGCAAGAAGTGAGGATTTGGAATAAATTATTTGCAAATTTGAAAGGTTTTTTAATCAGCATGATTTCTGCTACTGTCTTTGGTTTTATTTCAAAATGTTTTCTTTTTATAGCATAAAACCAAAACAAAGGCAATAGCTATGCTGTATCCATAGTCACAGAATTAGTGCATCAGATAGTATTTGAACTCATCTGTCTGAATCCCAAACTATACCATTGCTGTCCCTCTGTTATAAAACTTAAAGTAAAAATAAACATGTATATGCATGTATATATATTTATGACATACTAGCTTAATTGAAATGCCAATTTTATAAATTGAAAGTAAAGGTAATTTAAAAAATGTTCTGTGTCCAGATAATAGACCTAACTCTTGGGAGCAGTATGTGAAAAGCAAAGAAATGTCTCTGTTACCCTAGCTGCTGCCCTGTCCTCATATGTTCTATCCACTACCTCATTATCAACCCTGTTGTCCTCATGGTTTTTATTCTTGGCTTGCAGTCTGAACTGCCTTCTTTGTCTCTTCTCCATTCTCAATTCTAATGGCTAGATTTCCCTTTTGTAAGCCCCTTTGTTTAAGAGGTCTCAGTTCATTCATCAGTACTTGCCCTCTGCTCCTAACTCTTAATTCCAAACTTTTTTTTGTTTCTGTTAATAGCATTATGACATTGTTCTATTTACCAAGATTCAAAACCTTGGATTTGCAGATGATTCCTCCTTCACCTTTAACATTTAGTCAGTTTCTAAATGAGAAAGAATATAAAATGCCTATTATGTGCCAAACAATATGTTAAGTGCTTTTTACAAATATTGGCCTTGTAACCCTGGGAGATAGGTGCTATTATTGCAGACAAATGTTAAGTGATTTGCTCTAGGTCACTCAATAAGGTCACATTTGAATTCATATTTTTTTGAATTCAGACAAAGAACTCTATCCCCTGTGGCGCCAAAGTATTTAAATTTTATAGATTCTATAACATATCAATTTTGGATCTCTTCTTTTCCACTATAAAATACATATTTATTTTGTTACCTCTATCCTGGACTCTTATAATAGCTAACTAACATATGGGGTATGGACATTTTAGGGGTAAGTTCTGGGACATAATAAAAAATAATGCATTTATTTAAAAAGCAAAATGGAATGCTGGGGTGTAATATTTTTAAAAAAGATGAATCTTAACAAAGATGTAGGAAAAGCCATATGTTTAGGTAACAACAACATCAACAACAAAATCATAAGTTCATGAAGAAGAGATGTCAGCTTAATGGCAGCTTTTGTGGGAAAAGGTCTGGGTATTTGAGTTGATTTTAAGTTTACTTTGATAGCTTCTAAACAGAATAACTGATTTTAGACAACATTTACAGTGTCTGGATTACTAGAAGAAAAGGTCCCATTGCCATCTGCCCTAGTCAAACACCCTGCTTATTTCCCACAAATGTGGAAAACTATATCCTGTTTGGCATGTCACATTTAGGAAATCATATTTTTAAAAAACTGGAGAAATGGCTGAAGGAACTAAGGATATTTAATATGGAGAAGATTGGGGAAAGGAAGAGAAATGACTATTGTCTTCAGGTGTTTATAAAGATATGATGTGGAGGGATGATCAGTTATTTTCCCTGTGTAGTTTTAAAGGAGTGTGCAACCTGGGGGGGGGGGTTACAGGTAGGTAGAACATTGGACTGGGAATCAGAAAGACCTATATCCACTTGTGGAGGAGTAAGATACAAGAAGACTAGAAAAGAAGGAGGGGACTAGCTTATTAAGGCTTTGAATGTTAAAAAGAACATTCTGTATTTGCTTCTGACAGAGGCAATATGAAGCCACTGAAGTTTACTGAGTAGGGGAGGAGGTGAGGGTGACATAATCAGATCTTCATTTTAGGAAAATCATTTTAGTGACTAAATGGAGGATGGATTGGAGTAGGGTAGCCAGACCTACCAGCAAACTATTGCAATATTCAGGTGTGAAGTGATAAGGTCTTGTACCAGAGTAGTGGCAGTGTCAGGTAAGAGAAAGGGAGTGTATTCAAGAGAAACTACAAAGGTAAAATAGATCTTACTAAAACCTATTTTAGAAAAGAAAAAAATGAGATAGCAATTATGAATTGGGATAAGTAAACAGATAAAAATAAATCCTATTTAAATTATTTTTAAAAAGAGAAATTATATGTTGTATGTTGGTAACATAAATAATGAATTAATTTTAATACTTAGAATATGCTCCCAATAGCTTCTAAATAAGTCATTAAGTGAATTACAAGAAGAAAGAGAAAATAAAACCAGCAATTTAAATTGAAGGACCTCAGTTTATCCCTACCAACCCTTGATAAATTAAAAGCAAAAAAAGATTAACCAAAGACCCTGAACAGAATTTTAGAAAAATTAGATATGAAAGATGTCTGATAATTACTAAATGAAAATAGAAAGGAGCATACATATTCTAAACTTGGTATGGCACCTTTAAAAAAAACTGGAAGCACAATAAAATATATTAAAGGGCTATTGGAAAACTGTTAAAAATCAACTAGAGACTAAATAATTAAATCCTAAAGAATTTCTGAGTAAAAGAGCAAATCATAGATATAATTTTTTAATTGAAAACAATGATAATTTTATTGAATATAATGATGATAATAATACATCATTCCAATATTTGAGGAATGTAGCCAAAGCAATTTTTAAGAAGAAAATTATTATTATTTTGTTGACAAAAAGAAAATAAGAGTAGATTAATAAGAATGTAACTAAAAATGTTAGAAAACTAACAAAATGTTAAAAGTCCAATAAAACTCCAAAATAATTTTGCCAATGAGGTAGAGTCCTTCTATAACATTCTATCATAAATCTACCTCATTGGCAAAACTATTTTCTTATCAATCCACTATTTTCAAATTTATCAACGAAGGACCACATAGCAATACACGAATAAGAACATAAGTTGTGATACATGCAAATATTTAACCCGTAAATATCAAAGTCAATTATATCTTTCAATATTTAGATTTTCAGACTATATTCATTATGTAAGTCGGGGGTTCTTAATATTCATGTATGTGTATCATGGATCCCTTTTACAATATTATGAAGCCTATCAATAATAATGATTTTTAAGAACAGTTAAATAAAGAAAAAAAATTTTAATACATGAAATAAAATACAGAAAAGACAAATAGAGAACTAATCTATGTAAAAGGAAATTCTTTTTGCCACCTTGATATGTTCAATTCCACCCATGTTCATCCATGCCTGTGCTTGTTCTGGATTCAGTTGCACAGCTACTTGATAGCTCTAAATAAATGAGAAACAGCTTCACATCAAAAAGTAAACACGCAATAAAAACACATTATAAACTCATTCATTTATAGAAATATAAATTATTAACATAATTATCACAAATTAAGAGCTATTATTTCCACACATGGCCTATTATATCTTTATGATTTTCTTACACTCACTAGATCACCTAAAGTTTTGCTAAATATAAAGTGTGAGTAACTAAAAAGTGTAATTTCCCAGTAGAGTCATCTTTTAGACTCACAGAAACTGCATACTTAAAAAATATAAGTGAATTTCATTATGGGATTTTAATTTCCATTTGTCTTTATATATAAAAATACTCTGCTTTTCAGTTGTTTTCATTGTAGCTTGTAATAGTAGTAGTGTAGCACTACTAGTACTAAGTAGTATTAACAAAAGGAACATTAAAAAATCATAGAAGTGAAAGGGATCTAGAAGATTGTCTGCTTCAGTCTTACTCAAATGCTTACAACATCCCTAATAGGTACATATCTAACCTTTGCTTAAATATGTCTAGTAATAAAGGAATTCATTCAAATTTACTTTTGATTCACTAATTCTATTTCAATTTTATTGTCTAGTTCAGTTTTATTATTTTTGCATACCTAACACAGAGTTTTAGCTTAATAAATATTAGTTGTCTACCTACCTGCCTATTATTTAGAATGTCTAATCCCTTCTTCCAAATAGTAATTCTTCAAATATTAGAAGGCAGCTATTAAATATCTTTATTGATTCCTTACCATTCTGATCATCCTCTGGATGCACTTTAGTTTGCTAAGTAGATCTAGTTAGTCTGATCATAGCAGATTTCTATCATTTTTCTTGTTCTACATGGCCCAAGATTACATTAGCTTTTTAAAAAAGCAATGATATAACACTATTTTGTCATATTTAATTTATCATCAACTCAGCCCTTCCAATCTTTTTCAAATGTCTTATTGTCAAGTCTGACTTAATTTACTTTGTTCTTATACAATTGATTATTTTGAAGTTTAATGAAATGCTTTAGGTTTAGTAGGGTTAAACTTCATTTATTTTGGCTTTAACTAAAATAGTTTAGCTTATGTCTTAGTCTATCGATATTAACTAAAATTATTAACAAGGCAATACAAACATTATTGTAACTAATACATTTCATTCTCCACAAGATAAGTGACTTTGATTTTCATTCACACACACACACACACACACACACACACACACATATATATATATATATATATACACATATATTCCATAACAAATTGAATAACTCAAATGAAATTATATTTGCAAAAAGTAATTTCCAAACTTTAAATGTTGTTGTCATCATTATTTGTCACTTTCAATATTTAGGGCAGTGTTCTATATATGCTATATATGGTAAGTGTTTGATAAATCCTTGTTGAATGGAATGCTAAGAAAACAAATTCAAATCAGGGATGCATTTGAGAGAGAGCAAGAGAAAAAGGAAAGAAGAGAGGAAGGAAGGAAGGCAGGAAGGTGAGAAGGAACCCACTAAGTTATAAAAAGTAAATTCTGAGGCGACAGAGCCAAGATGGCGGAGAGGACAAACACTTCATTCTGAGGTCCCTTCTACCCTTGCTTAATTAATTACCTAATTCAGCCTCAGAAATAGTGCCTGACTGGTAGAATCCATGAATATTGAGAGTACAAGAAATTGCCAGCCAAAGATAACTTGGAAGATTGCCAGAAAAGGTCTGTCCTGATCAAGGCAGGAGGAGGCCAGCGCAGGCAGGGAGGCAGAACACGGAGGCTAGCCCACATTGAGCAGACTGGGTGGCACGGTGAGGTCTCCGCTGGTAGAGAATTTGCAGGGAGGACTCTACCACAGGTTGTCTTCTCTGCTTTGGTGGCAAAGCAGAGAAGTTACACAAACACCAAAGGTAGAGTGAACCCCAAACCTCCAGAGTTTAACAGGACCTGGCCACACCCACCCAGCACCAGGAGTGACTCAGCACAACCACAATGCAGCTGCACAGCCAGTCTGCGTGGAACTCTGCCCAGGGCAGTCACATTTCCACAGCAGCATGGCCACTCTTCACAGCCAGTTTGCAGGACAGCTACTACCTATCCCTGTTCTGTAGAGGAAGTTGAGAACCTCCTTTCCCTAAAGGCAGACCCTAAGGACTTTTCTAAAAATGAGTAAAAAAGTCAAGCCAGCTCTAACTATGCATAACTACTATTTAGAAAAAGAGCACATTTCCAACCCTGAGGAGACTCCAGACAAAACCCCAAAGAGGGACATAACCTGGTCCCCTGTAATGTTCTCTCTCTAAAATGTAATTGTTCTCTGGGGAGCAAATTTCTTGGGGAGCTTCTGGAGGCAGCCTTAATTTCAGTTCAGTTCAATAATCCCAAATGCAGTCAGGAGTTAAAGTCCAAATCCTTTACTTTCTCCTTCAAAGTCTTGAATCTTTTCCTGGGGCCTGGTTAGCTTTCTTGGAGGCCTATCTCTCTCCTTGGTTCCAAGAGCTCCCTCTGAAGGTCTCTGAATCCAAAGGTTTGTCCTTCAGGCTCCAGCCAGCTTCAGCCTCTCATCCTCCCAATGTCTCCAGTGAGCACAAAGGTGAAAGTTGGAATGAATTTTGACTCCTCCTCCCAGAGAGTGGGATTATGGACTTCTGACGTGTGAATCTTCCAGAAGTCAATCCTAGTTGTGAATCTTCTGGAAGTCCATGAGTGGGCTTGTCCTTTCCTACTTATATATGCTCTCTAAAGGTGTAAAATCTAACATGTGAACTCCTTTAAAGGTATGAACTCCTTTAAAGGTGTGAACAAAGCACCTTATTTCAAGTTCTGGCCCATAATAGTCCTCATTGCACAAGACTCTCCTGGAAGAAATTAGAAAAGATCTTAAAAGAGAGCTAGAAGTAAAATGGTGAAAGGAAAAAGAAGCTCTGCAAGAGAGTATGGAAGAGGCATATAACTCATTAAAATAAAGATTTGATGAAGTGGAAAAAGAAAATAACTTCCTGAAATGTGAAATGGAAAAGGTAAAGAACTCACAGGGAAACAGAATTTATTTTTTTTTCTTTTTCTGAGGCTGGGGTTAAGTGAATTGCCCAGGGTCACACAGCTAGGAAGTGTTAAGTGTCTGAGACCAGATTTGAACTCGGGTCCTCCTGAATTCAGGGCTGGTGCTCTATCCACTGCGCCATCTAGCTGCCCCCGAAACAGAATTTATGAACTAGGAAAGATAAAGAAATCTTAGGAAAGTAGGATTTGTGAATTGGAAAAGATAAAAGAACTCCCAGGAAAGTAGGATTTGTGAATTGGAAAAAGAAAATAGCTCATTAAAAAAAATTAGTGAAATGGAAAAAAATTCCATAGAGCAAAACAGCTCATTTAAAAACTCAATTGCACATATACAAAAAGAAGTAAAAAAAAAAAGTTAATGAAGAAAATAACTCAGTAAAAATCAGAACTGAACAAATATCAAGAATCAGTCAAGCAAAACCAAAAAAAGAAAAAAAAAAAAAGAAAAAGAAAAAGAAAAAGAAACAAATGTTAAATATCTACTTGGAGAAACAACAGACCTGAAAAATAGATCTAGGAGAGATAACTTGAGGATTATTGGACTTCCTGAAAATTATGATGAAAAAAAGAGCCTAGACACTATTTTACAGGAAATTCTCAAAGAGAACTGCCCAATTGTAATAGAATCAGAAGGTAAAATGGCACTGAAAGAATTCATCGAACACCTTCTGAAAGAAACCCGCTCAAAAAAAAAAAAAAAAAAAACCCAAAAAAACAACTCCAAGGAATATTGTGGCTAAATTTCAGAACTATCAGACTGAGGAAAAAATATTACAAGCAGCCAGAAAAAAACAATTAAAATACGGAGGAGCCACAATAAAGATCACTCAGGATCTAGTAGCTTCCATTAAAGGATCGAAAGGCCTGGAATCTGATATTCCAAAAGGCAAAAGAACTTGGAATGCAGACAAGAATAAACTACCCAACTAAGCTGAGCATTTTCTTCCAGGGAAGAAGATGGACATTCAATGAAAGAGATGAATTTCATTTATTTCTAATGAAAAAACTAGAACTAAACAAAAAATTTGACTCCAAATACAGTACTCAAGAGAAGCATAAAAGATAAAAAGAACTCTTGAGAACTGTATTTCTGTTATGGGCATACATAAAGAGCACATGTATAATTTGAATTTACTGTTATAATATAAAGAAGGGAAGTAAAATAGAAAAGGAGATTGTATCAGAAAAAGGGAAAAGGGGAGAGAAAAAAGGGAAATTACATCCCACAAAGAGGCAAAGAAAACCTATCATATCTGAGAGAATTAGGGAGGGGAAGCAACATTGTGTGAATCTTACTGTCATCAAATTTGGCTCAAAGAGAAAATATTAGACATACTTGGTTTATAGAGAAACTCCTCTCACCTCATTAAAAAGTGGTAGAGGAAAAAGGAAAAGGAAAAGAGTAGGCTAAATAGAAGGGAATACAGAAAAAATAAGGGAAAGGTATAAAAAAGGGGGAGGTACTCAAAGAAGGTGGGGAGGGGTCCTAAAGAGGGAGAGCTGCATGAGGCAAGTAGTGCCCATAAGTTTAATACTGGGAAGGGAGGTAAGAGGGAGAAAGGAAAAGAAAAGTATAATCTGGGGATAATAAGATGGCAGAAAATACAGAATTCGAAGTATTAACCATAAATGTGAATGGAATGAACTCTCCCATAAAGCAGAGAACAGCAGACTGGATGAATCAAAAGCCAGAATTCTACAATATGTTGTTTACAGGGAATACATTTAAAGCAGGGTGATACATACAGAGTAAAGGTAAAAGGCTGGAGCACAATTTATTATGTTTCAGGTGAAGTCAAAAAAGCAGGGGTAGCCATCCTGATATTAGATCAAGCAAAAGCAAAAATTGATCTATTTAAAAGAGATAAGGCAGGAAACTATATCTTGCTAAAGGGTAGTACAGACAGTGAAGCAATATCAGTACTGAACATATATGCATCAAGTGGTATAGCATCTAAATTCCTAAACAAGAAGTTAAGAGAGTTGAAAGAAGAAATAAATATCAAAACTATATTAGTGGGAGATCTCAACCTTGCACTTTCAGGAATGGATAAATCAAACCACAAAAAATAAGAAAGAAGTTAAAGAAGTAAATAGAATATTAGAAAAATTAGGTATGATAGCTCTTTGGAGAAAACTGAATTGAGACAGAAAGGAGTATACTTTCTTCTCAGCAGTTCATGGAAACTATACAAAAACTGACCACATATTAGGACATAAAGACATCACAATTAAAGGCAGAAATAGTAAATGCATTCTTTTCAGATCACAATGCAATAAAAATTACATTCAACAAAAAGCTAGGGATAAATAGATCAAAAAGTAATTGGAAACTAAATAATCTCATCCTAAAGAATTAAAGGGTGAAACAGCAAATCATAGACACAATAATTTCACCCAAGAGAATGACAACAATGAAACAACATACCAAAATTTGTGTAGCCAAAGCAGTAATAAGGGGAATTTTTATATCATTAGAGGCTTACTTAAATAAAATTCCTTTTATGACACAGACATGGTACTGATATCTAAATCAGGTAGGTTGAAAACAGAGAAAGAAAATTATAGACCAATTTCCCTAATGAATATTGATGCTAAAATCTTAAATAAAATATTAGCAAAAAGACTATAGAAAATCATCCCCAGGATAATACACCACGACCAAGTAGGATTTATACAGGAATGCAGAGCTGGTTCAATATTAGGAAAACTATTAGCATAATTGAGTATATCAATAACCAAATTAACAAAAATCATATGATCATCTCCAATAGATGCAGAAAAAGTATTTGATAAAATCCAACATCCATTCCTATTAAAAACACTTGTGATTATAGGAATAAATGGACTTTTCCTTAAAATCGTCAGTGGCATCTATTTAAAACCATCAGCAAGCATCATATGTAATGGGGATAAACTAGAATCATTCCCAATAATATCAGGAGTGACACAAGGTTGCCCACCATCACCATTACTATTCAGTACTGTATTAAAAATGCTAGCTTCAGCAATAAGAGTTGAGCACTCTTTGCAGATGATATGATGGTATACTTAGAGAACCCCAGAGATTCTACTATTAGAAATTCTACTATTTCCTTTGAAAAGCTGCAGGATACAAAATAAATCCATGTAAATCATCAGCATTCTTATATATCACTAACAAAATCTAACATTTAGAGATACAAAGAGAAATTCCATTTAAAGTAACTGCCGATAATATAAAATAT
The DNA here is from genome assembly GCF_048593235.1 of Sminthopsis crassicaudata. NCBI lineage: Eukaryota > Metazoa > Chordata > Mammalia > Dasyuromorphia > Dasyuridae > Sminthopsis > Sminthopsis crassicaudata. Next base: position 240,245,664 of record NC_133621.1, on the reverse strand, counting down.
TTGGGAATCTATCTGCCAAGGAAAAGTCGAGTGAATATAATAAAGATGACAATCCTTCCTAAACTAATCTATTTATTTAGTGCTATACTAATCAGACTCCTAAAAAAACTATTTTAATGACCTAAAAAAAATAACAAAATTCATCTGGAAGAACAAAAGGTCAAAACTTTCAAGGGAACTAATGAAAAAAAAAATCAAATGAAGGTGGCCTAGCTGTACCAGATCTAAAACTATGTTATAAAACAGCAGTCACCAAAACTATTTGGTATTGGCTAAAAAAGTTGATTAGTGCAATAGGTTAAGTTCACAGGACAAAATAGTCAATATCTTTAATAATCTAGTGTTTGACAAACCCAAAGACCCCAGCTTTTGGGATAAGCTTTTGGGATAAGCTTTTGGGATAAGAATTCATTGTTTGACAAAAACTGCTGGAAAAATTGGAAATTAGTATGGTAGAAATTAGATATGGACCCACACTTAACACCATACACCTAAGACAAGGTCAAAATGGGTTTGTGATCTAGGCATAAATAATGAGATTATATAAATTAGAAGAACATAACATCATTTACCTCTCAGACCTGTGGAGGAAGAAGTAATTTGTGACCAAAGAAGAACTAGAGATCATTATTGATCCCAAAATCAAACAAAACTAATGCAGACAAGATAAGAAAGGAAACAATAAACTGGGAAAACATTTTTAAAGTCAAAGGTTCTGACAAAGGCCTCATTGCCAAAATATATAGAGAACTGACTCTAATTCATAAGAAATCAAGCCATTCTCTAATTGATAAATGGTCAAAGGATATGAACAGACAATTCTCAGATAAAGAAATTGACACTATTTCTAGCCATATGAAAAGATGCTACAAGACATTATTAATCAGAGAAATGCAAATTAACACAACTCTGAGATACCACTACATACTGATCAGATTGGCTAAGATGACAGGAAAAGATAATGCTGAATGTTGGATGGGATGTGGGAAAACTGGGACATTGTTGTTGGAATTGTGGATGCATCCAACCATTCTGGAGAGCAATTTGGAACTATGCTCAAAAAGTTATCAAACTGTACATACCCTTTGATCCAGCAGTGTTACTACTGGGCTTATATCCCAAAGAGATCTTTAAAGAGGGAAAGAGACTTATATGTGCAAAAATGTTTGTGGCAGCCCTTTTTGTAGTGGCTAGAAACTGGAAATTGAATGGATGCCCATCAATTGGAGAATGAGCTGAATAAGTTGTAGTATGTTAATATTATGGAATATTATTGTTCTGTAAGAAATGACCGGCAGATGATTTCAGAAAGGCCTGGAGAGACTTACATGAACTGATGCTGAGTGAAATGAGCAGGACCAGGAGATCATTATATCCTTCAACAACAATACTATATGATGATCAAATCTGATGGCCATGGCTCTCTTCAGCAATAATATGAACCAAATCAGTTCCATTGTTCAATAATGAAGAGAAGCAGCTACAGCCAGAGAAAGAACTATGGGAAATAAGGATGAACCACAACATAGCATTTCCACTTCCTCTGTTTTTGTCCGCTTGCATTTTTTATTTCCTTCTCAGGTTAATTTTACCTTATTTCTAAGTCCTATTTTTCTTGTGCAGCAAAATAACTTTACTTTAAATATACTTTATATATTTAACATGTATTGGTCTACCTGCCATCTAGAGGGGGGGGAGGAGGGGAAAAGTTGGAATAGAAGGTTTTACAAGACTTAGTGATGAAAAATTACCCATGCATATATCTTGTAAACACAAAGCTATTAAAAAAAGTAAATTCTGAGAGCAGTTCGGATGAAGCCTAAAATAGTACATTTAATGTGTCTGCTGAGCCATATGATGACCAATGAGATTTTTCAGTCAATGGCTAAACAAATAACATATATATTTTTAAAGGTATAAGATGTATAGCTCTCTTTATGTGTTTATGATAAAGAAAGAGAGAGACAAAGAGAAAGAGAAAAAAAGATACAGAGACAGAGAAGGAGGGAGAGGGAAAGAGGAAACTTGAAAACTTATCTAAATTATTTATGGATCATATTCTGCCTTGGTGAAGGATTTCCCTACAATAAAAAAAATTACCTAATTCTTCTTATATTCAGGTATATTTATCTGTGTGTGTATTTGTATGTGTTTGTACACACACTCATACCCACACACACATCCACACACACACACACACATCCACACACACACACACACACACACACACACCCCACACGCACCTATACACAAATGCAAATATATTAATTTTTAAGAGGGGACATGACATAGGGGACAAATTTTTTTTTTAGGTTTGGAAACATCCCAAATTCAGATCCTATTTTAGAAAAACTAGATGTATGATTATAGTAATACTGAAGCTCAACATACCTCAAGGAATATTCTAGAACTTATCTAAATTATGTATAGTTTACAATCTGCTTCCTGGAGGAACTTCCTATACTGAGTTTATTCTACTGATAATCCCAGGTTCTTCACATAAAATAGTATTTTTGTTTGTATTTAAGATTATGATGTTAGGTTATTACAACAGATTTCCATTGTTTAAATTAAGTGGAATATGCAATGGATGCTTAATTTGGAGGTTTAACTTGAAATGAGCCTTAAGGATGAATATAATTCATATAAGCAGAGAAGAGGGTAGATAAAGTATTTGGGGGAAGGATAATGGAAAGAGATGAGCCACAAAGACATAATCTGAATAGTTAAGACATGTGCATGGGATTAAATTAACTAATCCAATTGTATTGTTAGCACTCATACAAATAAATAATTGGAGAAAAAGTTGGGACCAAATTATGGAGGACCTTGAAGATCAAGCTAGAGATGATCAGAATCATTTGATTCTAAAGGCACTATTGGATCCTCAATTATGACTTTAAAAAAATACATTGAGTTATGCTTATTTTACTTCTTATTATAATATAATATTATAATTATATTATTATATATATAATATAATATATTATAATATAATATAATATTATTATATTATATTATTAATTATATTTACATATATAATTATATCAATTACATTTATTAGGCCATAAATGGGAAAAATGTTTTTAAGAAGCTTTATTCTGTTTAATTTCAAGCATTTGAAAACCTGTTAGTGTAGGTACTGCTTTCACGAATTCAGATCACAACTCCTCTATGATTGAAAGGATGTTTTCTAATAGTTGCTATATATGATTGAAATACCTACAGAAATTTAATGAAAAGCCTCCACAAACTCATCTAGTATGATTCTTTAAAAATAAAGATAGCATACCAAAAGAATTGTCCATAAAATCTGTCTAGCATAGGTGAACCTGCCAAAGCTAGAACTGGGCTCTGCCTCCTTGCCAACAACATCCCCACCCTGCCACGATGCATTAAAATGGAACTTTAATTCATTATAATGACTGAACTCAAAAAATAGAGCATTTGGATATATTCAACATACCTCAAATGCTTTATCAAGAAAATTCTGTTCTCTTAGTTGGTTTCCTTTTGTGAAGAAAAGCTCAGAGATGACTTTAGGATCCTTTGGCTTTAGCTGGAGAGCTTTATCTATAGCTTCTAGTGCCTAAAAAAAGAAAAAAATAATGTAAGAGTTCTAAATTGCAAAAATCCATTTAATATAGCTTATTATTTATGTAATATTTGTTTGATACTATTGAGCCTAACTCTTTTAAACTTCTTAAATTGTGGGTTGTAACTAAATGTGGGGGTCATGAAATGGAAAAAAAATTTAAAAGCCCTGCTATATATAGGACAATGAATGTCAAAAGACCCAGACACTAAATCCTAACTTTGCCTCTGACAAATAGTCTGATCTTCAGGAAGTCACTTCACTTCCCTGTAACTCAGTTTTCCCTTTTATAAACTGGTACTATTTTAAATATGTGAGGAAAAAATTTTTACCACATATCTAATTTCTGTATAGTAATTCTTATAATGCCAGGCATTGTGCTAAACACTTTAAAATTGTGTCTTTTTTGATTCTTACAATAATCCTAAGAAATAGGTGCTATTATCCTAAAGAGGAATGTTATCTATATTTTTTAGATGGGAAACACGAAGCAGATAGAAATTAAATGATTTCTATATAGCTAGTAAGTATCTGAGATCAAGTTTGAAATCAAGTCTTCTTGATTCCAGGGCCAGTGCTCTTTCCACTGTACCACCTAGCTGCCTATGGGGGTAAATGTCTGACTTCAGAGTTGATGCTTTATCCACTATGCCATCTAGTTCTCCTGCTAGTCATATTTCAAAGGTAACAGATGAAAAGTAAACAGCTCAAATGCTCCATAAGAATCCTTATAAATATCAGGGGAAATTAAGAAAAAATCTCCAGCATGTTGGATGAACCTTTAGTGAAGAACTTATTGAAAGATATGAACAAGGATCACATAGAATTCAAGAAATCTTCATGACTGTACGTTGGATCCAACTTTGGTAATATTATAGTATTATTGGAGCAGCTAGGTGGTGCAGTAGATAGAGCACCAGCCCTGAATTTGGGAGGACCCCAGTTCAAATCTGGTCTCAGATACTTAACACTTCCTAGCTGTGTGACCCTGGGCAAATCACTTAACCCCAGCCTCAGGGGGGTAAAAATTTTATAGTATTACTTTGAGAGCAAAATATAAAGTGAGCTAATAATGTATAAGAACTTAGCTTTTTTTTTTTTTTTAAAGGAAAATGCAACTAAGTCCAAAGCATTATTGTTGTTTATATATAGAAATTGTATTATAAATACTCATAGAGGCATCTGATATATATATATATATATATATATATATATATATATATATATATATATATATACACATACACACATATATGTATATTTGAATATATAAATAATTCCAAGATAACCCATTTTTTAATCTTATCCATGTTTGAATTTAAAACTCTTTATCTACTTATTTGCTCCAACTAGTGAACCCAGAGAACCCAGAGAAGCAGAACTTCACTCAAGCACCACAGTACTTTGGGATAATGTTCTTGCTTGCTGTAGATTGCTGACAACAGGCGATAACATTCCAGGCATCCAGCCTCTTCCGACACAATGTGGTTGGTCATTTTTTCAGCTTCTTCTGTCTGTCCCATCATGGCCAAAACCTGAGCCTAAAAAACAATTTCAAAGCTTTATTTTTTAAATATACAATAGTATTTTCATCCAAATAAATTGCTTTACTTGCCTTAGCCATTCTGTATATATTAATAATGTTTGGATTTAAGGAATTTCAGAATTTGTCTAGTAACTGCATTAACCATTTGATAATCTCTGGTGCTTAGGTTATTGGCAAGGAACATATGGTAATAAGGGAGCCCTTTGAGAATGAAAGATTTTTGCCTGAATATATATTTTAGTTTTATTGTGTTTATAATAGAGTAGTTTCATTTGTTGCTCCCTTAATGAATAGGAAGAGCAAAGACTAATGACCTGCATAACAATATCTTTAGTGAATGAATTCAACACTTAGTAGTATTTTACTATATGAAGAGAAAATAACTATTGTATTATAGATGCCAGGATTTCTTGACTGAAAGAATGACACTGATTGGTTCAAATATGTTCATATTTTTGTCTTATTGGGATTTGATAATTGATCGGCATCCTAGGATTTGTAGTTTACAGGAAGAAGTATTCCCTCTTAGTCATGAGAGTGATTTGGAGCTATGAAGATCCTTGAGCTGGAGGACAGAGTTGAGTAATGTCTGGAAGTTTAGGATGTGATACATTCAGTCTGTAAGAAAAGGTGGAAGAGTGGAGACTACAGGTTTCTAAATGGCAGTAGAAGCTGTGTGGAGGGACATAAGAAGCCAAGATGGAAAGAATCAAAGCCACTGAGGCAGCAGGCAAAAAATACAAATGGAGAAGGACAGAAAGGTGTCAGAGAGTTTGAGGAAGGCCATCAGGCATAGGCCTATAGGCCTATCAAAGACAAAGACTGGTTTTACTTACCTTTTCTTTTTTTCTTTTTTTTTCTTTTTCTGAGACTGGGGTTAAGTAACTTTCCCAGGGTCACACAGCTAGGAAGTATTAAGTGTCTGAGACCAGATTTGAACTCGGATCCTCTGAATTCAAGGCTGGTGTTCTATCCATTGTGCCACCTAGCTGCCCCTTTACTTATCTTTTCAAAGACTCAAGGAAAGTCACCTGAAAAGTATACTTTTTCCCCAACTTCCTCTCATCATGCCTGTCTCACAACAGACACAGACATATACTGTGCTCACTTCTTTTACCAAAATAGTTTCTTATATTCTCACTTTTACCTCAAACATAAAGAGGTCAGAAATTAAGTAGAGATAAACAAAAATTTTGACTGGCCAGTGAACCAAAGGTATTTTATTACTAGAAATTTTAACTGGGGACTTCAAGCTATTTTGATCATGTTATTTACTTTTTTTCTGATATAAACTCCACAAAATAGAGAAAAGCACCAACTATACCTAAAAGCTATCATATTCTGTCTAAATCAAAAAGCTCAATCTTGAACAGGGCTACAAAGTCTCTACACAAGGTCTGCTACTGTTTAACTCTTGTAATCTCTGCTACTTTCAGTTTTCTTGCAGATAGGAATTTTCCTTTTAAGAGCTATGAAGTATGAATTAAGTTTGCCTTCTGGCTCAAATGCCTCCATTTCCCAAAATTATTCTCAGAATTGAGTATTACCAATTCATGGATGTCAGTTCTTAGCCCCTTTTACCTTTGAATTCAGTTGTTCTTACCAGAGCCAGCTGGATTTCCTTAGCTGAAGGCTGGAGTGCTGCAGCTTCACGGTAAATCCGTAATGCCTCTTCATACCTGCCAGTATTGTAATATAGTGCTCCCAGAGGGGACAGTATTTCAGCTGTTTGTGTTATATCCAAGGCCCTAAATGTTAAGAAAAAGCACATCTTTTTTTTTCCTTTAATTTTTATCCTTCCCTGGATTTGTTGTGATCTGTACTAATTATCAGCTCTTCAAACTTCATTTTGAATAATTCTTATCCATAACATTCTATAAACAGTTTCCTTTAAGAGATATGTTTCAGGAATGTTCATACTTGGAGAGGACTATCTGTCCAAAGAACCTTTGTTCAAATTTTATGATATTGAAGAAAATACACATGATTTATAGATCAGAATTTGATAAGAATCTACTATGTGTCAGGCACTGGTAAGGGGCTAGCAATACAGAGTAAAAAATGAGACTGTTCTCAAGAAGGTATATAATGAGGTTTTCCTTTTAACAAAGAGATGACATTATATTTATTTAAAAATACATGTTTCAAGGGTTTTTTCTTGGGGAGGCAATGGATTTATGTTGATCCATCTGCATTCTTATACTTGAACATTTAAAAAATATATATAACTGATTTAGGCTATCTAGTCTGTGATTTCAGAAATATGGGGACTGCTACTGGAACATTTCACTATCTGAGGGAACCATGAAATTAAGTATACTATGAGAAGCTTCAAAAGAATTGTGAATGTTTTCTTTTAGACAAGCTGGAAGAAGAAACTTTGTTTTTCACCTTTCATGCTTACCGTTTGTACCATTCTTCAGCTTCTTTGTTCTCTCCCAGAGACCTGTAGAGTCTACCAAGGTTAACCATAGCAACATGATGATGTGGGCTAAGTTGGATGGCTTGTTGGTAGTGATACATTGCACTTTCTGGAGTCCCTGAAATCAGGGAAGAGATTTATGAGATTTGGATGTACCTGAAGTTGTCAAGTAATTGAATATTTTAATTTCTCTTCTAATGTTATAATTAAATTGATTAATATTAATTCAGCAAACTATGAATTAGTTTACTTCTTCTACTTCCTGTTTGGTTTGGGAACTATTTAAGAAAGTTGCCAAATATTTAAATTTAAAGTAGCTCAAGTAAGGGTTGAGCAAGATAAATAAAAAGAAATCATATATCATTAAATCATAAGAGCTGAAAGAGATCTTGGAAATAATTGAAATAACCTCTATTCTGATGAATTAATCTTTACAATATCTCTAACAAGTGGCTATCTAACCTCTGTTTGAACTCTCCAGTGACAAGCATTTCAATATCTCATAAGGCAGTCCACTTTACTTTTGGACTATTCTGATTATTAGGAAGTTTCTCTCAATTTGGAATTTTCCTTCCTTTTAGTTTCATCCCTTGGTCCTAATTCTAGCTTCTGAAGTTACTTATTGTTGTGGAAAAAGAGGTAATGAGTACCCAAATAATTATGACAGAAAGTAGAATGTGGTGTAGAAAGACCCTCCCAAAATACTATGAGAAATTTTAAGAAAGACACATCACTTAAAGCTGGGAGGAAAAGGAGGAAAAATTGGTCATAGTAATCAGAGAAGTATTTCTGAGGAAGGTAGCATTTGAAATGGCTCTTAAAAGGAGGAAATTCCACAGAGAGATGACTGAGTATATTACCAGCAAAGGAGATGGCTTATGTAAAGGTATAGATAACTTAAAAGGCTAGGAAGAAAAGAAAATGGTGAGTGGGCCATTTTATGTAAAAGCGAATATTATGAGATCATTTTTAAAAATTAATATTTTATCTTTTCCCAATTATATGTAAAAACAATTTAAATTTAAAAAATTAGTCCAAACTCAAGGTTTGAGTCATATTTGAGAAATAAGATCTTTATCAGAGAAACTTGCTATAATTTTTTTCACAGTAATGATTGATTTCCCCTATTATTCCTAGTCTCCCTCTCAATTATTCCTTATTCTTGCTCTTTCCTTTTACCCTGTTCATTCTTAAAAGCGTTTTGTTTTGTTTTGTTTGTTTCTGAATTAAATACAAGTCAAATTTTCTATTCTGCTTTATTTCAATGAATGTCTATTTTTTCCCCAGAAGGATTATACTCTGTTGGCTGGGTAGGTGATTCTTGATTGTAATTCTAATTCTTTTGCCCACTGAAATATCATATTTCAAACCCTTACTTATATCCTTTAATGTAGAAACTGATATATCTTTTGTTATCCTGACTGGTTCAGTGACATTTGAATTATTTCTTTTTGTCTGCTTGCAATATTTTCTTCATTAGTTGGAAGCTCTGGAATTTTGCTGTTGTATTACATGGACTTTTCATTTAGGGATTTCTTCCAGCAGGTAATGTGTGGATTCTTTCAATTTCTATTTTACCCTATAGTTCTAGACTATCAGTGCAGTTTTCCTTGAATTTCTTAAAAGATGATGTTTAGGCTCTTTTTTAAAAATCATAGCTTTTAGATCCATATCACAGTCCAATAATTCTTAAATTATCTGTCCTGGATCTATTTTCCAGATTAGTTTTTTTTTTTTTTTTTCCAAATGAGATGCATGACTATTTTTCCATTCTTTTGATTTTGTTTTTTTTTTTTTTGTTTTGTTTTGTTTTTGTTTTTTGATGTCTCATAAAATCAGTAGCTTCCACTTGCCCAATTCTAATTTTTAAGGAAAAATTCTTCAGTAGTTTCTGAACCTCATTTTCCATTTGACCAGTTCCGCTTTCTGAAATATTCTCTTCACTGGATTTTTGTACCTCCTTTACCAAACTGTTCTTCCATGGCCAATTCATATGTTATTTTGAGGCTTTGGATGTGGGTGTTTTGATTTCTTCTTATGTCTCAACTACCTTCTTCTGAATTTGTGCTTTGATCTTTCCTGTCATCATATTAACTTTCTATAGATAGGATCTTTGTCTGCTGTTTGCTCATTTCCCTGGCCTATTGCTTGACTCTTAAGTAGAATTTTGTTTTTGGAATAGAGGGGATACCATTCCAAGCATCAAGGTTTTTGTGCAGCTATTTTCAGAGTCAATTCTGTGGATATTAAATTTTTAATTTTTCCAGAGTGGCATGACCTAGGGAGAAGTGTTTGCTACTCTCTTGTACTATGCATTGGTCTGAAGTAACCACTAGCAGTCTTTTCAATCCTGGAACTGTGACCAGGCTCTCTGTTCCCTGAGGCTGCAAGATCTAATGTACTGGTGATCTTCCTTGCCTCAGGACTAAGACCCAGGTTGTGCCCCAGATCCACATAAAGGCAATATAACAGAGGCCTGCTCCTGGTGCCAGCAAAGGGACCCTGTTGTTACAGATCCTTCTGACCAGATATCTGATCCCCTTAACATTTGTGAATTGAGAAGTGTGAAAACCATCCCTGCCATCACTAATTTAGTTGTCTTTCCTGCCAACTTTCTAAAACTTGGGCTCAAAAAAAATGTTTTACTCCCTCTCTTTAGGGATTCAGGTATTCCAGAATTTGTTTTGAGGAATTTGAGGAAAAGCCTATTCCCCTCAGAGAGAAGGTTTCTGTCTTTTACTACCATCAAGGTTCTACTTCCATGAGATGATTCTTGAAATGCAGATTGGAACCAGAATGTGATATAGTCCTATAGAGGGCCACTCTGAGTAAGAATTAAGAGTATTAGTAAAAAGATGTTAAGTAGTAAGTAAAAAGTAAGAAGAACTAAGAAGAGTAAGAGGATACGGAGTTTATTCAGTAAGCAATGAGGAAACGCAATGAGGAAATACTGAAGATTTTTGATGAGGAGAGTGAGACAATAATACAGGTACATTAAGACTTTAATAATTTGAGTGATGAGAAACAGGAAGTAACAAAAGTCTAGGTTCAAGTAAATGAGGGCCAACATATTCAACTTATTTTTATCCTTCCTAACTTGTGTCATCTGCAAATTAGATAATAATGGTATTTATGTCTTCATTAATATAACTGATATAAATATAAAATGGCATAGGACAAAGAATCGACTCTGAAACTCAGAAAACAGATACAAGGATCCATTATCAGCAAACATTGATTTAGTTAAATCAGATATGAATCTATATGGCCATCTGGCCTATAATTCACCATTTTGTTCATATGGAAAAGGATCACAGCTTTAGAGCTGGCAGGGGCCAGAAAGACTGCTCAGTTCCACAAATGAGGAAACTGAAATCCAGAGAGTTTAAGTAACTTATTCATGATTACATAGTTGGTAATGCCTATCCTGATTATCGAGTTTTTAAGCAGCTTACAACTATTCGAATGCAAGTCATCTGATGCTATAGTTGATACTCTGTGTACTACACTATAACATTGCTCATGAGAGACTCACAAATATTTTATGAAGCAGTTGATCTAATATAGATGAAGCTAAGAGGGCAAAGTTATAGGAAGGAAGCAATGTGGTGAACTTCTATCTACAAATGTCTACAAATAGATGCAGAAAATGCTCCAGACTGAATCCTGCTGGTGAAAGCCTCCCAAAAGTCACAGTGAGTCATTTATCCAGCCCAGTCAACAGAACGAAGCCAAGGAGGTTTACAGAAGAAAGAGAATGGTTTCAGCCAGAAACATATTATCCATGGAACACAGAGTGCCCAACAATTATCTGTCCCAGAGAGAGAGAGATCCTACAACCAAACTGCTTACCTCTAGACTCTTATTGGGATGTTTTAATACAGGTATGAACTGGAAGCTAAGTCACCTGCTACACAGTTCTGAGTCAGAGATCTAGGGTGGAGTGAAAGAGGGAAAAAGACTTAGCAGGGTAGTATAGGGAGGTTTTGGGCAGAATATTGGAAAAGGAGAAAGTTTAGAATGAAGCAATCATTTGGCTCGGATTCCAGACTCACAACAGGTTATTGTTTTTAGCATGTAGACCAGTCTGCAAAGGAATAATCAAAGTAGGAATCCTAGAGTAAAAATAAGCCTACAATTCTGCCAGTTAACCAACAAAACTATTTAGCTGTTTAATAGAGATAGAATCCAGCAACAGTCAACTCTTGCACAGACCCAAACACAGGTCAAAAACTAACAGACATCAAACTAGAAAGATAGCAAACAAGAGTTTGTCCTTCATCAGGCCTTTTGAGGATCACTGTCCCTGAGATTCTGCAATAGCATAACATCCAGTATCCAACTATCAGCACGACTATTGTAGATCTTCCCTCCAGAACTGGCAAAGCCCAGTTCTAACATTAAATCTGAAATTAGGAAATAGGCTAGAAGATTCCAAGCTCAGTGCTCTATCCATGGTGCCACCTAGCTGCGACACTATTATAGAGGCAAGGATACTTAAAATAAAAACACAGAAGAGAAGGATTTCAAATCATATAAGGGGTACCTCAGAGAAAAAAACAGTTTGAGCACAAACTACAATTCCTGAATATGAAGGCAAGAGTTTAAGCCAAAAAAAAACTATTTTTAAATAAATGAAAAAAGAATGTTTAAGGGGAAAAACTGAAAAGAGAGCTATGGAAAACACAACTAAAATAGAAATTAACAGCCTGGTACAAAACCTTGTCCAAACAACAAATTCTTTGAAAATCAGGACAGACTAAAGGGAAGTCAATGACTCTTTATGTCAATAAGAAATATTGAAACAAAGTTACAAAACATTAAAAAAAGAAAGAAAGAAAGAGGAAGTGTATGGTGTCTTATAGCAGAAAAAAATAAATGACCTAGAAAACAAATGAAAAAAAAAATTTAAGAATTATTAGACTATCTAAACACCATGACCAAAAAAAGGAGCCTAGATATTTCAAGAAATCTTTAACCCAGAGGGGAAAGTAAAAACAAAAAGCACTAACTGGTCACCTCCCCCAAAAAACAAGAAAAAAAAAATTCCCAAGACTTCTGGGTCAATGAAAAAAATCCTAGAAGTATCTTAAAAAATAATTCAACAACTAAATAACTATACTCAGGATCTTAACACAAATTAGCAGCCATTTGGAATACAATATTCAAGGAGATAAAGGTTATGAGTTTCTTAACAAGAATAACTTGCCCAGCTAAATTGTAAATAATGCTAAAGGTGAAAAATAAATCTTTAATGAAATAGAAAACTTCCACATTTTCTTAAGGAAAAGAATAAAGTTGGGGAGAAACTCTGATATTCAAATACAGGAATGATGAATAATATGAAAAGGTAAATCTACATGAACAATATATAAACAACTAAGCAGGAATAAATATTCTGTATATTCAGCTATGAGTAGACATACACGTATTCCCTCTTAACCCTACCATCATCAGAGTCCATAAAAGGAGTCCAATTAGACAATGTCTGGGAGTAATTATATTTTAAGAAAAGATTGATCTGAAAAAAAGAATGGAAAAAGAGAAGAATAATACTCTGGGAGGGAGGAAAAAGAAACATAAGGGAAAATTATCTCACCTAATCAAGGGTATACAAAAAGACATATAAATAAACAATGAAAAGAGGGTAGAGAACTAGCTAACAAATGAATAGCACTTTTATATGAACTGATTAAAAGAAGGAATACACTTTTGATTATAGAAATATATTTCACTCAACAGGAAACAAGAAGGAAAGGAAAAATGGAGAAGAAATTAAAGGGAGGGCAAAGAATGGAATTCTGAAGTTGTTACTATGGCTGTTCATCATATCTGACTTTCTGGGACACCAATGGGAGTTTTTCTGGCAAAGATACTGCCATTTCCTTCTCCAGTTCATCCAGTTCAAATGAGAAAACTGAGGCAAATAGTGTTAGGGGTCACAACTGCCTGAGGTCAAATTTGAGCTCATAAAAATGAGTCTTCTTGACTCTAGGTCCAGCACTCTATCCACTATACCACATAGAGAATGTCCACAAATTGGATATAAATGTGATGGAATACTATTGTGCAGAATTGCTGAGCTCATTTGTTCCTTTTGAACTTAATGGAAGAAAAATATCCAAGTGGAGGAACTGTTGCCAGGGAAATAACAAAGGGGCTGACCATAAAGTAGCTCATGCTGGACTACAGATTTAAGATGGAGTTAGTAAATCATTCATGAACTATGATAGGGTAGATACTGTGGTGTTGAAAAAGTCTGGGCTTTGGATAACAGGTAGCAGTCCTTCATTTCTCTTTTCCCTTTTGTTTTCTTTTCTTCTGAAAAGAGTCTTAGGAATGTTCTTTTAGAGCATAGAGAAACTTATATTTATTTCTTAAAAATCTGTTTGCCAAATGTTCATGGCAGCCTTTTTTTCATAGTGGCTAGAAAATGGAAATTGAATGGATGTCCATCAATTGGAGAATGGCTGAGTAAATTATGGTATCTGAATGTTATGGAATATTATTGTCCTATTAGAAATGACCAGCAGTATGAATACGGAGAAGCTTAGAGAGACTTACATGAACTGATGCTAAGTAAAATAAGCAGAACCAGGAGATCATTATACACTTCAACAACAATACTATATGAGGATCAATTCTTAAGAAAGTGGCTATCTTCGGCAATGAGAGGATTCAAATCACTTCCAATGGTCAGCTACACCCAGCAAAAGAACACTGGGAAATGAGTGTGGACCACAACATAGCATTTGTACTCTGTTGTTGTTTGCTTGTGTTTTTGTTTTTCTTCCCAGGTTATTTTTACATTCTTTCTAAATCTGATTTTTCTTGTACAATAAGATAACAATATGAATATACATATATTATATTTAACACATACTTTAACATGTTTAACATCTATGGAACTACCTGCCATCTAGGAGAGGAAGTGGATGGAAGGAGGGTTAAAGTTGGAACAGCAGTTTTTGCAATGGTCAATGTTGAAAAATTACCCAAGCATATGTTTTGTCAATAAAAAGCTATAATAATAATAATAATAATAATAATAATAATAATAATAATAATAATAATAATAATAATAATAATGTTTGTTTGCCTTTTCAGTGTTTAATGTTTAGCTTTTATCTTAAACTGGCAAATATGATAAAAACTGTTAACTACTGACATTAAAATTTTATTGATTATTGCTAGAATGAAGCACTGAGGGGAGTGATTGGTAGTGCACTAAAAGAAGAAGGAGATGGATTTCAAATGACAGAAATAAAGAGAACTGTTTAATTTTTATAATTTCCCTGGACAGACAGAATATATCTATATCTATATGTATCTCCACATTTACATATCTATGCCAGAGTTTCTCTAGGAAAAATGAATTTTAAACAGTTCATGGAGCTGCAACTAGCTGAATTAGACATTTTCTGAGGCAGACTGAGACAGACATTTTCTACATTTGGTGTGAAAGGAAAGTCATTCCTGAGAAGACAGTCAAAGAAGGAGCTACAGAAAAAGTTATCCCATCTGGATGAATAGTTTACCCTAAAAAGATAGAGAAATAAATAAGTCTACTTGCTCTGCTTACAGAAATTCCATTGCCACATTTAATCTTACTCACCAGTATCCACTAAAAAAACTCCATAATTGTTGTGTAAATCAGAACTCTCTGGACAGTTCTTAATTCCGGCCTGATAAACTTCCTCAGCTTTCTGAAATAATTCCTTTAAGGGACAAAAATAGAAAAATTTAAAACATAAATATTAAATTTAACATTGTCAAAACACTATGATAACAATCTTACATTGATGACACACTGAGTTGAGGAAATGACCTTTAATTCTCAAAAACTATGCCATCAGAGGACAAAGTCTGGAAATTACTACTAAATTGGAAAAATTTCAAATATGGTTCTAGTAAGAGAAAGTATATTTTCCCTGGAAGAAGTTTGGAGAGGCTTACCACTAAAAAATTTGTCATCACCAATAATGATTTTTTTGCCCATAGCTGTAATGTTCTTTTTCTCTAAATTATAATAATTCTCTGGGAATGGGATTTCTTGGGGAGCTTCTGGGAGCAGTCTTAGTTTCAATAATCCCAAAATGCATACAGGAGTTAAAGTCCAGATCCTTTATTGTGTCCTTTAAAATCCTGAATCTTTTCCTGGACCCAGTTAGCTTTCTTAGAGGCCTATCACTCTCTTTGGTTCCTGAGAGCTCTTGTCTGAATGTCCCCAGCCAGCATGAAGGTTGAAGTGGGAATGAATCTTCACTCTGAATCTCCCTAGAAGTTTTCCCAAAGCCCCCCTTGGCCCTGAGAGCTTCTTGCTTATATGGTGCACACTGAGTATACACCAATCATTTCATCACTAGGAAACCATTATTGTTGTAGGACTAAATCAATGCTAAATTAGATTTAATCATTATCTCCTCAATTTCACTCAGTACCTTGTTTCAAGTTCTGGCCCATAACATCTCCTTGTAGGATCAGATCAATCATACTGAACCATTAGATAATTATATCCATTCCAGTGACTTAGCACCCTGTAAGAATCCTAATATCTCATGCTTTCTTTTGATTTAGAACATGGTGTGGTCATGACCTCCCTGATTTCTCAAGGAGGTGAGAACCCCAGAAAAGAAGGTGATCACTTCTTCCCTGACTGCTCAAAAAAGAAGTGAAAACATCATAAAAAGGAGGTGGTTACACCCTCCCTGACTTCTTAGGAAGATGAAAACATGAAAGAAAATGGGAAATCAAATCAGATTAGTGGGTTTCTGAAGGGGCTCACTTGATACAGGTATACATAAATCCATCCATATGGGAGGTATTACACATAATTACATAAATTACAAAAACACATAGCAATATAACACAGGCTAGAAGTGATATAACAAATAACATGAATCAACATAGGAATTTATACATGTCCATAAGTCCTAGAAATAGTCCAAAAGGAATCCATTGTTCATGTGCCAGGAATCCAATAATTCCTGCAAGCTTTGAAGTCCTGCAATAGTCTCATCAACAATTTTTCATCTCAAGGAATCAAATGATCCCTGCTGGTTTTCAAGTCCTTTAACATCTTATCTTGTGTTAGGGAATCCAATGATTCCTGCAGATTTTCAACAGTCTTTATCATCAGCCATGCTCTTTCAGTGTCAGCTGTTTCTTAGATCTCCTTTGTTTTGAGGTTTTTCTTCTTTTCCTGTCTCTCTGCAGGTGCTTCTTGCCATCCACCTGTTTCCTTCTCCATCTGTTTTCTTCTCTATCTGTAAAAATACAAGCAAACCCTCTCTCCCAGGCAGTTAACCTATCTAATTCCCTTCTATTTACCACTTTCTAAATCTCTTCTCATCATCTGGCAATTACATTGGAGCTGTTTGTACTGGACACTGCCCTGTTGGTTTAAAAAACCTGTATTCTCCCCAATTGCAATCCATTTCTGCTATCTGATTGCTTTTTGGTTGACTAATCAAGTAATCCCTTTCTGCCATCTGATTGCTTTTCTGCTGGTTGATCACATCAGAGTCCTTACCTTCTAAAGGCTCTTTGGGTGTAACATCAGCTGCCATCATGTCCCATTTGTCTTTTGAGTGAGGTCTTGGAGCTGGGCCCCACCCCTCATTTCTCTGGATCAATCTACATTCTGAAGCCCAGTGAAAGCCCTTGTGGCATTTTGGACATAGAGTTTTAGGTCTTCTCTCACCCTGTCTTTTCACTCTATCTTCATATCTACACTGAGCTCTTAGATGTCCAACTTTTCCACATTGAAAACATCTATGAATTTCTCTAGAAGTCCTTTGCCAGGAAGGACCCTGTCTTTCCATGTTCATCATAATCTGAGTATAATAAGTATTTGTGCTCACTGTAGCCCAGTGTCTTATGATCTCCTCTAAAGGAGCATATTTATATAGTCCCCATATAATTTTTTTGCAAACCTCATTGCCATTTTCCATAGCCAAATGTCTGGTCATTATTTCTGTAGCTGCATTTTCTCCAATGGTTCTTGTGATAGCAGTTTGCAGACGTCCCAAAAGGTTCACTGGGACCTTGCTCTATTTTTGTGAACACTTCCCCTCCATCTTTCTGTCCGGGAGGGAACCCTAAGCTTTTATTGCAGCCTTAGAAATTTGCTCATACACTGTTATGTGATAATCAATCTGTTCTCTCCATTCTGACCTTCACATGCTAGTTAATCAAAAGTCACTCCTGTTTGCCTATTGCATCTGACTTGAATCCTACATAATTCATGATACTTCGAAACCCACAACAAGTTTTGTCCAGGTTCTAAACATGTCTTTTTCCAATCACTTGGGGTTAGGATTTCACAAGCCAAATTATCTAGTAACATTTTAACATAAGAGGATGTAGCCCCTTTCTTCAAAGTGCAACCTTTTTTCAAATCCTTAATTTTATCCAAATCAAAAGGAGTGTATCTTCCCCTTTTTTGACCTGAAGAGTCAAGCTCTTCAATCACAGGGTATGCATCTATAAAATCACTTACAGCCTGTCCTTCATTTTTTGCCTTAACAAATGCTTTTTCTAATCTTGTTATAAGCTGTTTCATAGGTGATTCTATTTGTTTCTGCTTCTTCCCCTCCTTCTTCTTCCTCTACCCATGAAAGGATAATTGAGGCAGGAGGAGATGGGAAATGCTCCTGTTGTGAAGTGACACTCTCAGAATTATACTTAATTCCATTCTTATCTGATTCATCCTTTTCACCTAGTTTATTTGGATCCTCCCCACCTTGGTCTCTCTTCTTTTTCCTTATTCTATAACTTATATAATTTCCTAAAAGTCCAGTGATCTGCTCCAAGATTATAATCAACCCTTGGCTTTTCATAACTTTGACAATGCTCTCTAAACATTTTCCTTGAACAGAAGGCTGTTTCCTAAAAATCTGTCCCATTTTAGCTGAAATTCTACTTTAGTTCTTTAACAAAATTTCCTTGTTTTACTCACCCTAATTTCACCCTAATGAGGAAACCAAATTATCACTCTTTGCAGAAGATATGATGGTATACTTAGAGAACCCCAAAGACTCTGCTAAAAAGCTATTAGAAATAACTCAGAATTTTAGCAAAGTTGCAGGATACAAAATAAATCCACATAAATCCTCAGCATTTTTATATATTACCAACACAATCCAACAGCAAGAGATACAAAGAGAAATTCCATTCAAAATAACGGTCGATAGTATGAAATATTTGGGAATATATCTACCAAAGGAGAGTCAGGAATTATATGAGCAGAATTATGAAACACTTGCTACAAAAATAAAGTCAGATTTAAATAATTGGAAAGACATTCAGTGCTCTTGGATAGGCCGAGCGAATATAATTAAGATGACAATACTCCCTAAACTAATCTATTTATTTAGTGCCATACCCATCAGACTCCTAAGAAACTATTTTAATGACCTAGAAAAAATAACAACAGAATTCATATGGAACAACAAAATGTCGAGAATTTCAAGGGAAGTAATGAAAAAAAAATTAAATGAAGGTGGTCTAGCAGTACCTGATCTAGAACTATATTATAAAGCAACAGTCACCAAAACCATTTGGTATTGACTAAGAAATAGACTAGTTGATCAGTGGCATAGGTTAGGCTCACAGGGTAAGATAGTGAATAAAAATAGCAATCTAGTGTTTGACAAACCCAAAGATCCCAAATTTTGGGATAAGAATTCATTATTTGACAAAAACTGCTGGGAAAACTGGAAATTAGTATGGCAGAAACTAGGCATGGACCCACATTTAACACCACATACTAAGATTAGATCAAAATGGGTCCAAGATTTAGGCATAAAGAATGAAATCATAAATAAATTGGAGGAACATGGGATGGTTTACCTCTCAGACTTGTGGAGGAGGAAGGAGTTTGTGTCCAAGGGAGAACTAGAGACCATTATTGATCGCAAAATAGAAAATTTTGATTACACCAAATTAAAAAGTTTCTGCACAAACAAAATTAATGCAAACAAGATTAGGAGGGAAGTAACAAATTGGGAAAACATTTTTACAGTTAAAGGTTCTGCTAAAGGCCTCATCTCCAAAATATACAGAGAATTGACTTTAATTTATAAGAAATCAAGCCATTCTCCAATTGATAAATTGTCAAAGGATATGAATAGACAATTTTCAGACGATGAAATTAAAACTATTTCCACTCATATGAAAGAGTGTTCCAAATCACTACTGATCAGAGAAATGCAAATTAATACAACTCTGAGATATCATTACACACCTGTCAGATTGGCTAAGATGACAGGAACAAATAATGATGAATGTTGGAGGGGCTGTGGGAAAACTGGGACACTGATGCATTGTTGGTGGAGTTGTGAAAGAATCCAACCATTCTGGAGAGTAATCTGAAATTATGCCCCAAAAGTTATCAAAATGTGCATACCCTTTGACCCAGCAGTGCTACTACTGGGCTTATATCCCAAGGAAATACTAAAGAAGGGAAAGGGACCTGTATGTGTCAAAATATTTATGGCAGCCCTTTTCGTAGTGGCTAGAAACTGGAAAATGAATGGATGTCCATCAATTGGAGAATAGTTGGGTAAATTATGGTATATGAATGTTATGGAATATTATTGTTCTGTAAGAAATGACCAACAGAATGAATACAGAGAGGCTTGGAGAGACTTACATCAACTGATGCTGAGTGAAACGAGCAGAACTAGGAGATCATTTTACACTTCAACAATGATACTGTATAAGGATGTATTCTGATGGAAGTGGATATCTTCAACATAGAGAAGAGCTAATCTAATTCCAATTGATCAATGATGGACAGAATCAGCTACATCCAGAAAAGGAATACTGGGAAATGAGTGTAAACTGTGAGCATTGTTTTTTTTTTGTTGTTGTTGTTGTTGTTTTGTTTTGTTTCTCTTCCCAGATTATTTTTACCTTGCGAATACAATCCTTCCTTTGCAACAACAACAACAACAAAATTCGGTTCTGCACATATATATTGTACCTAGGATATACTATAAGATATTTAATATTTATGGGAATACCTGCCATCTAGGGGAGGGGGTGGAGGGAAGGAGGGGAACAACTAGGAACAGAAGGGAGTACGAGGGATAATGTTGTTAAAAAAAATTACCTATGCATATGTACTGTCAAAGAAAATGTTATAATTATAAAAATTAATAAAAAAAGTTTTTAAAAAATTTCCTTGTTTTACTCATCCTAATTTCTGGGTCAGAGAGACTTTTTCATTGGATCAAGATCAGAGGCTTTTCCACTGGAATCAGGATTGTGTCTGTCCCATGTTTGGGCACCAAAATGTAATATTCTTTTTCTCTAAATTATAATCGTTGTCTAGGAGCAGGATTTCTTGGGGAGCTTCTGGGAGCAGCCTTAGTTTCAGTTCAGTTCAATAATCCCAAAATGCAACCAGGAGTTAAAGTCCAGATCCTTTATTGTGTCCTTCAAAATCCTGAATCTTTTCCTGGACCCAGTTAGTTTCTTAGAGACCTATCTCTCTCTTTGGTTCCCAAGAGCTCTTGTCTGAATGTCACCAGCCAGCATGAAGGTTGAAGTGGGAATGAATCTTTACTCTGAATCTCCCGAGTTTTCCCAAAGCCCCCCTTGGCCCTGAGAGCTTCTTGCTTATATGGTGCACACTGAGTATACACCAATCATTTCATCACTAGGAAACCATTATTGTTGTAGGACTAAATCAATGCTAAATTAGATTTAATCATTATCTCCTCAATTTCACTCAGTACCTTGTTTCAAGTTCTGGCCCATAACATCTCCTTGTAGGATCAGATCAATCATACTGAACCATTAGATAATTATATCCATTCCAGTGACTTAGCACCTTGTAAGAATCCTAACACATAGCCATTGGGAAAATCACTTTAACTCTTTAAACCTCAGTTTCATTATAAATAAAGTAGGAGGCTGGGTAAGGAGATCTCTTTACTTCTTTTTAGAGCTGTGATGTGCTAAAGGAATTGAGGTTCATGCTTCAAAATCGTAAAAGAAAGAGCAAAAAGTCATATATTTTAAAGTATTTATATTAAGTTCTTTTTATAGTGGGAAACACTAAGCAAAGTACCTATGAATTGGAGAATGGCCAAATAATTACACCACATAAATATAATGTAATACTAAGAAATTATGAAAGGAATAGTTTTAGAGAAACCTAGGAAGACATATCAATGTATACAGAACAAAGTGAGCAGAAACAGCACAATGTATATAACTATAATGGTATTAAAACAAACAAAAATAGAACTTTGGACGTTGTAAAACTCTTAATCAATGCAAAGACTAAGCATGTTTCCAAAGGACACAGGAAGAAGCATACTAACCACAATATGACAGAGTGCACGAGACAATTTTATTTTACATAGCTAATATAGGAATTTGTCTTTTTTGCTTATGTATAACTTTAAAGTCTTGGTTTTTTAATGTGTGAGAAAAATTGATTTTTGTTCATTAAAAAATCAACTATAAAATTCTTGTATGATTTTAGTTTGGCAAGTATTACTTATAATTTTAATTTTTTCCTAATTACATATAAAATCAATTTTTAACATTTTTTTTAACTTTAAGTATAAATTCTTCCCTTCCCTTCCTTCCCTTTCTTTGAAAAGGCAAATAGTTTGATATATTATACATTTGCAGTTGTGCAAAACATATTTCCATATTAGCTAAAGAAAACATAGACCCCCCCTCAAAAAAAAGAGAAATAAAGTTTTTAAAATAATGCTTTGATCTACATTCTGAGTTTTATCAGTTCTTTTTCTTTAAGTAGATAACATTTTTCAGCTTAAGTGCTTTAGAATTGTTTTAGATTACTTTTATTTGCTGAGAATAGTTAAGTCATTCACAATTGATTATCCTTACACTATTACTGTTTCTGTGTAATATAATTTCCTGGGTCTGCTGACTTCACTTTGTAACCGTTGATGTAAGATCATTTTTTTTCTGAAAGCATCTTGCTCATCATTTCCTATAGCATAATAATGAATCACAATAACATACCACAATAACATTCCTCAATTAATAAGCATCTCCTCAATTTCGGATACTTGGCTACCACAAACAAAGAGCTGCTATAATCTCTTTGAGAAATAGATGTAATGGTGTATTACTGGAACAAAGGATATTCAGAGTTTAATACAAATTAAATTTACCCCAATAATGATCTCTAGTTCATCTTTGGTCACAAATTCCTTCCCTCCTCCAAAAGTCTGAGAGGTAAACTATCCTATGTTCCTCTAATTTATTTATAATCTTGTTCTTTATGACTAAATCATGGACCCATTTTGATTTTATCTTGGTGTATGGTATTAAGTGTGGGTCTATGCCTAAGGTTAGGGAGTATTCTCATCTCGGCCTATCCAAGAGCATTTAATATTTTTCTAATTATTTAAATCTGACTTTATTTGTGTGGAAAGTGTTTTGTAATTTGCTCGTATAATTCCTGACTTTCCTTTGGTAGATAGATTCCCAAATATTTTATGTTATCAACAGTTATTTTGAATGGAATTTCTCTTTGTATCTCTTGCTGTTGGATTTTGTTGGTGATATATAAAAATGCTGAGCATTTATGTGGATTTATTTTGTATCCTGCAACTTTGCTAAAGTTCTGAATTATTTCTAATAGCTTTTTAGTTGAATCTCTGGGGTTCTCTAAGTATACCATCATATCTTCTGCAAAGAGTGATAATTTGGTTTCCTCATTACCTACTCTAATTCCTTTAATTTCTTTTTCATCTCTTATTGCCAAAGCTAGCATTTCTAATACAATATTGAATAATAATGATGATAGTGGGCAACCTTGTTCACTCCTGATAATATTGGGAAAGGTTCCAATTTATCCCCATTACATATGATGCTTACTGACGGTTTTAAATATATGCTCCTGACTATTTTAAGGAAAAGTCCATTTATTCCTATACTCTCAAGTGCTTTTATTAGGAATGGATGTTGGATTTTATCAAAAGCTTTTTCTGCATCTATTGAGATGATCATATGGTTTTTGCTAATTTGGTTATTGATATAATCAATTATGCTAATAGTTTTCCTAATATTGAACTAGCCCTGCATTCCTGGTATAAATCCTGGGAATGGTTTTCTGTAATCTTTTGCTAATATTTTATTTAAGATTTTAGCATCAATATTCATTAGGGAAATTGATCTATAATTTTCTTTCTCTGTTTTCAACCTACCTGGTTTAGGTATCAGTACCATGTCTGTGTCATAAAAGGAATTTGGTAGGACTCCTTCAATCCCTATTTTTTCAAATAGTTTATATAGCATTGGAGTTAATTGTTTTTTAAATGTTTAGTAGAATTCACATGTAAATCCATCTAGTCCTGGGGATTTTTTCTTAGGGAGTTGGTTAATAGCTTTTTCTATTGGGACTGTTTAACCAATTTACTTCTTCCTCTGTTAATCTGGGCAAGCTATATTTTTGAAGGTATTCATCCATTTCATTTAAGTTATCGAATTTATTGGCATAAAGCTGGGCAAAGTAATTCCTAATTATTGCTCTAATTTCCTCTTCATTAGTGGCGAATTCTCCCATTTCATTTTTAAGACTAACAATTTGATTTTCCTCTTTCCTTTTCTAATTTTTTCAAATTTATAAAGGGTTTGTCTATTTTGTTGATTTTTTCATAGAATCAACTCTTAGTTTTATTAATTCAATAGTTTTTTTTTTACTTTCAATTTTATTAATCTCTCCTTTTATTTTTAGAATTTCAACTTTAGTGTTTGACTGGGGGGTTTTAATTTGTTCATTTTCTAGCATTTTTAGTTATAAGCCCAATTCATTGACCTTCTCTCTTTCTCTATTTTATGCAAGTAGGCCTCTAGAGATATAAAATTTCCCCTTCTTATCGCTTTGGCTGCATCCCACACATTTTGGTATGACATCTCTTTGAGTTCTTCTTTTGAAAACTGCCTGATCATATCTTTTGACTATTTGTCAATTAGGTAATAATTTATATTCTTATAAATTTGACTCAGTTCTCCATAAATTTGAAAAATGACTTCTTAATCAGAAAAACTTGCTATAAAGATTTCCCCAGTTTTCTAGTTTCTAATCTTGGCTGCATTAGTTTGTTTTGCAAACTCTTTTTAATTTAATATTATAAAGATTAGCTATTCTATATCTCATAATTCTTTATCACCTCTTATTTGGTCATAATTCTTTCCCTACCCATAAATCTGACAGGTAAAATATTTTAAACTCCATTAATTTGGTTATGATGTCTCCCCTCCTTATGTCTAAATCATTTACCATTTTGACCTGCCTTGTTTTTAAATAAAAAATACAAATTAAACCCCCATTTATGTCACAAAAGTAAAAAGAAGCATAATATAACAGGGTGGAAAGGGTACCAGACTTATAATCAAGGACTCAAGTTTGAATGCTGCTCTCTTAGTGAGTAACTTAATTTAACATTTTTCTGATTTATAAAACAAGGCATCTGGATTCAATGACCTTTAAGGTCTTTTCCAATTACTTTTAAATTTCCAATCCATTTTGTCACCCACTTATATTTTAATGTGTGATTTCATTACAGTCCCAGTTATGATTACTGTGTATTTCTCTCCACCCCATTTTCTTCTTTTATCTATTTCTTCCCCTTTTTACCCTGTCCCTCCTGCAAAATCTATTTTGCTTCTGACCAGCACCTCCCTTAATCTGCCCTTCCTCTTATTACCTTCTTCCTTTCTGTTATTGCCTACCCCTCTTACTTCATTTCTGGATAAAATAGATTTAATTATCCAACCTAGTGTGTGTATATATATACATCTATATATATACATATATAGATATATATATATGTATATGTATATGTATATGTATATGTATATGTATATGTAAGTATGTGTACATCTAAGTATATAGTCTTTCTTTGAACCAATTCCAATGAAAGTGTTAACCCAACCTTCTTTTCAGTTCTAATGTAAGAGCTCTTGCTTGTGCTCCTCTTTTATACGAGATCATTTCCCCCATTCTTCTTCCTTCTCTTTTTATCATGGTATTCCTTTTTCTTACACTCCCATTATAAAATTAATCCTCAAATAATTTACACACACCCATACCCTCTTTTTAACTGCCCTAATAGTAGTAAAATTCTTAGCAGTTACTCTTTCATATTTACTTTTTAATATTTTTCTTGAGTCTTGTGTCTGAATGTCAGATTTTCTATTTAGTTCTAGTATTTTCATCAGGAAGGATAAGAAATTATTTATTTTATTAAGTATTTATTTTTCCCCCAAATTATATTTAGTTTTGCTTGGAAAATGATTCTTTATTATAATCCTGGCTCCTTTGCCTTCTGGAATATCATGTTTTGGCAGGGGTAAATCCAAGATGATAGAGTAAAGGTAGGGACTTGCCAAGCTCTCCCAAAACTACTCCAAATCCCTTTAAATAATGACTTCAAATAAAATTTAGAGCATCAGGACACAACAAAAAGATGGAAATATTTTGCAGCTTAAGAAAACTTAGAAGGTCACCAGAAAAAGTCCGTGGTACTAGGATAGAAGTCCAACACATCAACAAAGCAGAAACAGATATTAGGCTCTGAATCAGAGGCAGTACTGGCAGTTTCTGTACCTCTCAACTCAGAAACACCAGAGGTGACTTAGAAGGTCAACAGGAAAGCTTTGTCAGTAGAGTGAGAAGATCTTGGGAAACAAGGAAACCAGGAATGAGCATGGGCAGTAGTGGTCATGGCAGCTTTCAGAGGCCTCAGTTCATAGGAGATTTCTTTATTAGTACTGAGGAAGGACTCTTGTTGCTTTATCACATTAGAATTTAACAGACACAGTGAAGCAGGGTTACTCCTCACACTTCCAGGGCAGAAAAAAGTGCTTGTGGTCATTCGAACATATTTCTCCCAGGAAGAAAACATACAGATCCCTAGAAGGATTTCTGAAAACAGCTGCAGAAAACCCCAGAAGCTTAGGTAAAAGGTATACTTTTACCCTGGAAAAGGACCCGTACTTTAACAAAGAGTTAAAAGCCAATTAATAGGCTGGGAAAATAAACAGACAACAGAGAAAGATTCTGACCATAGAAAGTTATTATGATGACAAGGAAGATCAAAACACACACTTAGAAGGAGATAACAAAGTCAAAGCTCCTATATCAAAAGTCTCCAAGGAAAATAAAAATTGGTCTTCCATAACCTGAGCTATGGAAGAGCTTAAAAGAGATTCTGGAAACCAAGTAAAAGAGATAGAGGCAAGTTGGGGAAAGAATTGAGAGTGGTATAAAAGGACATACAAAAAGGTAATGAGAAGAATTAAAAAGCAAAATTGGACAAACTGGAAAAAAATTCACAGAGGAAAATAATTCCTTGAAAGTTAGAATTAAGCAAATGGAAGCTAATGAATTTATGAGAAATCAAGAAATAATCAAACCAAAAGAATGAAAAAAAATTTTAAAACAATGTGAAACATCTCATTGGAAAAACAACTGACCTGGAAAAAGATCTAGGACACATAATATTAAAATTATTGGTCAATGTAAAAACTGAGATAAAAAAGAGCCTAGACATTATATTTCTTTTTTTTTTTTAATTATAGCTTTTTATTGAAAGAACATATGCATGGGTAATTTTTCAATATTGACTCTTGCAAATATTTCTGTTCCAACTTTTCCCTTCCTTCCACCCCCTCCCCTAGATGGCAGGTAGTCTCATACATGTTAAATATGTTAAAGTATATCTTAAATATAATATATGTGTACATATTTATACAGTTCTCTTGTTGCACATGAAAAATCAGATTTAGAAAGGTAAAAATAACCTGGGAAGAAAAACAAAAATGCAAGCAGTCCACACTTGTTTCTCAGTGTTCTTTTGCTGGGACTGTTTTGTTCATCACTGATCAACTGGAACTGAATTGGATCCTCTCATTGCCTAAGATAGCCACTTCTATCAGAATTGGTCCTCATAGTATTGTTGTTGAAGTATATAATGATCTCCTGGTCCTGCTCATTTCACTCAGCATCAGTTCATGTAAGTCTCTCCAGGCCTTTCTGAAATCATCTGCTGGATATTTCTTACAGAACAATAATATTCCATAACATTAATATACTACAACTTATTCAGCCATTCTCCAATTGATGGGTATCCATTCAATTTCCAGTTTCTAGCCACTACAAAAAGGGCTGCCACAAACATTTTTGCACATACAGGTCCCTTTCCCTTCTTTGATATCTCTTTGGGTTATAAGCCTAGTAGTAACACTGCTGGGTCAAAGGGTATGCTCAGTTTGATAAATTTTTGAGAATAGTTCCAAATTGCTCTCTAGAATGGTTGGATCCAGTCACAACTCCACCAACAATGCATCAGTGTCCCAGTTTTCCCACATCTCAGAGTTGTCTTAATTTTCATTTCTTTGATCAATAATGATTTGGAACACCTTTTCATATGAGTATAAATAGTTTCAATTTCATCATCTGAAAATTGTCTGTTCATATCCTTTGGCCATTTATCAATTGGAGAATGGCTTGATTTCTTATAAATTAGAGTCAATTCTCTATATATTTTGGAAATGAAGCCTTTATCAGAACCTTTGACTGTAAAAATGTTTTCCCAGTTTACTGCTTCCTTTCTAATCTTGTCTGCATTAGTTTTGTTTGTACAAAAGCTTTTAACATGATATAACCACAATTTTCTATTTTGTGATCAATAATGATATCTAGTTCTTCTTTGGTCACAAATTTCTTCCTCCTCTACAAGTCTGAGAGGTAAAACTATCCTATGTTCTTCTAATGTATTTATAACCTCGTTTTTTATACCTATATCATGAACCCATTTTGATCTTATCTTGGTGTATGATGTTAAGTGTGGGTTCATGCCTAGTTTCTGCCATACTAATTTCCAGTTTTCTCAGTAATTTTTGTCAAATAGTGAATTCTTATCCTAAAAGTTGGGGTTTGCTAGACATCATATTTCAAGAAATTATTAAAGAAAACTCCTAATAATCTAGAACCAGAGAGTAAAATAGAAATTGAAAGAACACCAATCACCTCCTGAAAGAGATAATACCAAGATGGAAACTTCCAGGAATACTGTAGTCAAATTCCAGAAATCCTAGGTCAAAGAAAAAATACTGTAAACAGCCCAAAAAAATTCAAATATAAGTCAGGAAAACAAAAGATTTGGCAGCTTTTACATTAAAGGATCCTAAGGTTTAGAATATGATATTCCTAAAAGCAAGATTACTCAAGAATCACCTACCTAGCAAAACAGAGTATAATCTTTCAAGGGAAAAGTTAGAAATTCAGTGAAATAAAAGGCTTTGAAGTATTTGTGATGAAAAGAATAGAGCTAGGTAAAAAATCTGATTTTCAAATATGGAATTCAGGAAAAGCACAAGGAAATAATCAGGAAAAGGATGTTATAATTGACTTAATAAAAGTTAACTCTTTATATTCCTACATGGGAGAATGATATTTCTAACTTATAAAAAGCTTTCTCATTATTATGGCAATTAGAAGGAATACATATATATATATATATACATACATACATACATACATACACAGAGAGAGAGACGGCATAGGTATGAGTTGAATATAAAAGGGATGATATCTTGAAAAAATAAAATTAAAGAATGAGAGAGGAATGTACTGGGAGAAAGGAAAAGGGAGAGGTGGAATGACATAAATAATCTGCCATAAAAGAGGCAAGAAAAAGCTTTTATGTTGGTGAGGAAGAGGAGGAGGGAAGGAGTAAGTGAACCTTGTTCTTATCAGAATTGTCTCAAAGAGGAAATAATATACACACTCAATATGGTTTAGAAATCTATCTTAGCTTTCAGGAAAGTAGGAGGGGAAATGATACAGGAATTGGGGGGGATGACAGAAGAAAGGACATATTTGGGGAAAGGGGTGGTCAGTAGCAAAGCAGTTTTGACGTGGATCAGAGTGAAAAAGGAGAATACAATAAACGGGGGAAATACAATTAGCAATAGTAATGGGAAAAGAATTTTGAAGCAAATTTCTCTGATGAAGGCCTCATTTCTCAAATGTATAGGAAATTGAGTCAAATTTATTTTGAAAAAGGAACCATTCCCCAATTGATAAATTATCAAAAGATATGATCTATGCCCAAAGGGATATTAAAATATGCATATCCTTTGACCTGATAGTACCACTACTAGGCATGAAACTAAAAAGAGATTAAAAAAAAAAAAAAGGACCTATAGGTACAAAAATATTTATAGCAATTCTCTTCTCAGGGCAAGTAAT
This sequence comes from Sminthopsis crassicaudata, assembly GCF_048593235.1. Classification (NCBI taxonomy): domain Eukaryota; kingdom Metazoa; phylum Chordata; class Mammalia; order Dasyuromorphia; family Dasyuridae; genus Sminthopsis; species Sminthopsis crassicaudata. Next base: position 240,215,846 of record NC_133621.1, on the reverse strand, counting down.
TGGAAATTGAGGGGATGCCCATCAGTTAGGGTATGGCTGAAAAAATTGGAATATCATGTTCCAAATCCTCCATTGCTTTAACATGGAAATTGCTAAATATTACAAAATCCCAAGTGTGGCAACATGACATTTAAATTCTTCTTTTCAGAATATGATATTCCAATTATTTGGAATATGATTTATGATTTTCTCCTTGACTGGTGAATGGGACTGGAAATGGGCTGTAATTTTCCTAAGAGCTTTCCTTTGGAGATCTCAGGAAGTGATTGGTAGATTTTTTCAATCTCTATTTTGTCCTCCAAGAAATCAGAGAAGTTCCTTTGTAGTATCTCGAAATATGTCTAGGTTCTTTAAAACAAAACAAAACAAAACAAAAAAACATGGCTTTTAGGTAGCCAAATAATTCTTAAATTATATCTCCTCAATCTTTTTTGTAGATCAATTGTTTTCCTGATGAAATATTTTATATTTTCTTCTTAGTTTTCGTTCTTTTGACTATGTTTTATTGTTTCTTGATATTTCAAACTTAATGTCTTATAGAGTCATTAGCTCCTGCTTGTCCAATTGTAATTTTTAAGGAATTTTTTGCTTTAATGAACTTTTCTACTTCTTTTCCTGTTTTTGGCCAATGCTGATTTTTAAGGAATTCCTTTTTTCAGTACATTTTTGTTCCTTTTGTTACCATTTACCAGCTTTGGTTTTTTAAGTTAGAATCTTCAGTACTTTATTTTGTCTCTTTTACCAAGTTGTTAAATATCTTTTCATAATTTTCTTCCATCACTTTCATTTCTTTTCTGATTTTATCTTTTACCATTCTTATCTCTTTCTTTAGCTCTTTCAAGAATTTGTGTTGAGCTTAGTCCAATTTGACTTGTTTTTGGAGGCTCTATTTATAGCCATTTTCATTTTGTGGTCTTCTGAGTTTGTGTTTTGGTATTCCTTGTCACCATAGTAACTTTTTTTGGTCAAGGTCTTTTGTTCTTCTTAATCTTTGCTTTATGTAAATGTTAATTTCTGTTCTTTTGGGGGGTGGGAAAGCACCATCACAAGTTTCAATCTTTTTTGTTCTTCTTTTTTCAGATCTAATTCTGGCATTCTGCAAGTTTTCAGTGCTTTCAAGATGGTATTGTCCTGGAAAAGGTCTCTACTCTCTGCCAAAACAAGTGCTAATGCTTCCTTTAGCATCTGAAGTGTAACCAAGTTTCCTCCTCCCCTGAAGCCACAAGCACTAGTCCTCCTTCAGTCCGGAATATCTGTGGGCTCAGTTCTCAAAGCTACTGCTACTGTTTATTTCTCCAAGGTCCATCATTGATGTTATGACCTTGTTAGCCCCAATCTGGTATCATAGATCTCTCTTTCTGACTTCCTAAGTTTTCTTGGGTTAAAAAAATATCTCTCTAATCTTTTGTTGGTTTTGCCATTCCAGAATTAAATTTGATACATTATATTAAAGTTGTTTGAAGGTAAATGTTGGGAGCGATTGGCTGTATTACTGTCTCTACTCTTCCATCTTGGTTCCATATTGTGCCTAACTTTACATTTTATGACTAATTAAACATCTTTTCTTTAATAGCTAAAAGTTCCACATTTCATTTCAATCTTAAAGCTAAGCCTTAACTGGCTTACTACAAAATTCAATAACTGTCTTAAAAATCTGAATCTCATTACAGCCCTTTGCCTCACTTTATCTGTGCATAATAATGGACTCATCATAGATTTCCCCCTAGAATGTCATTATCTTAATTTCTGTTTTTCAGCACATTTTAAAAAAAGTAAATCAATCATCAATCTTCAGTGGAGGGAGATAAAGCCAAATTAGTGCAGAAAATCAGGAAGCTGTCTGACTTCTCTGCAGTACTTCATGAAACAACTTTAAATCAAGTCTCAAAATGAATTATGGAGCAGCAAAACCTGGGAAAAGGATGGAATAAAACAGTTTCCCAACAAAGATACCTTCTTGCTGGAAGTGCTCAATAAGAATTTTTAAACTTAAATAAGAGGTAGAAGAAAAACTGGGAAAAGAAATGAGAGTGAAGTAAGAAAATCAGGTGATTGGAGGGAGGAGACATAGCAACTTAGAAAAAGAAAACATCGCCTTAAACAGAATTGGACAAATGGAAAAAGATGTATAAAATTCACTGAAGAAAATAACTCCTTAAAAATGTAAAATTGGCTAAATGGAAAAGGAGGTACTAAAGCTCAGGGAAGAAAATAATTCCTTAAAAATTAGAATTAGGCAAGTGGAAACTAATGATTCTATGAAACATCAAAAATCAATCAAATGAAATCAAAGAATGAAAAAGTAGAAGATGTAAAATATTTCATTGGAAAAATAACTGACCAGGAAAAGAGATCTATGAGAGATAATTTAAAAATTATTAGACTACTTGAAAGCCATGATCAAATAAAGAGCTTGGGCAGCACCTTTCTTTTTTTTTTTTTTTTAAATTCATTTTTCCAAATTATTCCCTCCCTCCCTCCACTCCCTCCCCCCGATGGCAGGTAATCCCATACATTTTACATGTGTTACAATATAACCTAGATACAATATATCTGTGTAAATACCATTTTCTTGTTACACATTAATTATTAGCTTCCGAAGGTATAAGTAACCTGGGTAAATAGACAGTAGTGCTAACAATTTACATTTTCTTCCCAGTGTTCCTTCTCTGGGTATAGTTATTTCTGTCCATCATTGATCAACTGGAAGTGAGCTGGATCTTCTTTATGTTGAAGATTTCCACTTCCATCAGAATACATCCTCATACAGTATTGTTGCTGAAGTGTATAGTGATTTTCTGGTTCTGCTCATTTCACTCAGCAACAGTTGATTTAAGTCTCTCCAAGCCTCTCTGTATTCCTCCTGCTGGTCATTTCTTACAGAGCAATAATATTCCATAACCTTCATATACCACAATTTACCCAACCATTCTCCTATTGATGGACATCCATTCAACTTCCAGTTTCTAGCTACAACAAAAAGAGCTGCCACAAACATTTTGGCACATACAGGTCCCTTTCCACTCTTTAGTATTTCTTTGGGATATAATCCCAATAACAGCAATGCTGGGTCAAAGGGTATGCACAGTGTGACAACTTTTTGGGCATAGTTCCAAATTGCTCTCCAAAATGGCTGGATTCTTTCACAACTCCACCAACAATGTATCAGTGTCCCAGTTTTCCCACAGCCCCTCCAACATTCATCATTATTTGTTCCTGTCATCTTAGCCAATCTGACAGGTGTGTAGTGGTATCTCAGAGTTGTCTTAATTTGCATTTCTCTGATCAGTAGTGATTTGGAACACTCTTTCATATGAGTGGAAATAGTTTCAATTTCATCATCTGAGAATTGTCTGTTCATATCCCTTGACCATTTATCAATTGGAGAATGGTTTGGTTTCCTATAAATCAGGGTCAGTTCTCTATATATTTTGGAAATGAGACCTTTGTCAGAACCTTTCCTTTTAAAAATATTTTCCCAATTTGTTACTTCCCTTCTAATCTTGTTTGCATTAGTATTGTTTGTACAGAAACTTTTTAGTTTGATGTAATCAAAATCTTCTATTTTGTGATCAATAATGATCTCTAATTCTCCTCTGGTCATAAATTCCTTCCTCCTCCACAGGTCTGAGAGGTAGACTATTCTCTGTTCCTCTAATCTATTTATGATCTCATTCTTTATGCCTAAATCATGGACCCATTTTGATCTTATCTTGGTATATGGTGTTAAGTGTGGGTCCATATCTAATTTCTGCCATACTAATTTCCAGTTTTCCCAACAGTTTCTTCTGAATAATGAATTTTTGTCCCTAATGTTGGTATCTTTGGGTTTGTCAAAGATTAGATTGCTATAGATGTACCCTTTTTTGTCCTTTGTATCTAATCTGTTCCACTGATCTACCGTTCTATTTCTTAGCCAGTACCAAATGGTTTTGGTGACTGCTTTGGGCAGCACCTTTCAAGAAATTATCAAGGAAAACTGCCTTGATATTCTAGAACCAGAGAGTAAAATAGTAATTTTAAAAACCACCAATAAATCTCAAAATGAAAACTCTATGCAATATTATGGAGAAATACAATAATTATCAGGCCAAGTAGAAAATATTGTCATAAAGAAACAATTCAAGTATCACAGGAATCACAAGCAGAATTACACAGAATTTAGCAGCTTTTAGATAAAGGCTTGGCATATAATATTTTGGAAGACAAAGGAGCTTATATTACAGCAGAATTAGGCATAATTTTTGGAGGGAAAGATGGACTTTTAAACTTTCTTGATGAAAACACCAGAACTGAACAGAAAATGTGATTTTCATATATAAGACTCAAGAAAAACATAAAAAGATAAATAGAAAAGGAAAAAATCCATGATAATAAGGTTAAACTATTTACATCCCTACATAGGAAGATGATACTTAAAATTCTTAAGAACTATATCTCTAGGAGATGCAGCCAGAATGATGGAGTAAAGGCAGAAACTCACCCAACCTCTCCCCAAATTGCTCCAAATTCCTTTAAATAATGACTAAACAAATTTTAGAGCATCAGAACACCCCCAAAAGACAGAGTAGAACATTTTCCACATGAAAGCAACTTAGAAGGTCAACCAAAATGGTCTGTGATGTCACAGACCGCAGTACAATGTGCAGTCCTATTACAGACCAGAATAGCTCAGCTCTAGATTCAGTCCTGGATCCGGCCCTCAGCCAGACTTCTGAATCAGCAGCAGTATTGGTGGCTTCTAGACTCCTCAGCTCTGAGACATCAAGGAGGACTTGAAAAATCAGCAGAAAAAGTCTGTGAAGCCAGGGTGGGAGCCTAGTGCATAATCAGAGTGCAGACTACACCAGCACAGTCCGAGCCCTGACCTCAGCCCTAGCCAGGCCCCAACTCAGGCTCATACCCCAACATCAACGATGGGGGACCTCTGAATCAACAACAATACCAGAGGCTTCTCACCAGAGAGGACTCAAAAAATAAATGGAGAGGATCTCTGGCAATGGGTTGGGAATCTGGTGCACAGCCCAGATCCTAGCCTCAAGTCTTGAGCATCAGCAAAGCAGAATCTGTTGATTCAGCACATCAGATTGAACAGTTACAGTTACTGGGACACTCCAAACAGCTGCAGGATAGACAAGAGTGCTTGTGCTCAGGTTCCTAGAAGGATCTCTGAAAATAAATGTACAAAACCCCTATAGTTTGGGTGCACACCATCCACTCTGGAAACAGAGCCCTACTTTAACAAAGAGTTAAAAGCCGAGTAATAAGCTAAGAAAATGAACATAACAAAAAAAGTTTCTGATCATTTAAAGTTATTATGGTGAGAAGGAAGATCAAAACACATACTGAGTAGATGATAACAAAGTCAAAGCTCTTACCCTATATCAAAAGCCTCTAAGAAAAATAAGAATTAAGTTCAGATCACCAAAGAATCAAAAGGGATTTTGAAAATCAAGAGAAATAGAAAAAGAAAAAAAAGAAAAATTAGGAATAGAATTGAAAATGATGCAAAAGGAAATGAGTGTGCTAATGAAGAAAAGAATGCCTTAAAAAGCAAAATTGGTCAGTTGGGAAAGGAGGTACAAAAGTTCACTGAGAGAAATAATTGCTTTTAAAATAGAATTGAGCAAATGGAAATTAATCACTTTATGAGAAATCAAGATACAATAAGTCAAAACAAAAAAATACTCGGCTTTTAACTCTTTGTAATGGATAATTTTAAAATTACTGGTATACTTGAAAGCCATAATTTAAAAAAAAAAAGAGCCTGGACATCATCCTTCAAGAAATTATCAAAGAAAACTCTCCTGATATTTTAGAACCAGAGGTTAAAATAGAAATTGAAAGAATTCACCAATCACCTCCAGAAAGAGATCCCAACATGAAAACTCCCAGGAATACTAAAGGCCAAATTACAGAACTTCAAGATCAAAGAGAAAATATTGCAACTACCCAGAAAGAAACAATTAAAGTACAGTGGAGTCACAAGATGTGGCAGCTTCTAAATTAAAGGACCAGAGGGCTTGGAATGTGATATTCCAGAGAGCAATGGAGTTAGGATTACAACTAAGAATCAACTATCCATCAAAACTAAGTATAATCCTTCAGAGGAACAGGTGGTCATTGAGTGAAATAGAGGATTTTCAGACGTTTGTGATGAAAAGACCAGAGCTGAATGGAAAATTTGGGTTTCAAATACAGGACTCTGGAGAAGCATAAGGAGGTATTCAAGAAAGTGATATCATAAGAGACAACTTAGGGTTTCTCTGTTTACATTTCTACATGAAAGGATTAACTTTCTCATTATTATGGCAGTTGGAAGTAGTATATATAGAAAGAGGGCATATATATGAATTGAATTTGAAGGAATAATATATATTTTAATGATGAAATTAAGGGGTAAGAAGAATATATTGAGAGAAAGGGAAAGGGAGAAGTGGGAATGGTGCAAATTATTTGCCATAAAAAAGAGGCAAGAAAAAGCTTGCCTGGAGGGAGAAAGAGAGAGAAAGTGAGAGAGTATAAATCTTATTCTCATCAGAATAGGCTCAAAGAGGAAATAACATAATGCTTAATAGAGATATATAAATCTATATTACTCTGCAGAAAAAATAGGAGAGGACTTGGATATGGGAATATCAGGGAGGGTGATAAAAGAGAGGGTACTTGGGGGAAGGCGTGGTCAGTACCAAAACACTTTTGAGGAAGGACAGGGTGAAAAGAGAAAGTATAAATGGAGGGAAATATAATTAGCAATAGTAATTGTAGAAAGAAAGAAAGAAAGAAAGAAAGAAAGAAAGAAAGAAAGAAAGAAAGAAAGAAAGAAAGAAAGAAAGAAAGAAAGAAAGAAAGAAAGAAAGAAAGAAAGAAAGAAAGAAAGAAAGAAAGAAAGAAAGAAAGAAAGAAAGAAAGAAAGAAAGAAAGAAAGAAAGAAAGAAAGAAAGAAAGAAAGAAAGAAAGAAAGAAAGAAAGAAAGAAAGAAAGAAAGAAAGAATTTTGAAGCAGGCCTGAGAAGGCCTCATTTCTCAAACATAGAGGGAACTAAGTCAAATTTATAAAAAATAAGGAGTATGCACTTACTTCAGACCACTACTTGACCTGAATATAAAGAGATGGGGGGGGGGGGGAGAAAGAGAGGAGAGGAGAGGAGTAGAGGAGAAAAGTCACCTATACATACAAAAAGTATGACAACTCTACTCTCAGGGCAAAATAATTGGAAATTGAAGGGATGCCCATCAATTGGAGAATGGCTCAGTAGTTGATATGTCTGATGGAATATTATTGTTCTGTGGGAAATGATAAGCAGAATGCTCTCAAGAAAAAGAAAAAAACCTGGAAAGTCCTGCATGAACTCAAGCAAAGTGAAATATACTGAATACAAAGTAATAGCAACGTTCTGGGAATGACCAGCTAAGAATGACTTTGCTAATCTTAGAACAATCATTGTACTCTGAAGAACTTATGATGAAAAATTCTATTCATACCCAGAGAAGGAATTGATTAGTCTTATTCCTCACTTCCTTCCCTCCCTCTCCTTCTCCCTCTGTCTTTCTCTCTCAACTTAATTTTTGAGAGTTTTATTTTAATTAGGGGGGGAATTTTTTTTTCACAACTTGACATTTATGAAAATGTTTTGCATAGCTTCATAAGTGGTTTCTTAATTGTGGGTGGGGAATAGGGGAGAAAATCTAGAACTCAAAAAATTCAAAACAAATATAAAAAATATTTTGTTTTGAATGTAACTGGATAAAATATTAAATAAATAAAACAAAAACTATTTCTATTATTGTAATTAGAAAGCATATATATAGAACATATAAGTATAAATTACTTTGATGGAATGATATAAAAAATGAAAAAAAACACAAAACCCAGATCTATGAATTGGGCAAGCGATTCAAAAAGCTAAGGGGAAAAAGCAAATTAAAATTCCCAATTAAACACTAAATTAGAAATCCTGAAAATCAAAGGAGAGATTAATAAAATCAAAAATAAGAAAGCCATAAAATTAATCAAACTAAAAGCTGGTTTATGAAGGGATGGGGAATCAATAAAATAAGGAAAAAAAACTTTGGTTAATATGTTGTTTTAAAAGGAAAGAACAGAACCAAATTACCAGTATTAAAAACATCAAAAAGGTGAATTCATCACCAATGAAGAGGAAATTAAAGCAATAATTAGGGACTATTTATCCTAATTGTATGCCAATAAATATGACCATCTTGATGAAATAAATGACTATTTACAAAATTATAAATTGTCCAGATTAACAGATGATGAAATGGAATATTGAAATAACCTTATTTTAGAAAAAGAAATTGAACAAGCTACCAATGAATTTTCTAAGAAAAAATCACCAGGGCCAGATGGATTCACAAGTGAATTCTACCAAACATTTAAAGAACAATTAATTCTAATACTACATATTAGGAACACAGAGCTGGTTCAATATCATGAAAACTATCAATGTAATAGACCATTTTAATAACAAAATCAACAGAAGTCACACAATTATCTCAACAGATGCAGAAAAAATTATTGACAAAATAACGGACCCATTTTTATTGAAACATTAAAAAGCATAGGAGTAAATTGAGCTTTCTTTAAAATGATAAATAGTATCTATCTAAAATCTTGTAATGGGGATAAACTAGATGACTTTCTAATAAGATCAAGGATGAAATAAGGATGCCCTTATCACCATTATTATTTAGTATTATACTAGAAATGTTACCTTTAGCAAAAAGAGAAGACATTAAAATAGAAGAGGCAATGAGGAAACAAAACTATCACTCTTTGTGGATGATTTGATGGTATACTTAGAGAATCAACTAAAAAACTACTTGAAATAATTAACAAATTTATCAAAGTTGCAGGATATAAAATAAACCCACATATGTTATCAGCATCTCTATATTTTACCAACAAAGGCCAGCAAAAAGAGATAAAAGAGAAATTCCATTTAAAATAACTATAAACAATATAAAATACCTGGGAATCTATGTACCAAAATAAATGGAGGAACATAATTACAAAACACTTTTTACACATATAGTCAGATCTGAAGAATTGGGAAAAATATCAATTGCCCATGGACTGGCTAAGCCAATATTAATAAAAACAACAATTCTACCTAAATTAATTTATTTATCCAGTGTCATATCAATCAAATTATTTTATATAGCTAGAAATAACACAATTCATCTGGAAGAATGGATGGTCAAAAATACTAAGGGAATTAATGAAAAAAAGCAAAAATTATAAAATTATTATAAAATGTCAATCATCAAAAGTATCTGGTATTGGCTAAGAAATAGAGTGATGGATCAGTGAAATAAATTTGGTCTATAAGACATAGTAGTAAATGACCTTAGTAACCTAGTTTTTGATAAACCCAAAGATTACAGTTTCTGGAATAAGAATTCACTATTGACAAAAACTAGGTATAGACTGACATCTTACACCATATACTAAAATAAAGTAAAAATGAGTAAATGATGTGGTATAAAGGGTGATGCCACAAACAAATTAGGAGAGCAAAGAAAGTAGATCTATGGAGAAAGGAAGAATTTATGACCAAACAAGAGATAGAGATTTAAAATGCATAATTATGATTAAATCAAATTAAAACTTTTTTTTAACACAAACAAAATCAATGCAGCCAAGATCAGAAGGAAAGCATTAAACTGGGAAACAGTTTTTAATAGCATATGTGTCTGATGAAGGCCTCATTTCTCAAATAGGTAGAGAACTCAGTGAAATTTATTAGGATGAAAGTCATTTACCAATTTATAAATGCTCAAAGGATATGAAATAAATTTTTTTCATGCAAAGAAATTAAGACTTTCAGTAGTCATTTGAAAAGTGCTATAGATCACTATCAGGGGTAAAGAAAAAATAGAATTTGAGGGAGAACAGAAGAGGAAGATAAAAAATTTATACATTTAAAAAAGAGGGCAAAATGAAAAGATTTACATAAGATAAAATTATAAAATTAGCAAACACTAGGGCTATAGCTAGAATTTGCATATTAACTACAAACTAGTAACTATAAACATACAAACTACAAACTACTCATCTTGAGGAAATAGATATAAAAAACTGATTCATAAATTTTGTTATCACTAACCAGTTAACTATATAGCAAATACTTTATATCATCTCAATTCTGCATTATCTAGCTAGTGATGTGCCTTGCTGTCTCCAGGAAATGGCATCGAGTCAAAGCAGAAAAATTATCTTCTTATAGAAGAAAGGCAAGGAGATCAGGAAAGATATGATAAGAATAGAAAGCAGAAGATTTTCTAGTATTTAACATGGATGAAACCACAAATAAAGTATTGAAGAAAAAGAAACTAATTACCTGTTCAGCCAACAATGAAGCTAGGCTTGAATAGGCATCTGCAAACTCTGGACCAAATCTGATAGAGTCTCTTAAAAAGATGATAGCGTCTTCTTTTTTCCCTTGAGACCTGTTAATCATGGTAAGGAGAGAAAGAAAACACCTTTTAATTACATATTGTTTATGTATTTTAATATATTTAAATTTTTTCAGCAAAAACTAAGAAATAATAAATTTTTTCTCCCACATTATTTATTAATAATTGTAATTATTGTATAAAATATTAATAATAATAAACAAATTATTATACATTTCCAAAGGTTCTTTAGCACTATGTTTTTCCAAGAAACATTAAAATATGAGTGGAGGTGGTGATAATTCAATTTCTACTGTGACTTTTGGACTCTTAACAAGTTCCAGACTAGGAAGACTTGATTTCAGATTCTGTCTTTGACATTTACTGCATACACTGGCAAATTACTTGAGCCTCAATTAATAATATTAATTAATAATTCCTATTTCCATCTCACATGATTATGGAGAAGATCAAATGAAATAATATGCACAACATACTTTGCAAATTTAAAAAAATTTTATAAATATTATTTTTATTGTACAAGATATAGACTTTAAAAGTAAAGGTTGTGTCATCATCTAGTTGATATAGAAGTAGAAGTATAGAAGTATAGAAGTATAAGTATAGAAGTCCAATGTCTATTGTAAACCAAGCACTGTGCTTGTGCACAGAGTGTCAGAACAGGAAGGGACTCTATTGAGCAAGTAGTTTATTCCCTTAATTTTACACTTGTGGAAACTGTTGCCTGAAGTGATAAAGTGACTTTTGTTTTTCCATAAAATTAATTTTTACTTAACTATGTCTCCCTTATAATTAATTATGGGAACAATTAGCATTTACAAATTAACAAAATAAACAAAATGCTGTACAAATATTATAATTTTATTCTCAACACAATTCTGGGATGTAGGTAGTGGTATTGTTGATTATGTGATTCTTATGTTCTGACTCCAGTTCTGTCCCTGTTGCCTTTCTCTTCTTCCTCACCTAGCTAAGCTTCATGCTTCCAATCTAGTTAGCCTATTTTTATATTTTCTATTATAGAGCATCCTCCTGATGCTCTAGCTTAGCATGAAATGCTATGATAGCCATGAAGAAAAATGTAGTGAGAGGGTAGGGGTAATCATTTCTTACCAATAACAGCCTTCAAATACTGTATTTGCAATCTTGGACTGTAGAATTTTTTTCCCCTGAGGCAATTGGGATTAAGTGACTTGCCCAAGGTCACACAGCCAGGAAGTGTTATGTGTCTGAGACAAACTTTGAACTCAGGTCCTCCTGACTACAGGGCTGGTACTCTATCCACTGTGCCACCTAGCTGCCTCTGTGAAATTACTTTGTATTTGTGTTGTACAAACTTGTGCCGTGTGTGTAAATTTCTAGATTTTAGGCTCCTTAAAAGCAGATACTGATTTAGTTTGGTTTTCATGCCCCAGATCCTAACAGAGCACCTGGCACACAACAGGCACTTAAATGCATTTTGATAGAAGAAACCTTTAGAACCCAGGATTCCTAATTCTGAGTGAAGTATTTGTTCTCCATACTGACTATTTAGAGTGAAGAGCCATGTTTCAGAATAAAGTTAAATCAAATCTTTTGGAACTGTGGGATTCTATTTCTCAACCATCTTAGCTGTGTCATTGTAGTCTGTGCCCTAAGAGCAGATAACCAGCATAGGACATTTTTGCCAATTCTATTAATTAATAAAGTTAATTAATAAAATTAATTAATAAAAATAATTAATTAATAAAAATAATCATTGAATTTTATGTAAGAGTTATGAAACTACAGAATTGTATAAGACATGGGGGTTGGGCAGGATATACAAATCTCAAGAAATTGACTAGTCTAGTCCCATGATTTCTATTAACTTTTAAAAATTATTAGGAATGATCAATACTCAGTTGAACAGGTAAAAATTTTTGCATGATAACTACCCAACTACTCTCAGAGAGAACCACAAAATTGCAAATTACATGATCTGCTGTGAGGATTCTCTAATGAAATCCAAAAAAGGACATATTTTGTTCATCATGTTATTATATTTATGAAATACAGAAGAATTTGGGACTAATATGTTACCAAAGTGACTAGGAATGCAAAGGGCAATGTCTTATAGTGTGTAGCAACTAACAATTTTATTTTGAGTTTGATTCAAGACATTTAATGCCACCATTAAAGTTTTAAATAGTTTTTTAATACTTGCATTTACTAGAAATAACTATTCTAGAGATTATAAAATATACAATCTTCCTTTCAATAGAGAACTACCTGTAACAGGTATTGAATAGTGAATGTAGAGTCAGATAGATGTAGAGTCATTGTGATATCTTATTTTTCTTAAATGTTTTTCTTTTTGATAATGGAGGATTGGGGAAAGGGGATTGAGAAAAGTTTGATACAAAAAATGTGATATAATAAAGCTTTTAAAAATTAATCACCATTGATTAGAAAATGATTAAACAAATTGTGGTATACAAAAAAGTATAATTATGAAAAACTCAGAGAATGGAAAAACTTATTTGTATGAATTATAAAGCATGAAGTAAGTAAAACCAAGAAAGTAATAAAAAAAAAATGACCATAGCAAGGCAATAACAAAAATGAAAATGAACACGAAGGAGCTTAGATCTTAAAAACAATGGATAAAATTCATTTCCCCTCCCTTCTTTATAAAGAAGTGGTAGATAATGAAGGTAGAATATTATAGACATTCTCAGATTTGGCAAATATTTCAGTTTTGCTGAACTGCCTTTTTCTGTCTGAAAAAAAAAAAAGTCTTTGTTACAAGTTGCAAGTGCTATGGTGATTTTCCTATAATACCTATATGGCCATATTACCTATTTCCCTATTTAAAGTTAAAATTTAAATTCCCTACTTAAATTTAAACATTAAATATTCCCTATTGGTTTTCTATTACTTCTAAAATCAAATATGAAATGTTCTGTTTAGTATTTAAAGCCTTTCACAACTTGCTTCCCAATCTACTTTTCCAACATAATTATGTGTTAAGGACCATGCCTGAGTGAAGGGGCTGATCAATTCTCCAAGACTCTCTACAGCTGTGAATCATAACACTTGAAGGAGTTGCAAAGCAGTCTTTACTACGGCAGCTGTTCCTTGTGGATTGGGAATGAAATAAATTGGAGGCAAGAGGGAAGAGGAAAGAAGTCAGAAAACAGCAATTGAATTTCAGTCCTCCTTACAGCAATTGAATTTCAGTCCTCCTTACAGCAATTGAATTTCAGTCCTCCTTGCAGCAGCAGCAGCATTCTCTCAAATGAAAAGATCCATTCTTCAGGTCTGAGTTAGTTCTCCAGCAGCCATTGGCAGGTGGCTCCCATATCACAACAATTATGCATTACTCCCCTTTACACATAATTCAGTCAATCTGGCCTGCTTATGGTTCCTTACATGAGACAATTCCTTAGCTATTTCCATATTTCTCTGCTGTAATCCATGCTGGAAATAAATTGCCTCTCTTCCTTCGACTTACTTAGTTTCCTCCAACTCATATAAATTTCTTCATGAAGCATTTCATGATTTCCCCAGCTACTACTTCTACTATCTTATCTGTATTTTGTATCTTCACCATACATAATACATATATGTTACTCTCTCTCACCTTTAGATTATGAATTCCTTGAGAGGAAGCACTTTTTTCCTTTTTGTTCTTGTAATCTTTGTTGTAATTTGTCCTTTATTTCTGAAGAGGACAAATCACACTAGAGGGTGATATCTTTACTTGCACATGAATTGAATTTAACTGAGGCAGAATTGTACCACGTTCTGAGCCTCACTCTTTCTTCTAAGATCATCAAAGTCCAATGGCAAGACAAAAATCAAGATGACTGATGATGGTGCAGGATGCAGTAGATGAACTTAAATATCTTCAGTGTAACCCCAAATGTTTTTTTTTTTAACACAGATAACCATTCATCGTATTTTCCTATCAGTTAACATCAAGGAACCTAACCCTTCTTAAGCCTAGTAAGCATAGAATCATGAGAGACAAAATAGCATAGTGTATGGAGACCCATCCTTAGAGTCAGGAAGTCATGGGTTGATATACTTCTCTATGGCACATACTGACTATGTGACACTGAGCATATTAATTACCATCCAGTGCCCTAGACAGCCCTCTAAATCCCACTATGTGGCCAAGCAGTTATTGATTTGCTTTGGTAAAGATTCTCACTAGACATCTCCTAGATCAGAGAAATCACAGATCTGGTTTTAAGAAAATGGAACTTTGGACTCATTGTTAGAAGAGATCTCAGAGGTCAATTTTCAAACCATACCTGAATAGTAATCTTCTCCAAAGTTCCTAAAAAGTAGTTATTCTGCCTTCAAATTACTATGACAGGTTAAGATTTTTTTTTTTATTTCCAGGGTTCCATAATCTTTGACAACCAGGATCCCAAGATCCTGAGTACAAGAGGATAAATTAAAACTCAAGTGTTCTGACCAAACTCTTAAGTGCTCCACAACATCTGCTTTAGCTGCTTTCATGGAAGTTGGAACAAATTGTACTCAGCTACCTGTTCCTATAGGGAAGTCTTCACATGCTTAGGGTAGATATTCCCCTACCTAACCATTAAATTTGAGGCCTATAAATTACCTTCAATTTGGTTTAGCTCATCTGCAGAGGCAGTTTTACCAATGTGTAATTGCTATGCATGTTACAGTTTCTTGGAGCTAGAGGTGAAAGTTCAGTGTCGGATGGACACCAAAAATAAATGAGCAACCCAAAAAAAGGACTCAGCAAGTCTTCAAACTAGAGATGTTAGTCCTCCTTGAAAAGTCCATGTACCCCAGTTTCCATTACAAAATGGAAATCACAAATATAAAAAAGTGTGCACTTTGACTCTTTCTAAAAATGGACTAAAGTTAAAACATAAATTGTTAGATTTATGAGTCAGAATATTTTACACATGACATTTTCCTCTATTGTAGTCTTGAATTAGTTTTATGTGTATATGCCAATTTGACTAATGAGAAAGGATATGCTCCATCATTCTTTTGTACAAAAATTGCAAAGGTAGCAAGAATATTTTGTTAAAATGTTAGTTAATGCACAAATAAGCATTTGTTAGGTGGGCAAGAACCAAAAATGGTAGGATAATTAAGATATAAACCCACCCTTTTTATACTCAACTAAAGGAAGTGCCATTTACAAGCATAAAAAAAATGTTCAAGACTTAAATGTCAACTTTCCTAACTATGTTCTTTTTTTTAAAAGTTATTGATTTTACCAACTTTTATTGACATATTTTTTTTAATATCAGCATAGCCTTTTTTAGAATTCTTCCTACTCCCTCTTCCAGAGAACTATCCTATATAAAAAAAGAATATTAATCTCTGACACAAAGTAGGAACTTAATTAATAAATATTAACTCTGGATCAACTGACAGATTAAAAGAGAATTACTTGGATAGAAGAGGAAGAAAAGATAGATTTGCAAATGAAAGTGATGTTAAAAATAGAATATATACTTTTGTATAATATGAAAATATATATATATATACTTAAAATATAGGGATTTCCACCCAAGATGGCAGAGAGGAGGCACACATCTGCTAAAGCTCTGCATTTTCTCTCAGAATTTATGTCATGACAAGCCTTGGAATTAGTGCTTGACTGGAAAAAAAACCCACAAAAAATTACCAACAGAAGATATCCTTGAGATTCACCAGAAAAGGTCTGTTTTTGCTTAGGGGGCGGGGGGAACTAACAAATCTGACACAGGCTGAGGGCAAGCAGCAAGAGCAAGGCAGGCAACTCAAACTGCACAGACCAGAGGGAGGAGGGGTGCTATCTCTGCCTTTTCTGTGAAATGATCTTTACCACAGTGTAGATATTCTGTCTTGGCAGCAAGCCAGGATCAGCAAAGAAGCTGTAAACACAGGAGGTAAAGACTATAACCCTGAAAAGCTAGCATCTCTTGGGACCTGGCCAACCCCACCTGGAGTGTCTCATCGTGTTCTTAGAGCCTCAAGAGTCTCAGAGAATAGACCCAGTACAGCCATTACTGTCCTGCTAGTGTCTTGCTGCTGCCCCTGCAGTCTGTAGAGGAAGCCAGGTAACATCATCCAGCCCCTCCCCCTCCAAAAGCAGACTGCATTTGTTTTTCTCATTAGTTTGTTTTCTTTGACTCTTTTCTGACAAAATGAGCAAAAAATTAAAAAGGACTCTAACCATTGATAGCTTCTATATGGATAAGGAGCAGACTTTAAACTCTGAGGAGACTAAAAATAGATTGTCTCCAGATGAATCCCCAAAGTGGGATATAACCTGCTCCTCAATACACAAAACTGTCATAGAAGAAATCAAAAAGGCTCTCATAAGAGAGCTAGAAGAAAAATGGGAAAAGGAAAGGGAACTTGGCAAGAGAGTCTGGATAAGTCATCCCACTCATTTAAATATAGAATGGATAAAGAAATCAAATACTTGAAAAACAAAATTAGTGAATTGGAAAAAGAAAATAGTTCTCCAAAAATTAAAATTGGTGAGATAGAAAAAAATTCCATAGAACAAAACAACTCACTTAAAAACTCATTTGGACAATTACAAAAAGATATAAAATAAAAAGTGAGTGAAGAAAATATTTCATTGAAATCAGAATCGAACAAAGAGATTTGAATGACTCGAGGAGACACCAAGAATCAGTCAAGCAAAACCAGAAAAATAAAATAATGGGGAAAAACTGTCAAATACCTTCTTGGGAAGACAACAGACCTGGAAAATAAATCTAGGAGAGACAATCTGAGAATTATTGGACTCCCTGAAAAATATGATGAAAAAAAGAGCTGGGACACTATTTTCCAAGAAATTATCAAAGAGAACTGCCCAGATGTTTTAGAAACAGAGGGTAAAATAGGCATTGAAAGAATTCATCAATCACCTACTGAAAGAGACCCTAAAATAAAAACACCAAGAAATATAGTGGCTAAATTCCAGAACCATCAGACGAAGGAAAAAATACTGCAAGCTGCTGGAAAAAATCAATTTAAATACGGAGGAGCCACAATAAGGATTATCCAGGATCTAACGTCCACATTAAAGGATGAAAGGGCCTGGAATTTGATATTCCAAAAGGCTAAGGAAGTTGGTATGCAGCCAAAAATAACGTACCCAGCAAAAATTAGCATCTTTTTCCAGGAAAGAAGATGGACATTCAACAAAATAAGTGAATTCCATCTATTGTTAATGAAAAAACCGGATCTAAACAAAAAGTTTAATCTCCAAATATAGAACTCAAGAGATTCCTAAAAAGGTAAAAAGAAATCTTGAGAACTATATTTCTGTCATAAAGATATATAAAGAAGACATGTATAATTTCTTCTAGAAACTAGAGGTGGAAAGGAAATTATAGCAGAAAAAAGGATAAAGTGGTGGTATTACATCTCATGAAGAGGCAAAGGTAACCTATTATATCTGAGAGAAAGAATGGAGGGGAATGAACATAGTATGTATCATATTCTCATTAGAATTGGCTTAAAGAGAAAAATATAGACATATTCGACTTATGATGAAACTCCTTCCACTTCATTGAAAAGTGGGAGGGGAAAAGTAAAAAGAGAAGGAGTAAGCTAAGCAGAAGGGAATACAGAAATTGTGAGAAAAAGGGGTAAAATAGGGGGAGGAATTCTAAGGTGGGGGAAGGATACTAAAAAGGGAGAGCTATGAGAAGCAAGTGGTGCTCACAAGTTTAATACTGGGGAGGGAGGTAAAAGGGAAGGAAAGGAAAAAAAGCATAAGCAGGGGTTAACAAGATGGCAAGTAATACAGAATTAGTAATTTTAACCATAAATGTGACTGGGTAAACTCCCCCATTACAGAGGAAGTGGATTGCAGACTGGATTAAAAGCCAGAATCCTACAATAAGTTGTTTACAGAAAACACAGTTGAAGCAGGGAGATACATATAGAGTAAAAATAAAAGGTTGGAACAAAACCTACTATGCCTTCAGGTAAAGTCAAAAAAGTAGGAATAGCCATCCTGATCTCAGATCAAGCAAAAGCAAAAATTGACCTAATTAAAAGAGATAAGAAAGGGCACTATATCTTGCTAAAGGGTAGCATAGATAATGAAGCAATATCAATATTAAACATATATACACCAAGTGGTATAGGATCTAAATTCTTAAAAGACAAATTAAAAGAGCTGGAAAAAGAAATAGCAAAACTATAATAGTGGGAGATCTCAACCTGGCACTCTCAGAATAAGATAAATCAAACCACAAAATAAATAAGAAGTCAAAGAGGTAAATAGAATACTAGAAAAGTTTGATATGATAGATCTTTGGAGAAAACTAAATGGAGACAGAAAGGAATACACTTTCTTCTCAGCAGTTCATGGATACTATACAAAAATTGACCATATATTAGGACATAAAAACCTCAAAATAAAATACAGTAAGGCAGAAATAGTAAATGCATCCTTTTCAGACCATGATGCAATGAAAAGTACATTCAATAAAAAGCCAGGGGAAAATAGACCAAAAAATAATTGGAAACTAAATAATCTCATACTAAAGAATGATTGGTTGAAACAGCAAATCATAGACATAATAACTTCACTCAAGAATATGACAATAAGGAAACATCATAGCAAAATGTGTGGGATGCAGCCAAAGCAGTAATAAGGGAAAATTTTATATCTCTAGAGGCCTACTTGCATAAAATAGAGAAAGAGAAGGTCAATGAATTGAGCTTGCAACTAAAAAAGCTAGAAAAGGAACAAATTAAAAACCCCCAGACAAACACGAAACTTGAAATTCTAAAAATAAAAGGAGAGATTAATAAAATTGAAAGTAAAAAAACTATTGAATTGATTAATAAAACTAAGAAATGATTCTATGAAAAAAACCAACAAAATAGACAAACCCTTTGTAAATTTGATTAAAAAAAGGAAAGAGGAAAATCAAATTGTTAGTCTTAAAAATGAAAAGGGAGAACTCACTACTAAAGAAGAGGAAATTAGAGCAATAATTAGGAGTTACTTTGCCCAACTTTATGCCAATAAATTTGGTAACTTAAAGGAAATGGAAGAATACCTTCAAAAATATAGCTTGCCCAGATTAACAGATGAAGAAGTAAATTGGTTAAACAGTCCCATCTTAGAAAAAGAAATAGAACAAGCTATTAACCATCCTCCCTAAGAAAGAATCCCCAGGACTAAATGGCTTTACATGTGAATTCTACCAAACATTTAAAGAACAATTAACCCCAATGCTATATAAACTATTTGAAAAAATAGGGGATGAAGGAGTCCTACCAAATTCCTTTTATGACACAGACATGGTACTGATACCTAAACCAGGGAGGTTGAAAACAGAGAAAGATTAAAGAGCAATCTCCCTAATGAATATTGATGCAAAAACCTTAAATAAAACATAAGCAAAAAGACTACAGAAAATCATCCCCAGGATAATACACCATGACCAAGTAGGATTTATACCAGGAATGCACGGCTAGTTTAATATTAGGAAAACTATTAGTATAATTGGGCATATTAATAATCAAATTAACAAAAACCATATGATCATCTCAATAGATGCAGAAAAAGCATTTGATAAAATACAACATCCATTCCTACTAAAAACACTTGAGAGTATAGGAATAAATGGACTATTCCTTAAAATAGTCAGGAGTATATATTTAAAGCCATCAGTAAGCATCATACATAATACTAAGTGTTCTTGGATAGGCCAAGTGAATATAATAAAGACGACAATTTCAAGCACTTAGTATTTTTCCAATTATTTAAATTTGACTTAATTTTTGTGGCAAGTGTTTTGCAATTTTGCTCATATAATTCCTGACTTTTCTTTGGTAGATGGATTTCCAAATATTTTAGGATAGTTTACCTCTCAGACTTGTGGAGGAAGAAGGAAATTTATGACCAAAGGAGAACTAAGATAATTATTGATCACAAAATAGAAAATTTTGATTACACCAAATTAAAAAGCTTTTGTACAAACAAGACTAATGCAAACAAGATTAGAAGGGAAGTAACAAATTGGGAAAATATTTTTACATTTAAAGGTCCTGATAAAGGCCTTATTTCCAAAATATATAGAGAACTGACTCTAATTTATAAGAAAGCAAACCATTCTCCAATTGATAAATGGTCAAAGGATATGAACAGACAATTTTCAGATGATGAAATTGAAACTATATCCACTCTTATGAAAGAGTGTTGCAAATCACTACTGATTAGAGAAATGCAAATTAAGACAACTCTGAGATGCCACTATACACTTGTCAGATTGGCTAAGATGACAGGAAATAATAATGATGAATGTTGGAGGGGATGTGGGAAAACTGGGACACTGATGCACTGTTGGTGGAGTTGTGAAAGGATCCAGCCATTCTGGAGAGCAATTTGGAACTATGCCGAAAAAGTTATCAAATTGTGCATACCCTTTGATCCAGCAGTGCTACTACTGGGCTTATATCCCAAAGAAATACTAAAGAAGGGAAAGGGCCAAAATGTTTGTGGCAGCCCTTTTTGTAGTCGCTAGAAACTGGAAAATGAATGGAAGCCTATCAATTGGAGAATGGCTTAGTAAATTGTAGTATATGAATGTTATGGAATATTATTATTCTGTAAGAAATGACCAGCAGGATGAATATAGAGAGGCTTGGAGAGACTTACATGAACTGATGCTGAGTGAAATGAGCAGAACCAGGAGATCATTATACACTTCAACAACAATACTGTATGAGGATATACTCTGATGGAAGTGGATATCTTCAACAAAGAGAAGATCTAATTCACTTCCAAATGATCAATGATGGACAAAATCAGCTATACCCAAAGAAGGAAAACTGGGAAATGAGTGTAAACTGTCTGCATTTTTGTTTTTCTTCCCAGGTTATTTTTGCCTTCTGAATCCAATTCTTCCTGTGCAACAAGAAATTAGGTTCTGCACACACATATATTGTATCTAGGATATACTATAACATATCTAACATGTATAAGACTCCCTGCCATCTAGGGGAAGGGGTGGAGGGAAGGAGGGGAAAATTTGGAACAGAAGTGAGTGCAAGGGATAATGTTGTAAAAAATTACCTATGCATATGTACTATCAAAAAAAAAGTTATAATTATAAAATTAATAAATTTTTAAAAAGAAAAATATATATTTAAAGTATATGAATTACATATAACAATATATTTAAAGTATATGAATTACATGTAACGTTTCTTATCTATACACATACAAAATGTATGAATTATAATGTTACTCTGATTCAATTAAGCATGCATTTTTTTAATTAAAGTTTTTTATTTTCAAAACATATGCATGGATAATTTTCAACATTCACCCTTGCAAAATCTTGTGTTCCAAGTTTTTTCCCTCCCTTTCCTCACCCCCTCTCCTAGATGACAATTAATTCAATATATGTGAAACATGGAATTTTTCTATGCATATTTTCACAATAATCTGCTGCACAAGATATATCAAAAAGTAAGAAAATGAGAAAGAAAACAAAATGCAAGCAAACAACAACCAAAAAGTGAAAATACTACATTGTGGTCCATATTTAGTTCCCACACTCCTCTCTCTGGGTGTAGATGGCTTTTTTTAATCATAAGATCATTGGAACTGGCCTGAATCATCTCACTGTTCAGAAAAGCCATGTCCGTCAAAATTGATCATTGTGTAATCTTCTTGTTGCCATGTACGATAATCTACTGGTTTTTTTCACTTCACTTAGTATCAGTGTCTTTCCTGACCTTTCTGAAATCATCCTGCTGATCATTTATTATAGAGGAATATAACTCCAACTGATAGACATCCACTCAGTTTCCAGTTTTGCCACTACAAAAAATGCCATAAACATTTTTGAACATATGGTTCTCTTTCCCTTCTTTATAATCTTTTTGGGATATAAGCTCAATAGAAATACTGTTGGATCAAAGAATATGCACAGTTTGGTATTCCTTTGCGCATAGTTCCAAATTGTTCTCCAGAATGGTTGAATCAGTTTACAGCTCCACCAACAATGTAGTAGTATCCCACTTTCCCCACATTCCCTCTTAGCCAATCTGAGAGGTGTGTAGTGGTATCTCAGAGTTGTCTTAATTTGCATTTCTCTGATCAATAATGATTTAGAGCACCTTTTCATATGACTAGAAATAGTTTCAATTTCTTCACCTAAAAATTGTCTGTTCATATCCTTTGACCATTTATCAATTGGAGAATGACTTGAATTCTTATAAATTTGAGTTAATTCTCTCTATATTTTAGAAATGAGGCCTTTATCAGAACCCTTGAATGTAAACATTTTCCCCAGTTTATTGCTTCGCTTCTAATCTTGTCTCCATTGGTTTTGTTTGTACAAAAACTTTTTAACTTAATCAAAATTATCTATTTTGTATTGAGTGATGTACTCCAGTTCTTCTTTGGCCACAAAGTCCTACTTTCTTCACAAATTTGAGAGGTAAACTATCCTTTGTTCTTATAATTTGCTTATAATATCACTCTTTATGTCTAAATCAGGAACCCATTTCGACCTTATGTTGGTACACGGTTGAATAGCTTTCAAATCTCTTCCTTGGCTAAAATAGATACTAGAAAAAATCTGTATAATGAGAAATATGTCTCTCTACCATTTTTGCAATTATAGAAGCATTCTTTATTTATTGGGTATGACTGCGTACCTGATAAAATGATCAACCATCCCTAGGACATGACTTATGTCCTTGTTCTTTCCTTTTTGACATAAAAAGTCACTGTAGAAAAGTTTGAAAGATTTGCGAGGCTTGTATTCTCCAAATAAGCAGCATGAGTTATTAACACTTTTCTTTTGAACACATTGGGTATAATCTCATATTTATTAGCTATATCTGCCAGCATTCTGGTATACATTCTGGTATACAGCTTGGGCTGTGTGTGTGTTATGCTTGCTTGGACATGATAGATATACTTATACTGAAGTGATAGTCTTCGAATATGTCCAGCATATCATTTAGGCATTTAGTCACTGAATAAATCTGTTAAGTTATGCTTTGCATTTTTTCCTATAGGTATTGATTTGATTTTGATATTTGTATTCTCAGCTTAGCCCAGTGATCATATTAAATGCTTAATAAATTCTTATTGATCAAATGAATGGCTGAGTGTGCAAAGATCCAAACAAGAGAAAATGAGTAACTGCAAGTCTTGTGTAAGACAAACAAAATTCATGTTATAATACCTTTTTTTGTTGTTGTTGTTATATACATGGGTATGGTTCAAGGGAAAGCTACTTCCTATTTTTGGATTAATCATTTATTTTCTGTTTCCATTTCTAATAACCTATAAGTGTTCTATAATCAAAGAACTTTTAGAATTCTAGAAATAAATTGGGAAGGACAACTGAGATAATCTATTGGAGTTATGGAACTGGATTCAAATCTTATCTCTGCTACTTTCTGTGCTTGTAATTGTCATTTAATCTATTGGAGCTTAGTTTTCTCATCAAAAAGGATTATATTAGAGGATTTCATTTTTCTCAATTAGGAATTAATCAAATCCACAGTTTGCTTTTTGCCATCACACAGAAAAAGCTTGACTTAATCAATCTAAATAATGTAATTTAATCAATTATACAATTTTATATACTTTATACAGATTATACATATATACACCTATGTATATATATACACACCTACAGACATATAAACAGATCTGTATAGTTTCAACCCAGTTGATTAGCCACACATAATATTTCCAATTTAGAAATTGCTTAAAAGAATGCTATAAATCCCTTCTGAAAAACAATCAGATCATTTGATATTGAAAGAAAAGATATTGTCATTTCCAAACACAATGAGTATTTCATTTGCCTAAGATAACCTAGAAACTCTCATTTGTAAAGAATAAGTTTCTATTGTCAAAATCTGTGGCTTTACAGGGAGGTACTTTATCCTCATTCATGCAATGACAGGAATATTTTCTCCATATGTTAGTTAAGTAAAAACATTTGCATCACTCTTTTTTTATGGTTCTATTTAAATGATATGAGATATTCACACCACATTTTTTCTTTCAACAAATAATTAATAACTTGTTAGTCTGTCAGTTTAGAAAAACTTTTAGACTTCTTGTCTATGATTTCATGACACATTTTAATAAACTGAAAACAGATGCTCTCTTGAGGGGGGAAGATTTGGGAACTTGGAATAATGGAACAAATGCCAATTTCAGAAACAAAATGATTAAGTGAGTCTTATGGAGACAGACAAATGTAGGCATGAATTTGGATTGCTGTGTAACTTTTTTTTAATTGCTATTTCACAAAGTTTCCAAAAACCAATAGGAAGGAAATAGCAAAGCACTCTTGTATCTTTGCTACAGAGGGTCATGAAAAATAGACTTCACTGAAATGACTAAACAACAACTAAAATCATGGACAATCATTAAGACTTCTTAAAGAAGGTAGGATTATTTGGTACTGACTAAGAAATAGTCAATCACTGGAATAGATTAGGACAAAGGACAGGACAAAATAGTTAAAGACTATAATAATCTAGTGTTTGACAAACCCAAAGATCCCAGCTTTTGGAATAAGAACTCACTATCTGACAAAGAGTGCTGAGAAAATTGGAAATCAGTATGGTAGAAACTAAGCATTAACCCAATACCTAATGGTGTTAGGTATTATGATCTGGACATAAAGACTGATATTATAAACAAATTAGAAGAACATGGGATTGTTTCTCTCTTAGATCTGTGGAGAAGGAAGGAATTTGTGACCAAAGAACTGGAGTTCATTATTGAACACCAAATAGACAATTTTGATATTAAGTTAAAAAGTGTTGTACAAACAAAATTAATGGAGACAAGATTTAGAAGAGAAGCAATAAATTGGGAAAACATTTTTACAAGGATAAAGGCCTCATTTCTAAAATATGTAGAGAATTTACTCAAATTTTTTAAGAATTCAAGCCATTCTCCAGTTTAAAAATGTTCAAAGGATATGAACAGGCAATTTTCAGATAAAGAAATTAAAACCATTTCTAGTCATATGAAACGGTTCTCTAAATCACTACTGATCAGAGAAATGCAAATTAAAACAACTCTGAGGTACCACTACACAACTCTCAGACTGACTAAGACAACAGGAAAAGTTGATGATGAATGTTGTGGGAAATCTGCGAAAGTAATACATTGCTGGTGAAGTTGTGAACTGATCCAACCATTGTGGAGAGCAATTTGGCACTGTGCCCAAAGGATTATCAAACTGTAGTGTTTTTACTGGGCTTATATCACAAAGAGATCTTAAAGGAGGGAAAGGGACCTACATGTGCAAAAATGTTTGTGGCAACCCTTTTTGTAGTGGTAGAAACTGGAAATTGAATGGATGTCCATCAATTGGAGAATGGCTGAATAAACTGTGGCATATGTTATGGAATATTATTGTTCTGTAAGAAATGACCAGCAGGATGAGTTCAGAGAAGCCTGGAAAGACTTACATGAACTGATGCTAAGTGAAATGAGCAGAACCAGGAGTTGTTCACAGCAACAACAAGACTATACAATGATCAACTCTGATGGATGTGGCTTTCTTAAACAATGAGATGATTCAAACCGGTTTCTATTGTTCAGTAAAGAAGAGAATAAGCTACCCCTAGAGAGAGAACTATGGGAAATGAGTGTGGACCACAATATAGCATTTCCATTCTTTCTATTATTGTTTGCTTGCATTTTTGTTTTCCTTCTCAGGTTTTTTCTTTCTTTCAAGATGTGGTTTTCCTTATGAAGCAAGATAACTGTATAAATATGTATACTTATATTGGATTTAACATATACTTTAACATATTTAACATGTATTGGACTATCTACCATCTGGGGAGGGGATGAGGGAAAGGAGGGGAAAAATTGAAACAGAAGGTTGTGCAAGGGTCAGTGTTGAAAAATTACTTATACATTTGTTTTATGAATAAAAAGCTATAATAATATAAAAAAAAGAAAAAAGAGGCCATTGGATTGAATTACCTTTAAAATCTCTTTCAGATTTATGACTACAATTCTCTTATGTTAATTGAAATGTTTTATCATTCAATATTTTCCTGAATTATTTCCAATGCCAATTTCACATTACCTAAAAGATACAGAAGTTTGAAAGACTGAAAAAATTTAAAGGGGTCAGATTTTACCTACAGTGGCAAAATACTGAAGGCTAAGAGGGTGGGGTTATTTGCATCACAGGGGAGACTACTGGCAATTCTTTCAATTGAAAACACAGCCTGAACTATTTAACCATTCTCGCTTGGAAATGTTTATAAAAGAGAAAACATGATGACTTTTTTTTCCTCAAAGAGAATGTAAACAAAGCCACAAGTTCATGAAAGTACAACTGTCACCCACAGTGCTTCCTGTACAAATCTGTCTTCTGGCCTTGGTAATAATATTTATTGCATTTATAATGGAAAAGTACAAGGCTTGTGAAAAGTTATTTCCCTTACACACCAAAAGATTTCACAATATATTTTATTTCAAAACAACTAACTCATGTTCAGATGAGGAGCTGAGATGATTTTAACAAAAAATGTCAATAATATAATGCTTTTTAAATTTTTTCTTTCTAATGAACTTTTAAGATTCAAAAAGATAAGAAACAATCTCAACACTATTTCACAAATAAAATATGCTTTGCTTTGCGCAGTAAAGCTAATTCTAAAACGTGTAGCATATATATATATGAAAATTTGAAGCCAATATTTGGGGATAAAGACAAGATGGCAAAGTAGAAGCAACAACCCAGCCAAACTCAATATTTCTCTCCAAATAATATTTAAACAATGCCTCAAATCAAATTCTGGAGTAGCAAGGCAAATAAAAGGTCTGAGTGAGAAATATTTCAACTTAAGACAATATAGGAGGATAGCAGAAGGGGTCTATAATACTATAATGCTATAGTGGTGAGTCTGAATGGCAGCCATGACAGCAACAGTAAGAGTTTCAGAAAGTTTCAGCACAGACTGAGACTCAGGAGGTGAGGGGAGTGTCAGAAAACTGATCCAAAAGCAATTACAGGGGGCTCCTTTGCTGACACTGGGTGCAGCTGGTATCAACTGAAAACCTTACTGCCAACATATAATTCCAAGTCACAATTCCAGAGTAAGAGGAATATTTGTGATCAATGAAAAAGGACCCTGTTCACAGTTCTAAAGAAGAAAATCACTTGTAGCTGCAGGAGAGCTTTCAGCAGATTTGGTCAGTTAAAGGCCAAGGAGAGCAGAAGTACTTGTGACTTTAAAAAGCAAAGACCCTTCCTGGTAAAGACCAAAGTGTACACCACAATAACGGCCATATCTCTTCTCAATTAACACCATCTTGGAAGCACCAAAAGTTTGCAGACCCCCAGAAAAATTTATGAGTACAGAAATCTAGAAAAGTTTGGGGCAGTGCCTCCACATACTTATGTGAACGGAGCCCAACTTTATTTTTTTTAACTTTATTTTTTTAACTTTATTTTTATTTTTATTTTTTATTAACTTTATAATTATAACATTTTTGACAGTGCATATGCATAGGTAATTTTTTACAACATTATCCCTTGTACTCCCTTCTGTTCTGAATCAGAGCCCAACTTTAATATAAAGTTCAAAGCCAAGAAATAGACTGGAAAAATGAGGCATGAAAAAAAAAAGGCAATAAAAGGTCTTTGTTCCTTACCTATATTTCTCCTTCTCCCAAAATAAGTATGTTCTTTAATGACATCCTTTCTATTTCCTTCTTTCCATACTTGCTTGATTTAATCCCCCTTTTCACTAACATAGTGATATAAACAGCTCCATCATCATCAGTTGTTAATCAGAAAGATGGATGAATATTAAGACTTGACTACCTGCCTGTTTTTGGAAATGTTTTCATGATGTGTATTAGAAAAGGTATAAGGTTTTCTATTGAAAACTTGAACACTTTAACCATTTAGCTCTAAGAATATCTATATGCTTTAACTAAAATAGTGATAAACAAAGAACTAGACTTAAAGTGGATGCCAATCTACTGGAGAGTGGCTAAACAAACTGTACTATAAGAAAATGCATGGATATTATTCTTTAATAATTGGAAGAGACATTAAAAATTTGTATGAACTGAGAGTAGAGGGCAGAACTAAGAGAACAATGAAATGAATATTAAAATGAAATCAAAGTCTATGTAATTTTAGTACCAAATTCCATCCCAGAAAACAAGCAACATAACATGTATCACATCTCCCAGAAAAATGTAAAGGATTAGCATAGACAAAATATCACAGCCACAGTCAGATGGGGACATAATAGCACAATGAATACATCAGTTATTATGCTTATTTTTTTCTTTGTTATAAGATATAGTTTAATTTGGGTTCTTTGGGGTGTGGAGAGAGAATGGTATGTCCAGAAATAATTATAATGTAGGGAGCAGCTAGGTGGCCCAGTGTATCCACTTGAATTCAGAAGGACCCGAGTTTAAAACTGGTCTTAGATACTTAACACTTCCTAGCTGTGTGACCTTGGGCAAGTCACTTAACCCCAGCCTCAGGGGGAAAAAAAAGAAAAAGAAAAAAAAAATAATTATAATGTAAACCTTAAAATTATTAATAAAATACATGTATTTTATACTCATACACATATACGTATGCATATGCATATATACATATATATGAAATATTATAGTTCCAAAATAAAAAGAATTATTATACTTATATTGTCACTTAATTTCTGGTAGAATATTTAACTTACTTTAATAGGTTTCCAAGATTGAA
The DNA here is from genome assembly GCF_048593235.1 of Sminthopsis crassicaudata. Lineage (NCBI taxonomy): Eukaryota > Metazoa > Chordata > Mammalia > Dasyuromorphia > Dasyuridae > Sminthopsis > Sminthopsis crassicaudata. The sequence goes on along the minus strand of NC_133621.1, from coordinate 240,186,676 downwards.
AAGAGCCCGGTTATGCTGTGGATTTAGCTGTAGAGCCCTTTGATAATATTCCTTTGCTTCTGTCCTGTCTTTGGTCAGCGTTCCAAGGTTGTTCAGGGCACTTGCATGATGGGGATACAACCTGAGAAAGTAGAAATTTCACACCATGATGTTCAAAATGCTTTTTAGTCAGAAAAGTATACTTCTTCCCTTCCCATATTCCCCTCCTAAAATCATACATGAAAATAATCTTCTTCCTTTCAGTAAAGCTATTTCATAAATTTCCTATAAAGATTGGGCTGAAATCTTTGAGATTATTTAATTATATTCCTTAATTTCAAGGGTGAAGAAACTGAAGTCTGGGGTGGTAAATGATTTGCTAAGGGCCATATAGCTAATTAGTAATAAGCTAAGAACTCATTTCTCCAGACTATTTTTAAAGATTTAATCTGCATTATTTGTTTTTAAATTTTCCCAATTGAAACTGTGAAATGGGAATGGGAAAACAATTTTTAAAAATTCTGAATTCCAGATTCTCTCCCCTTCCTGACAAATTAAATAATTTGATATACATTGGTTGTTGGTTGTTCTTCATTCCTAAAGAGGACCAAAAGGACATCATCTTGTTGGAGTCAAACTACAGTGTGTCTGCTGACTAAGATCAGAGCTACGAGCTTAGAAGGTTTTTCCATAAATTGGGCAAAAATAGGTTACATGAATATTTGGAATAGAGATATCTTTAAATCTGCATATCCCTGAACAGACAATTCTCAGATGATGAAATTGAAATTGTATCCACTCATATGAAAGAGTGTTCCAAATCACTACTGATCAGAGAAATGCAAATTAAGACAACTCTGAGATACCACTTACACAACGGTCAGATTGGCTAAGATGACAGGAACAAATAATGATGAATGAGGGAGGGGATGTGGGAAAACTGGGACATTGATACATTGTTGGTGGAGTTGTAAAAGAATCCAACCATTCTGGAGAGCAATTTGGAACTATGCCTAAAAAGTTATCAAACTGTGCATATCCTTTGATCCAGCATTGCTACTATTGGGCTTATATCCCAAAGAAATACTAAAGAGGGGAAAGGAAAGTATGTGCCAAAATGTTTGTGGCAGCTCTTTTCATAGTGGCTAGAAACTGGAAGATGAATGGATGTCCATCAATTGGAGAATGGTTGGGTAAATTATGGTATATGAAGGATATGGAATATTATTGATCTGTAAGAAATGACCAGCAGGACGAGAGGCTTGCAGAGACTTGCATGAACTGATGCTGAGTGAAATGAACAGAACCAGAAGATCGCTGTACACTTCAACAACAATGCTGTATGAAGATGTATTCTGATGGAAGTGGATATCTTGAGCATAAAGAAGATCCAACTCACTTCCAGCTGATCAATGATGGACAGAAACAACTACACTCAGAGAAGGAACACTGGGAAGTGAATGTAAATTGTTAGCACTACTATCTATTTACCCAGGTTACTTATACCTTTGGAATTTAATACTTAACGTGCAACAAGAAAATTGGATTTACACACATATATCGTATCTAGGTTATACTGTAACACATGTAAAATGTATGGGATTGCCTGTCATCTAGGGGAGGGAGTACAGGGATGGAGGGGAAAATTTGAAAAAATGAATACAAGGGATAATGTAATTTTAAAAAAATTACTCATGCATATATACTGTCAAAAAATTTAATAATTATAATTTTTTTTAAAAATAATAAATAAATAAATCTGCATATCCCATATTTCTTTTGAGTTGTGAAATTCTTTTTCCCTCATAGAGCACAGTGCTTTCTTTGATATGGGCAAGTCATGCTATATGGTCCTTTGCCAGTATCTCACATGTCACACAATAAATTCCAAAGTTCTTCTGAGAGACCTTAAGAGTGTTCTTGTATCACTTCTTCTGACTATCATGTGAACAACTATATGTTCTCAATAAAATAGATTTTTTGTCAAACATGTATTTGGCATTTGAAAACATAACAAGCCTATCAGAGTTGCATTCTATCAGAATTTGAATGCTTGCTAGTTGCGCTTAAAAAATAACCTCAATGTCTAGTACCTTATCTTGCAAGGTGATCTTAAAAATCTTCCTAAGACAATTTAAATGACCCAATTCAGTTTTCTAGTATGACACTAGCATACTATCCAGGTTTCATGGACATATATAAGGAGATCAATACAAAAGCTCTGAGGCACTTCAGTTTTTGTAGGCAATCTAATACCTCTTTTCTCCCATACTTTTCTTTAGTCTTTCCCAATACTGGACTAGCTCTGACAATATGTGTGTCAATCTCATCATTTGTACATACATCTTTGGCAAGCATACTGCTAAGGTAAGTAAACTTATCAATAGGATTCAAAATTTTTCCATTACATTACATTTCTCTGTAACTGATCATTCTATGGATAATGCAGTGCTGGCGATGTAGAACCTGTGTTTTCTTGAATTTAATTATAAGCAAAATTAGCACAAGATGTAGAGAAATGATTCTTACTTACATCTCAGCTTCAGAGTCTTCATTGAATGTACAATAAATCATCTATCAGTAGCTTTTTCAAGTAAAATAGTTTATTATCAGTGTGGTAGCTGAACTTGATGCCATTTTCATTTTCATTAAAGACTTCTGACAGCATTGCTGAAAACATCATACTAATAAGGATGAAAGCAAACACATAGCCTTGCTTCTCTTCACTGGTGACTAGGAAAGTTCAAGAGCATTGTCCATGATTTAGAACCCAGGCAAACATGCTGTCATAAAACTTAAGAACCATACTGATGAATTTCTCTAGATAACCTAAGTTCTGACATAATTTTCCACAAGTCCTCTTGATTCAAAGTAAAATCAATAAATATTGTATACAGATCTCTATTCTGCTTCTGGAATTTCTCCTAGAGTTGTTGAGTAGTAAACACCATACCAAATGTTTTTATCAACTAATTTTTAAATCAATTCTCTAGGATTCTCTAAAATACATCATATATTCGATGAGTGGTAGTTTTGTTTCCTCATTGCCTAGTCTCATTCAATTTATTTCTTTTTCTTCTCTTATTGCTATAGCTATTATAACTAATATAATATTGAATAATAGTGTTGATAATGATCATCTTTGCTTCAACCCTGATTTTATTGGGAAGACTTCTAACTTATGTCCATTACAAATAAAATTTGCTGATAATTTTAAATAAATGCTACTTATCATTGTTAAAGTAAGCTCCATTTGCTCCTATGGTCTCTAGTATGTTTTTTCTTTTAACATGAATAGGTTCTTTTTTTGCAAAAAGCAAAAGCTTGTTTTGTATCTACTGAAATTATAGATTTTTGTCAATTTTGTTATTGATATGGTTTCAATATCAATTGATATTGAAAAATTATCCATGCATATGTTTTGAAAATAAAAAGCTTTAATAATTTTTTAAAAATTTTTGCATTAATATTCATTTTTTTAAATTAGCCTATAGTTTTCTTTCTGTTTTTGCTCTGCCTGATTTTGATACAAGCATCATATATATGTTGTAAAAATAATTTGATGTAAGACTCTTTCACCAACATGTTCAAATAGCTTATATAGTATTGTAATAAATTTTTCTTTAAATGTTTTGTAGAATTGACTTGTTAATCTTTCTGACCCTTGAGAATTTTTTTTTCTTATGGAGTTAGCAATTTACATTTTTGTAAATATCTGTTCATTTTACTTAGATTATTAGTTTTATTGACATGTAATTTGGCAAAATAGTTCCCAATAATTGTTATAATTTTAATCTTCATTAGTCACAGTCATCTTTTTCAGTTTTTTTTTAAAATTAACCAATGACTTATCTGTTTTTTCCAAAAAAAAAATTATTTACTAGTACAATGATTTTTTTTGTTTTCAATTTTATTCATCTCATTTGATCAAGGTTTCCATTTTGGTTTTTAATTAGGGGGTTTTTATTTATTGTTTTCATTGTTTTTTTTTTTTCCAATTGAATGTCCAATTCATTGATCTCATCTTTATTTTATTGGCTGAAAGCATTTTATAAAAATTTCCCTAAGTACTGTGTTAGCAGCATCCCATAAATTTTGGTGTGTTATCTGACTTCTCAGGGAGATGAAAACCCCAAAAAGGAGTTGATCACGCCCTTCCTGACTTCTCAGAAAAAGGAGGTGAAAACACCATAAAAGGAAGTGATCACATCCTCCCTGATGTCTCAAGAAGGGAAATGAAAACACCAAAAGAAATGAGGAATCAAACCAGATTACCGGTTTCTGAAGAGTCTCACTTTAAACAGGTACACATAAATCCATCAACATGGGAGATGTTACACAAGCACATAGCAATATAACACAGGCTAGTAGTGATGTAACAAATAACATGAATTAACATGAGGAATTATACATATCCATAAGCCCTAGAATTAGTCCAAAACCAATCTATTGTCCATTACTTCATGTGTCAGGAAATCCCATGATTCCTGCAAGTTTTGAAGTCCTGCAATAGTCTTATCATGTCTCAGAGAACCATTGGATTCCTAATGGTTTTGAAGTTCTATAACAGTCTCATTATCAGCCATGCTCTTTCAGTGTCAGATATTTCTTAGGTCTTCTCCTTTGTTTCAAGGTTTTCTCTTTTTATCTCTCTCTCTGATGGACAAGGCAAATATGGCTCATTGGCACCCATTTGATTTTTTTTATCCATCTGTAGAGATCCACCTATCTAGTCCCTTCTATTTACCACTTTCTGGATCTCTCCTCATCACCTGGCAATTATATTGGAGCTGCTTGCACTGGGCACTGCCCTTCTGTCAGGTTAAAAAAAAATCTGTATTCTTCCCAATTGTAATCCCTTTCTCTCATCTGCTTGCTTCTCTGCTGACCAATCATATTAGGGTATTGAACTTCTAAAGACTCTCTGGGTGTAAATTTGGCTGCCATCATGCCCCACCTATTTTGTGTTTGAGGTCTTGGAGCTGGGCCCCACCTCTCATTTCCCTGAGTCAATCTACATTCTGAGGCCCAGTGGAAGCCCTTATTTCATTTTGGACATAGGGTTTTGGGTCTTGTTCTCCCATCCTATTTTCTCATTCTATCTTTATGCCTACATTTAGCTTTCAGATGCTCCACTTTACCACATTGAAAGAATTGACGAGTCTCTCTGGAAGTCCGTTGTCAGGAGAGACCCTGTCTTCCTATGTTTTGCATCATAGCCTGGGTATAAAAGGCATTTATTCCCACATTGTGGCACAGCATCTTATGATCTCCTCCTTAAAGGAGCATCCTTGTGTAGTTCCAGTATAATTCTTCTACAAACATTTTCTCTAGCAAGTTGTTTGATCATTATTCCTGTTGCTGAATTTTCACCAATAGTTTATACGACAGCTGTATGCAGATGTCCCATGAAACCAGCAAAGGGTTCATTTGAACCTTGCTCTATTTTCGTGAAGGCTTCCCCTCTATCTTGTTTTCCTGGGAGGGTGCCCCATATTTTGATAGCAGCAGCAGCAATTTGCTCATATGCTATCAAAGTGTAATTAATCTGTGATGAAGCGTCTGCATACTGACCTTTACCTGCTAGTTGGTCAAAGGTGATTTGTATATTAACTTCAGTTTTCACTGGGCTTGTATTCTACAGAGTTCACTATGCTCAGAAAGTCACAACAAGTTTTGTCCTTGCTATAGATTTCCAATCAATAGGGGTTAAAATTTCATAAGCCAAATTCTCTAGTACCATTTTAACATAAGATGATGTAAACCCATAAAAAGTACAAGTCTTTTTCAAATCCTTGATTTTTTTTCAGATTAAAAGGAGTGTGTCTTCTTTGTTGACCTGAAGAGTCAAACTCTTGAATAACAAGATATGCTTCTATTAAATCAGATATATCCTGTCCTTTTTTAGCTTTAACTAGTGCCGTTTGTAATCGTGATATAGGCTGCTTCATAGGTGGTGCTGCCACCTCCCCCTCCTCCTTCTTCCTCTAACCATGAAGGGTTAATTGAGGGGAGTAGGTCAGGGAATGGGGAGTACCCTAATGGCTCCTGCTGTGAAGCACCACACTCCTTAATTTCATCAGAACTGTACTTAGCTCCATTCTTATCTAATTCTTCATGATTTTCACCTAGTTTGTCAATATCCTCCCCCTGCTGCACTTTCTTCTTTTTCCTTATTCTATAACTTATGTAATTTCCTAAAGCCAATTGTATTAAGTTATATGTATAGAATGTTTCTTTAGGAATTGAATCAGGACCATTATCATTGTAATATTTATTTAGTTGCTCTCCTACTTCCACTTGTCTGGATCTAATTCTTCTTCCTTAGAGAACCAAGGAATAAGTACTGTAATTTTTCTAAAAGTCCAATGATCTGTTCCCAAGTTACAATTAAACCTTATTTTTTTATCAGTCTAACCATGCTTTCTACTTATTCATTTTCCTTGAGGTGGAAAAGGCTCCTTTCTAAACATTTGTCCCATTTCAGCTGAAATACTAGTTTGGCCCTTAACTAAGTTTACTTCTTGTCTATTTTTGTACTTAGCCTAATTTCTGGGTCACAGAGACTTTTTCACTGAACTCAGGATCGTGTCAGTCTGCACTTAAATCCTTAGTCCCACATTCAGACGCCAAAATATAGTGTTCAGGTTGGTTTTCTGGAGGTCTATGGACCAGCATTGGTTTTAGCAGATTAATCGCCACAAGAATAGCCAGATGTTAAAGTCCAAATTCTTTACTGTCTCTTTGCCTGGAGCCCCGGGCTAGCTTGGTCTCAGCAGAGGAAATACAGAAGGACAGGACAGCCACCACAGTGGTGTGAGATGGAGTGAATCTGGCTGAGTTTGTCCCAGCTTATATGCTCTATTATAATTACATTATCATAGGTGTGAATCTTGCAGAATAGAAGTCACTCTTATAGAACTATAAGTACTAAGTTCATGTACTGAACTAAAGAATTATTATTATTAATCATGCTAAACTAGATAATCATTGTTTTATCAATTCCAGTGAGTTAGCACCTTGTAAGAATCCTTGTTTCAAGTAGAGTTCTAGCCTATAACAATTAGGTTTATATTTTTTGATCCACTCATTCTTTAGGATTAGATTACCTATTTTCCAATTAATTTTAATGTATCTTTCTACTGTCCTTTATGGAGTCTAATTTTCATGGCATTATCACTTGAAAATGATGTTTTTAATATTTCTGCTTTTCTGCATTTGATTGTGAGGTTTTTATGCCCTAAAATATGGCCAATTTTCAGCAGGTACCAATATATTGTTTAGAAAAAGTATATTCTTTTCTATTCCCATTCTCCTTTCTCTAGAGATCTATCATATCTACTTTTTCTAAAATTCTACTCATCTCTTTAGCTTCTTTCTTGTGTTTTTTTTAGTTAAATTCATCTAGTTCTGAGAGAGAATTATTGTCTATTCCCTCCATAAAGCATTTAAATTCTCCTTTAAAAAACTGCATGTTATACCATTTGGGCATATATTTTGTGTTAATATTACTTATCTGTGATATATTTTAGCAAGATGTAGTTTTGAGCACTATCCCACCCATTTTCCCTTCCATAAGTCTATTCACCTTACCTTCTCTCCCTCTTCCCCTCCTTCCCAATAAGATAAGATAGATTTGTCTCCTTCTGTCTCTCTCTGTCTATCTTTGCTTCTCTTTTCTTCTGTCTCTTCAAAAATGTTTTACATCTAACCACCACTTCCCTTACCTTATATCTCTCTTTTCTCCTATTACCCAATAAAGTAAGATAGATTTCTACACCCAACTGAGATGAGTAAAGTTCAAGCATTGCCTGCCTCCCCCTTTCATGATCCCCATTTCTGCAATAGTTCCTTCATGCATTTTTGATGTGAAATACTTTTCCCCATTCTACTTTTCCCTCCACCCTTCTCCCAGTACATCCCTCTCTCACCCCTAAATTTTGGGTTTTTTAAAATATCATCCTAACAAAGTCAACTTATACCCAAACCTTCTGTCTATATATACTCCATTTAGCTATCTGCTTAAATAAATAAATTTACTCACTCTTTGTGATAATCTTTTGTATAGGTACCATTTAATGGGAAAGGATCACACTTTCAGATACAAGTTACACCCTTTAATGCAATTGATCAAAGAAGAAGCTTGAATCTCTACAAAAAAATTAATCTAGCAATATTTAGAAAACAAATAGATATAATTCTGATCTAGTACTCCAGTCTCATAGCCCTTGTCCTACTCTACTCAGGGGAGGAATCAAAGTCTCCCTTGAAGAAGGCAGGATAACATCCTAGAAATACTTATTCACAATTCCCTGAAATCTACATTTAAATATGTGGAAACTATATTATTTTCTTGGGCAACATATCTTATATATATTTGACTAGCCCTTCCATCAGTGGAGATGATAACCCCTTTATTTTCTTATTGGTTGGGTTCTGTTAAGTTACTATGGATAAAAAAAAATCCTTAACCTGGTGAATCTGGATGAACATATATTTAAGGTGTTCTTGGATAGCAAGACTACACACCCTCTTCAGGTCTTGCCTTCAGTCTGTATTGTCTTCAGAAAAAGAAGGAAAATGTGGGATGGCAGAGGGGGTTATATTACAATATGATAAAGCTTTAGAATAGAATTCAAGTGGAAGTACAATACAAAACTGACTTTTAAAATTTTGATGCTAAAATGAACATATTTGGTATGAGAGAATAGATTATATGATGATGTAAAGAATAGAGATATACAATGAGAATCAAGAAGACTTGAATTCAATTCCCCTCTCTGACATACTGCCCATGCAAGACTAGACAGACACCACTTAACTTCTCAGTGCTTTAGCCAATCATTTTAAAACTACAAATTAGAAAACATCTGTTAATCTGCACTGAAAGACATAATTTCTTTCCCAAGAGATTTTTGTTTTATACCTTGCCACTACCTTACTCATGACTATATCATTAGTGTAAGAAACTCTCCAAACAAACAATTTATTAATAAAGATTTGTTAAGCATTTTTTTATGTGCCAGGCTATGCTAAGTGTTGTTATAACAACAACAATCACTTCCCTGTGATAAAAAAAAAATAAAACAACACAAGAAAACTAATTCTGGCCCTCAAGGATCTTATGTTGGCAATATTTGCAATAACAGAGAAATAAATCAGAATATACAAGATAACTATTGAGTAGATAAAAAGACAGTATAAGAGGGAAAGGAATCAATAAGAGGACCAGTAGAACAAACTATTCTGTAACAACAAAACATTGTGAAGATAAATATTTTTGAAAGAATCTTGGGACAGGTAGGTGGTGCAGTGGATAGAGCACCAGCCTTGAATTCAGGAAGACCCGAGTTCAAATCTGATCTCAGACACTTAACACTTCCTAACTGTGTGACCCTGGGCAAGTCACTTAACCGCAGCCTCAGGGGGAAAAAAAGAATCTTGATCAGAATGTTAATACTGATCAATACAATGATCAATCATGACTGAATAGAAATGATGATGAAAACAAGAAAACAAGAAATATGCAGTGTGATCTAGTTTTGGGGAATATGTTTTATTGTTATGAATATTTGTCATATTTTGGAAGAAGGGGAAGAAAAAAATTTTGTTAATTGAAAAAAATGTAAAGTTTTAAAAAGTAGGATGCACTACATCTCAAACTATACTAAAATGACTTTGTTGTGGTTAAAAAAGAGAGATTGGTCAGTGAAATATGAGGTAAACATCATATAGAAGAGAATAAATTAATTCCAATTTTTTTCCAGAATATTTGGACTACTTCAAAATTCCATCAACAATGCATCAATGTATCTGGTTTCCTAAAGTCCCTTCAGTATTATCATTTTCCGGTATTTATATCAATTTTTAGAATTTGATGAGTATGATTTAGAATCACAAAGAAGTATCATTTTTTCTATGTCTCCTTTCTCTAAAAACTGTCTTTTCATATTCTTATATTCATTTATCACCTGGGAACTGGCTCTTATTGTAAATTTGATTCAACTTCCTATATATCTTAGTAATGAAACTTTTAAAAGAGAAATTTGCTGCAAATATATTTTCCCCATTTAGGTGGTTTTTCTTTTCATTTCAACATTGATTTCATTTGTGCAAAAACTTTCATCATGTTATCAAAATTGTAATTGTTTCCCTTTAATCCTCTCTAACCTTTGTTTGACATCAAGCTCTTCGAAAAAATCTAATATGTATTTTTTGACTTATTCCTCTAATCTGTTTTAAGACGTCATTCTTCTTATGTTCACATTGTGTAGCCTTTTGGAACTTGTCTTGGTATTAGTATATGGTGAAAAAATCTGGTCTAGCCTTAATTTCTGTCAAACTGCATTCTAGCAGTTTTTATCAAATTGTGAATTCTTACACCAATAATTTTGAGTTTTGAATATATAAAAAATTAGCCTACCTGATTCATTTGCTTAATATACATCTCTCTTTCATTTGAAACATAATCTGTTTCATTAATTTTTAAACAAGTGCCAAGAAATTTTTTAGTATAATTTGTTTAATATAATAATGCTTATCCTAATTTTCCAACTTTTTAATTTTTCTCCTTAAGATTCTTGATCTTTTGTTTCTCTAGATAAATAAGATCATTTTTCTGGTTCCATAAAATAACACTTTTGTAGTTTAATTGTTATGGAACAAGATGAAAATTAATTTAGTATTGTCATGTTCATTTTATTGCCTCAGCTAATAAACAAAAGCAATTACTATTTTACCAATTATTTGGGTCTGTCTAAATTTCTGTGAATAATGTTTTTAGTTAGTCATATAGTTGCTGTATGAGTCCCTGGTAGATAGATTTCCAAATATTTTTATCTTCTGTATTTTTAAATGGAATTGTTCTTTTTAAATCTTCCTGCTGGGTTTTGCTGGTAAGATCAGTCAGACAACACTTATCAAATATATACTATGTGCCAGGCATCATGTTAAAAATTGGGGATACAGAGAGAGGCAAAAAACAGCCCCTGCCCTCTAGGAACTTTCATTCTAGCAGATGTGAAAGGGTATGGAGATAAAAGACATCATGCAACCAACTGTGAACAAAAAAAGGCATATACAAGATAAGCTGGAGATTTACAACAGGGCAAGATACTATCATTAAAGATGGTTGAGGAAGGTTTCTTGGAGAAGGACAGACATTAGCTGAGATGTGAAGGAAGCAAGGGATGCTCAGTCAGAATGAGGAGCCAGAGAGTGCCAAGCATAAGGCAAATAAAAATACCAGATGATTCATTTTGTAACCTGCCACTTTGCTTAAGTTGTTTATAATCTTTTTAATTAAATTTTTAGCAGACACTCAAGAGTTCTCTAGGCAAACCATCATATTATCTGCAGAGAAAGTAACAATTTTGTTTTCTCTTTGACTATGTTTATTCCCTTGGATTCTTTTTCTCATCTGTTACAGTATTTCTAATAGAATACTAAATAATAATGATAACACACTTCCTTGCATTACCCTTAAATTTATTATAAAGACTTCTAGTTCATCTCCATTACCCATAATGCAAGCACCAAATTTAACAAGATATAACATTATTTTAAGATCCATTTATTCTTGTATGCTTGTTCGTTTTATTTTTAACAAAAATAGGAACTGTATTTTGTGGGGAAAAAAAACTTTTTCAGCTCTACTGAGTTGGAAAACTTTGTTCTTTCTACTAATATAGTTTATTATTTATAATTTTCTGAATATTGAAACAGCTCTCCATATTTGATATAAATCCACCCAATCATGGTGTATGATATTTTTGACATGTTGCTGTAGGTTTTCACTAATATTTTCCTTTAAAATTCTGTGATGATAATCACTAAGGATATTGGTCTAGTATAGATTTTATCTTTTTAAATATTACAGCTTTGGATAGCAAGCCTATATTTCTATTAAGATGTAAATAGCATGTGTCTTATCAGAATTTTTAAAATTTCAATTAAATTCTCTCATAAAATCACCTATTCCTTTCAGTTATTGTTATCATCTGCAAATTCAATGAGCAAACCATTTAGGATTTAATTCGAATCCTTAATAAAAATGTTAAACTGGAGTTGGCCAAACATGGATTCCCAGGATCCTATATTAGAACTCTTCTGTTACATTGTCATTGAATTATAAACAAATAGTTTTTGAGTCCATTCATTCAACTTACTCTGAATTTAACAAGGAATGGATTAACACATGCATGTGTTAGTCATTAGAAACATGCAACAGAAATACTTTACATCAATGACACTGATTATTAACATCAAACAAGACAAAAATACAGATTGATATGTACACTAAAGATGTCATCATCTTAGACAACGCATAGGTCAGAGTCCAAATTGAAAAGATAATAAGGAATTCCATGTGTTTCCACATATAGATAAAATTCTATTTATTATTACGTTAAACTCTAAAATATCTCAGTGTCTCCCAGATGAGATACATAATCAGTTAAAAGAGGTCGCCTTACTTCACAATAAAGAAATGAAGTGCTTGGGAAAAATGCCTTTTATCTAGATTATCACAAGAAGTTAGGGGAATATTATTTATCAACGTATTTTGAATAGACATTAGAAATGGACAATCAGCTGAAGTCATAATTCACCAAGAAATATAGAGAAGACTTAATTTGGTTTTTTAATGCTTGCTGAATTCTGGAAATTTTACATATAATATTACATAATTGTACAATGTTTTAATGACACAAAATAGTAAAGCCAAGCTTTACCCTTTTTTCTTGAAATAACTCTCCAATAGAGACTTACATCAACTGATGCTGAGTGAAATGAGCAGAACCAGAAGATCACTATACACTTCAACAACAATACTGTATGAGGATGTATTCTGAGGGAAGTGGAAATCTTCAACATAAAGAAGATCCAACTCACTTCCACTTGATCAATGATGGACAGAAATAAATACACCCAGAGAAGGAACACTGGGAAGTGAATGTAAATTGTTAGCACTAATGTCTGTCTGCCAGGTTACATGTATCTTCGGAATCTAATGCTTATTGTGCAACAAGAAAATGGTATTTACACACATGTATTGTATCTAGGTTATATTGTAACACATGTAAAATGTATGGGATTGCCTGTCATCGGGGGGAGGGAGTAGAGGGGGGGGATAATTTGGAAAAATGAATACAAGGGATAATATTATTAAAAATATATATAATAAAAAATTTAAAAAAAAAAAGGAAATAACTCTCCAATGCTAAATGGGCTATTTCCTAAGCAAGTAGAAAGAAAATTTACTTCTCAAGAGGTGAAGAAGTGAAGACATCCTTATCTGATGTCTCTCTTTTCAAACTATCAAATACCTGAACTCAAAAACTGCTGATTATGTCCAGGACTTACCTATTTAAAACCTCTAAGAGAACTGTTTTAATACCAGTCAATCACATTCACCATTTTTATTCAGAGAGAGGTGTTTATATTTCATGAGGGATTACTGGGTATTATCAGCTTGGTACCATATGAATAATTTCTTATTTATGACTACATCATTGATTATATTATCTGATCTGTGGATAGTAGGGGGATTAAACTCTTTTTTTAACTGTATAAGTCTTTTAAAAGAAGGATTTATGTTTCTTAATTCCCCTAAAACTGCAAGTATATGTTTGATACCTGTCCCCTACCTTCCAACAAATTAAATTTAATTTGGGGACAAGAGAAACTAATAGGATTTTACTAAATAGATTTGCCAGACCCATAAGAAAGTTTAGTTATGTGTTTAAAGAGGAAATTTGTGTTAGGCTATCAGGAAAAAGAAAGCTAACTGGACCAGATATGTCAATACAGTTGACTGCTCTAACAAATACAGCATGTCTATCTTTCTGTAACCATAATTACTGCTTGTGGCACATTCTAAATGGACTTCTCCTTGCCAAAAAATATTTTCTATAAGAAGCAGTCCAAAAATGATTTATTTCTTTTAACAATGGTTAGATTTTATTATCAACTTAAGCCTAATCCAAAAGTCTTTTTTGTGAAATAAAATCTGTCAACAGTATTTAAAAAAAAAAATCTTAACAGAGTGCTTTATGTGAAAGCAGAAAGGGAACTTCTCCATGATACTTAGACATAATATAATAGTTAGGATGTCCTGAAAAAAAGATTTTTAAAAAGAAAGGCTGAAATTTTTCTTACTTTCTAAGATTATGGAGCCCTTGAAATAAAGATCTGAAATGAAACTAATTCTAAAGAAAAGTCAGACAAAATTCAGTAAGAACTTTCACAATGGGATCAACCTGTTATTAAAATTTCAGAATATTATGCAGTATATAGTCTCCACATCTATGCCATGGTATACTTATGCCATTTTATATCCTCCTATAATTGCACTGCCTTTGAAACAGTCAGGCACTTCTGTAGCTAACTACAGAATTGTATTTATTTATTTATTTATTTGTATAAAAACTGGGTGGAAAAAACACTGTCACTGATACCATACATTGAAATAAATAGTAATGTATGGAAGAAAGGCAAGAAAATTTTGGCACTCTGAGGAAGAATATTGTTGATATAAGATACAGGGGTTTTTTGGGTGGCTAGGGTGGAGTTAGTAATAATGGCTTATAAAACAATATCCTCTGTGTATCTAATTAAGTAAAAATTACTCAATGCCCCACTTAATCAAAGACAAATACTGACATAATTATGAAAAAAATTGTATTTCATATAAATGGATTTTTCAACAAGCTGGTAAAGGGATTATTTTTACAAATTTTAAATATTTCCTTGTATCTACTCAGTTAGCATTCTAGTTAATTACATGGAATTCCACTACTTTCCTTCATCCATGATGGAATGAAATCTTACCTCCTTTCATTTCAAGTAAATATGGGTATCCTCTGATTGCTTCTAAGTAATAACAACTCAGAAATACAGATAGTGTGTTGAGGTAATCTTTTAATTGGTTGCTGAATACAGATCTTCATGGACATACTAAAGGAATGCACTTTTTTTTAAGGACTATTTTCTGAACTTACTAAAGATTCAGATGTGGGGGAATATGTCTATCTGGTTGCAAGCCAAGAGTTCACGGCCTCCCAAGCAAGCTTGTGCCCGAGAAGGGGCCATCATCTATTTGTAGTTCTTTATGTGAATTTCAAAGACAACTGCCAAGTACAAGAATAGAATAGTGGCTACCCAAGAAAATTATTATGGCAAGGAAAGTAGAGACAAACTATCCAAAATGGAAAGATTTGCTCAAAGAAAGAAAGAAAAAACACTAGAAATATATCTGCAACAATAAATATAAGTCTACAGGGGGAAAATGGAACTTTAAGAAAATAAGAGTATTTATAAGCAAAAGTCAGAACTAAGTAGCAACTCTTAACTATATGACCAAGAATCAAGAGAAAACTAGAAAAATAAGTTCATTGATCTTATTTGGTGGAATTACTTAGCAATATATTAGGATAAATTAGGTAATATAACCATACAAGTGTTAAGAAACAAATATAACAGATAAGTATAACAGATGCTCAATAAATATCAGGTCCAATTGATGAAGTTGTTTTTTTTTTAATTCTTTAAAACTGGCAATCTTTTTGTGATTATACTCTGACCACTTTTGTTCATATTTATGTAGAGGTTTTTCTGTAAAACTCCTTCTAGGCCTTTACTAGAATACAAGACAATTACTCATAAATAAGCTAGGAATTTGACTAGACTAGCAGAAAAAATAACCTTATGCAGTGGGCTTGATTTCTATGCTTTTTTTTTTCTTTACTCATACATCCATTTGGATGTATAAAATGTATAAAATTTGGATGAATAAAAGAAGAGTCATCTCTGGGATATCTATTAGTCTACTAGTTAATAGGCAAATACTCACTGCCTAATTTATAGTCTAGCATTGAAAGATTAAAATTAAAATCATCATAAATTATTAGTGTGAGATCTTCTTTAGTGGAATAAAGTCCCATTATTCAGAGACAGAGTAGCAACAACAACATCTAAGCCTAAAGGTATTAGTTAGCTGGAAGGATCCAGAAGCACAGAATATAAAAGCTGGAATGGATCTCAGTGGACATTTAGTCTTATCCTGCTCTTTATTCTAAAGACCTTAGTGCTGGAAGCTGAAAATCTCCAATTGGGGAGATGACAGGCTTTAGTACCTAAGTTTCTGGATGAACAGACTGGAGAGTGTAGTATAACAAAGCCCAGAGAGTCAAAGGATATGAACAGACAATGTTCAAATGAATAAATTGAAACTATTTGTAATCATATGAAAAGGTGCTTCAAATCACTATTGATCAGAGAAATGCAAATTAAGACAACTCTGAGATACTCCTACACATCTCTCGGATTGGCTAAGATGACAGGAAAAGATAATGATGAATGTTGGAGGGAATGTGGGAAAACAGGGTCACTGTTGGTGGAACTATGAACAGATCTAACCATTCTAAAGAACAATTTGGAAAACTATGTTCAAAAAATTATCAAACTATGCATATATCCTTTGATCACTCAGTGTTTCTTCTTTTTTTAAAATTCCTTTAAAAAAATTTTTAAATAATTTATTTATTTACAAAACATATGCATGGGTAATTTTTCCAACGCTGACCTTTGCAAAACCTTTTGTTCCAAATTTTCCTCACCTTCCTCCCCCCCCCCAAGCTGGCAAGTAGTCCAATAAATGTAACATATGTTGAAATACATGTTAAATCCAATATAGGTTTACATATTTATACAGTTATTTTGCTGCACAAGAAAAATTAGATCAAGAAAGAAGGAAAAGAAAACAAAATGTAAGCAAATAACAGAGTGAGTGAGAATGCTATGTTGTATTCCATACTTTTGTTCCCACGGTCCTCTCTCTGGGCATAGATGGCTCTTTTCACCACTAAACAAGTAGAACTGGTTTGAAACCTCTCATTGCTGAAGAGAGCTACATCCATCAAAATTGATCATGGTATAGACTTGTTGTTTTTGTGTATAATGATCTCCTGGTTCTGCTCATTTCATTTAGCATCGATTCATGTAGCCTCTTCAAGCCTTTCTGAAATCATCCTCCAGCAGTGTTTCTACTGGGCTTATATCCCAAAGAGATCTTAAAGGAGGGAAAGGGAACCACATGTGCAAAAATGTTTGTGGCAGCCCTTTTTGTAGTGAATAGAAACTGGAAACTGAATAGATGCCCATCAATTGGAGAATGGCTGAATAAACTATGGCATATGAATGTTATGGAATACTATTTTTCTGTAATAAATGACCAACAGGATGATTTCAGAACATAGTATCCTCACTCTCTCTGTTATTGTTTGCTTACATTTTGTCTTTCACAGTTTTTTTTCTTCTTTCTTGATCAGATTTTTCTTGTACAGCAAGATAACTAATAAATATGTATACATATATATAATTAACAATATTTAATTATTGGACTACCTGCCATCTAGAGCAGGGGATGGGAAGAAGGAGGGGAAAATTTGGCGCAGAAGGTATTGCAAGGATCAGTGTTGAAAAATTACCCATGCACATGTTTTGTAAATAAAAAGCTTTACCATATACCAAGATAAGATCAAAATGGGTCCATGATTTAGGCATAAAGAATGAGATCATAAATAGATTAGAGGAACAGAGAATAGTCTACCTCTCAGACCTGTGGAGGAGGAAGGAATTTATGACCAGAGGAGAATTAGAGATCATTATTGATCACAAAATAGAAGATTTTGATTACATCAAACTAAAAAGTTTCTATACAAACAATACTAATGCAAACAAGATTAGAAGGGAAGTAACAAATTGGGAAAATATTTTTAAAAGGAAAGGTTCTGACAAAGGTCTCATTTCCAAAATATATAGAGAACTGACCCTGATTTATAAGAAACCAAACCATTCTCCAATTGATAAATGGTCAAGGGATATGAATAGACAATTCTCAGATGATGAAATTGAAACTATTTCCACTCATATGAACGAGTGTTCCAAATCACTACTGATCAGAGAAATGCAAATTAAGACAACTCTGAGATACCACTATACATCTGTCAGATTGGCTAAGATGACAGGAACAAATAATGATGAATGTTGGAGGGGCTGTGGGAAAACTGGGACACTGATACATTGTTGGTGGAGTTGTGAAAGAATCCAGCCATTCTGGAGAGCAATTTGGAACTATGCCCAAAAAGTTGTCAAACTGTGCATACCCTTTGACCCAGCATTGCTGTTATTGGGATTATATCCCAAAGAAATACTAAAGAGTGGAAAGGGACCTGTATGTGCCAAAATGTTTGTGGCAGCTCTTTTTGTTGTAGCTAGAAACTGGAAGTTGAATGGATGTCCATCAATTGGAGAATGGTTGGATAAATTGTAGTATATGAAGGTTATGGAATATTATTGCTCTGTAAGAAATGACCAGCAGGAGGAATACAGAGAGGCTTGGAGAGACTTAAATCAACTGTTGCTGAGTGAAATGAGCAGAACCAGAAGATCACTATACACTTCAACAACAATACTGTATGAGGATGTATTCTGATGGAAGTGGAAATCTTCAACTTAAAGAAGATCCAACTCACTTCCAGTTGATCAATGATGGACAGAAATAATTATACCCAGAGAAGGAACACTGGGAAGCGAATGTAAATTGTTAGCACTACTGTCTATCTACCCAGGTTACTTATACCTTCGGAAGCTAATACTTAATGTGCAACAAGAAAATGGTATTTACACACATATATTGTATCTAGGTTATATTGTAACACATGTAAAATGTATGGGATTACCTGCCATCGGGAGGGAGTGGAGGGAGGGAGGGGATAATTTGGAAAAATGAATAAAAATAAATAAATAAATAAATAATAAAAAATAAAAAGCTTTAAAAAAAAAAAAAAAAAAAAAAAAGCCCAGAGAGGAAAAATGGTGAAAAGTGTCAAATGCAGTATATAAAAAAGAGGACAGAGAAAATATCATCAGATATAGTAATTAAGAAATCATTAATAAACTGAAAATCATAATGCAATGGAAAGAGAGATAATGAGGTCAACAAATGTAGTAAGCCTTTCTGAGCATGAGGGGGGAGAGAAGAATAGGAGTAGTTGTTTTGTTTTTTAAAAGAGATTTGGAGAGTAAAACAAGGTTGCCCACTATCACTATTACTATTCAATATTGTGTTAGAAATGCTTCCGCAATAAGAGATGAAAGGAATTAGCGTAAGTAATGAGGAAACCAAATTATCACTCTTTGCAGATGATATGATGGTATACTTAGAAAACCCCAGAGATTCTACTCAAAAGCTATTAGAAATAATCCACAACTTTAGCAAAGTTGTAGGTTACAAAACAAATCCACATAAATTGTTATGGGCCAGAACTCTGAACTTGAAACAAGGATACTTAAAAGATACTAAGTGAAACTGATGAAACAGTGGTTATCTAGTTTAGCATGGTGCTTAATAGTTTTCTAAATTCAGTATGATTGATTTAATCTTTCAACAAATAATGGTTTCCTAGTGATATAATGATTAGTTTATACTCAGTGTAGAGCATATAAACTGGGAGCCTCAGCCAGATTCATTCAGAGGCAAAGAAAACAAAGGACTGGGGGTGGGAGCTCAAGCTCTCAGAACCAACGAGAGAGATTTATTTGATCGTTGGTCAGGCTCCTGCTGGCAGGCTCTCCTCCATTTTCTCCACTGAAACCAAGACTATGGAAGGCCTCTAAGAAAGCTGCCCAATCCCAGGTAAGGAGATAATAAAGGATTTGAATTTTAACATCTGGCTGTTCTTGTGGTGATTACTGAACTGAAATGAAGGCTGCTCACAGAGAGCCCATGAAAACCTAACCAGAGAACATTACAATAAATCATTAACATTTTTATACATCACTAACAAAATCCAACAGCAAGAGATACAAAGAGAAATGCCACTTAAAATAACTGTCAATAGTATAAAATTATTTGGGAATCTATCTGCCAAGGGAAAGTCAGGAACAAAACTACAAAACACAAATAAAGTCAGATCTAAACAATTGGAAAAATATTAAGTGCTCTTGGATAGGTCGAGCGAATATAATAAAGATGACAATACTTCCTAAACTAATCTATTTATTTGGTGCTATACCAATAATTCTCCCAAGAAACTATTTTAATGACCTAGAAAAAATAACAAAATTAATCTGGAAGAACAAAAGGTCAAGAATTTCAAGGGACCAAAGAAAAAAAATAAAATCAAATGAAGTTGGCTTAGCTATACCTGATTTAAAACTATATTATAAAGCAGAGGTCACCAAACCCATTTGGTATTGGCTAAGAAATAAACTAGTTGACCAGTGAAATAGGTTAGGTTCACAGGACAAAATAATCAATAACTATAGCAATCTCGTGTTTGACAAACCCAAAGATCCCAACTTTTGGGATAAGAATGGACTAGTTGACAAAAACTGCTGAGAATATTGGAAATTAGTATGGCAGAAACTAGACATTGACCCACACTTAACACCATACACCATACATAGAAACTAGACATTGACCCACACTTAACACCATACACCATACATAGGATAAAAATGGGTTCATGATCTAGGCATAAAGAATGAGATTATAAATAAATTAGAAGAACATAGGATAGTTTACCTCTCAGACCTGTGGAAGAGGAAAGAATTTGTGACCAAAGAAGAACTAGAGATCATTATTGATCACAAAATAGAAAATTTTGATTATATCAAGTTAAAAAGTTTTTGTACAAACAAAATCAATGCAGACAAGATTAGAAGAGAAGCAATAAACTAGGAAAACATTTTTACAGTTAAAGGTTCTGATAAAGGCCTCATTTCCAAAATATATATAGAATTGACTCAAATTTATAAGAAATCAAGCCATTTTCCAATAGATAAATGATCAAAGGATATGAACAATTTTTGAATGATGAATTTTTGAAACTATTTCTACCCATGTGAAAAGGTGTTCCAAATCATTATTGATCAGAGAAATGCAAATTAAGACAACTCTGAGATACCACTGCATACCTTTCAGATTGACTAAGATGACAAGAAAAGATAATGACAAATTCATAGGAAGGTGTAAAGGGCAGAAATTCTGAATAGGTGCACTGGCTAATTACCTACTGGACAATACTCTATTGGCATATGTTTGGAAAAATGGCCCTTCTCACTATTATGTGCTGGCTCCATCTTTTGGTGTATACAAATAACTACAGGAGGGATTAGGGGGTGGAGTAAGACAAGCCAGAGTCACTTTGGAGGAGGACAACGAAAAGGGAGGTCAATCAGTGGAGAGTGTGAGCGATCCCCTTTACTTCTCCCCCTAAAGACCAAAGACTTTTGCTTATCCTGACTCTGGCTGGTCAAAAGGGAGCTAACTCGGACTTCACAGGAGGGGATGTGAGGAAACTGGAACACTGATACATTGTTGGTGGAGTTCTGGAGAGCAATTAGGAACATACTCAAAAAGTTGTCAAACTGTGCATACTCTTTGCTCCAGCAGTGTTATTATTAGGCTTATATCCCAAAGAGACATTAAAGAAAGGAATGGGACCTATATGTGCAAAAATGTTTGTGGTAGCCCTTTTTGTAGTGGCTACAAACTGGAAATTGAATGGATGGCCATTAATTGGAAAATGGCTGGGCAAATCATGATATGTGAATGTTATGGAATATTATTGTTCTGTAAGAAATGATCAGCAGGATGAAAACAGAAAGCCTTGGAGGTCCTTACATGAACTGATGCTAAGTGAAATGAGTAGAACCAAGAGATTATTATATACTTCAACAACAGTACTGTATGATGATCAATTCTGGTGGAAGTGGCTATCTTCAATAATGAAAGAATCCAAATCAGTTCCAATTGATCAGTAATGAACAGAAACAGCAACACTCAGTGAAAGAACATTGGGGAATGAGTGTGGACTAAAACATAGCATTTACACTCTTTCTGTTATCATGTGCTTGCATTTTTGTTTTTCTTCCCAGGTTATTTTTACCTTCTTTCTAAATCCAATTTTTCTTGCATAGCAAGACAACTGCATAAATATGTATACATATATTGTATTTAGCATTAAACTTATATTGTATTTAACATATACTTTAACATATTTAACATGTATGGAACTACCTGTCATCTAGGGGAAGGGATGGAGGGAAGGAGGGAAAAGTTGGAACATAAGTTTTGGCAAGAATCAGTGTTGAAAAATTACCCATGCATATGTTTTGTCAATACAAAGCTATAATAAAAAAAAAATGAGGAAAAAAGAGACACTTGGATATGTTAGAAGACAATAAGAGAAGGAACCAGTAGATAGATCAAAATTTAGAAGTGGGATGATTGAAGTTGCAATTTGATAGAAAGTCAAGAATGATATGTGGAGAATTTGGCCTTGGCAAGGAAAAGGATCATGTTGTTAGGAACTACAAAAAAATAGGGGAAAAGGAGAAAATTATATCATAGGTTTTTGCAATGAGGAAATGAGAAGAATAAATTCATGTCAAATAGCTTGAATTTTTCCACTAAGATAAGTGACAAGTTCCTCACCTGAGATTTGGTAGAGTACAAGTAAGGAAAGCTAGAGAAGAGAAGAGAAGGTTAACAAAATCTTTTATGGAACTAAATTGGGGAAGAATAATGTCTTATAGTAAAGGCTTGGCTGAAGATGGATAATATGAACTTATAATGTATCCATAATAGGCCATTAATAAAAGTTTGCTTTGGAAGGAGCATTGTTTTTGGAACTAGAGGTCTTGAGTTTGAATCCTGGATCTGCCATTTATTACTTATGTAACCTCTTCTGGAATTAGTTTCTTTATCTATAAAATAAATAATTTGGACTAGATGGCCTAAAAGATCCATTCCAGTTCTGAATCTTATGGACCTATTTTGCAGAAGACAAAACTGAGGTACAAAGAGGAAACATAATTTGTCCAGTGTTATGCATCAAACTAGTTGCAGAACTAGTTCTCTAGAATATAGTTCTCCCAATATCAAGTGCATTTTCTACTACCATTCTGTCTCCTGTTCTCTTGACATGTATTTACAAAATATATTTCTAATAGGGGAATGGTACAGTATATAAGATCTAATAATATAGGTCAATCTCACGAAAAAAATATTCTATAGAGAGAGCAGTGAGAATAAACACTGAATTCCATTGCTTAAGCAGCAGAGATTATACCTGAAGAGAAGATTTATTTTACTTTATGGTGCTTGCAATTGTTGGAAGCAAAAGCTAGATTAATTTATGAGCACACAGTTTCAAAATGAATTTTTAGGGGATTAATTTCTGGATTCTTTCATAGGAATTGCTGTTGTCAAATCAGATGATGTAGCTGGTGTTTTCTAAACATAAATATATATCATAATCATTATTATTATATCATTTATATCATATTAATTACAATTAGAATGTTTAAAATAATACCTAGCATTTATATGGTACTTTAAGGTTTGAAATGCACTTTATAAATATCCCATTTTATTCTCATAACCTCCTAAGATAGGTCCTGCTATTAATCCTATTTTAGAATTAAAGAGGCAGGGGGCAGCTAGGTGGCGCAGTGGATAGAGCATCAGCCCTGAATTCAGGAGGACCTGAGTTCAAATCTGGTCTCAGACACTTAACACTTCCTAGCTGTGTGACCCTGGGCAAGTCACTTAATCCCAGCCTCGGGGGGAAAAAAATATTAAAGAGGCAAACAAAAATACAATGTCTTTCCCAGAGTCAAACAGCTTATCTGAGGTCAAATTTGAACTCGGATTTTCCTGACTCTGAGTCTAGTATTCTTATCCACTGAATCACTTAATGCCTCAAAAGCTACCTGTGACAGATCCTGAATATAGAAGCATTATTAACTTCACTTTTTTGCTTTCCTATATTGGAGAAATAAATATATCTACAGTTGGCAGGATTTCGAATAAAAAGGAAATTTGGCAGAAATGTGTTGGAGCCACCTCATACCGGATTATGAGAATTTATTGTTAAATTTTAAGTATGAGCATTTATTTACATCTAGAAATTCTACAGATCAGGATTTGATTTGTTTCATTGCTTGACTGACCTTAAGAAAGTGATAGGGAAAATGTTAATAATGCAACTTAAACTCAACAGAATATCAACTGTTCTTTTTGAGGAAGGAGGATGGTTGTTAGACATTTAATAATAGACCCTCCTGAAGGGAAGTATTATTTATTTTGAATACTGATGTATATACATCAGTTTTGGGGGGTTTTCCCATTATATTTCCAACATGGAAATTAAATTTCTTATAACTGAATTTTTGCTTCAATGTAGCCAACAGGTATTAAATATTTTTTACTACACAAATATACTTACTTATATATAAATCTCTCCCAAGTTGTGAGAGATTTAGTGTTTTCATATTACATACATATTATTCATTATCATTATTAATGTCCTAGAAATTTGCTAACATTTTTGACACCCACTTCCTGCTTATAAATTATATGGTAGTGGATAAATTACTGAGCCTAAGGTCAGAAATATCTGAATTCAAATCTGGTCTCAGATACTTACTATCCCTGTGGCTCCAGGCAAGTTACTTAATCTCTGTTTACCTCAATTTCCTCATCTACAAAATGGGGATAATAATAGCATCTAACTTCTAGGATTATTGTGTAAGATAAATGCTTATAAAGCAATGGCACATAACATGATATAAATGTTAACCACTATTATTATTATTATTATTACCAACATACATTCAAATTCATAGTTTAAATATTTAGGGATAAGGACAGGTCTTTGGACCACTTATATAAGAAAACTCTCCACCAATGCAGGTCAGTACATTTCTGCAATTTAACAGTCTTAGAAA
Organism: Sminthopsis crassicaudata; assembly: GCF_048593235.1. Lineage (NCBI taxonomy): Eukaryota > Metazoa > Chordata > Mammalia > Dasyuromorphia > Dasyuridae > Sminthopsis > Sminthopsis crassicaudata. Next base: position 240,161,899 of record NC_133621.1, on the reverse strand, counting down.
ATTTCCCAGAGCAGAGAAATTAAATAAAGTGCCTAGGATGAGACAGCTAGTATGTATCAGAGGTGTGACTTGAAACAGGGTCTTCCTGGCTCTAGAAACTTTTATAAAAAAGCACAAAAAGTTGATTAAAATCCCAAGTTTAATACAAAGTCAAAAGGCTTTCAAGTTAAGACATTAACAGAACTTATGTACTATCAGGATAAAAACAGTAACATTAACAATACCCAACAAAACACATGTGTATCAGGACAGAATTCAGTAATAAATAGTAATCCAGACTGCACATAGCAGAAAACTTACTTGAGGGCAGTTTTGTAGTGGTAGATAGCTTCTTCATTTCGACCTTGATCTTTCAAGAAATTAGCATAATTGTAATGCACTTTAGCATTATGGGGCAAAGTTTCAACTCCAGATCTGTAGGAGGAAGGGGGAGGAAGGAAGAAGGGGAAAAATAGGTGAATGAATAACTGTTTAAGAACAGTTTGCTTAGTCTGTTTTTATTCTGAAATTTAATGTACTTATATTCAGAATGTTACTACTTTGATCTAATTAAAGTCATAAAAAAAAACCTGTTCATATGCTTATGAAAAGTCATATGTTTTCAGATATACATACTAATAGAAATATTTATATATACATACTAATAGAAATATTTATAAAGTAACACCTTTCTGCAAGTAGATTGAAAAACTTTTTTATATATTAGAAATGAATATGGAGTAGAGCCAAAAAGTCCTTCAGTATGGAATTTACTTTAGAAACATAATGAATTCACATTACCTTGTTGATAAAGGAAAATGAACAGGCAATTTTCAGATTTCAGATAAATCAAAATTATCAAAATACTCCAAATCACTATTGTTTAGAAAAGTACAAATTAAAATAATTCTGAGCTACCACTTCACACCTATCAGGTTGGCTAACATAACAGAAAAGGAAAATGAAAAATGTTGGAGAGGATGGGAGAAAATTTTTTGGTTTTTTTGTTTTTTTTCTTCTGATACAATACATTCACATATTATAATTTCTTCATCTATCTTCCATTTGAAACATACCCCTTTTGCTCCTAGTTCTTTATTATTAAGTAAAGAATCTGTTATGTTTTTATAATATGTATATAAATATTTTGTACATATGTGTAGAGGGCTGAAACTCCAAAAAGGAATGCTTGAATCAGACAATCAAGCACTTAAGGGTATTTGATGTGAGATTATGATTCTATTAGCATAGATTTGGATAATGGCTCTTCTAGATTTAGGAAATCAGAAGTCAGTCACCTTGAAACTAGATTCCTTAATTCTATCTCACCCTAGAAACCAACCACTAATTAATTTTTCTATAGAGTTCAGCTAACACTATAACCAAGTTTTCTATAGAGCTGAACTAAAGCTAAGTACCACTACTTAACTTTCAAAAGAACTGAATTTATGTTAAGTACCACCACTTAAGCTTTCTATAGATTTGAACTACCACCAATCAAACTATAACTTTACTGAAGCCTATTCAAGCCTAAAACTTCTCTATTGTTTCAAAGACTTAACTCTGATCATAAAACTAAGTACTCTGACTGTACCAACGGGCAGAACTCTAATCTCATCTAAGAGATTTTGTCCACTGTGAGACAGAGATCTCTCAGTGATTTAAAATAAACTTTTATTTTTTTATATTTTAGAAAATTGAGTAAATTATTTTACTAAACCCGTGCCTTGTCTCACATATCATAAGCCTGGATCCCCAACATTCTCACCTTTGGTGCTTGCTAAATGTTTGGTGTTAAGATAATCATAGGCAAGGATTAGAGGGCAGGTAAGAGAGGCCAGAGTCATTTGGTGGCAGGAGGAGGAGGAGAGAGGTTGGTAACTCCAGACTCCAGAATCCAGGATTTTGCTTGCTTCCTTCACTTCTCCCCCTAAAGACTAAGGATTTTAATTTATCCTGACTCTGGCTGACCCCAAAGCCCTGCAGGGAGCTAACCTGTACTATACATACATACATATATGCATATATTTTATACATGTGTAAATAAATACTTTTTACATATAAATATTTTGTATGTATTTTGTATATTTTCTTCTTTCTCTGATCTCTTTGGGGTACAGGTCTGGTAGCAATATCATTAAGACAAAGAGTATGTACAATTTACTGACATTTGGAGCTTTTTTTTTTTTTTTTTTTTTTTTTTTTGCTGAGGCAACTGGAGTTGTGACTTACCCAAGATCACACAGCTAGGAAGTGTTAAGTGTCTGGGGTCATATTTGAACTCAAGTCTTCCTGACTTCAGGGCTAGTGCTCTAACCACTGTGCCACCTAGCTGCTCCTAGAGCTTAATTCTTAAACTGAGTTTAGAACTTTCCAGAATTACTGGGATCAATGCATGGTTCCAACAGTATATTTATGAGCTTGTTATTGCGCAGTCCTCTAATACTTGATCATTTTCACTTTTTCCCCCTAGGCCAATCTGATGAATATGAGATAGAACCTCAGTGTTGTGTTAATTTGAATTTTTTGTAATTAATGATTTGGAGCTTTGTTTATTTGCCATGAATAACTTGAATTTCTTCCTTTGAAGATGGCCTATTCCTATCTTTTGCCTATCAAATTAAAAAATGACTCATGGTTTTAAAGATTTTTTGGTACAAAAACTTTGTCATGAAATTAAAATTATCATTTTTATCTTCTATGATACTCTATCCCTTGATTGGTTATCAATTCTTTCCCTCAATAAAGAACTGAAAGCTATTTTTTTTCCCTTGATCTTCTATCTATATATGATGTCTCCTTTCATATTTAGGTTATATATCCCTTTGAATCTTACCTTGGTATAAAGTATAAAATGCTGATTTTTTTTCTACCTTTTTCCAGACTGCCTTCCATCACTATTCATCAAATACTACTCTTCCATGTTCGTTTGATTCAGATTCACTGATTGAGCAATTTTTTTAAACAGTACCAAATAATTCTGATGATTCTGCTTTTTAAAATTTATAATTTGAGATCTAGGTTCTTTTCCATTCCTTTTGTTATTTTTATTTTGAAAATTTTTATCTTTTCTTCCACAGGATTAATTTCAGTATTTTTCCTAGATCTACAATTTCTATTTCTATCATTTCTTACAATATTTTGGGGATAACAAAAATATGCTGTTGACTCATGTGGATTTGCAACTGTGCTAACATTCTTAATTGTTTCAATATATTTTTAATGAATTCTTTTGGGTTCTCTAGAGAGATCTTTATCTCATATGTGAAAAGTAATAGTTTTGTTTCCTTTTTTATTATTTCAATTTCTTTTTCTTTTCCTCCTGCTTTAGATAGCATTTCTAGAACTATATAACAAAATAGTGCTAATAAATGACATACTTGCTTTATCTATGATCTTATTAGAAAGGCCTCTCCCTTTTCTTCATTGTGTATAACATTGACTCTGTTTTGGACAGACGTTATTTCCCATGTGAAGAAGATTCTTTTAATTCCTAAGCTGCATCTAGTCTAAGGTTTTTCCTGCATTTATGAATATAACTATATGGATTTTATTTTGTTATAAACATAAACATGTTAATATATGATTTTTCCAATTATTTAATATTTATAAATATAGGTAAATTATTCTTTTGAAAAGGTCTTCATTTTTCTCCAGAGTGAGATTTTTCTCTAACTCTCTTGGGGTTTCTCTACAATGTCTTGTAGAAACATTGGAAGCTCACTCCACACTTGACCTTCATGTACTGGAAGTATCCTCCACCCCAATGGTCTTGCTATCTGATTGGCTGATGCTTCCCCAAAATTACATTTTAAGCATGAGACTCAGACTAATTATGTCTTCATTTCTCTCCAGGCTGCATGTCTTAAGTCTCTCAGAATTTCTCGATATTGCTCTTGCTCTGAGCATCTTCTCTCATTTTTTCCCCTCTCCTTTTTCATCTCCCTTTTATGTGCTGCCTTTCCCCATCAGAATATTAAGTTCCTCAAGAGCAGGGGTTATCAAAGAGATCTTAAAGGAGGGAAAGGGACCTACATGTGCAAAAATGTTTGTGGCAGCCCTTTTTGTGGTGTCTAGAAACTGGAAACTGAATAGATGCCCATCAAATGGAGAATGGCTGAATAAATTATTGTACAGTAAGAAATGACCAACAGGGTGATTTCAGAGAGGCCTGAAGAGACTTACATGAACTGATGCTAAGTAAAACTAATAGAACCAGGAGATCATTGTACATCGCAACAACAAGACTATACGATGATCAGTTCTGATGGACATGGCTATCTTCAACAATGAATTGATTCAGACTAGGTCCAATTGTTCAGCAATGAAGAGAGCTATCTATATCCAGGGAGAGGACTATGGGAATTGATTGTGGACCACAACATAGCATTTCCATTCATTCTATTGCTGTTTGCTTGCATTTTTGTTTTCCTTCTCAGGTTTTTTTTTCTTACATCTGATTTTTCTTGTGCAGCAAGATAACTGTACGGATAGGTATACATATATTGGATTTAATATATATTTAATGTGTATTAGAATACCTGCCATCTATGGGAAGGGGTGGGGAAAAGGAGGGAAATTCTTGAAACAGAAGGTTTTTTTGCAAGGATAAGTGTTGAAAAATTACCTATGCATATGTTTTGTAAATAAAAAGCTATAATAAATAAAAAGTTATAATAAAAAAACATATGTTTTGGGTAAATAGTTTCTAATAGTTTCCTTTATTTCATTTTCATTTGTAACAACAAATTCTAATTTTTAATTCAATTTGGTTTTCTTTTTTTTTTTCAATGAAAAAAAGGCTTTACTTTAATAATTTTCCTTCCCCTTTAAAAAACAATCTAGAACCTAAATTTATTTATCAATTAAATGGAACACATTTAGAGATATGTTTGCCCTATAGAGAAAAGTTTTGGTATGTATTCTTTTGTCATTTTCTCTGTGTAATTTCCTAATTTTTCTATGATTTTTTTCCTTTGATATAACAATTACTTAGTCTGAAATTACTATTTGATCTTTTCTTCAAAGATCCTTTATGAAAAAAAATTTACATTGTTGCCTGCAAAAGATATTTAATTTTTATTTTTCTAAAATTATTTGTATTGCTAGCTACAATGTAATGTATTTCTAATCGTTAGATTGAACTGACTTTAAGATATTTAGTAAGCAGAGGATACCATATAACAGATAAAATTATGATGACAGAAGAAATTGGAATTCACAGAAAATAATTACAAGAAATAAATTTCTTTAAGTAGGGATTTTAATATGAAGCACACCCTTTTTTTCTTTTATATCTACTTTAGGAAGAAGATTCTCTTGTACAGAGCTGTGATTAAGTAACTACATTTGAGTTCTGAAAGTATAATTTTAAAAGATCTTAAAGAAACAAAAAATTAAACATAAAGACAGTCTATAACCACAATCTCTTTTCTAAACCAAAAAAATTGATACATATACTGTGTACCTCTTTTTTTCTATTGACTTCCTTTTTCTTTATCTCATTTGACTGTTTTCATTTCCTTGTTAAAACCCCTATCTATGTATATTGTATCTTTTTTCTCTTGTGTTTTCATTCCTTTTTCTTTTTAAGATTCATAGTTCTTTAGGATGTCAAGTTTGAAAGAAAGCCATTTTCCCAGCTTGGAATTTGTTTACATGACTCATAAAATATACCAATATACATATAATATTGGGAATTGCAAAGTCAGATCAAAAATAGGAAAGGGGATAGAAGAAAAAAGTAAAAAGTAAAGGACATTCAAATAAGGACATACATTCAAATCTTTCTCTAAATGGAAACAAATCTCTGTAAATGTTTGACTGTACATATAGGCTCAGGATTATTCATTTTGCATTTTTTTCTTTAAAAAAAAACCTCTCTCTTATGTATATTTGAAGATCCCAATGGCACAGGAAAAATTTTCTAATTTGATCCTTACTAAATCTATTGGGATACACATTATAATATTAGCTCTACACTATCTACTTGATATATGAGAAACTTTAATTGAAAGAGGTTAAATTTTATTATCAAGATCAATAAGTAGAAGAGCCAGGTTGGGAAAATAGACTTTCTGATTCAAATATTTATTCAATTGAACCATACGAGAAATTGCCATTGGTCTCTAAAAGTTTCCATTCTAAAGTAAGTAAACAAAGCAATGTAGTAGAATGGAAAGAATTATGGATTTGGAGTAGTTCTGGATTATATCCTAATTCCTTGATGTCATAAGGCCAGTTTTTCCCTTAATAAATATTAAAACCATCTTAATACTTAATTATCCCAGGATGCTAAAAGCTCAAAATAATGACATCATTTCCCGGTTGTCTGAATACAAAACAACTGAGAGTCCAGGTTCTCTCTGGTGCTTTGCTGGTTGACCAAACCAAGGCATGGGAGTATTGATGAATTAACTCCTTGTATCCTATATGCTGAATATCCTTTTCCTGCTGGGGCCAACTAAATCTCCCTTTGATAATTATTGGATGAGCTAAAAGTATCTTATTCTATTGCAATATCAAATACCAACTACCAGGGAATTGTTCTGAAACAGATCCAGCCCAGAACAGTGCTCTATGACCTATGTATCATTGTTGCATTGTAGGAAGTAAGATGGGAAAAGGATGCCTTGTACCAAATAGACCACTACAGTAAACACCTATTTCTAAAGTCTAATTAAATCAATAAATAAGTAATTGAGAAGCATTTGTTAAGTGCCTATTCTATGTCAGGTAGCATGCTAAGCTCTGAAGATATAAAGAAAGGTAAAAGACAATTTCTGCCTTTGAAGAGCTATAAATATAATGGATTTGAATGAATAATTGATTTTGACTGATAGTCAAAGGAGAGAGCACCCTGGTAGGAGATGCTCATGCTCATTAGAAAGAGAGCTCCAAACCCTCAATCCTTGATTCTAAGGAGAAATATAATTATTGCCTTTCAGAGACCTACCTGTCTGTGCTGATTGGGAGAATAGTCCCAAAAGACCAAGTATTTGAAAACACCAAATATCAGAATTACTGTATTTATATTTAAGGACCAGGTGAAAGAAACATAAAAATCTGGAGTATTCACTGCAACCTACTTAGAAAATCACACCTTTGATCTAGGTGATGAAAAGATGAACTTCCATATAAGGCTTACATGGGTTATGTATAATTGGGAGTTCGCTTACACTTTCCCATTCACCCATGGAGTGAAGCAGGTTTTTAGCATGTTTTAACTTAATTTGAATTTAATTATTTTGATTTAATTACTTAATTTGAAAAGGCTGCAAGCCAAGACTAAAGCAAAAGGAAAATTGGTATGTGACTTTTGGTTCACAAATCATTGTGCATTTAATGCAGCCTTTGAGGCTGAGATGCAACAGTGTATGGTTTGATTTTCTGCTATTTGTGCTAACTTTGGCCTGATAATTAACACTAAAAAGCCATAGGTTCTCCACCAGCTAGCACACTATCCATACATGGAACCATTAGTTATAGCAAATGGAGAAAATTTGAATACTACTATGGATAAGTTCACTTATTTTGGTAGTATATTTTCCAGGAAGATCCAGAGAAATAATGAGACTGACTCATACGTTGCCAGATCTAGCTCAGTGTTTGGCAGGGTCTGAAGGAAAAGAGTAACAGGAGAGAACTATTAGGCTGCCTATCAAACTAATGATCCACAGAGTCTTTGTGTTGAACTCATTATTGTATGCTTGGACAGGAAGCTGAATGTCTTCCATTTGAATTGTATTAGGAAGATTCTGAGAATCAATTGGCAAGATAAGCTACAAGACACTGAGAACCTTTCTTGAGCTGAACTGCCTAGCATTCAAACTCTACTTCAGAGAACACAACTCCAATGGGTTGGCCATATTGTTCAAATGCCAAATGCACATTTATGTAAAAGATTATTTTATGGAGAACCCACAAAATGCAAGCACTGACAGAGAAGTCAGAAGAAGCAACACAAGAACACTCTCAAGGTCTCTCTGAAAAATTTTGGAACTGATTGTGAGACATGTGAGACACTGGCACAGGACCACCCAGCATGATATGCTAACATCAAAGAATTGCTGTGTTTTATTCTGTAAAGCAGAACCGCAGTAGTTCAAAATAAATATAACATGGGTAAGTTTAGAGATATCTCCACTCCAAATGTTCATATGGATTATTTGTGCCCAACCTGTGGTAGGGTCTTCTGAGTTTGTATTGATCTAATCAGCCACAATTAGACACTATGTTGACCTAGAAAGAGTAATGTCACTTTGGTCCTTCTTGAATATGAAGACAACTTTAAAATCACATCTGCCTGATATCAGCAAATAAATACTTTAAAAGTAGAAAGAGCAGGATTTGTGTTTTTTTCTCCTATGAGAGTTTCAAGAAGAAAAAAGCTTACCACAACTAGAACTATATTCATTTAATAAGATATTTTCATTTAATATATTCATTTAATAAATATATTCATTTAATTTATTAGATATATTCATTTTAAAAATACTTATAAGGTAAAAATAGAAAATACAATTCATAGAATAAAATCTATTCAAGATAATTTAGGTAACTAGATATATCAATGGATATACCACTGGGCATGGATTCAAGAAAACCTGAAGCCAAATGTGGCTTTCTCTCTGTGTGACTTAAGGCAAATCACAATTTTTGTTTGCCTCAGTTCCTCAGTAAAATGGGAATAATATTAGCATCTATATCATAGGTATTATAAGGATCAAATGAGATAATATTTATAAAGCACTTAACATAGTACATGGTACATGGGTAAGAATTAATAAATCCTTCCTTTCTTTCTTCCTACATTAAGAATGTGAATTAAATATGCAAATTCCTTCCCAGTACCAAGGTTCTGCTTCGTGAGGGAATTGATAATATGTACTTCAAAGCTAGAAGCAAACACAATTCATCCAAACCCTACCTGAATACAACTTCTCTGGAGTAGAAATCTGAATTAGCTGAATCAGAATAGAAATCAATGTCCTGGTCACTAGTTGAAGTCTCTGTTGAAAGCACAGTTCACCACTGTGCTTTCTAATTAATATATATCAGCAGTTTCTATGTTTAATAAGGAGAAATAAAATTTGGTCTTAGCAAACCACTTTAGATTTGGTTTTCTAAAAAGCCAAGCCTACATAGCAGTCTTCAATAAAATTCTGTATTGCTTTTTTCATGCATAATAAGAATAATATTTATCCTCATCAAAGACTATAAATCATGGTGATCTTTATTAAATGTGCTGTCTCCTGTGACTATGAGAAGATGGACATATACAATGGCCACATTCCATTAAATCCTCTCATCAGATAGGATAAACCAAGTTAGGGTCTCAAACTCATCAATAAGACAAGAGTGTGTCTACCCCAAGAATTCACTAGTGAAATTGGAAAAAAAGAACAATTTATTCCAAGGGACATGAAGAAGGTTGAAGCAGGTGCTGTAGAGAGCTTAAAGTTTGGTCAGATATTGAAGATGCCAAGGTCATCCAATGCATTCCAGGCCACTGCCAGTCATCCTGGCTTTTGTATTGTCATAGGACTTTGTGATTCAGGAAGAGAGAGGCTACAACTGCATCATTTAAGTACAATTCACAAGCAAGTCAAGTTGTCACCATATAATGTCCTCTTCAAAATGAAGAATGAACAACAATAACTGTGTATTACATGATACACAAGGTACTTTGTCAGCTTCTACCATCTGATGAGAACTAAATCAAGCTTTAATGAGAAAGATTAAAAAAAAAAAAAAGGTTTTGAATTAAAGATTAAAAATGTGAGTCTGGTTCCAGATTCCACTATATAAGGGCTCAGGACTGGAACAAGAGAAAATAAGTTCAAATGAAGGCTCTTACATTAACCAGTTGTGTGAACACAGACAAATAATTTTCCTTTTCTGAGCCTCTTTTTTCTTCTCTGTAAAATAGACGTCCAGGTTGACTTATTCCTAAGGTTCCTTCGTTTTCTGAATGTGAGTTTATGATCCTTCAACATGAACTCATCAAATAGTCTTATCTCTTTTGAGTAGTATAGAAATAGGTGCTAATATTCATTAGTCTGTGTGATCCTATATGTCATCTAATTTTTCTGCATTTCAGTTTCTTCATATGAATACAAATATATTGGATTAGAATCTAAGGTTCTTTTTACTTGTAAATTTTATGATCTTATAATATTCCTAATAATTTCTAAAACTAGTTCTCTGAAAAGCAATCTCAAGACTAAATCAGAACAATAAGCTTCCCTTCTGCAAGAAAATTCAGGGGTAGAAAGGCTTTATAGGTTACACATTGTGAATACTGAGCAAGAAGAGGTGGTCAAGAAGAAAAACTAGATAGATTTCCAAAAAGCTATACATGTCACCTTCCCAATGGTTGCTTTAGGTTGATATTGATATATGGTACCTTAATGGTTAAAAGGATTGCATTTTTAAAAATTTGTATCTCAGAGTATATGGATTATAAGGAAAGCTAAGAATCACAGAATCAATGTTTTCACATTATGATATTGTAGAAGACTTTTGAGAGTCTTGATCTCTCAGCAGGAGAGCAAGATCAAATCAGTCAATACTTAAATTAATTAATTTAGACTTTTAACTGGAAAATAAAATGTTGAAGTTGAAACTTAAATACTTTGGCCATATAATGAGAAGATGTGACTCACTGGAAAAGATTAAAGACAAAAGGAAAAGGGAACAGAAGAGAAGATGAGATGGATAGATAATGTCATGGAAACAATACTTGGACAGACTTTGAGAGATAGTAGAAGATCAAAGGGTCCAGCATACTATGGTCCATAGTGAACAACAACAAATCTCAAACTATTTAACAGCTTACTCCTTATTTTTATGCAGGTAAGTTTTCTTATCAAACAAAATCTTATTACTGATTATGTTTAGTTTTCAAATGCAATTTTGCATAGAAACCTGTTAGTTTTTAAATTCTATTTGAAACTTTTGGTTTAGGATGCAGGTATCAGTGACACTTATTGTAATTTATCTTCAAAGGAGGAATAGGTGAGTGACTCCTAGATCTTGATAAGATCAATATAATGTTCAATAATCAAAAGGGCAAATAGTAAAAAAAAAAAAAAAAATTCCATCAGGTCAAGTGATAATTGATTCCCCCAAATACATTGCTTTCCCCACTGTTGTTGTTTTTAAATTATTTCCTTTTTATTTTTCTATTATATTTTCCCAATTCCTTCCTCCAGTTTTAGAATAATCATTTTGTGGAAAATCTTGCCAAAGTTCATTCATCTATAATTTCTTAGGATAATTTTCTCACCAGCAAGCTTTCCTTGATAACTTGGTTAAAACTGAAAGAAAAATATACTCAATTTTACATATTCTTTACCACAAGCTGAAAAAAAATACATTAAAATGTCAGACTTAAAGGTTTCTCTTTGATTACTACCTTAGCTCTGTTCAGCAAGAATCTTCTTCAAATGCCTTTGTGCCATAGAAATGACTTTAGGTTCTACAAACAGAGGGCAAGTTCTGGTTGGGGTTTGCTGTGAAGCTGAAAGAACCTTGACATTGGATGAAATTAATGTAGAACTGCATGCCCACTGGGACTCACTTTAACTATATTTCTCATCATCAAGCTGACTTTTGGTTAATTAATTTTTTTAATCACATTAATCGCCTAAATCACTTCACTGAGCACAAAAGAAATGTTAGCTCTTTTTCAAAAGTTATTAGTTATTTTTTCAAAATTTATTTAAATTAGCACCTGATAGTAACTGTGCATCCAAAGGTCCTGAATCATTTATTTCCTGTACTTTTTAATAGTACTGGAATATACTTCAATTTTATATAATGTAAGGAAAAAAAAATTTTAATCAGTATCAAAACTTTAAGATGTTTGCCTATTGTAACTAACCGGCAGCATGGGTCAGCAAGTTCTTCAATGAGTGTCTTAAGTAAAAAACAAGCATATGTAAAATACAATGTTAGACTGTTAGGTTCAAATTTAAATCACTTGTCCTCTTTTCATATATTTAAACAAAAACCAAAAGAATTCGAAAAGTAGATCTCCCATATCAGTTGGACATTTTCAGAGTCAGAGTCTGAGCCCTTCCCTTAGTCCTTCTGAACTTCAAGATGATTCCTTTTGGAAAGTTTTTTCCTTTAATCCTTTGAGATTATCACTGAGTATCTGATACCCTTCCTTTTGCCCCACAGCAACTCCTTCAGCACCAAGATTCTCTTCTGTCCTACTTCTGAGACTCGCTCAAATTTTTCAAGACCTAAGTCATCTTGTTTTTCAATTATTTCCTAGGGATCCAGTTCCAAACCAGTCTACTTTGCAGCTGGAACTCAGAAATTAGGTCTATTGAAAAAGACATCTATGTAGCAAGAATGCTTTGTAGGCTAGGTCTTAGCAAAACTGAAGGGAGTGGACAGCTAAATCCATCAGCTTCATCTAAAGATGAAGTTCTTAAGAGTAGAGTCTTCTACTTCTTTGTATGCCAACTGATAGTGTCTGCCTGAGTTCACTTTAGAGGCTAAATAAATACTGAATGATTAAATAATCATATAATCTTAAAAGATATTATTTGGGCTTAGAAGAAAGTCAAATATGCCACTCAGCCATGAAAAAAGTAAGCTTATACATAGAGAATAAGCCATTGTCACAAAACTAATGTTACTATCAACTCAATGTTGACTGAAGGAAAAGTATTTATTAAAAAAAATTTTTAAACATTTGCATGATACCTAAATATAATTTGCATTCCAACCTTAGCAAGGAGAAGAAAGTAAACTGTTTGCTTGAGAAAAAAAAAAAAAAAAACAACAACTCATATCATGAGAATTCATTTCTTCAATTGATCACAAACAAAAAAATAGGTGTCCCTTATAAAAGCAAAAGTTCATCCAGGTACATCAAATTTTTTTTTCCAACTTCAATTATAATTACTAATTTGTCTAAGTTTGGAAAAAGCTGTTAGACCCAAGTTTTCTGAGAGTTCGTGTGAGTTAATTTTTTTTTTTAATCACAAACTAAAAATCTTTAAAAAGCTGTAAGATTGGAAGGCTGCTTTGTATTCTTTTCTCACTGGGACATCAGGCAATGATCTTATTAATTTCAACAATGCAGAAACTAAAACAGGATAATTTGGTTCTCAAATTCAAATGCTTCTAAGGAAGGGCATAAAAGAAGACTACTCAACTGTTGGAAAATCAGCTCAAAATTCTCTTTTTATTACTTTTAGTGATAGAATTTTTTAAGCCACTTGAAACAGTGAAACCAAGGATCTAAATTGCTGAATATCACAGAAGACATATCAACTGAACATTTTTCTGTGTAAAAATTCATCCCTACCTTTGATCTCATCACTTTTCCCCCAACATGTTGCTAATGGAAAGATCATCTGTTACTTATCAGCTGCAATTAAACTATGGCATCATTTTTTACTATTATTAAATAGTAACAACCACCACAACAGACAAAAGTTAATTCAATAAGGTTTTTCAATGGATTGTAGAACTGGTATATGTCTGTCTGAATTTGAAAAAGATTCTGTTAAAAGTTGAAGGTCAATTCCAACCTCATAATTTGTAGCCCCAACTTATTTCTATATTCTATCATAAGGATGGGGCTAGAAGCAAAAAATGTTGCACTGAGAAAACTATATCAATATGTAGAGATTTATCATGATGTTCTGAAAAACCTCTGGTTTACTAAATCAAAATTTTATCTTCAAAATGGACTAGCCTTCAGAACATTTTACAAGCCTTTAATATTCCACAGAAAATTTACTTCATTTTTTTCTTCCTTTGTGGGCACTTTTATATAGTGCTGAAATGAGCAATGAAATTAGGTTTATCAATGTCACTAAGTTTCTAACTGATATTATACGCCAATAGAGCATTAAGGGGTATTTCCAAATACTTTTCCAAAGTCATATAATTTAAAGCACTTCCAAGTCTTATTTTTCTTTAATTTTCTTTAATTCTTTTAAAGAATTAAGCTGCCAATTCTTTTCATATCTGATTTTGTTAATTCATTCAGGATTCAAGAATTCTTATTAATTAAATATTACCAGACTCAGATTATTATGCCACTTATATATAATCAGTAGATTTATAGCTTTATACTTCTCTCTCTATATATATATATATGTGTGTGTGTGTATAAACAAGAAGACAACTAATATATTTTTCATAACTAATCATACCTGAAGAGAGATTCTCTTGACAACCAAATTTCATTCTGTTTCACAGTTTTGCAGGAGAAAAGCAGTAGAAGCAACAAAGTTGACATGATCAAGGTAGTAGTCCCACATCGATTTAACCATGAATAGAGCTTGTTTAATCCATGGACAAAAAGGATGCAATAACCCATACTGAAAATAGAGGAAAAAGAAATACTGAATTCTATAAATCATAATTACTTCTTTAAATAATAACGCATAATTTTTTTCTCCTGACTACCCACCTAGAAGACAAAATAAAACCTTATAACAAAAAAGGTCAGTAAAGCAAAGTAAACTCCCACATTGGACAGTTGTGTGTCTCATTCTGCATATCAATCTATCACCTTACTGTCAGAAGGGAGGTAGCATTCTTCTTTTCTGATCCTCTGAAATCTCAGTTGATTCTTCTTACAGCATAAATATTTTTATTATATCTTTTTATTTACAAGATATATATATATGCATGGGTAATATTAAAGCATTGACAAATGCCAAGCCTTTTGTTCCAATTTTTCCCCTTCTTCCCTCCACACTCCTCCCCCAGATGGCAGGTTGACCAATACATGTTACATATGTTAAAGTATAAATTAAATACAATATATGTATACATGTCCAAACAGTTATTTTGCTGTACAAAAACAATCAAAATTTGAAATGTTATACAATTAGCCTTTGAAGGAAATCCAAAATGCAGGCGGACAAAAATAGGGGTATTGGGAATTCTATGTAGTGGTTCATAGTCATCTCTCAGAGTTCTTTTGCTGGGTGTAACTGGTTCAGTTCATTACTACTCTATTGGAATTTATTTGGTTCATCTCATTGTTGAAGATAGCCACATCCATCAAAATTGATAAAGTATTGTTGTTGAAGTATATAATGATCTCCTGATCCTGCTCATTTCACTCAGCATCAGTTCATGTAAGTCTCTCCAGCCTTTCTGAAATCATCCTGCTGATCATTTCTTACAGAACAGTAATATTCCATAATATTCATATACCACAATTTATTCAGCCATTCTCCCATTGATGGGCATCCACTCAGTTTCCAATTTCTGGCAACTACAAAGAGGGCTGCCACAAACATTCTTGCACATACAGTCCCTTTCCCTTCTTTACAATCTCTTTGGAATATAAGCCCAGTAGTAACACTGCTGGATCAAAGGGTATGCACAGTTTGATAACTTTTTGAGCATAGTTTCAAATCATTCTCCAGAATGTCTGGATGGATTCACAATTCCACCAACAATGTATCAGTGTCCCTGTTTCCCACATCCCCTCCAACATTCTGCATTATCTTTCCCTGTCATTCTAGCCAATCAGACAGGTGTATAGTAGTATCTCAGAATTGTCTTAATTTGCATTTATCTGATTAATAATGACTTGGAGCATCTTTTCATATGGCTACAAATAGTTTTAATTTCTTCATCTGAGAATTGTCTGTTCATATCCTTTAACTGTTTATCAATTGGAGAATGGCTTGATTTCTTATAAATTAAAGTCAGTTCTCTATATATTTTGGAAATGATGTCTTTATCAAAACCTTTAACTGTAAAAATGTTTTCCCAGTTTATTGCTTCCCTTCTAATCTTATCTGCATTAGTTTTGTTTGTACAAAAATATTAAAATATAATCAAAATTTTTTATTTTGTGATGAATAATGATCTCTAGTTCTTCTTTGGTCATAAATTCCTTCCTCTTCCACAGGTCTGAGAGGTAAAATATCCTATGTTCCTCTAATTTATTTATAATTTCATTCTTTATGCCTAGATCGTGAATCCATTTTGACCTTATCTTGGTGTAACGTGTTAAGTGTGGGTCAATGCCTAGTTTCTTTACAGCATCAATATTAATGGGAATATTAATTGTTCTCTGAATTCTGCTTTTTTAACTGTATCCATTCAAACAAAATTTTCCCATTTTTTTTCTGAAACTACCTCCTCTTCATTTTGTATAGCATTACTTTGCCTTTCTTTGTATTCCTAGGGTCTGGTACATGATAAAACACTATCATATAATCTCTAAGGCTTAATATTCAAGATGCAAATGAAATGAAGCACTGGTAGAATGATTCTTACTTAACAAAAGAAGATTTACTTAATAATAACAGAGAAAGTAGGTCCAATCAAAGTACAATAAATATACTTCTCCTCACCTTGGTCTGGCAGGATAAGATGTAATGATTTCTGCAGAGCCAATATATTCCCAAAATCTGAAGGGTAGTGGCTCTTCATAGGCTGGATTTTTTTACTAGGACTAAGAAGCTTCCATCGTGGCTTCTTTGAATCTTAACTCTTCATGGTGACAAAGAATTGGAAACTAAAAGAATGCCTATCAATTGAAAATGACTCAACAAATTATGCTACATGAATATAATAGACTACTGCTGAAAGAAATGATGAAAATAATGATATCAATGAAACTTGGGAAGAAACATAGGAACTGAAGCAATGAATCAAGTAAAACCATGAAAATAATTTATGCTTATTAACAACACTGTTTTAAAAAAAAAAAAAAAGACTTTTTAAAGACTTAAAAGGACTGTATAAAAATTTTGAAAGATTCACAATCTCTCATCAGTGTACTGATTGACCCTGATTCCAGAGCACTAGATATGAAGGAGATTATCTATTACCAGACAAAAAGGTATTAGGTTCAAAATTCGGAATAAGACATATTTTTGGATAAGGCTGAAGTGGAATTTTTAAGTGTGTGGCTATGCATTTTTTTTTATTTAGAATTTTTTTCCCACAGTATATATGCATGAGTAATTTTTTATAACATTATCCCTTGTATTCATTTTACCAAATTATCCCCCCTCTCCCTCCACTCCCTCCCCCCGATGACAGGCTATACATATTTGTTACAAGAGTATCTATTAATTTTCATGAAGAGTTGGGAAGAAGAAAGAAAAATCCTTGTTATAGGAAAAAAAATTTAAAGGATATTTAAAATATTTATTGAACTATTTCATATGTTATTTAAAATGTTTACTGAATAAATTTTCAGATAGTACAATAAATTCTTCCCCCACTTTTACAGAAGACATTATTCTTCCAATCCTTCAGGCTTATGCAAACTAGTAGTCATCTCTAGACTCACTATTTCTCATCCCATCCACTCCCATTTCCAAGACATTGCCAAGACCTATTTCACCTTTGCAACATCTCTTAAATACATTCCCATCTCTCCTCTGACAATGCCACCACTCTAATGCAGGCTCTCACTCACCTCACACTAAGCCTCCTGGTGAGTCTGCCTGATTCAAGTTTTTCTCCACTTGAAGCTATCCTTTATTCACTCATTAAAATGATTTTCCTAAAATGCAGGTTCAATCATGCCGGTTCTTTGCAATAAATTCGAATGGTTTTCTTTTGTCTCCAGGAGCAAATACAAAAACTTTTGTGGCATTCAAAGACCTTCAAAATCTATCCCCTTCCTATCTTTCCAGTTTTCTTACACTTTATTCTTTAATGCCTATCATTTGATCCAGTGACACTGGCATCCTGGCTATTTCACAATTTATTTCTTCTGAGTATTTGATTAACTGATTGAAATTATCCATTTCTACACTTATTATATAAGTAGAGACCCATGATTTCACTAGTGTAATGAACTCTAGGTGAAAAACTACCTGCATGCATGCAGATCAGCACCTACTCTTTTCCTTGGAGTCTTAAAGAATTTGGAAGGTGGTAGAAGAAAGATGGTGGTAAAAAACTTTTTATCATATCCCCCACACTTCCTCAATCAGGATCTAAAACTGCTGGACATGCAATTCTGATTAGAAAAAAACAAAAAGAAGTCCTAGTGAATCATTTTTCCAGGGTAGTGTGACTTAAGGAGGCACAGAAGTTGGCAAACATTAGGCAAACATTCCTGATCAGGAAAATACCATGGAAGCAGAAGTGGGGAGCAGTGCATTGCTCAGGGATAGAAAGAGGGTCAAGCCTCATTTCTAACATATATAGAGAATTGACTCAAATTAAGAATTCAACCAATTTTTAAAATTAATTTTATAATTATAAATTTTTGACAGTACATATGCATGGGTAATTTTTTTTTTACAACATTATCCCTTGTATTCACTTTTCCAAATTTTCCCCTCCTTCCCTCTACTTCCTCCCCTAGAAGACAGGCAATCCCATACATGTTAATTGTGTTATAGTATATCCTAGATACAAAATTTCTTGTTGCACAGTAAGAATTGGTATAAGTAACCTGGGTAGAAAGACAATAGTGCAAACATTTTACACTCAATTCCCAGTGTTCCTTCTCTTGGTGTAGCTGTTTCTGTCCATCATTGATCAACTGGAACTGAATTAGATCTTTATGTTGAAAATATCCACTTCAATCAGGATATATCTTCATACAGTATCGTTGTTGAAGTGTATAGTGATCTCCTGGTTCTGCTCATTTCACTCATCACCAATTCATGTAGTCAACCAATTTTCTAATTGATAAATGGTCAAAGGATATGAACAATTTACAAATGAAGAAACCATTTCTAGTCATATAAAAAGGTGTTCTAAATCACTATTGATCAGAGAAATGCAAATTAAGACAACTCTGAGATACCACTACATACCTTTCAGATTGGCTAAGATGACAGGAAATGATAATGACAAGTGTTGGAGGGGATGTGGGAAAACTGGGACACAAATACATTGTTGGTGGAATTGTGAATGGATTCAAGCATTCTGGAGAGCAACTAGGAACTATGCCCAAAGTGTTATCAAACTATACATACCCTTTGATCCAGAAGTATTACTACTGGGCTTATATTCCCAAAGAGATCAGAGAGGAGGGAAAGGGACCCACATGTGCAAAAATGTTTGTGGGAGCCTTTTTTGTAGTGTCAAGAAACTAGAAATTAAGTAGTTTGGAGAATGGCTGAATAAGTTATGGTATAGGAATGTTATGGAGTATTACTATTCTGTAAGAAACAATCAGCAGGATGATTTCAGAGAGGCCTGGAGAGACTTACATGAACTGATGCTAAATGAAATGAGCAGAACTAGGAGATCATTGTACAACGCAACAAGATTATACAACGACTAATTCTAATGGATGTGGCTCTCTTCAACAATAAGATGATTCAGACCAGTTCCAATGATCTTGTGAAGAAAGCCATCTGCACCCAAAGAGAGGACTGTGGGAAGTGAGTATGGTTAACAACATTGCAGTTTCACTCTTTTTGTTGTTGTTTGCTTACATTTTATTTTCTTCATTTTTTTCCTTTTTGATTTGATTTTTCCATAGAGCAAAGGATACCCAGCAATTCCGTGAAAAGCTTCTCATAGAAGAAACAGTGCATTTGTCTAGAAGTCTACTAAAAATTCCAACCAGAAAGAAGCCAAAAGGCCAAAATGCAGGAATGTGCACCAAGAACTTTGCAGTAGGACAGTGAACAGATCTACCTCCAAATAACACCATTCTGGCTGAACTGATACCTTGAAAACTCCAAGGCAGAGCCATGAAAATGGCAAAAAAGTTGTAAAAAGACAGAAGTTCTGACTAGATATCTTATTTAGAAATATATAGAGTCCAGAATCAATAAGTCCAAAATCAAGAAGTAGGCTGGGAAAGTGAGCAAACTAAAGAAGCTGACCATAAAGGGCAGTTATGGCAAGTTCAAAATAAAAACCACGAAGAGAAGGGGCAGGGAAAGTTTACAAGCAAAGCCTTAAAGAAAAATGTAAGTTGCATACATACATAATAAGACTTCCAAGAAGAGTTGGAACAAAAGGCTTTTTCTCTTTTCTTTTTAATTTTCAAGGAAACCAGTATTTACTATCCATCAGCATTTTTCAAACACTACTAGATCATGTGGGGTAAAAGTTAAGACCATTCTGTGATAGCTCCTATGCACTCTGGTCTAAGCAGTAAGAGCTGTCAAACAGTCCTTGGTAACTGACTGAGCACTCCAATCTTCACAAGGAAACTAATGAATGAACACAGGTGGCATCCATACTCCTTTAGACCAATCAGCCACCTCCAACTGAGTAGCAGTGAATTATTGGATGGGTGGAAGAAAAAACTTATACAAACTTCTCCTTTGACATTGTCTCTTCAAGTACAGCCTTTCTAATCTCCTTAGGATCCCTGTAAAAGTAGATGTTGGGCATAACCTTCCATGAGTAGGAGATGACACCACACAGAGAGATTCACAAACTAGGATCTATCACATTAGACCTAATGAGTGAGTTCCCACATTGTAACATGAAATAACAACATGCACATAGCAAAGTGGGAGTCTCTGTTGCAAAATACAATGTTCTGGAAGTTGATATATAACACTTAAGTTAGGAGCTGTTGATATTTCCAAATAATAGTAACTAGCAAGAGGTGAGTGTTCCTAAAAGCTGCCTGGATCTGGTTAGTGAATGTGACTGATGTAAAAAGTCTAGCAATAAGTATGGTGCTGGTGGCAGCAACAAATTTTAAAATAGCTCACTGGCCAGTATTTCTGGATAAGATGACACTAACATCAGCTATATTTACAATGGCACAAGCTTCCAGTAGATGCTTTCACCAAATTCTCTTCAAGTAAATGATGCAGATGCCACCATTCTTTCTTTTGTAAATATAATGTTCCATCTGGAAATCCAAATCAATGGCACCAATTTGATTTCTGTAGCAAGGAATTTGAGGACATCCTCCTCCTTCACCTGCAAGACATCTAGGGCTCCAGACATTGTGAAAGTTTCCATTTAAAGCTATCATGGAAACCAAGGACAATACTGTATGGCAACTTCTAGGAAACATAGAAAAAAAGGAGCAAGAGTTTTATAAATGAGCTAAGAAGAACATTTTTAAGAAAATTAAATGATAGCCATAAAGAAAAGGATAGGAAAAGAGGCAAGATCTCAGAAAAAAAAAGATATGAAAGGAAGATTAAAATTCTGAATGGAGTAATTAGTATATAAGAAAATAACTCTTTTGAGGTGGAACCAAGATAGCAGAGAGGACACAAATTTCATTCTGAGCTCCCTTTTACCCTCACTAATTTACCTAATTCAGCCTCAGAAATAGTGCTTGGCTGGTAAAATACAGGAATATTGGGGGGGGGGGGGGGGATAAGAAATCACCAGCTGAAAGTAATCTGGAAGATTGCCAAAAAAGGTTTGTCCTGATCAGTGGGAGGAGGTCAGCCCAGGCAGGGAGGCAGAATACAGAGGCTAGCACACTGAACGGAATGGAGGCTGGCGGTCTCCATGGGTGGAGAATTTGCAGGGAGTACTCTACCACATGTTAGCTGCTCTGCTTTGGATGCAAAGCAATAGATCAGCAGAGAAATTACACAAAAGTAAAGTACCCCAAAACCCCAGAGTATGTGGGCCACACCCACACAGCACCAGAAGTAACTCAGCCCAATGCCAGTACACAGGCAGGGCTTTGCCCAGGGCAGTGACACTTCTGCATTGTCCCAGGGCAGCCACTGATCAACACAGCGGAGCTATTCCCAGGGAAGTATTGCTTTCAGCACAGCTGGGACTCTTCCCAGGGCAGCAACACTTCCACAACAGGTGGCTACTCTTCACAGCCCATTTGCAGGACAGCTACTGTCCATCTATCCCTGTCTGTAGAGAAAGCTGAGAACCTCCTTACCCTGATGACAGACTGAGGGCTTTTTAAAAAATAAGTAAAAAAGCCAAGCAAACTCTAACTATAGATAGTTGTTATACAGAAAGAGAGCAGATTTCCAACTCTGAGGAGACTAATAGCAGACAGTCTCCACATATTACCCCAAAGGGGGATGTAACCTGGTCCCCATCACACAAGGCTTTCCTAGAAAAAATTATAAAAGATCTTAAAAGAGGGCTAGAATAAAAATGGGGAAAGGAAAGAAAAGCTATGCAAGAGAGTACAGAAAAGGCTTATAACTAATTAAAGAAAGATTTGAAAAAGAAAACAACTCCCTGAAATGTGAAATGGAAAAGGTGAAGAATTCCCAGGGAAATAGAATTAGTGAATTGGAAAACATAAAGAACTCCCAAGAAAGTAGGATTTGTGAACTGGAAAAAGAAAATAACTCATTTAAAAAAATATTGAAATGGAAAAAAATTCCATAGAGCAAAACAACACATTTAAAAACTCAATTGAACATATACAAAAAAGAAGTAAAAAAAAATTAATGAAGAAAATAGCTCAATAAAAATCAGAACTGAACAAATAAAAATGAACAATTCCTTGACACATCAGTCAAACAAAACTAAGAAATGGAAAATAGAAAAAAAAAAAAAGGTTAAATATCTAGTTGGAAAAGCACAGACCTGAAAAATAGATCTAGGAGAGATAATCTGAGGATTATTGGACTTCCTCAAAATTATGATGAAAAAAAGAGCCTAGACACTGTTTTACAGGAAATCATCAAAGATAATTGCCCAGATGTAATAGAAGCAGAAAGTAAAATAGGCACTGAAAGAATTCATTGAACACCTTCTGAAAGAAACTCCAAAATAAAAACTCCAAGGAATATTGTGGCTAAATTTCAGAACTATCAAACTAAGGGAAAAAATACTACAAGCAGGCAGAAAAAAAAAATTTGCAAATACGGAGGAGCCAGAATAAGCATCACTCAGGATGTAGCAGCTTTCACATTAAAGGGTCAAAGGACCTGGAATATGATATTCCATAAGGCAAAAGAACTTGGAATGCAACCAAGAATACCCAGAGAAGTTGAGCATTTTCTTCCAGGGAAGAAGATGGACATTCAATGAAACAGGTGAATTCCATTTATTCCTAATGAAAAGACCAGAACCAAACTAAAAATTTGACTTCAAAATATAGGACTCAAAAGAAGCATAAAAGATAAAAAAGAACTCTTGAGAACTGTATTTCTGTTATAGGCATACATAAAGAGTGTGTGTATAATTTGAGTTTACTGTTATAATATTTTTTAAAAAGGTGAAGTAGAAGTGGAAAGGAGATTGTATCAGAAAAAGAGAAAAGGGAAGATAAAAAGAGGGAAATTACATCCCACAAAGAGGCAAAGGAAACCTATCATATCTGAGGGAATTAAGGAAGGGGGAGGAATATTGTGTGAATCTTACTCTCATCAGATTTGGCTCAAAGAGAAAATATTAGACATATCTAATTTACAAAGAAACTTCACTCACCTCATTAAAAAGTGGGAGAGGAAACTGGAAAGGGAAAAGAGTAGGCTAAATAGAAGGGAATAAAAAAAATAACAGAAAGGTACAAGAAAGGGGGAGGCACTCAAAGGGGGTGGGAGGGACTCTAAAGAGGGAAAGCTGCATGAGACAAGTTGTGCCTATAAGTTTAATAATGGGGAGGGGAGGTAAAGGGGTAAAGGAAAAGAAAAGTATAATCTGGGGATAATAAGATGGCAGAAAATGTAGAATTAATAATTTTAACTATAAATGTGAATAGGATGAACTCTCCCATAAAGCAAAGGCAGATAGCAGACTGGATCAAAAGGCAGAATCCTACAATATGTTGCTTGCAGGAAACATATTTAAAGCAGGGCAAAACATACAGAATAAAGGTAAAAGTCTGGAGCAGAATCTATTATGCTTCAGGTAAAGTAAAAAAAGCAGGGGTAGCCATCCTGATCTCAGATCAAGCAAAAACAAAAACTGATCTAATTAAAAGAGATAAGGGAAGGAAACTATATCTTGCTAGGGGGTAGCATAGACAATGAAGCAATATCAATACTAAACATATATGCAGTGGTGTAACATTTAAATTTTTAAAAGACAAATAAAGAGAGTTGTAAGAAGAAACAGACAGCAAAACTATAATAGTGGGAGATCTCAACCTTGCACTCTCAGAATTAGATAAATCAAACCACAAAACAAATAAGAATTCCCCCCCCTCCCGAGGTTGGGGTTAAGTGACTTGCCCAGGGTCACACAGCTAGGAAGTGTTAAGTGTCTGAGACCAGATTTGAACTTGTGTCCTCCTGAATTCAGGGCTGGTGCTCTATCCACTGTGCCACCTAGCTGCCCCCAAGAAAAAGAAAAACTAAAGAGGTAAATAGAATATTAGAAAAATTAGTATGATAGACCTTTGCAGAAAACTGAATGGAGAAAAAAGGAGTATACTTTCTTCTTAGCAGTTCATGGAAGCTATACAAATATTGACCACATATTAGGACATAAACACCTCAAAATCACATTCACTATTTCTGCCTTTTTGCATTTATTCTTTTCAGATCACAATGCAATAAAAATTACATTCAATAAAAAGCTAGTGGAAAATAGACCAAAATGTAATTGGAAACTAAATAATCTCATCCTTAAAGAATGAAAGGGTGAAACAGCAAATCATAGACACAATAATTTCACCCAAGAGAATGACAACAATGAGACAACATACTAAAATTTGTGGGATGCAGCCAAAGCGGTAGTAAGGGTAAATTTTATATCTTTAGAGACTTACTTGAATAAAATAAAGAAACAGAAGGTCAATGGATTGGGATTGTAACTTAAAAAGCTAGAAAAGAGCAAATTAAAAACCCCCAATCAAATACTACTCTTAAAATTAAAAGGAGAAATTAATAAAATTGAAAGTAAAAAAACTTAAATTAATAAATAAAACTAAGAGTTGGTTTTATGAAAAAACCAACAAAATAGATAAACCTTTGGTAAATTTTATTAGAAAAAGGAAGAGGAAAATCAAATTGTTGGTCTTAAAAATGAAAAGGGAGAACTTTCCACCAATGAAGAGAAAATTAGAGCAATAATTAGAAATTACTTTGCCCAACTTTATGCCAATAAATTTGAGAACCTAAGTAAAATGGATGACTACCTTCAAAAATATAGGCTGCCCAGATTCACAGAGGAGGAAGTAAATTGCTTAAATAGTCCCATTTCAGAAAAAGAACTACAATAAGCTATTAATCAACTCCCTAAGAAAAAATCCCCAGGATTTACATGAGAATTCTATCAAATATTTAAAGAAGAATTAACTCCAATGTTATATAAACTATTTGAAGGGAATGAAGGAGTCCTACCAAACTTCTTTAATGACATAGACATGGTACTGATACCTAAACCAGGTAGGTTGAAAACAGAGAAAGAAAATTATAGACCAATCTCCCTAATGAATATTGATGCTAAAATCTTAAATAAAATATTAGCAAAAAGACTACAGAAAATCCTCCTCAGGATAATACACCATGACCAAGTAGGATTTATACCAGGAATGCAGGGTTGGTTCAATAATAGGAAAGCTATTAGCATAATTGACTATATCAATAACCAAATTAACAAAAACCATATGATCATCTCAATAAATGCAGAAAAAGCATTTGATAAAACCCAACACCCATTCCTATTAAAAACACTTGTGAGTATAGGAATAAATGGACTTTTCCTTAAAATAGTCAGGAGCATCTATTTAAAACCATCATTAAGCATCACATGTAATGGGGATAAACTAGAACTATGCCCATTAAGATCAGGAGTGAAACAAGATTGCCCACTATCACCATTATTATTCAATGTAGTATTAGAAATGCTAGCTTCAGCAATAAGAGTTGAGAAAGAGAATTAGAGTAGGTAATGAGGAAACCAAATTATCTCTATTTGTAGATGACATGATGGTATACTTAGAGAACCCCAGAGATTCTACTATTAGAAATAATCCATATCTTTAGCAAAGTTGCAGGATACAAAATAAATCCATATAAATCATCAGCATTCTTATATATCACTAACAAAATCCAACAGTTAGAGATAAAAAGAGAAATTCCATTTAAAGTAATTGCCAATAATATAAAATATTTGGGAATCTATCTGCCAAGGAAAAGTCAGGAACTATATGAGCAAAACTACAAAACACTTTCCACACAAATGAAGTCAGATCTAACCAACTGGAAAAATATTAAGTGCTCTTGGATGAGTCGGGTAAATATAACAAAGATGACAATACTCCCTAAACTAATCTTTTTATTTAGTGCTATACCAATCAGACTCACAAAAAAACTATTTTAATGACCTAGAAAAAATAACAAAATTCATCTGGAAGAACAAAAGGTCGAGACTTTTAAAGGAACTAATGAAAAAAA
Organism: Sminthopsis crassicaudata; assembly: GCF_048593235.1. Classification (NCBI taxonomy): domain Eukaryota; kingdom Metazoa; phylum Chordata; class Mammalia; order Dasyuromorphia; family Dasyuridae; genus Sminthopsis; species Sminthopsis crassicaudata. The sequence goes on along the minus strand of NC_133621.1, from coordinate 240,135,683 downwards.
AAATCAAATGAAGGTGGCTTAGCTGTACCTGATTTAAAACTATATTATAAAGCAGCGGTCACCAAAACCATTTGGCATTGGCTAAGAAATAGACTAGTTGACTAGTGAAATAGGTTGGGTTCACAGGGCAAAACAGTCAATAACTTTAATAATCTTGTGTTTGATAAACTCAAACACCCCAGCTTTGGGATAAGAATTCACTGTTTGACAAAAACTGCTGGGAAAATTGGAAATTAGCATTGCAGAAACTAAGCATTGATCCACACTTAACACCATACACCAAGATAAGGTCAAAATGGGTTCATGATCTAGGCATAAAGAATGAAATTATAAATAAATTAGAAGAACATAGGATAGTTTACCTTTCAGACCTGTGGAGGAGGAAGGAACTTGTGATAAAAGAAGAATTAGAGAGCATTATTGATCACAAAATGAAAGTTTTGATTATATCAAACTAAAAAGCTTTTGTACAAACAGAACTAATACAGCCAAGAGTAAAAGGGAAGCAATAAACTGGAAAAATATTTTTACAGTCAAAAATTCTGATAAAAGCCTTATTTCCAAAATATATAGAGAATTGACTCTATAAGAAATCAAGCAATTCTCCAGTTGATAAATGGTGAAAGGATATGAACAGACAATTTTCAGATGAAGAAATGGAAACTATTTCTAGCCATATGAAAAGATGCTCCAAATCATTAATAATAAGAGAAATGCAAATTAAGACAACTGAGATACTATGACACTTGTCAGATTGGCTAGGATGACAAGGAAAGATAATGCTGAATGCTGGAGAGGATGTGGGAAAACTAGGACACTGATCATTATTGGTGGAATTGTGAATTAATCCAACCTGGAGAGCAATTTGGAACTATCCCAGCCATTTATGGGCCTCAGAAGAGCACTAGCACAGTAAAGGGCAAAAATCAAGGGCTTTCAACCACCAGTACAAGAAGCTTTAGACAGCGCCTCTTCTACCTCAGGAGCAGATCTTAACTTAAAAAGTAATAAAATAAGCTGGAAAGATATGAGGGGAAAAACAAAAACAAACAAAAAAGAACCCAGTCATAGAAAGTTATTATGGTATCAGGGAAGATCAAGACACAAATTTAGAAAAGGACCAAATGTCCTTTTGTCAGACAGGCAAAGCCTCAGAAGAAAAAAAAAAAAAAAAGTCCCACAAAAGAGCTCTTGAAAGAGCTTTAAAAAGAGTTTAAAACCAGGAAAAAACAGGAAGAAGAAACATTATGGGGAAAACATGACAGAGATGCAAGAAAATACTGAAAATGTCTTGATAAAAGAAGCACAAAAAATGGAAAAAGATGTACAAAAATTTACAGAAGAAAACAATTTTTTAAAAAATCGGCCAAATGGAAAAGATTTAAAAAGCTACTTAAAGAAAATAATTCCTTAAAAATTAGAATTGTATAAGCAAAAATTAATGACTCCATGAAATAACAAATATCAATCAAATAAAATCAAAAGAATTAAAGAAGAGAAGAAAATGTGAATCCCTTCAAAGGGGAAAATGGCCATTCAATGAATTATAAGGTTTTCAAGTTTTCCTGGTAAAAAGTCCAGAACTGAACAAAAACATCTAATTTCCAACTTCAAATTTCAAGAAAAGTATTAAAAGATAAAAAGGAAAAAGAAAACATTAAGGGATTTATTACATCTTGTAGCAAGCTGTTGTCTCCAGAAGCTGCCGGATCGCTCTCTGGGAAGAGATCTGCTGTGTCTACTCAAATCTCTCAGACAGATTCTTCTTCCTGTAGTGAACCGTTGTCTCCAGGCAGTTGCTGTTAACTCTTGTCCAGAGAAGTGACTTCCCTTCCTGCAGAGAGCCCCGTCAGGCCTGATGTAATGCAGAGACCTCTCCTATCTCTGGGAGTCCTCTCTTTTATTCTCCCAGAAAATGGGCGTGGGATAATGCAAGGGCTTCTGGGAAGAACCACCTCAGCCAATGAGCCTGCTCCTTCCATCAAGTCAACCTGAGTTCTCACCTTGTAATTGTCCAACCTGAATTCTCACCTTGTCACCATCCAGACAACCCGAGTTCTCACTTAGTAATCCTAACATCTCCCCCTTTCTTTTGATTTAGAACATAGGACAGTCATGATCTTGAAACATAAATCCATCAATATGGGAAGTATTACACATAATTACATAAATTACATAAGCACATAGTAACATAGTAACATAATACATTCTAGAAGTATATGACAAATAACATAATCAAATAATCATAAATTGAAAATTTATAAATGTCCATAAGTCCATTGTCCATTAGTCTCATCTTGTGTGAGGAAGTCCCATGATTCCTGCTGGTTTTTAAAGTTCTTTAACAGTCTTCTTATTATCCATGCTCTTTCAGTGTCAGATGTTTCTTAGATCTTCTCCTTTATTTTGAGGTCTTTCTCTTTTTCTGTCTCTCTCTGATGGACAAGCCGAATATGACTCGTTGGCACCCATCTGATTCCTTCTCCTGCTGAAGAAATACAAGCAAACCCTCTCTCCCAGGCAGTTAACCTATCTAATTATTACCTTCTATTTACCACTTTCTAATTCTCTTCTCATCATCTGGCAATTACATTGGAATTGTTTGCACTGGACACAGCCCTGTTGGTTTAAAAGGCCTGTATTCTCCCCAAGTGTAATCCATTTTTGCAATCTGATTGCCTTTTGACTCACTTATCAGGTAATCCCTTTCTGCCATGTGATTGCTTTTCTGCTGATTGATTAAATCATAGTCCTGACCTTCTAAAGGTTCTTTGGGTGTAGCATTAGCTGCCATCATACCCCAAGTCTTTTTTGCCTGGGGCCCTGGACCTGGGCCCCTAATCCCGTTTCCCTGAATTATTCTACACTCTGATGCCCAATGGAGTCCTCTGTTGCATTTTGGACATGGGGTTTTAGGTCTTCTCTCACCCTGTCTTCTCACTGTATCTCCATACCTACACTGAGCTCTTAGATGTCCAATTTTTCCACATTGAAAACATCTCCGAGTTTCTCTAGAAGGCCCTTGCCAGGAGGGACCCTGTCTTTCCACGTTCATCATTGTCCAGGTGTAAAAAGCATTTGTTCCCACTGTAGCACAGCGTCTTATGATCTCCTCTAAAGGAGCATCTTTGTCTAATCCCCATATAATTCTTTTGCAAATCTCATTGGCATTTTCCTTAGCCAGATGTCTGGTCATTATTTCTGTAGCTGCATTTTCTCCAATAGTTCTTTTGACAGCAATTTGCAAACGTCCCACAAATTCTGCAAAAGGTTCATTGGGACCTTGCTGTATTTTAGTGAAAGCCTCTCCGCGATCTTTCTGTCCAGGGAGGACACCCCAAGCTTTTATTGCAGCCTTAGCAATTTGTTCATATATTGTCATGGTATAATTAATCTGTTCTGAATTCTCTCCATACTGACCTTCACCAGCTAAGTGCTCAAAAGTGAATTGTGTGTTAACTCCTATTTCCAAATTGCATCTGACTTGAATTTTACATAATTCATGAAATTCTGCAAGCCATAATAAATTTTCTCCAGGTTCCAGACATGTCCTTGCTATGGATTTCCAATCATTTGGGGTTAGGACTTCATAAGACAAACCATCTAGTAACATTTTGACATAAGCTGATGTAGCCCCATAAAGGGTACAACCTTTTTTCAAATCCTTAATTTTATTCAAATCTAAAGGTGCATATCTTCTCCTTTTTTTACCTACAGAGTCAATATTTTCAATCACAGGATATGCATGTATAAAATCACTCATATCCTGTCCTTCTCTCTTAGCTTTAACCAATGCTTTTTCTAATCTTGTCATAGGCTTAGGCTGCTTCACAGGCAATTCTGTTTGTGTTTCTGTCTCTTCTCCTCCTTCTTCCTCTACCTCTGAAGGTGGGGTTGTTGTGGGCCTGTCAATAATCTGTTCTCTAGGCAGAGTTGAAGCTTCTTCAAGAGAATCATACCATAATTCCTCATTTAAATCCTCTTGCTCTAGGGCAAGATCTTGATCTTTCCTTTTTTCCTCACACTTCCTCCTCTGTTCATTTTTAAAACTTTTCCTTCTCCTACAACTTGCTTGATAGTTTAAGGCTAATTGAACTATGTTGTAGATATAAAATACTTCTGCAGAAATTGAACGAGGCCCATTTTTTGCATGAAATTCTTTCATTTCAAATCCCACTAGCTTCCATTTATCTACATCTATCTTTTCTTCCTCTAAGAACCAAGGGGATGTGCGTCTTAATGCAGCCAAGAGTTTAGCAATCTGTACCCAGGTTACAAGTAAACTCTGCTCCTCAATTATCTTGATTATACTCTCTATAGTACCACTCCTGAATGGGGGTGGAGCTGAGGTTGCTTCTGGGGCTGGGGTTGAGTCGGCTGAGGTCCAGGGATTGAATATAGCTAACATCTGCCCCATTTCAGCTATAAGAGATTCCTGGTTTAGCCCTTAACAAGTTAAGTTCCTTATTTATCTATTAGCACGCTCACTTAATCTTTAACAAAGTTTCCTCGTTACTCACGGTTCTGTGTCAGAGAGACTGAGATCTGGATGGGAGGCTTTTCCACTGGAATCAGGACTGTGTCTGTCCCTGTTCGGGCGCCAAATTGCGAAGGTCTGGTCTAGCTCCTCTTGTCAGGATAAGCAAAAGTCCTTGCCCCACGTGTAGACGCCAATTGTAGCGAGCTGTCGTCTCTAGAAGCTGCCGGATCGCTCTCTGGGAAGAGATCTGCTGTGTCTACTCAAATCTCTCAGACAGATTCTTCTTCCTGTAGTGAACCGTTGTCTCCAGGCAGTTGCTATTAACTCTTGTCCAGAGAAGTGACTTCCCTTCCTGCAGAGAGCCCCGTCAGGCCTGATGTAATGCAGAGACCTCTCCTATCTCTGGGAGTCCTCTCTTTTATTCTCCCAGAAAATGGGCGTGGGATAATGCAAGGGCTTCTGGGAAGAACCACCTCAGCCAATGAGCCTGCTCCTTCCATCAAGTCAACCTGAGTTCTCACCTTGTAATTGTCCAACCTGAATTCTCACCTTGTCACTATCCAGACAACCCGAGTTCTCACTTAGTAATCCTAACAACATCTAAATTATTTGTATCTCTGCTTAAAGGAAAGATAATACAAGTCTCTTATAATCTGTATCACTAATATTGCAGTTAGATGGAGGGTATAAGATGATTTTGAAGGGATGTTATCTGCAATGAAGATAAACTAGAAGCCTTTCCAATAAAATTGGGGTTGAAGCAAGGATGTTAATTATCACAATTACCATTCAATATTGTTCCCAAAAGAAGCAATAAACTGGGAAATCATTTTTACAGTTAAAGGTTCTGATAAAGGCTTCATTTCTAAAACATATAGAGAATTGATTCTAATTTATAAGAAATCAAACCATTCTTCAATTCACAAATGGTCAAAGGATATGAACAAACAATTTTCAGAGGATGAAATTGAAATTTCTACTCATATAAAAAGGTGTTCCAAATAATTATTGATCAGAGAAATGAAAATTAATAGAACTCTGAAATAACACTATACACCTGTCAGAATGGCTAAGATGACGGGAAAAGATAATAACAAATGTTGGAGGAGATGTCAGGAAACTGGGACACTGATGCACTGTTGGTGGAGTTGTGAACAGATCCAACCATTCTGGAGAGCAATTTGGAAGTACGCTCAAAAAGTTATCAAACTGTGCATACTCTTTGATCCAGAAGTGTTACTACTGGGCTTATATCCCAAGAGAGTAAAGAAAGTAAAGGGACCTGCATGTGCAAAAATGTTTGTGGCAGCCCTTTTTGTAGCGACTAGAAACTGGAAATTGAATGGATGCCCATCAATTAGAGAATAGCTGAGTAAATTGTGGTGTATGAATGTTATGGAATATTATTGTGTAAGAAATGACCAGCAGGATGAATACAGGGAGGCTTGGAAAGACTTAAATAAACTGATGCTAAATGAAATGAGCAGAACCAAGAGATCATTATACACTTCAACAACAATATAATATGAAGATCAATTCTGATGGAAGTGGCTATCTTAGGCAATGAGATGATCCAGATCAGTTCCAATTGATCAGCAATGAGCAGAACCAGCTAAACCCAGTGAAAGAACACTGGGAAATGAGTGTGGACCACAACAAAGCATTTCCACTCTTTCTGTTATTGTTTGCTTTTTTGTATTTCTTTCCCCATAGTGGGCCAGAACTTGAAACAAGGCACTAAGTCACTGGACTTAATAGAGACAATGCTTATGTACTTAGTTCACACCCTTAGAGTTCACATCTTTGAGAGGGTTCACACATTAAGAGTTCACACTGTTAGAGAGCATTTATAAGCTAGGAGCATCAACTAGGATTGACTTTGGGAGATTCACAAGTCAGAAGCCCACAAGCCCACTCTCTTGGAAGCAGAGTCAGATTCAGTCCAACTTCCACCTTTGTGCTGACTTGAGGCTTTGGTTTCAGAAGGAGCTAGAGGCAGAAGCTGGAAGAGACAAAGGACTAGCGGCAAGAGCTCTCAGAACCAAGGAGAGAGATAGGCCTCTATTAATGCTAACTGGGCCCCAGGAAAAGATTCAATACTTTGAAAGAGAAAATAAAGAATTTGGACTTTAACTCCTGGCTTTTATTTGGGGTGATTACTCTGAACTGAAACTAAGGCTGTTCCCAGAAGCCACCCAAGAAACCTGCTCCCAAAAAACAATATATTTTAGAGAAGAGAACATTATACTTCCCAGGTTATTTTTACCTTCTTTCTAAATCTGATTTTTTTCTTGTGGAACAAGATAACTGTATAAATATGTATACATATGTAAGGATCCTTTAAATGGGTAGCCACAGCACAACAGGAGATTGAGTGGCCCAGAAGTAATCTCTGTGGATATAGGACTGCCCTTTGGGTGGGATCCTGGCCATATTGAGATAGCTTCGTAGTGGGTGACAGCTCTCTTGATGATCGGCTGTGTGTGTGACCTCATAGGCCCTTTATAAGCCCACTGCAGGCAACAAGTCACTCTCTTTAACCTGGCTCCCTAGCCTGGGGTAGCTGAACCAAGCTGATGGATAGCCCAGAGAGGTAAGGAGTTTGGTAGTGAACACGTGCATCTTCGGACCAGGTATTCACTAGGGAGTTAACAAGTCAGGCCATTAAGTCACAGCATTATGTGAGTAGGTATAATAAAGGCTTTTAAGTTTACATGTATCTATTCTTGAGCGTGCTATTGGTTATTAAACTACCATTCAAGAAATTGTGATCAGAGACCTTTGAAGGCCTCAGAGGAGGCGAGCTGGGTAGAGTTGACACTGCAAAGGTCAGTGGTCAAAGGTACTCTGTTGGGCCTAGGACAGATTGGTAATAGTAACTGCTAGGAGAGCATGTTACATAAATATTTTGTATTTAACATATACTTTAACATGTTTAACGTATATGGGATTGCTTGGCATCTAGGAGAAGGGATGGAGAGAAGGAGGGGAAAAGTTGGAACTGAAGTTTTTGCAAGGGTCATTGTTGAAAAATTACCCATGGAAGTGAATGTAAATTGCTAGGACTACTATCTACCCAGGTTACTTATACCTTCGGAATCTAATACTTAATGTGCAACAAGAAAATGGTATTTACACACATATATTGTATCTAGGTTATACTGTAACATATGTAAAATGTATGGGATTGCCTGTCATCAAGGGGAGAGAGTAGAGGGAGGGAGGGGGTAATTTGGAAAAATGAATACAAGGGATAATATCATGAAAAAAAAATTACTCATGCATATATGCTGTGAAAAAAATTATAAATTAAAAAAAAAAAGAAAAATTACCCATGCATATGTTTGCCAATAAAAAGCTATAACAAGAAATTTGTAATTTAAGAAAAAAAAAGAAATATTGTTCCCAAAATGTTACCTATAGCAGTAAAACAAGGAAAATAAAAAGTAATAAGCACAAAGAAAATAAGCATTTGTAGATGATATGACAATTTACTCAGAGAACTGACTAAAATACTAATCAAAACAATCAACAACTTTAGCAAAGTTGTTGAATGCAAAGTAAGCTTATAAAAATTGTCATCATATTACCAAGAAAATAAATATTTAAAATTTATAAGATAAATTTAAAACTATTTAAAACAACCATGGACAATATAAAAGACTTGAGAATTTACCTGCCAAGAAACCAGAAACTATTATGATACAATTGCAAAAGCCTTAACACAAACAAGTGAAGAAATATTACTTGCTCATGGATGAACAAAAGCCATATCACAAAAAATTACAATTCTACCAAATTAGTTTATTTAGTCTGTATCATGCCAATCAAACTACCAAAGAATTACCAAAAAGTAGTGAGAAAATTCACCTGGAAGAACACATGGTCAAGAATATAAAGGGAACATTTTTTAAAATGAGAAGGAAGTGGGCCAATAGTACCATATCTCAAACTATGTGATATAACAATATTTTTATTAAAATGTTTTTTTCACTTATTAACTTTTTAAGTTAATTTTATAATTATATATATTTTTGACAGTATATATGCATGAGTCAGTAGTGCTAATATTTTACATTCAATTCCCAGTGCTCCTTCTCTGGGTGTAGTTGTTTCTATCCATCATTGATCAGCTGGAAGTGAGTTGTATCTTCTTTATGTTGAAGATATCCACTTCCATCAGAATATATCCTCATACAGTATTGTTGCTGAAGTGTATAGTGATCTTCTGGTTCTGCTCATTTCACTCAGCATCAGTTCATGCAAGTCTCTCCAAGCCTTTCTGAATTCATCCTGCTGGTCATTTCTTACAGAGCAATAATATTCCATAGCCTTCATATACCACAATTTACCCAATCATTCTCTAATTGATGGACATCCATTCATCTTCCAGTTTCTAGCCACTACGAAAAGAACTGCTACAAACATTTTGGCACACACAGGTACCTTCCCCCTCTTTAGTATTTCTTTGGGATATAAGCCCAGTAGTAGCACTGTTGGATCAAAGGGTATGCACAGTTTGATAACTTTTTGGGCATAGTTCCAGATTGCTCTCCAGAATGGCCGGATTCTTTCACAACTCCACCAACAATGTATTAGTGTCCCAGTTTTCCCACATCCCCTCCAACATTCATCATTATTTGTTCGTGTCATCTTAGCCAATCTGACAGGTGTGTAGTGATATCTCAGAGTTGTCTTAATTTGCATTTCTCTGATCAGTAGTGATTTGGAACACTCTTTCATATGAGTGGATATAGTTTCAATTTCACCCTCTGAAAATTGTCTGTTCATATCCTTTGACCATTTATAAATTGGAGAATGATTTGATTTCTTATAAATTAGGATCAGTTCTCTATATATTTTGGAAATGAGACCTTTATCAGAACCTTTAACTGTAAAAATATTTTCCCAATTTGTTACTTCCCTTCTAATCTTGTTTGGATTAGTATTGTTTGTACAGAAACTTTTTAGTTTATCAAAATGGTTTTGCACTGAGTAAGAAATAAAGAAGCTGATCAGTGAAACAGACTAAGTACAAAATGTCGAAAAACAAATACGCAAAGTAACTTTGATAAATTCAAATACCCCAGCTTTCAGTCAAGAATGCACTGACAAAAACTGTTAACAATAATGCAAAGTATTCTATTGGAAAGTAGATCTAGAATAATATCTCTTGCCATATGCCAAGATAAGCTCAAAATAGGTACATGATTTAGACATAAAATATGACATTAAAATAAATTAGAGGTGCATCAAAGAAATTACCTGTCAGATCTATGAGGTGGAGATTTTATGAACAATGAAGAAATGGAAAAATTCACAGGAGGCAAGATGAATAATGATGAACATATAAAATTAATAATGTTTTATATAAAGAAAAATACAGAATAATTAGAAGAAAAACAGGAAATATATAACAAAGGTCTAATTTCTAAGACATACAGGATTTGTAAGAATAAAAGTCATTCCCCAACTGATGGTTGAAGGATATGAATAGACAATTTTCAGAGGAAGACTGACCATGTGAAAAATACGCTACAAATCACTAATAGTTAGAGAAACATACTTTTTTTTTTTACAAAAAAAAACCAAAAAAACCAATGTTCACAGTTTACACTCATTTCCCAGTGTTCCTTTTCTGGATGTAGCTGATTCTGTCCATCACTGATCAATTGGAATTGGATTAACTCTTCTCTATGTTGAAGATAACCACTTCCATCAGTATACATCCTTATACAGTATCATTGTTGAAGTGTATAATGATCCCCTAGTTCTGCTCATTTCATTCAGCATCAGTTGATGTAAGTCTCTCCAAGCCTCTCTGTATTCTTCCTGTTGGTCATTTCTTACAGAACAATAATATTCCATTACATTCATATACCATAATTTACCCAACCATTCTCCAGTTGATGGACATCCATTCATTTTCCAGTTTCTAGCCACTATGAAAAGGGCTGCCACAAACATTTTGGCACATACAGGTCTCTTTCCCTTCTTTAGTATTTCCTTGGAATATAAGCCCAGTAGTAGCACTGCTGGGTCAAAGGGTATGCACATTTTGATAACATTTTGGGCATAATTCCAGAGAGAAACACAAATTAATACAACTTTTAGCAGCACTTTAAACTTTCAGATAAGCCAGGACAACAAATGAGGAAAATAACAAATGCTAGAGGGGCTATTGGAGAACAGATAAGTTAATATGGTAAGTACTTTTTTTTTTTAAGTTGTGAGCTATACTAACCATTTTAGAAAGTAATTAAGTAATATGCCCCAACAGGTACTGAACTTGTATCCCTGTGTAGTGATACCTCTACTAGACACATACACCAAACAGATCAAAAGAGGAAAAAGAAGCATATATTTTAAAAAATGTTTATAGAAGCTTTTTCAATACGTGGTGGCAAAGAATTAAAAGCAAAAGATATTCCCAACAATTGGGGAATGGCTAGAGAAATTAATACAATGGAATACTATTGTTCTGTAAAAAATTATGAAGGGGATAGTTTTAGAAAAAACATGGAAAGATTTGCATGTACTGATACAAAGGAAACAATTTATACACTAACAACATTATAAAAATAATCAAATTTTTAAAAATTAGAAACTCTGATTAACAACATACTTTACTATAACACATTTAAAATTACACTTCCAAACTTCTAGATAGAGAGCTGATGGATTCAGAGTGCAGATTGAAACCTATTTTCTTCTTTTTTTCTTGCTCATACATTCATTGATTCATTCTTTCAGATATGGCTAATGACAGAATTTGTTTTCGAGATGATACATATTTGTAATGGGTTTCTCAACTGGGTCAGGAAAAGGAAAAAGAAAATTCAGAACTGAAAATAAAATGAAATAATTTTAAAAAGCATTTCCAGTGACACAAAAGATTGTGTGATATACGTAGAGATATAAATCCATCCTGTAGTTATGCGTAGAGATATAAATCCATCCTGTAGTGGAGATGGAAATTGAACCTAAGATTCTCCTGATTAAAAAGAACAATAATTTTGATATTAAAATATTGAAAAAACAAATCCAGATAGTTTCCTGATAAATACATATGTTTATTGATTTCTTAAAACCTGACATTTATCTATGGTTAATTTGAACAACTTAAATAGCTATAATTATAAAACATGGTGTGATTGATCATATGGCTAGTATGAGATACATATAGCAAGTAATGCTATTGTACATAACACAAATTTTCAGTTTTATTACTTTCTATATGCTTCATTCACATACTTTCTCAATATTCTTCACCCAGTGGAGAGACATTCTCCAGGGAGAAAAATAATGAAATGTTATTCCTTAATGAATCAGTCATTTTTAAAGCATATTTTATATTTAATAATATAGCATATATTATATTTATGTATTTATGTATATATATAAAGCATATATTATATTTAAATAAAGCATTATATAAAGCTTATTTCATATTTAGTTTTAAAAATACAGTCTAGTTCATAAGCCCTGTAAACTAACCTTACTTTTATTTAGTGACTACATTCTAATGTTTGGGAAAGTTAGCTGGCAGCAGAATCCTATCATTCATTCATTATATATTTAGTCTGTCCTTAATTTAATTTTTAACCCAAAGATAAAAAAACTGGGGGCAAATTTCCAGAATAGTAATTATAATGTAGATACAAAGGTCACCCAAACACCTCTCTCACCACTCTCACTTCTCAGGAGGGGAGGAAAAAACTTCTCAAAGAATCTTTTGGATAATTCTTTCTCCAAAAAATTTCCTAACTCCAATTTTCTTAAGGTCAATTAAGAAACTTTTATGTTATTCTCTACTAACTGTAGATACTTTTTTTTTCAATTGAGATACCTTTTGTATATACTGTACTAATCTTTTGAGATGTTATAATAGCTCTTTCATGTATCAGTTGCATGACCTTGAATAAATCAATTACCCGTTTCGAGAAATAAAAACAACCCAATGACATAGGGCTCTCAAGGTGATCAAATAAGAAAAAGCTTGTAAAAGAGCTCAATGCTCATAAAATGCTATAAAAATATTTTTTTTACAAATCTGAGGAGAAACTTTATGCAAGCAGGTTACTCATTCAACAAAGTAGCTTTCTTCTTTTTACATTTTGAGGCAAAGAACCTAGAATTTCTCTATCACTTTTCCTCTTCTGATTTACAAAATATAGTTTTTAAATTTTGTTTTAAAGAAACAGATTTCACTAGACAAAGTGGATAGATCAGAAAGAAGAATAGGACTTAGGTAAACATGTTCTTCATTTTATGTTCTATATTCTTCAACTTATACTAAAGAGTATTGATTTATCAATTTATCAATTAAAGCTTTTAAGTCACTAAGTAGAACTTAGAACAAACCCATAATCAGATACTAAAAACTGCTCTAATCAGTGGCAAAAAAAAAAAAAAAAAAAGAATTTAGTTTTTTCCCTTCATCTATCTTTTATTGCTAACTTGGATATTAATAAAAGTCATAATAAATTATTTGCTCAAACTCGTTCTTAAAACAATACTGCTGTTACTGGTTCTGCTCACTTTGCTCTTCATTATTTCATGCAAGTCTAACCCATGTTTTTCACAATGAATGAGTTCATCATTTCTTATAACACAGTAGTATTCCATCACAATCATATACCACAACTTGTTCAGCCATAGCAAATAATGTGTATCCCTGAAATTTCCAGTTCTTTTCCACAAAGAGAGCTGTTATAAATATCTTAGAACATATAAGTTCTCTTCCTTTTCCCCTAGTTATCATTGGGAAGATAACTAGTATTATTATTTCTGGGTCAAAGGGTATTTGCAGTTTAATAAATTTGGGGGACATAATTCCATATTGCTCTCCAAAATGATCAATTTGAAATTTTACTGACAATGAATTAGTATCCTAATTTTTCCACATTTGCTCCAATATTTGTCATTTTTCCCCTCAACCATTTTTAGCCCATATGGTTGATATAAAAGTATGCTATCTCAAGATTTTAATTTGCATTTCTAAAATCAATAATTTTATATATAGTTTTTCATATAATTATAAATTATTTTGATTTCTTCTTCATTGGAAAACTATTCATATTTTGACCATTTATCAATTGGAAAATGACTAATATTCTTATAGATTTGATTCATTATAAATTTGAAAGCTATGAGACCTCTAACTGAGAACCTTTATAAATCACATATAAACACACATACACACAGTTTTCTGCTTTCTTTCTGATCTTGGTTACATTTGTTATTTGTATAAAACCTTTTTAATTTAACATAACCAGAATTATACCTACCTTTGATCTCTCTCTTGTTTATTCATAATATATATCACGGCCTTCTAATTTTCTTGTAATCTCTTTTTCTTTCTAGATCATATATTCACTTTGACCTTATCTTTGGGAAAATGGCTTAACATATTGGCCAGTTCCTGCCGTACTGTTTTTCCAGTTTTCCCAACAATTTTTACCAAATAATGAATTCCTATCCCAAAATCTTAAGCCTTTACAGTTGTTAAATACAAGGCTATTATAGTTATTCTATTTTATATTTTTATTTTATATCATATATATATATATATACCATATTATATATAATTATATTTTATTATATATTTCAATTAAAATTTACATTTATTAGTGGATGTAAGTTATATATCTACTCTGTACCATAGATCTACCTTCCTATTTCTTAGCCAGTATCAGGTAGCTTGATAATTGTAATTATAGTATTATTTAAGATCTGATACTGCTAAGCCTCCTTCTTTTACATAATTTTTTCATTAGTTCCTTTGATATTCTAAATCTTTTCTTCTTCCAAATGGAATTTATTATTTTTTCTAATTCAATTAAAAAATTCAATGGAATAGCATTGAATATATAAGGAAAATTGTCCTTTTTATTATACTGGCCCTGCTTACCCAAGAACAATGACTATTTCTCCAATTACCTGAATCTGATTTTATTTGTGTAAAAAGTTGTTTTTTTGTTTGTTTGTTTATATAGTCCCTGAGAGGTGACTGCCAGGTTTTATATAACTATCTAGAATTATTTTATTTTATTTAATTTATTATTTATATTTATTATTTATATTATTTTATTATTTATATTATTATATATTTATATTATATATAATATATATATTATATTTATTATTTATTATTATTATTATATTATATAATATATTATATTATATATAATATATATCATATTTATTATTATTATATATAATATAATATATTATGTTTATATTAATTTATTATTTATATTATTATATAACTATCTAGAATTATTTCAAATGCTATCTCTTCTTGCAGGTTTTTGTTTGTAATATACAAGAATGCTAATGATTTATGTGAATTGACTTTGTAGCTTGCTACTTTGCTAAAATTATTGTTTCAACCAACTTTTTAGTGGAGTCCTTGGGGATTTTCCAAATATATCATCATCTGCAAAAAAAGATTTTTTTTAATCATTTCTTTCCCTATTCTGATTCCTTTTATTTCTCCTTCTATTTCTTTTTCTTCTTGTTGCTATTGCTAAGATTTCTTTCCCCCCAAAAAAAATTTATTTTATTAAAAAAACAGAATAAGAAAAAAGGAAAAACAGAAAAGGAATAAAAAATAAAATGAAGCAAAATGAAACAAAACAAAAGAGAACATTGTCTTGTCCCCAGCAGAACATCAGGGAGGTTTCAAAATATTTAAAAACAAATACCAGTTCAAGAAAGTATACATATTAGAAGAAATTATATTAATAAGTGTCTATATTTTCTTCCTCATAAATTGTCCTTTTATTCTCTGTTGCTCACCTTTTTTACTTTATTCTTTTCCCCCTCCTCATTATCCCCAACCCTAATCAGGCTATACTTAAGAAAGGATATATTTATGCATACATATGTAGATACATACATAGACATACATGCACATACATACCCCCCATACATAAACACAGACATATCTTTCTTATCTCTCTTTAATTCTGCCACTAACTTGCCTTGCTATTACTCTTTCTACCTGTGGATCTCTCCCTTGTCTTCTTCCCACACCTTTGCATTCCTAATGCCCATATTTCTTTATAGTTGAAGGATGCTATTTCCTTCATTGTATACATGTAACATTGTCTATTTAATCCATTCATTCTTGATAGGAGTAGGTTTTTCAGAACTGAGTTCTCCTCCCCCCCACTAATGCTATGTCTATTCTTCCTCTGCACCTCACTTGTATGATATAATTATTGGTTTTATCTTAACTCTGACCCAGTCTTTCTTTTGAGTTGTCATATTATTGATGTCAATACTAAACACATGCTACAAATTTCCCATGTAAAAAAAAACATAAATAATTTATCTATGTTGAGTTCCTTGAAAATGATTTTTGATAATGGTTCTTACATGTTAAATTTTCTATTAAATTTGGGCTTGGTTAATAGAAAGTCCTGAAAATCTGCAAGTTTCCTGAATGTCCATTTTGTCCTGTTCAATATTATAGATAATTTTGTTGGATATGGTATTTTTGGTCACAGGTCTAGTTTTTTTAATTGTCAGTAGATATGATTCCAGGACCTGTGATTTTTTTTTTTTTTTTTTTTGTGGCTCCTGATAAGTCCTGTACAATTCTAATTGCAGCTCTAGTATATTTGAATTGTTTTTTTCTTGTTTTTTGGAAAATGCTTTTTTTGATCTGGGGGCTTCAAAATTTGGTGATAATGTTCCTATGTGTTTCCACAAAGGATCTTGCTGAGGTAGTGATAAGTGGATTTTTTTCTATTTCTACTTTCCTCTCATGCTATCACTTCAGGACAATTTTCTTGGATTATTTCTTGCATTATTATGCCAAGATCCTTTTTTGGGTCACAACTTTCAGGCAGTCCAATTATTTTTATATTTTCTCATGTTTATCTGTTCTTTAGATCTGTTGTTTTTCTTATAATACTTCACATTCTGTTCTATTTTTTCATTCTTTACAATCTGTTTTGTTATTTCTTAGTCTCTCATAGTTTCACTGACTTCCCTTTGTCCAAGTCTAATTTTCAAAGAGTTATTTTCATCTTTGAGAGTTTGTATCTCCTTTTCTAGTTTGTTAACTTTTTTCTTTCATAATTTTCCTGGTTTTGTTGAATGTCTTTTTTATTTTTTCGTTTTAAGTTTTTTAGTTTTTCCTCAATATCTTTCATTTGATTTTAAAATTCCTTTTTACATTCTCTCTGGGCAGGAAGTCATTTCTCGTTATTCTTTGGGGTAGAAGACTTTTTGAACTTCAGTGTCCTCTAAAGCAAACCCTGGTCTTCCCTGTTCCCATAGTATTTATTTGCCAGTTCATTTTTTTTTTTTTTAATAAAAGGCATTAGTGCAAGTGTCTCTGGCTTCACTTCAGCTCTCCCCTCTGACCAGGAACACCAAACCTTTAATAGAAATGAGTGTTGTACTTTATCAAAGACTTTTTTTGCACCTATTGATATAATCTTGATTTTTAAGAATTATTATTTATATAACTAATTATATCAATAGTTTTCCTTATATCAAACAATTTTCTCATTTCTAGCATAAATTCCACTTGGATAAAATGTATAATCTTTGTAATATGTTGTGATGTTTTAGTTAGCATTTTACTTAGGATTTCTGTCACAAGCCTCAAAAGTTTTTGGAAGAACTTAAAAAGAAATTTAAAAATCAAATAAAAGAGATCAAGGAGAAAAGAGAATATTATGAAAAGAAAGTTAATTAGTTGGAGAAAGAGGTACAAAATCTTAAGGAGAAAATAACTCATCGAAACTAGAATTGGCAAGAGGAATCAAATAACTGTCAAACACCAAGAAATAATAAAACTAGAAAAAATAGAAGAGAACATAAAAGCTGATCTGGAGAACAGATTAAGGAGAGACAATGTAAATATTGTCAGCATCATAAGAAATTATTAAAGAAAATTGTCCTGATGTTCTTGAATAAGAGGGTAAAGTAGAAATAGAAAAAAAAATTGGGAAAATTGGGGGAAAATCTCTTTTAAAGAGATCCCAGGAACAAAGCTTGCAGAGATATCATAGTCAAGTTTCAAACCTCCCAGATTAAGGAGAAAATACTCTGAGCAACAAGGGAAAAAAGAAATTTAAATACTGTAAAAATACATCAGTATTTTACAAGTCCTCACAGCTTCTACACTAAAAGACCATAGTCTTGGAACATTACATTTCAAGGAGTAAAATAGCTGGGACTTCATCCAAAAAATTCTAAATGAAAAAAACACAAAGATATGTGACAAGCGGAATGACTTTCAGGTATTTGTAACAAAAAGATCAGAACTCATTGGAAAATTTGATTAAAAAAAAAAAAAAAAGATCCAGAGGAAATATAAGGAAAACATTAAAGACAAATTATAAGGAACCCTTTAAAGTCAAACTACTTATTTAATATATAATTAAAATGTTATCAATATTATTTTGGCTGTAAGTAATCATTACTTTAGTAGATTTGAAAGGCTGGGATTGAGTTATAGAAAATAGTAGATGGGGGTTGAGAGCTAGTAAGGTGGGAAGCTTACTCTTATCTGGGTTGAAGAGGAAACACCATGTGCATATGAAAAGGTGTATAAGTCTTTTGAACTAGTAGAGAGGTGAAAAAACTGTGAGACAAGGTCTGGGCAGGACTTATACAAAGGTATATAGATTAAGATTTCAGGAAGGTAGGGAGGAGAAGATAAGGGAGAAATTCTTAGAGGAGTGTGTAAAGTAAGGAAGAAGACAAGGTAACAAGAATAGGATAAAAAGAGAGCCTAGATGAAGGGAAATTCACAAATTGTAATTATAACTGTATGTGAAAGTGATGAACTCACTCATCCAGTGGAAATGGAAAGCAGAATGGATTAACAATAAGAACCCAATAGTATTTTACCAGAAACACATTAAGGATAAAAGCTAATATACACAAAGTTAAAATAGAGGGTTGAAGTATAATTCATTATACTTCAGTAACAAAATTCATCTGGAAAAACAAAAGATCAAGAATAATTACCAAAAAAAAAAAAAAAAAAAAGTGGCCTAACAAAACCAAACTAAAACCTTATTAAAGCAGCAGTCATCAAAACCATATGATACTGTTTAAGAAACAGAGTAGTAGTCAGTGGAAAAGGTTAGACATACATGAGACAATAATCAATAATTATAGGAACCAGGATTTGATAAACCCCCAAACCTTCTGAGATAAGAACTCACTATTTGAGAAAAAGTGCTGGGAAAACTGGAATATAATGTCAGAAACTAGGAACAAATCTGCATCTCACACTCCTTATCAAATTAAGATCAAAATAGGTACATGATTTAGGCATAAAAGGTGATACTATAAGTAAATTAGAACAGCAAGGGACAATTAACCTATCAGGTATTTGGAGAAGGGAGGAATTGAATTTATGACCAAAAAAGAATTAGGGAACATTATTAAGTACAAAAATCAATAATTTTAATTACATTTATTTAAAAAGATTTTGCACAAACAAAACCAATACAGCCAAGATTAGAGGGGAAGCAGAAATCTGGGGGAAAATTTTTACAGCCAGTGTTTCTAATAAAGGCCTACTTTCTAAAATACATGAAGAACTGAGTCGAATTTAAAAGAATACAAGCTGTTCCCCAATAGATAAATGGTCAAAGGATATAAACAGACAATTTTCAGATGAAGAAATTAAAGCCATCTAAAGTCATATGAAAAAAAATGCTCTAAATCACTAATGACTAAGGAAATGTAATTTAAAACAACTCACATCTATAAAATTGGCTAAGATGACAGGAAAAGATCATGACAAATGTTGGAGAAGATGTGAGAAAACTGGGACATTAATGCATTGCCAATAGAATTAAATGATTCAACCATTCTAGTGAGCAATTTGGAACTATGTCCAAAGGGATATCAATCCAGCAGTGGCATTTACTGGATCTATATCCCAAGAAAATCATAAAAGAGGGAAAAGGACCTACATGTGCAAAAATGTTTGTAGCAGTTCTTTTTGTGGTGGCAAAGAATTGAAAATGAGTAGATGCCCATCAGTTGGGGAATAGTTGAACAAGTCATGGTATATGAAGGTAATGGAATATTATTGTTCTATAAAAATAATGAACATTTTAGAAAGGCCCAAAAATATTTACATGAACTGATGCTGAGGGAAAGTAGGAAAATATTGTACATAGCAACAGCAAGATTATGCAATCATCAACTACAATAGACTTGGTTCTTCTCAACAATTCAGTGATGTAAAGCAATCCCAATAAACTTTGGATGGAAAATGCCATTAGTATCCAGAGGAGAACTATGGAGACTGAATGTAAATCAACAGATGCTACATTCACTTTTTTTCCTTTTTCTTCTTTTTTTTTCCCTTCATGGTTTTTACTTTTTGTTCTTATTTTTCTCTTTCAATACAACTCATAAGGAAATATGTAAAAAAAAAAAAAAAAAGCATATATACATATATACGCATACATACAAAAAGTGTTTTTACATGTAACTGGGGAAAATAAAACATTAAAAAAAATCTATTATGCTTCAGCTGATGCAAAAAAGGTGGAGTTGTAGCTAAAATAGATTTAATTAAAAGATATGAACAATGTAACTACATTTTGATTAAAGGCGCCAAAGACAATGAAACAATATCAATATTGAACCTATACACATACCTATATATGAAATTATAAAAAAAAAATTTTTTAAGTTAACTGAATTACAAGTGGAAATGCATAGTAGTAGTATAATAGTTAGGGGACTTTGATCTTCCCATCTCAGAACTAGATAAATCTAATTAGAGAAAATTAACTCAGACACTTAATACTTCCTAGCTGTGTGACCCTGGGCAAGTCACTTAACCCCAGCCTCAGGGGGAAAAAAAAAAAAAGAAAAAAAAAAGAAAATTAATAAGAATGAAGTCAAGGAAGTGAATAGAATTTTAGATAAGCTAGATACGATAGCTATCTGGAAAAAAATTGAATGGAAATTAAAAAATATACTCTTTCCCCAGCAAGTTCAAGATACCTTTACAAAGTCTGATCCCTTTTAATATGTAAAAATTTTAGTTAAAAACAGAAAACCAAAAATAGTAAAAATATTTTTTCAGATCACTGCCATAAAAATTATAATTAATGAAGGACCACAGAAACAAAGATTAAAAATTAATTGAATATTAAACAACCTAATCTTAAAAAATGAGTGGGTTAAAGGAATTCACTTTAGAAAGAAATGTTATCTTTTCATTTGTAGTATGCAATGCCATTCTGACTGTGTATATTAGTCAAAAAAAATCCATATTACAGTTGATTCATAATCTCTCTATAAGCTTCCTTTTCAATTAATGAACAGTTATTTCCTTCAAGCACTCCACATAGATGGCTGTGTTCCAACACAATTGTCATTCTCCAAAGGTGGCTCTCTGGCTTATTGTTTCTCTGACTTGGCAGAAGTTATTCCTCAAAGCTGTGATATACTCCTTCTTCCCCTGGGCCTGTTAGAATCTCTTGCTTCCTTAAGGCAGCTCAGATGTTGCTACCAGTGGCACATGTCTTGATCATCTTTTTTTCCAGTTCTCTACTTTACCTCCACCGACAATGTTTATGTGATGTATTCCTTGTTGGCATAGTAGCTCCTCAAGGGAAGGAATTGTTTTTCATCTTATCTTTGTGTTCTTGGACCTAGCCTTGCCTTAACAAATGTTTGTTACATTGGATTGTATTACTATGTGTCAGTATTCATTAAGAATACATCAACATAGACTAGATACATTTCTATTTTATGTGGTTATTGTGTAATAAATTATCATTAGAAATAGAGTGCTTACATTTCTTTTTTCTGCATACAAATTTTCTTTTTTTGAAAGCTTTTTATTTTTGAAACAGATATGAACAGATAATTTTTTAACATTTTCTTTTGCATAGCCTTGGGTTCCAAATTTTCCTCTCCCCTAGATGGTAAGCAATCCAATATATGTTATACATGTTAAAATAAATGTTAAATCTAATATATGTAAACATATTTATACAATTATTTTACTGCATAAGAAAAATCAGATCAAAAGGAAAAGAAAATGAGTAAGAAAACAAAATGCAAGTGAACAAAAACAAAAAGAGTGAGAACATTATGTTGTGATCCTCACTCATTTCCCACAGTCCTTTCTCTGGATGTAGATGGCTCTCTTCATCACAAGATCATTGGAACTGGTCTCAATCATCACATTGTTGGAAAGAGTCACGTACATCAATCAGAATTGATTGTCATATAATAGTGCTGTTGTCATGTACAATGATCTCCTGATTCTGCTCATTTCACTTAGCATCAATTCATGTAAGTCTCCCCAGGCATCTCTGAAATCATCCTGCTAATCATTTCTAATAGAATATCAATATTCCATAACATTCATATATCATCACTTAATCAGCCATTCTCCAACTGATGGGCATCCACTTCGTTTCCAGTTTTTTGCCATTACAAAAAGGGCTGCCACAAACATTTTTGCACATCGCTTGCATTTTGTTTTCTTACTCATTTTCTTTCCCTTTCCCTCCTTTAAGATCTCTTTGAGATATAAGCCTAGTAGTAACACTGCTGGGTCAAAGGTTATGCACAGTTTGATAATTTTTTGAGCATTGTTCCAAATTGTTTTCCAGAATGATTGGATCCATTCACAGTACCATCAAGAATGTATAAGTGTCCCAGTTTTCCCACATCCCCTCCAACATTCGTCATTATCTTTTCTATCATCTTTGCCAATCTGAGAGACATGTAGTAGTATCTCAGAGTTGTCTTAATTTGCATTTCTCTGATCAATAGTGATTTAGAGTGTGCTTACATTTCAATGATGAATGACACATGCTATTTATTTGGAGAAGATGAAAGGTATAGAGTGTGAAATGGTATAATTAGGTGCATTAAGACCTTGGTGAATGAAATTATAACTTTTAAAAAGTCTCTCATGGAATGCCTTGTTGATCTTTCTTTACTCTTATTCTAATCAATATGATCAATGACTGTGATAAAAGAAGAGGTAGCACACTTATTGAATAATATTCAGAGGGTCCAAAGCTGGGAGGGACAAGTAATACAGACAGAATCCTTGATAGAGTAAAACTATGGGCCTCTTCTGATAAATGAAATTTAAAAGTAAATGAGAATGTCTGCTCTTGGGTTCTCAAGCTAGTCATGTGAGGGATAGAAGAGCTATTGTTGAAAAGCATTTCATATGAAAAGGATCTAGAATTTTTAGTGTATCCATTAATATTCACTATTAGGCAACACTATTAGAACAAGTCTTTTTTTTTTTTTTTAATGTAATCATCGGCTATAGAGAACAAAAGAGTAATTATTTCCACTATATTCTTCTCTAGTCAGATCACATGTGAAGTATTGACCCAGTTTTAGACACTCACTCAGCTTCGGGAGAGGGGGAGGGAGGCAGCTAGGTGGCAGAGTGAAGAGTCAGGAAGACCTGAATTCAAATCTGGCCTCAGAAACTTAACACTTCCTAGCTGTGACCCTGGCAAGTCACTTAACCTCAATTGCCTAAGCCAAAAAAAAAAAAAAAAAAAAAAAAGTTGCAGAGGAAGATATAAATAATCTAGTCTGTCTAGTGAGTAACCAAGATAGTGAAAGGATGGTATATATAGTGCATTCTCTGTCTTCAGACAGAAGCTACATAATAGTTGTCCTACATACTGTAGATGTAATTAATATTTTGAGGAAAGGTTAGATTAGTTATTCACCAAAGTAACTTTAAATTATGGGACTGTAAAATTCTATAATTATAGTTATACTTCATTCTAAACTCCAGGTATCCCAAATATAAATTTATGAATAATAAAAAATGGAGATTATTTCTGGTTTTGAAAAATCACTAATCATAGAACCTATAAAACTATAAATTTTTAAACTTTGGAGTTGAAAGAGATCTTATAGCCTAGTAAAAATCTCTCTTGCTTTCCAAATGATGAAACTGAGATCCAGTGAAGTACAAAAGGGCAATTCTATTTCTTTAAATAGTAAAACTTATCAAAATGTAAAACATATGGAATTTTCAGGAAAAAAATCCATTACAAAAATTATACAGGATGAACATACCACAAATGCACATAAGTTCGTATGAAAATCTTACCCCTTTCACCTACTCCAACCTTACATTTCTCCATTTGCTATCTTCAAGGTACTAAAGATAAGCCTTGATCTTTCTGCCTCAGTTCTCAGTCCTTCTCAATTCTCAGTCATACACTCAGTAAGCCACCCAGGTTGCAGAAATGAAAATCTCACTCTCCCCTCATTCAATATATTCCAGTGATTTCCTATTACCTCTGTGATCAAATCTAAGATTCTTTTTGGTTTTTAAACTCATTCATTTGTTGGTCCTTTTATTATCTTTATGTTTTCTTATGCTTTACTCTTTCTAATGTACTCTCTATGATCCAGCAACAATGGCCTCCTTGCTGGTTATATTAAGAGATCAGCATGCTGAAGTCACAGTTTAATAGGAAGAACACTTTTAATTAACCTCTGCATAATACTAATCTCTATTTTAAAAATGAATATCTTGACAATACTGCCAAAACTAATCTATTTATTTAGTGCTATAATAATCAAACTCCCATGAAACTATTTTATTGACCTAGAAAAAATAACAACAAAATTCATCTGAAAGAACAAAAGGTCAAGAATTTCAAGGGAAACAATGAAAAAAAAAGTTAAATGAAAGTGGCCTAGCTGTACCAGATCTAAAACTATATTATAAAGCAGTGGTCATCAAAACCATTTGGTACTGACTAAGAAATAGAGTAGTCAATCAGTGGAATAGGATAGGTTCACAGGACAAAATTGTCAATGACTATAATAATCTAGTGTTTGACAAACCCAAAGACCCCAACTTTTGTAATAAGAATTCACTATTTGGCAAAAACTACTGGGAAAATTGGAAACTAGTATGGCAGAAACTAGGCATTGACCCACACCTACCACTATATATCAAGATAAGGTCGAAATGGGTTCATAACATAAAGCATGATATTACAAACAAATTAGAAGACCATAGGATAGATAGTTTGCCTCTCTGATCTGTGGAGGAGGAAGGAATTTATGACCAAAGAACTAGAGAGCATTATTGATCACAAAATAGATCATTTTGATTATATGAAATTTATTAAATTTGATTATATTAAGTTTGTACAAATAAAACTAATGGAGACAAGATTAGAAGGGAAGCAATAAAGAGGGAAGACATTTTTACATTCAAAGATTCTGATAAAGGCCTCATTTCTAAAATAGAGAATTAACTCAAAATTATAAGAATTCAAGCCATTCTCTGATAAATGATCAAAGAATCTGTTCATAAACAATTTTCAGATGAAGAAATTGAAACTATTTCTAGTCATATAAAAAGGTGCTCCAAATCACTATTGATTGAAATGCAAATAAAGACAACTCTGAGATACTACTATACACCTGTCAGATTGGCTAAGATGACAGGAAAAGATAATAACCAATGTTGGAGGGGATGTGGGAAAACTGGGACACTGATGCATTGTTGATGAAATTGTGAATGTATTCAACCATTCTAGAGAGCATTTTGGAACTATGCTCAAAAAGTTATGAAACTGTGCATACCCTTTGATCGAGGAGTGGAGCACATGCCCGGACTTATATCCCAAAGAGATCTTAAAGGAGAGAAAGGGACCCACATGTGCAAAAATGTTTGTGGCAGCCCTTTTTGTAGTGTCTAGAAACTGTGAACCGAATGGATGCCCACCCATTGTAGAATGGCTGAATAAATTATGGTACATGAATGCTATGGAATATTATTTTTCTGTAGAAACGACCAGCAGGATGATTTCAGAAAGGCTTGGAGAGACCTACATGAACTGATGCAAAATGAAATGAGAAGAAACAGGAGATCATTATCCATGGCAACAAGACTATACAATGATTGATTCTGATGGACATGGCTCTCTTTAACAGTGAGATGATTCAAACTAGTTCCAATTTTTCAATGATAAAGAAAGCCATATACACCCAGAGAGAGGTATGTGGGAACTGAGTGTAGCAACATAGCATTTTCACACTTTCTATTCATGTTTGCATGCATTTTGTTTTCCTTCTCAGGTTTTATTTTTTCTTTCTAGATCTGATTTTTCTTGTAAAGTAAGATAGATGTGTATATATATATATATATATATATATATATATATATATATATATAGCCCAGAAACACCACTTAATTTGTTTTTTGCTTTTTTTTTTAACAGCTTAAATAGTGATATATTCCCATTAGGAAGTGAGGAATATGAGTTCAAATACAAAAGCTTAAAGGTCAGACCTTTGTGGTTGTTATGGTTACATTTTCAAGTACTGTGAATTCCAAACTCATAGATTAAACCATACTCAACGTATATATTTAACATATTAATCTAGGGACCCTAGAGGAGGGGGCAGGGGGAAGAAGGGAAAAATTTGGAATAGAAGATTTTTCAAGGGTCAATATTGACATGCCTATGTTTTGTAAATAAAAAGCTTTAATTAAAAAATTGATATATTTTGTCTTTAGACCACTTAAATTATTAACAATACTCTTCCACCCTTTCTCCTCTCCAAAGGAGCCAGAATAGAATAAAAAAGTGCTTCAAAGGCAAACTCATATAAATCTAACTATCAGTACTATGACAAAGAAGGTTAAAACAAATGGTGGGAATTGTATGGATTTTTTTTTTAAGAAACTTAAGTGTTCAGGATAGTGAATAAGGATCAGTTCACTGACACTACAAATGATAGAAAGAATATACTTAAGGACCCTAGACTTGCTAATTGAAACAGATTATACAAGGAAATGTTGGAAACTTCACCAAATCACAGTAGTTTTCACAAATTTAATATCTGTCATTATCTTTTGTGAATTAAAAGGCAACAAATCCATGAAAATTAAAATCTCAAAGTATCATTACTGCCCACAACTGACTTAATATTGATCTTTACAACGGCTGACAGTTATAGGTGTCACAGTAGATAGAACACTTGCTCTATCCAGGAGAACCTGAATTCAGAGCCAGTCTCCAACAACTATTATCTGTGTGATTCTAGTACATCACTTAAGTTCCAATTGCCACTACACTAAACAACAATAACAAAAATTGATTCATATAAATTTAAGAACAGTTTTTAAAGTGATGTATTATCTTCTGATGATATGAAATGAAAAACTTTCAAAATATATAATAGAAATCTAGTAAAGAAATTGAAATATTAAGAACAGGATAAAGTTGATATCATCCCCATTATCCTGTCTGCTAAGATTTTTCTAAAGATATCTTTAATGAATCTATAGGTGAGTTTATATCCCAACAATTCTATTCTACTATAAATCATAATCATTTTATCTTCTATTGCAATAATCTACATAATGTTAAATATCAAAGAATAATAGTATAGTGATTTATCCTCGGACTATTTCTATGTGAGTTATATCAAAAATTATGGGAATGAGAAAAATGTGATGATAGTAACAAACTCATATTTAAATGTGTGCAAAATTACTTTATTCTCAAATTGATCCTGTGAGATTTCCATTTAACAGATTAGAATACTGACAATTAAAAAGGTTCAGTGATGAGTCCAGGCTAGTTTCTGAGGCTAGATTCAGACCCCAATCTAAATTAAAAAGTCTTCCTTTACAGCCCAGAAACACCACTTAATTTTTTTTTAACAGCTTAAATAGTGATATATTCCCATTAGGAAGTGAGGAATATGAGTTCAAATACAAAAGCTTAAAGGTCAGACCTTTGTGGTTGTTATGGTTACATTTTCAAGTACTGTGAATTCCAAACTCATAGATTAA
Organism: Sminthopsis crassicaudata; assembly: GCF_048593235.1. Taxonomy (NCBI): domain Eukaryota; kingdom Metazoa; phylum Chordata; class Mammalia; order Dasyuromorphia; family Dasyuridae; genus Sminthopsis; species Sminthopsis crassicaudata. The sequence goes on along the minus strand of NC_133621.1, from coordinate 240,108,375 downwards.
ACCATACTCAAAAGTAGAAAAAAATTCTCTTTAAAAATATACATACTTTTTGTTTATTATAATTATGTTTGGACTGGATTCTCTTTCCATTAGTATGAGTAACCCTGAGTTAAAGGTTCCCAGTTTACAACCACTACAACAATCCTCCTTCCTTCTTCCTTCTCTTCTTGTAATGACTTCATTGGACCATGCTCACAAAGATGTAAAATGGTATCTCCATTTGTATGTCAGGAAATTAATGATTCACAACATCTTTGCTTTTTATTATTATTAAATATTAAAATATTTTATTATTGAAAAATTTTAAAAATTATTATTAAAGCATATACTTAAAATTGAGAATGTGATTGAGTTTTTATTAAAAATTATATGTAAAATTATAATTTCCTTCTTTTCAAATTTCTCACAAATCCATTCACATGCAGATGCACTTTTTCCCTACAAATTTGTTTTATCCAAATTCTTCCTACATATTTTTTATTCTTTCATGGACCCTCTCCTAAAAATACATTGATTCTATCTCCATTACGTAATTCCTGTTTTTCTACAACTCCAAATTATTCAAGGTATCTTGACACAGCAGATAAATTTGATCTTTGATATTAATATGAATAAATCACCCTTAGACATACAAAAATATGAGCTATCAAGACCCACTTTTATTTGGAAGCTTCTGCTTGCCATTTCTATCAATTTGAAAACTTCTTAGTGTCACTTGGAATATATTATTGTGAGTGTTTATACTAAAAGAAAAATGCTGTTAAAAAAAAGATCTGGAAACAATATGTTACTATTGTTACCAAAATGGCTCATTTTTGTAAAAGAATGATCTTCAGAAAGATCATTTATAAAACTGGTAGCCTCTTTCTTGGAGAAAAGATTATTTCAATTAATTTTGCTAGTGAAACTGATCCCAAAGTCATGTTATGCTTAACATATACCTATACATCACATTAACAGAATTTTATATTCCTATGGCCTTTTTGACTTAACAGTTTTCGAAACTTAATTCAGGTAATGATGAAACTTTTGAGTCTCTATTTTTTCTTATTGGAATGGAGGGAACATGGGAACGTAGGGTGATTAAATAAATTCTTAAGGGTCAAACAATAAAGCAAGAGGATAAAATGGTACTAATAGTGTCTAATATTTCAGGACTTAAATTACTGAGATTCATGTACTTCATAAGTATTCAGCACAGTGTTTGACTTAAAGGTGGCTCTTAAGAAAAACTTATGGTCTTGACTGACAGATTTTTAAAAAAAAATTTATTAAAGCTTTTTATTTACAAAACATAGGCATGGGTAATTTTTCAACATTGACCTTTGCAAAACCTTGTGTTCCAAATTTTCCCCTCCTTCCCCCCAGATGGCAGGTAATCCACTACATGTTAAATATGTTAAAATATAAGGTAAATCCAATATATGTATACATATTTATACAGTTATCTTGCCACACAAGAAAAATCAGATCAAGATGGAAAAAAACTGAGAAAGAAAACAAAATGCAAACAACAATGGAAAGAGTGAAAATGCTATGCTATGGTCCACACTCAGTTCTCACAGTGCTCTCTTCAACACAAGATCATTAGAACTGGCCTCAATCATCACATTGTTGGAAAGAGTCATGTCCATCAGAATTGATCATCATATAATCTTATTATTGGGTACAATAATCTCTTAGTTCTGTGCATTTCACTTAGCATCTCTCCTGGCCTCTCTGAAATCATCATTTCTTATAAAACAATAATATTCTATTGTATCTAGGATATACTATAACACATTTAACATATATGGGACTAGAGGAAGGGGTGGAGAGAAGGAGGGGAAAATTGGGAATAATGCAAAGGATAATGTTGTAAAAAGTTACCCATGCATATGTACTGTCAAAAAAAGTTATAATCATAAAGTTATTAAAAAAATAAAGTATGAAAAAAACAATAATATTCCATAACATTCATTATACCATAACTTATTCAGCCATTCTCCAACTGATGGGCATCTACTTAGTTTCTAGTTTCTTGCCTCTACAAAAAGGGCTGCCACAGTTTTGCACATGTGGGTCTCTTTTCCTCCTTTAAGATCTTTTTGGGATGTAAGCCCAGGAGAAACACTGCTGGCTCAAAGGATATACACAGTTTGATAACTTTTTGAGCATAGTTCCAAATTGCTCTCCAGAATGGCTGGATCTATTCACATCAGCACGTATTAGTGTCCCAGTTTTCCTACATCCCCGCCAACATTCATCATTATCTTTTCCTGTAATCTTAGCCAATCTGAGAGATGTGTAGTGGTATCTCAGAGTTGTCTTAATTTGCATTTCTCTGATCTAACAGATTGTTTTGAACTCAATCATTGTGATACATTTTAGGCTTAATTTTTATTTCCAGGTAAAAAATCTATGGATGCTATTTTATCATACATTAAACTTAAGAAGTCATTTCACTGAGCAGAAAGTTCATCTTTCTCAAAATTATTACCAATTGATGATCTTTGTTCAGCTATTCCCACTCTTCTCTAGAATTTTTAGCACAAGTAAAAGTATAAAGTGGCAAAGTATGCAACAATATTTATTTATTTGTTTATTTTTATTAAAGCTTTATATTCACGAAGCATATGCATGAATAATTTTTCTAACACTGACTCCTGCATAACCCCCTGCCAGGAATTTTCCCCTTCTTCTACCATCCCCTTCCCCACCCTGCAGGCAATCAAAATATATGTCAAATATGTGGAAATACATGCCAGATTCAATATGTTTGTACATATTCACACAGCTATCCGGTTGCAAAAGAAAAATCAGATCAAGAAGGAAGAAAAAAAATTGAGAAAAAAGAAACAAGATGCAAGCAAATAATAACAGAGAGAGTGAGAATGCTATGTTGTGTTCCACCCTCTGTTCCCATGGTTCTCTCTCTGGGTGTAGATGGTTCTCTTCATCACTGTACAACTGGAACTGGTCTGAATCATCTCAATGTTGAAGAAAGACATGTTCATCAGAATTATCATCATATAGTCTTGTTGTTATGCAACAATACTTAGAGAAATACTATACACAATGAACAGCAGTGGGCTTGTAATTTTACATACAATAAAGTATTATAGTCTTGTAGAAAACTGCTTATCAAGCTCTAAAGGGCTAGGGGTAGGGATTGGTGGTATCAGAACCGGCATAGAAGGGCTTTACATAAAACAAGAAGGGATTGAAACAATTAGAGTTTAAAAATAGATCTAAGACTTTTCTGAGGTGTGAGAAGACTTGAAAAATAAGATCAGAGTATTTTGCAGTTATTCATTCATTTCAGTCATGTCTGATTATTTCTGACCTCATTTGGGTTTGTTTGTTTTTTTTGTTTGTTTGTTTTTTTTTTTTTTGGCAAAAATACTAGAGTGGTTTGACATTTCTTTCTCTAGCTCATTTTTCAGATAAGCAAATAGGGTTAAGTGACTTGTCCAGGGGCTCATAGCTATTAAGTATCTAAGGACAGATTTGAACTCATGAAGACTTAGTCTTTCTGACTGCAGGCAAGATCCTTCAATTCTATGATCCCATTTTTTTAATAATTTTTTATTTTTTTAAAATTAGATGTTATTGTGAACTTGACCAAATATGAACATTTTATTAAACAAAGAATTTTGTATATGAAACCACAAATCTTCATTATCTATAATGTTGTAGATATAAATAAATAAATATATTAGTGCTTTGAAAATTTTTAATATAAATTCTAATATAATATTTTATATTTTATAATATTTTATATTTTATAATATTTTAATATAAATTAGTGCTTTGAAATTTTTAAATATAAATTCTAGAAATTATTATTTCTCCTCTTCCCACTCAAAATTGAAAAACCAAACAATTTTCCTCCTAATCAATAAGCATAGCCAAAAGAAAACAAATTATATATTATAAACAACACATTAGACCTATCCAAAAATGTTTTTCTCATTCTTTAACTCTAGTCTATCACCTCTCTGTTGAGATATAAAAAAGAATGTCACATACCTAAGATTTGTACCTAAGAAATCAGGGTAGGTTATTACATTCTCAGATTGTTAAGAAGTATTTTTATATATAGTGTATCATTACATAAAATGTGTTTGTTGCTTTTGCTTACTTTATTATGAATCAGTGTGTCGAAATTTATCACTTTCATTATTTCTTATTCTACAATAATACTCCATTACACTTGCTTAGCTTGTTGTTTAAAATGTTAAAAACAGATCCTTATGGTGCCCAGAAGTTCTGAATCCATCAAATTAGGTTATTATATAATACATATCTCCATATCTTTTGGGAAAGATAAGGAGCAGCTTCTTTCTCAGAGCATCAAGATCTCTTCTCTTCAAAAGAGTTTCACATCTGTTTTTAAGCTCTAATTTTTTCATTCTTCTCTAATTTTACGTAAAACCTTTCTCTTCTCAACCATCCTAACACTATCTTGTCTCCACTATTTTAGAACTTTTTCTTTTCCTCATTTAAATCTTGATTGTGTTTCCTTTAGGAACCTTGCATCTTCCTAAACAACCTGAACTATGGAGAAGCATTCTTGTAAATCCCTTCACTACCTCTTCCAGAAATGAGATCAGCCTAGACTTGGAATGTAAATAATTCACTTGACTATAAACATCACACAGTCAATGTAAAAGTTACTGTGCAATTTGAGATTTTTAAACTTGTTCTTTAAACAGTGGGTATTATCACGTCAAATCTAAATATCTTATTAAAACAATGTCTTACATCCAATTACTAATTTTTCAAAATTGAAATTTTTATAACATTTATAACATTAACCATTATATAAATTTACTTAATACTTTTTACATCTTCCCAATGCCTCTTTTTTGAGTCTACCACTTCATATTCTCTTCTCTTCTCCCTCCCTACCACCTTAATTCTTTTACATCTTTCTTGATCTTGTTTCTCTTACAATCTAGATGTATATAACTGAGTTTGAAGATTGTCTTCTTTCAAATTTTCTTCAATTTTTCAAAAACTTTACTAAATTTCTCTTGCTGGCCTATTTCTTTGTCCAGATGCTAGCAAATACCTAGATGGCTTCTTCCACCCACCCCCCCTTATTTAGCTGGAAAGGAAGGTTGGAGTCAAGTTACAAAGATAAATAACACTATGGAATGTGTATATTATTTTGAAGTAGTAAGAGACCACTAACAGTGAACTCTGGAACATAAGAGTGGAGAGGAAAGATGATAGAAAGAGGGAAAAAATTTAGTAAGTGAATAGTTTGAGTGAGAGATAATGAGTGTCTGAACAAATGGAATGGCCCTATGAGCAAAATTGGTATGTTAACAACAAAAATTACTAGACATCGAAGATAGAATATTCAAAAGTAGAAGTTAGCAGGAAAAGTGAAAGGAATTTAGATAAAACAAGAGAAAATCTATTCAAAATATAGCACAAAATATAGTTTTTCTGGGTGTAGACATATATATATATATATATATACGTATATATGTATACGTATATATATATATATATATATATATATAAATAAAACACGTATACATGAATACACATAGACACATACATAATGTGTCTGTGTGTATGAAGCATTCCTTTTATGACAAACATTATTAAACACTGCTTTATTTAATCAAACTGGAAAAATTGGAACAGATGCATGTTTTTATGAAAAATATTATCCCTTCTGTGACAAGAATATAGACAAAGGGATCAATAACTTTGATATATTTTAATATGCAACTGATTTATTTTCATACATAAGAATTCAAATAATTATTGTTCCAATTTTGTTTACATCAAGTAATATTTACTTAATAACTATGTACTTGAAATTCTTTGTAGATGTAAAATGGGAAAATATTCAGGGATGGTCCCATCTTAATTAGGTCAAGGCAATGAACTGAAATTTTTCTTTCTTTCTTTTTTTTGGGGGGGGCTGAGGCAATTGGGGTTAAGTGATTTGCTCGGGGTCACATAAGTATTAAGTATCTGGCCACATTTTAACTCAGGTCCTCCTAACTTCAGGGCTGGTACTCTATCCACTGCACCACTTAGCTACCCCTTGAACTGAAATTTTTCAAGAAAATAGTAAGCTATTTAGTTTGTAGAAAATCAAAGTCTGATCTGAATCACCTCATTGTCGAAGACAGCCTTGTTCATCAGAACTGATCTTGGCACAATCTTGTTGCCATGAATAGTGATCTCCTGGTTCTGCTCATTTCACTTAGCATCAGTTCATGTAAATCTCTCCAGGCCTCTCTGAAATCATCCTGCTGATAGCGTCTTCTAGAACAATAATATTCCATAACATTCATATATCATAACTTATTCAACCATTCTCCAACTGATGGGTATGCACTCAATTTCCAGTTTCTTGCCACTACAAAAAGGGACGCCACAAACATTTTTGCACATGGGTTCCTTTACCTCCATTAAGATCTCTTTGAGATATAAGCCCAGCAGAAACACTGCTGGATCAAAGGGTATACACAATTTGATAACTCTTTGGGCATAGTTCCAAAGTGCTCTTCAGAATGATTGGATCCATTCACAATTCCACCAGTTTTCCCACATCTCCTACGATATTTGCCATTATCTTTTCCTGTCATCTTAGCCAATCTGAGCAGTGTGTATCTCAGAGTTGTCTTAATTTGAATTTCTTTGATCAATAATGATCTAAAGCACCTTTTCATATGACTAGAAATAGTTTCAATTTCTTAGTCTGAAAATTGTTCATATCCTTTGATCATTCATGAACTGGGAGAATGGCTTGAATTCTTGTAAATTTGAGTCAATTCTCTATATATTTTAGAAATGAGGACTTCTATTTTCTTCTCTCTAAAATGAGAATATGAAACTAGATGATCTCCCTTTTAGTTCTAAAAGACTACATATGTCATAAGTGGATATCTATTTACTGAATAACAATGTTCTTATCTTGAATCAAAATATTATTTAAAGAAGCTTTTTGACATCGCAAATGAACTAGAAATGAAAACATTTAGAAGCTTGAAACATTAGAAACTTAAATTAACATTTAGAAAACTTGAATTTGATTTTGTCCAGTGGTAGGTCTTAAAGACTTTGATTTTCTACAAACTAAATAGCTTACTATTTTCTTAAAAATTTTCAGTTCAAGGGGTAGCTAGCTAGGTGGTGCAGTAGATAGAGCACCACCCCTGAAGTCAGGAGGACCTTAGTTCAAATCTAGCCTCACACACTTAATACTTGTGTGATCCTGGGCAAGTCACTTAACCCCAATTGCCTCAGCCAAAAAAAAAGAAAGAAATTGTTCAGTTCATTGCCTTGACCTAATTAAGAATGGGACCATCCCTGAATATTTTCCCATTTTACAAGAATTTCAAGTACATAGTTATTAAGTAAATATTACTTGATGATTACAAAATTGGAAATTAAATAGTTAATATTAATTAATATTAATAACTAAATATTACTTGATGATTACAAAATTGAAACAATAACTATTTAAATCCTTGTGTATGAAAATGTATCAGTTGTATATTAAAATATATCAATGTTATTGATCCCTTTGTCTATATTCTTGTCACAGAAGAGTGAAATAAGGGATAATATTTTTTCTGAAAACATGCATCCATTCCAATTTTTCCAGTTTACTTAAATAAAGCAGTGTTTAATAATCTTTGTTACAAAGGAGTGCTTCATATACACAGACACATTATGTATATGTCTATGTGTATTCATGCATACATATATGTATGTATGTATATATATATATATATACACACATACACCCAGAAAGACCTTTGTGCTATACTTTGAATAGATTTTCTCTTGTTTTATCTAAATTCCTTTCACTTTTCATGCTAACTCCTATTATTCTATCTTCTATGTCTAGTAATTTTTGTTGTTAACATACCTGTTTTGAAATAGTATGAGTGAGAGATAATGAGGGTCTGAACAAATGGAATGGCCCTATGAGCAAAGAGAAGATGGTGTGAAAATGTTATGGAAGGAAAATCAACAAAATTTGTCAGTTTTATTATAGTAAGAGTAAAGAATCAAAAGAAACAATAAAAATTATACATGCATATGTTTTGAAAACAAAAAGCTTTAATTAAAAAAAAAAGAAAGAAAGATAGAAAATAGAGGCCCACAGAGGGTTTTTGACTTGCCTAGTGTCATACAGTGGGAAGATTAATTACTAAGACCCAATTCTCTAATACTTTAAGCATGGACATTTGAAAAACAAAAGAATGTTTTGAAATGATTATAATTTGAATAAGACAGCAACTTATGATAAGCTACTGCAGAATTAAAATATCCTGAAAGTCAAGTAGAAAGATATAATCAAACAAATCTGAACAGTTTTTGCAATTTTTAAATCACATTTGATTATTTCTCAAAACAAAATTCTTTCCAAGATGAAAATGAAAAATAAGGATCAGAAATAATAGTTCAATTACTATTAGGGTTCTTAAACTACATATGTAAATTAGATTTCTGCCTATTATTCTAATTTTGTTCAAGGAGATCCAGACAAGACTACTGTGGTACCTAAATATCATTCTGGCTCAGAACCTGGATATACTTCACACAATGCTTAAGGAAGAAAGGAAACAAGAATTTACTAGTATCTACTATGTACTGGCATTATACAAAGTACTAGCAAATATTTATCTCATAATAATCATGGAATATTGACACTACTGTTTTTCTTATTTTATAGTTCAGGAAATTGAAGTAAATAGAAGTTTTGATTTGCTTAGGGTCATACAACTAGCATGTGATTGAGGCTGGATTTGAACTCAGGTCTTCCTCACTTTGGGTCTAGCATTTTATCTACTGGGCCATGTAGTTTCCCAGTCTGGCTTAGATTTTGATGCTAAGGTTTTAAGCACATCTTTAAATAAAATATAAAATTAACACAATTTGTATATTAAATGATCCTGAAAATTACCCTACAGGGTTATATGATAAAGGCCAATATAACACAAAATCTTGGATATAACTGTCAATCAAAAGGCTATCTTTCTGGAAATAAAAATCTGAGTTATGGAAGACAAGATATAAGAAAAAGGAAAGCAATAATTACCTAGGCATATACAGAACTCTTTCTGCCACCACAAAGCCCACATTGAAGAAGAGGTTGCTGGCTGGGAGGAATGGGAAAACTAGAAACAGCAAACCAACTAAAACTTCATTCTGCTCCAGATTCTGCAACACACAAGAAGGAAGGAAAAATCAATTTATTAAAAATCCAACTTCACTCAGCAAATAAGCCATCACATTTTAAAATTCTTGCTAACAGAATAAACAAATTAGATTAATATAAATTTTTTATCTATGTGAGAAAAATGAAAGAAAAGGCAATTTAGCAGAAAATCTTACTGAACATTATAATATTCAAAAATTATTTCTGGATTTTATTTACCAAATAAAATTGTATAATATTTATATTGTATAAACATAATTTAAACTACTTCCTTGAAGCCTAAATTTGGTTCTTCTTGATTCTACTTTCTGGCCTTCATTTCTAGATAGTATTGCCTATTTCAGTACTTCTGAAGCATTCAATGATATTATACATAAAAATATTATTATAAACACATGCAGGATAAGACAATAGAGGAAAAAGAAAAGTTTTATTCTTTCTTAATTTTCTCCAAAAAATCTAGAAAATATACCAGACTGAGTCCTGGTTAGGGAAATCCAAGAAAAAAAATCATATTGAGGATCAAAGCTGAAAGTATAACTCTTATATTATTCTCACGGACATCTCAAGCTCAGACCTTGCAAGTTTTCAGTGATCCCAAAAGTCACGTATTATAGGACAAGGTCTGATCACCAATCTCCTGGTATGAATTCAACCAATTCCTGATCTGGGTCAGGGTTTATATAACATTCTTTTTTCTTGATTTAGATGGAAGCTTACACAATTATTGTATGCTCTTGAACAAGTGTCAAATAACAACTCTATTGATGTCTAACTCTTTTGGGGTCACAAATCCAAGTGGTCTGAGGACAGGACTCGGGTCTGAACTAAGAGGAACAATTCCAAAAGTGAACACTAATTGTGTAAGCTGATGCTAGGAGAAGAAAGATGGTGTAGAAGAATCACAGTTCCAACTTATAGCCCTATCTGAAGCCTGCAGAGCAATAAGCAAGGCAGAAATCCCAGATCATAGGTAAGCCTACAGTTCTCTTACTCTGGATTATCAGAGCTGTTCAAACAATTATTAGTGTCTTAATCTAACCCAAAGACAGAGATAGATACAAAGATTGAGAGAGACAAAAAGAGACAGAGAGAACCTAAGTTCCATATTTAAATAAATAATCAAAAAAACTACTCAGGTTTCTTAGAATTAAAGGGAAAACTAGAAATTGAAAGGATCCACAAGCTACCTCTTGAAAGATTTTCACAAAATAAAAATGCATCATAACATTATAGCCAAAATCCAGAGTTCCCAAGTCAAAGAAAAAATATTTCAAGAAGTCAGAAAGAAGTAATTCACATACAGCAAATACTCAACTAGAATCATACAAAATTTAGCAGCCACCACAACAAAAGAGCTTAGAATAATCTAGAAGGCAAAAGATACAGGTTTATAACAAAAAAAAAAAAAAAAAAAAAACACCTTATTTTGAATATTAAAGAAAATGTATCTTTATTGAGACAGAGAACTTGCAAGAATTCCTGATAAAAAGACCAAAATAGAGTAAAAACTTTACACAATACAATAATACAGGAGCATTATACAATAACAGGAGTCAAGATAAATACAAAAAGTTAAACATGAGACTACTTGACAATAACATGTTAATATTCTAAAATGGCTACATGATACATATATCTCCATTGAATTTTATCCATATATGGGAATCACTAAAGTAATATAATTAGGATCTGAGTCACTCATTTTAAAAAGAGTCGCTCAGTCAAAAAGTATTTATTAAATATGTACAGGGCAAAGGCAATCCATAATCTAATGGGAAAAACAAACAAATATGTCCAAGTAAACTATATACCAGATTTTTTAAAAACCTATTTACAGAAGTGGCACTAGAATTAAAGAAGAATTAGGAAAGGTTTCCTGTAGAAAATAAGATTTCAGCTAGAAACTGAAGGAAACCCGAAATTAGAGATGAAGAAGGAAAGCATTCTGGGTATGGGAAAAAGCCAGAGAAAATGCTTACATGCTGAATGATAGACTTTGTTTGTGGAATAAAAAAGTCAATGTCTTTGGATCAAAGAGTGTGTAGCATGGAATAATGAAACTGGAAAAGTTGGAGGAGGGGATTATTTTTTAAAAGACTTTGAATGTCAAAGAGATGTTAAAAAGAGTCATTGAAGTTCATTAAGTAGAGGTGACAAAGCCTGACAAGTGCTTTAGGAAAATCATTTTGGAAGCTGAATGGAGGAGCACTGAAGTGGGGAGAGGTTTAAGGCAAGTTTGACCCATGAACAGGCTATTACAATATTCCATGCATGAGGTGATGAGGGCCTGTACCTGGATAGTGAATCTATCAGAGGAGAGAAGGGGAAATATTCAAGAGATGCTGCAAAAACAAAAAACAAAAAACAAAAAACCAAGTTTTGGCAACATATTAGATAAGGAAGATAAGAGATAGTAGAGAATCAAATATAAAATTAGATTACTAGCCTAGAGAATTAGTGAGATGGTGATATCTTCAACAGTTCAACAACAGAATTTGGAAGCAAAAGGGATTGGCAGAGATGAGGGGGAAAATTAGTTCAGTTTTGGACATGTTAAATTTTAGATGACTACTGGACAGCCTTAGAGATGTCTAAAAGGCAAGAGTAGAAGTTACCAGAGTGGTTAGGGCTAGCTAGAAAGATGTGAGGATCATCTGGATAGAGATGGTAATTAAATCCATGGTAGCAGATGCAATCAGTATGGGAAATACAGAGAGGGAAAAAAAAAAAAAAAAAAAACAGAAAAGGATCCTGAACAGAGTCCTGTTAGATATCTAATTATTAGAGGACATGACCTGAAGGTATTGAGACAATCACTTAATAAGTGGGCAAACCAGGAGAAAATGGTGTTTTGAAAATACTGAAAGTATCAAGAAGAAGAGAGTACTATTAGCTGTGTCAAAGTCTACAGAGATTTGAAGAATGATGAAGATTAAGAATAGGCCACTGGATCTGGCAATAAGTGATCATTGATAACATTGGAAAGAACATTTTCAATGACAGATCATAAGATAACATGAAGAAACTGAAAGGTGAGAAAGTGGAGACACTTATTGCAAAACAACTTCTCAAGGAGTATAACCAAAAAGGAAGAGAAATAAGGAGTAAGGAATGGAGGAGGGAAAGACATTGAAGGGGGAGATAAAAAGGACAAGGAGAGAAATCTATACAAAGAAGAAGGAAAGGTTAAAGAAGCAGGTAATATTTGACTCTCACTCTCATCTGAAAGAAGATGAATCAAAGAAGAGAAAAACACACATAAAATTGAAAATAGAAATGTATTTCACTCAATAGGGAAACATCAGTGAAAGAAAGAAAGGAAAGTGGAGTGAAAGGGGTTAGTCTTAAGATAAAATCAAGGAGTTAGTAAAAAAAAGGGAGTAAAAATATAAGGAAATATAAAGAAAAGAAATACACAATTTGTAATGATAATTGTCAGTGTGAATGGGATAAATTTATGATAAAATGGAAAGGCATAGCAGAATGGAGTGGATGATACAAGAACCATACTTAAAAAAAAAAAAATTTCAAGCAATGTTCAAATGGTTAAACTTTTTCCATATTGTCTGCTAAGCTTCACATGTTTTCTGTGGTTTTTGCAAAATTCCCCCAAAATTCCCATTCATTGCCATATACCAATCTGTGATATATCAAAACTTTGATGAAGAAAGTTACAATATGGAAGGGAAAACTCCTTCCCAATTACTTGGAGAAGATAAGCTATTCCTCCGTGGAGAATTAACATTTTATAAAGGGATTTTGATGTGTGAAGGTGGCTTGGAAAAGTACCACCCAATAGAAACAAAATGAACAGTTATCATTTTAGGCACTAGTAGAAAGAAGTGTGCAGGATAGAATTTTCTTGACATTTCTTAAATCATATTGTCAATGGATTTTAAATTGGATTAAGTATCAACTACTAGAACAGTTCTCAATTGATGGAACAAAGACCTTTGGAGATCATGGAGTTATTCCTAGGGATTTATTAATCCAGAATTCCAAGAAATTTTGCCATTTTGTCATTAAGCATTTGCCAAACCAATGGATACTAATATTATCCAATTTAGAGTTGAAAGAGACTTCAGAGTTCATCTAATCTAACCCCTTCATTATACAGGTAAAGAAATTGCTCTAACTTGGGGAAGTGTCCTATTCAAGATCACATTGTTATTATCAGAACCATGATAGCTTTTCCAAGTCTAAATAACTTAGTCCACACATAAAGCCAATTCAAGATGTACCACAGTGGCAGCTAGATAATACAGTGGATAGAGTATCACCCTGAAGTCAGGTAGACCTGAGTTCAAATCATGCCTTAGACACTTACTACTTCCTAGCTGTGTGACCGTGGGCAAGTCACTTAACCCCAATTGCCTCAGCAAAAACAAAAACAAAAACATACCACAGAACCTCCCAAGACTTATTAAAACGGAAATTGTGATGGTGTCTGACTCTTTGTGATTTCATTTCCCTTTTTCTTGGCAAAGACACTGGAATGGTTTGCCTTTTCCTACTCCAGCTCATTTTACAAATAAAGAAGCAAAAAGGATTAAGTGATTTACCCAGGGTCACACAGTTATTAAGTGTCTGAGGCCTAATTTGAAGTCAGGTAATTCTGACTCCAGGACCAACCATCTATTCACTGTACTGTCTTTGCCCATCAGAGGTAACTGCCCAATTCTGGTAATACAAATAGCCCCAAATCATACTACCAAAACAACAACTACTAAAAAATATTCCATCAATAATGACATCTTGGGCAAGAAAATAAAGACTCTATATTGGACAGGTTGTGTTTTCCTCACCGGTGTCCATGGAAGGTAAGAGATATAGGAGAGGAAAAAATTAATTTGGAAAATTATCAGATGGCTAAGAAGGTGGTATCTGAAAATGGATTTTCTTTATCAGGGTTTAATATGTAGGTTATGACAGAATCTTGGCAAGAAATGGAGTAAGTGTAACAAAATCCAGTGGAAATATATTTTCTGGATGTGTTATGATTTGGGAGCCACCTGCCAGTGGCTGCTGGAGGTCTAACTCAGACCTGTATCTCCTGATACAAGGAGACTGAGAGACGGTTGCTTCTCTGACCTCTCTCCTCTTACCTCTGCCTCCAATTTATTTCATTCCCAGACCACAAGCAACACCTATGCTGCTTTGCAACACCTTCAGATGTTATGATTCACAGCTGTGGAGGCTTTTTTTTCCCTCAATAGTATTTTAATTTTCCAATTACATGTAAAGATAGTTTTCATCATTCACTTCTATAAGATTTTGAGTTTTAAATTTTTCTCCCCCATTCTCTTACCTTTTCTCCCACCCAAAACAGCTAGCAATCTGAGATAGGTTTTACATAAACAATCATTTTTTAAATAATTTTTATTATATATTTTTTATAATATTATCCCTTGTATTCATTTTTCCAAATTATGCTCCCCTCCCTCTACTCCCTCCCCCTGATGACAGGCAATCCCATACATTTTACTTGTGTTACAATATAACCTAGATACAATACATGTGTGTAAATACCATTTTTTTGTTTCACAATAAGCATTAGATTCCAAAGGTACATGTAACCTGGGCAGACAGATATTAGTGCTAACAATTTACATTCATTTCCCAGTGTTTCTTCTCTGGGTGTAGCTACCTCTGTCCATCATTGATCAACTGGAAGTGAGTTGGCTCTTCTTTATGTTGAAGATTTCCACTTCCATCAGAATACATCCTCATACAGTATTGTTGTTGAAGTGTACAGTGATCTTCTGGTTCTGCTCATTTCACTCAGCAACAGTTGATTTAAGTCTCTCCAAGCCTCTCTGTATTCCTCCTGCTGCTCATTTCTTACAGAGCAATAATATTCCATAACCTTCATATACCATAATTTACCCAACCATTCTCCAACTGATGGACATCCATTCATCTTCCAGTTTCTAGCTACAACAAAAAGAGCTGCCACAAACATTTTGGCACATATATGTCTCTTTCCGCTCTTTAGTATTTCTTTGCGATATAAGCCCAGTAGTAGCACTGCTGGGTCAAAGGGTATGCACAGTTTGATAACTTTTTGGGCATAGTTCCAAATTGCTCTCCAGAATGGCTGGATTCTTTCGCAACTCCACCAGCAATGTATTAGTGTCCCAGTTTTCCCACATCCTCTCCAACATTCATCATTATTTGTTCCTGTCATCTTAGCCAATCTGACAGGTGTGTAGTGGTATCTCAGAGTTGTCTTAATTTGCATTTCTCTGATCAGCAGTGATTTGGAACACTCTTTCATGTGAGTGGATATAGTTTCAATTTCTTCCTCTGAGAATTGTCTGTTCATATCCTTTGACCATTTATCAATTGAAGAATGATTCAGTGTCTTATAAATTAGGGTCAGTTCTCTATATATTTTGGAAATGAGACCTTTGTCAGAACCTTTGCTTTTAAAAATATTTTCCCAATTTGTTACTTCCCTTCTAATCTTGTTTGCATTAGTATTATTTGTACAGAAACTTTTTAGTTTGATATAATCGAAATCTTCTATTTTGTGATCAATAATGATCTCTAGTTCTCCTCTGGTCATAAATTCCTTCCTCCTCCACAGGTCTGAGAGGTAGACTATTCTCTGTTCCTCTAATCTATTTATGATCTCATTCTTTATGCCTAAATCATGGACCCATTTTGATCTTATCTTGGTATATGGTGTTAAGTGTGGATCCATATCTAATTTTTGCCATATTAATTTCCAGTTTTCCCAACAGTTTTTTTTCCAAATAATGAATTTTTATCCCTAATGTTGGTATCTTTGGATTTGTCAAAGATTAGATTGCTATAGATGTACCCTTTTTTGTCCTTTGTATCTAATCTGTTCCACTGATCTACCGGTCTATTTCTTAGCCAATACCAAATGGTTTTGGTGACTGCTGCTATATAATATAGCTTTAGATCAGGTACACTTAGACCACCTTCCTCTGAGTTTTTTTTTCATTAGATCCCTTGCAATTCTCGACCTTTTATTCTTCCATATGAATTTTGTTGTTATTTTTTCTAGGTCATTGAAATAGTTTCTTGGGAGTCTGATTGGTATAGCACTAAATAAATAGATTAGTTTGGGGAGTATTGTCATCTTTATTATATTCGCTCGGCCTATCCAAGAGCACTGAATGTCTTTCCAATTATTTAAATCTGACTTTATTTTTGTGGCAAGTGTTTTGTAATTTTGCTCATATAATTCCTGACTTTTCTTTGGTAGATGGATTCCCAAATACTTTATACTCTCAACATTTGTTTGGAATGGAATTTCTCTTTGTATCTCTTGAAGTTGCATTTTGTTAGTGATATATAAAAATGCTGAGGATTTATGTGGATTTATTTTGTATCCTGCCACTTTGCTGAAATTTTGAATTATTTCTAGTAGCTTTTTAGCACAGTCTTTGGGGTTCTCTAAGTATACCATCATGTCATCTGCAAAAAGTGATAGTTTGATTTCCTCATTTCCTACTCTAATTCCTTGAATCTCTTTCTCGGCTGTTATTGCCGAGACTAGCGTTTCTAGTACTATATTGAATAGTAATGGTGATAGTGGGCAACCTTGTTTCACTCCTGATCTTACTGGGAAAGGTTGTAGTTTATTTCTATTGCATATTATGCTTACTGACGGTCTTAAATATATGCTCCTGATTATTCTAAGGCATAGTCCATTTATTCCTATACTCTCAAGAGTTTTTAGTAGGAATGGATGTTGGATTTTGTCAAATGCTTTTTCTGCATCTATTGAGATGATCATATGATTTTTATTAATTTGATTATTAATATGGTCAATTATACTAATAGTTTTCCTAATATTAAACCAGCCCTGCATTCCTGGGATAAATCCTACTTGATCATAGTGTATTATCCTGGAGATGATTTTCTGAAGTCTTTTTGCTAATATCTTATTTAAGATTTTAGCATCAATATTCATTAAGGAAATTGGTCTATAATTTTCTTTCTCAGTTGTTCTTTAAATGTTTGGTAGAATTCACATGTGAATCCATCTGGCCCTGGGGATTTTTTCCTGGGGAGTTCATTAATAGCTTGTTCTATTTCTTTTTTCTGAAATGGGACCACTTAAGCAATTTATCTCCTCCTCTGTTAATCTAGGGAGCCTACATTTTTGGAGGAAGTCATCCATTTCACTTAAGTTATAAAATTTATTGGCATAAAGTTGGGCAAAGTAACTCCTTATTATTTCTCTAATTTCCTCTTCATTGGTGGAAAGATCCCCCTTTTCATTTGTAAGACTAACAATTTGATTTTCCTCTTTCTTTTTTCTGATCAGATTTACCAAAGGTTTATCTATTTTATTGGCTTTTTCATAAAACCAACTCTTGGTTTTATTTATTAATTCAATAGTTTTTTTTACTTTCAATATTATTGATTTCTCCTTTTAATTTTTGTATTTCAAGTTTAATATTTGGTTGGGGGTTTTTAATTTGGTCTTTTTCTAGCCTTTTAAGTTGCAAGCCCAATTCGTTAATCTTCTCTTTCTCAATTTTCTTCAAATAAGCCTCTAAAGATATAAAATTTTCCCTTATTACTGCTTTAGCTGCATCCCACAGATTTTGGTATGGTGTCTCATCATTGTCATTATCTTGGGTGAAATTATTAATTGTTTCTATAATTTGCTCTTTCACCCAGTCATTCTTTAAGATGAGATTATTCAGTTTCCAATTACTTTTTGGTCTATTTATCCCTAACTTTTTACTGAATGTAGCTTTTATTGCATTGTGGTCTGAGAAGAAGGCATTTATTATTTCTGCCTTCCTACATTTAATTTTGAGATCTTTATGTCCTAATATGTGGTCAATTTTTGTATAGGATCCATGAACTGCTGAGAAGAAAGTATATTCCTTTCTATTGCCATTCAGTTTTCTCCAAAGGTCTATCATACCTAGTTTTTCTAATGTTCTATTTACTTTTTTAATTTCTTTCTTGTTTGTTTTGTGGTTTGATTTGTCTAAATCTGAGAGTGCAAGGTTGAGATCTCTCACTATTATAGTTTTACTGTCTATTTCTTCTTGCAACTCTCTTAACTTTTCCTTTAGAAAGTTAGATGCTATACCACTTGGTGCATATATGTTTAGTATCGATATGGCTTCACTATTTATGCTACCTTTCAGCAGGATATAGTTTCCTTCCTTATCTCTTTTAATTAGATCAACTTCTGCTTTTGCTTGATCTGAGATAAGGATAGCTACCCCTGCTTTTTTGGCTTTACCTGAAGCATAATAGATTCTGCTCCAACCTTTTACCTTTACTCTGTATGTATCTCCCTACTTTAAGTGTATTTCCTGCAGACAACATATTGTAGGGTTCTGATTTTTGATCCAATCTGCTATCCGTCTCTGTTTGATGGGATCGTTCATCCCATTCACATTTACAGTTAAAATTACTAATTCTGTATTTCCTGCCATCATATTATCCCCAGATTATGCTTTTTCCCTTGACCCCCCCTGATCCCCCTCCCCGATATTTAATTTACAGACCCCCCTTGTGACGTGCAACCCTCCCTTTTTTTTAGTATCCCTCCCCCCTCCCTCCAAGTCCCTTCACTTATTCTCCTTTTCCTTTTCCCTTTTTCTCTCCCCCCTTTTAATGAGGTGAGAGAAAATTCTCTGAAAAACAAATATGTTAATTATTTACTCTTTGAGCCTCTCCTGATGAGAGTAAGATTCACACAATGATTCTCCCCCTTACTAAATTCCCTCAGATATGGTGTATTTTCTATGCCTCTTCCTGGGATATAGTTTCCCTCTTTTTATCATTCCTTCCCCTTTTTCTGAAACGACCTCCTTCCCTTTACTACACCCTCCTTTTTTTCTTTTATATCAGTAAAATCAAATTATCCTTGAGTACTTTTTATATACCCACAACAGAGTTACAGTTCTCAAGGGTTCTGTGTACCTTTTTCTGTTTCTCTTCAGTCTTGTGGATGTAGATCAAATTTTTTGTTTAAGTCTGATTTTTTTCTTAGAAACATATAGAATTCCTCTATTTCATTGAATGACCATCTTCTTCCATGGAAAAAGATGCTAAACTTAGCTGGGTAGTTCATTCTTGGTTGCAGTCCTTGGTCTTTTGCCTTACGGAATATCAGGTTCCAGGCCCTTCTATCTTTTAATGTGGAGGCAGCCAGATCTTGAGTGACCCTTATTGTGGCACCTTGGTATTTAAATTGTTTTTTTCTAGCTGCTTGCAGGATTTTCTCCTTTGTGTGGTAATTCTGCAGCTTAGCCACTGTATTCCGTGGTGTTCTTTTTTTAGGGTCTATTTCAGAAGGAGTTCGATGAATTCTTTCCACATCTACTTTCCCTTCTGTTTCTATTATCTCTGGACAGTTCTCTTTGATAATTTCCTGTAAAATAGAATCTAGGCTCTTTTTTTGGTCATAGTTTTCTGGAAGTCCAATGATCCGCAGATTATCTCTCCTAGATCTATTTTCCAGGTCTATAGATTTTCCCAGTAAGTATTTGACGTTGTTCTCCAGCTTCTCATTTTTTTGGTTTTGTTTGACTGATTCTTGGGTTCTCTGTGAATCATTCATTTCTATTTGTTCCATCCTGACTTTTAAGGAGTTATTTTCTTCTTTCACAGTTTTTAGTTCTTTTTGTAAATGCCCAATTTCGTTTTTAAATGAATTATTTTGCTCTATTGAATTTTTTTCCATTTCCCTAATTTTTTTTTGAGAATTATTTTCTTTTTCCAATTCAGAAATTCTATTTTCTTGAGACTTTTTTATCTTTTCCAATTCAGAAATCCTACTTTCCTGTGATTTTTTTAACCTTTTCTAATTCACAAATTTTGTTTCCCTGCATCTCCTGTGAATTCTTTACTTTTTCCAACTCCAATTTCAGGACGTTGTTATTCTCTAGCATAGCTTCCCTTTCCTTTCCCCATTGTTCTTCAAACTCTCTTAACTTTTTAATAGTCTCTTCATGGAGAGAGTTATGTGATGGGGGGCAGGAATCGTTCCCCTTTAGGTTGTTATCTGCTGACTTTTTGCTTTTAACTTCCTCGGGGTTGGATACCCGCTCTTTCTCTGTGTAGAAGGAATCTATAGTTTTTCTGGCTTTTTTGTTCATATTTAAAAAATCTTTTGGGGTCTGTCCCTGGGGTAGGAAATTATTTATTTACTTCTTTACCAGCTTCCTCCCAGACCGGATGGATGCAGCGGCTCTTGGGCCTGAGCTAAGATAGAGCTCTGGGAGAGAGTTCCCCACCCCCTCCCTGGAAGTGCCTCAGAGGTGACTAGTACTGCTGTGCCTTGAGGGCGTGGTGTTCTAGCAGCTTCCCTGATGTTTGAGATTGAAGTAAAGAAGGCACAAAGCCCAGCCTATGCTTCCTGGTGAGGCGTGGATGTCTGCAGCAGGTGACGTGAAAAGCCCCTGCGCTCAAACTGGAAGTGTCTGTCAGAAACCGTGGCCCCTAGTTCAAAGGTTCTGCTTCTCTGGGACTTCCGGAGCTGAGTTCCACACCCTTCAGCTGAGCTAGGCAGTGTGTGTTGCCTTGGGCCGTATCTGCCCTTGTCAATCTCTTAACTAGTCTTAGGTGGGAGCTGAGGCCACACCCCCTGGTGCCGAGATCTGCTGAGTCACCCCCAGGATCCGGGGGGAAAATCTAATCTATCTGAATTTTTAAAGTGTTTAGATTTCCCTTCTGAACTGCTATATTATAAGCAGAGAAGAGCTAACAGCCTGTGCCAGATTCCTTTATCTCAGTGGCTTCTCTGATCCCAGAGCCCTTCCCAGCGCAATCGGTGCAGTATGCTAGCACCCAGCCGTCTGTGCTGGCCTCTCTTCTTCCTCCCCTGGGAACTGACCTTTTCTGTTGAAACTCCTGATTCTCTTCAGCTGGTAAGTTGTGCTTCCAGTCCTTGTGGTATCTATCAGTCCAGCGCTATTTCTGAGACTGATTTATCTAATTGGTTGTGAGGGAGTAAGGACATTCACAGAGTCGTGTGTTTCTTCTCCACCATCTTGGCTCCGCCCCAGCTGTGGAGGCTTTTGGAGAATTGACCTGCCCCTTCACTTAGGCATGGTCCTTAACATGGAGGTTTCTCAAATCTAGTCAAAAGTGCTTTGGAATGAGGAAAGGAGAACATTGTGTATGTGTGTCTATGCATATATGTATATTCTCCAACTTACACACCATAGAGAGTAGCTACTAAGAATGAAGAGTGGTATTTTATTCAAGGAAGAATTTGGCAAGAAATCCAAAAAGAAGAGCCAGAAATAAAACTCATAGCTTCAAATTCCTATTCTCAAATGTCTACCATTTAGACAACAAATAAAGAGGAACAAGAGGCCGTAATTCAACTAGACAAATTTGACCTTGAGATTTGTAAGGATGAAACTTAGATTTGAATCATAACTTTAAATATTTTTTATTCAAAAGAAATAGAATATATTTTAAAAAGAGTTGAGACTGAGAGCTAGATGCTAGACATATAAGGAGCTCAACTAGGTTCCTAAGAAGAGTGCTAACATATTTAACATATGTTGGATTGCTTGCCATTTAGGTGAGAGGGTAGGGAAAAGGGAGGGAGAAAAAAACTTGGGACATAGGGTTTTAATGTTGAAACCTATGCATGTGTTTTGAAAATAAAAAGCTTTTAAGGAGTGCTAAGCCTGAAATCAAGAACATTCATTTTCCTGAGTTCAAATTTGGCCCTTACCTCATTTTCCTTATCTACAAAATGAGCTTGAGAAGGGGATTAGGAAATACTTTCTAGAAGTGGAATTTTACCTAAGGCTTTAAGGAAACCAGGAAGTACATAGGAAGAGGAAGAACATTTCAGACAGGGGATAGGGGGAAAAAATGCCTAGAGATAGACAATGGAAGGTCTTGGTCAAAAGATAGAATGAAGGTTAGTGTGCTGAATCACAAAGTATATGAAGTTAAAGCACTGTTAAGTGTAAGAGGATTGGAAAGGGAGAGAAATTTATATTTGATTCTAGAAGTAATAGGGAGTCATGGGAGTTTTCTAAGTGGGGGATGGTGGGATGACATAATCAGATTTGTGCTTCAGTAAGTTCATTTTGACAGTTAAGTGAAAGGTGGATTGAAGTGGGGAGAAATCTGTGGCAAGGAAATCAACAGCTAATTACTACAATATCCAAGAGTGAGGTGATGAGGGTCTCAGCAAAGTGGTTACAGTCTTAAAGAAAAGAAGATGAAGTTTAAGGGAAGTGATAGGAGAAATAAGGAATTTTGTTTCTAGATTATATGACAAACCACCAGGACAAAGAGAAGAAACAGATGAGAAGTTTGGGGGATAAATTACAAGTCGGGCAGAAGGACTTGATATAGTAGTGGATAGAAGATTTCACTTATTCAGATATCAGCTAAAGCTTTGATTTTTGTCAAAAGCAAAGTAACTAAAAACTCCTAAGTGTCCTAATGATAATGTCAGTCTTCAAAAAGTGAGGGAAAATTTAGAAATTCTGTACTGCATCTCATTAAACACTAACAGAGGTTGCTGGAATGGAAATGATGAGAACTTAATGGCAGTGAGGGACAGAAAATAACCACTCACTCCTAAAGTTAAAAAAAAAAAAAAAAAGAAATCCAGACATATATACAAGACTTTAAGAAAGCAGAATTCAAAGAATCCATGGGAAAAGACGAATACAGAACTTTAGAAATTAACTCAGAGCAGATGGAAGATGCCCAAGTAATTCTAAAAGGAACAAATTGTAAAGAAATAATTCAATAAGAGGGAAAATAGGATTTACCTGAGGAGAACTATATGGATGCACAGAAAACTCAAAAACCAACTAAAGGTTTTTGTTTTGTTTTGTTTTTCTTAATAGTATTTTATTTTTCCAAACACATGTAGAGAGTTTTCAACATTTATTTTTATAAGATTTTGTGTTCCATTTTTAATAATAGCTTTTTATTTTCAAAATATATACATAGATAGTTTCTAATATTCACCCTTGCAAAAATCTTGTTTTCCAAATTTTTCTTCTTCCCTTCTCCCATTCTCCTATCCTAGACAGCAAGTGATCCAATATAGACTAACATGAGAATTCTTCTAAACATATTTCCACATTTATCATACTGCACAAGAAATATCAGATGAAAAAAAAAATGAAGAAAAAAAGCAAGCAAACAAGGTGAAAATACTATGGTTTGATCCACATTTAGTTCCCAAAGACCTCTTTCTGGATGAGGATAGCTTTCTCCAATACAAGTCTATTGGAATTTGTAAAGTCCGGGCTAGCACCCTAGAGGCCTCAAGACCAGCCATAGTCAGGATAAGTAAAAGTCCTTGGTCTTTAGGGGCAGAAGTGAAAGATACAGACAAACTGCCAGAGACTCACCACCAACCTTTCTCCTCCTAGTCCTGCCAAAAAGAGAGTCTAGCTTGTCTCACAGCACCCTCTAAATCCTTCCTATGATTATCTGTATACACCAAACATCTAGCCAGCACAGAATAGTGAGAAGAGCTATTTTTCCAAACATATGCTAATAGAATCATTGTCCAATAGGTAATTAGCCTTAAGTGCTTGGTTGTGTGATTCCAGCACATCAACTCAGAATTTCAGCCCTTTACATCTCCTGCTTTCTTTTGTTTTAGAACACAGGTGGTCACTCCATCCCTGACTTTCTCAGGGAGGTGAGAACCCCAAAAAGGAGGTGATCACACCTCCCCAACTTCTCAGAAAGGGAGGTAAAGCACTAAAAAGGAGATCATGCCCTCCCTGACTTCTCAGGAAGAGAGATGAAAAACATCAAAGGGAAGTGGGAAGTCAAGCCAGATATTGTTAGCAGGTTTCTGGGCTGAAGGGTCTTACTAAAAACAGATATGCACAAACTCATCAGCATGGGCAGTGTTACACAAGCACATAGCAATAAAGCACAGGCTAGCAATGATGACTCTCCCCCACAGCCGATGCAGGCTCAATGTGGTGTAACAAACATGAATTGTATATGCAAGTAGTAATATAACAAACAATATAAATCAACATGGTATTGTAAAATATTTCCAGAAGTCCTAGAAGGAGGGTATGTAAGTAACAATAAAACATATACCTCCTTCAGCAACCAAGAGATTGTCCAAAACCAATCTATTGTCCATTACTTCATGTATGTGGGAATCCAATGGTCCCTGCAAGTTTTTGAAGACCTGCAACAGTCTTTTTATGTAGTAGGGAATCCAATGATTTCTGCAGATTTTGAAGTCTTGCAACAGTCTTTTCATGTCTCAGAGAATCCAATGATTCTGGAGAGTTTTCAAGTCCTACAACAGTCTTATCATATGTCAAAGAATCCAATGATTCCTGAGGGTTTTCAAGTCCTATTACAGCCTCATTCACAATTTTTGATGTCCATTAGTCAATTTCTATAACTGCCATGCTCTTTCAGTGGTAGGCACAGTCAGCAATGGAACCACCCAATGTTTCTTGGATCTTCTCCTTCGTTTCAAGGGTCTGCTCCATCTCTCTCCGATGGACAAGGAAAATACAGCTTGTTGACACTCAACTGATTCCTTCTCCATCTGTAGAGATACAAACAAACGCTCGCCCCCCCAAGCAGTTAACCTATATGGTCCCTTCCATTCACCACTTCTGTATCTCTCACATCACCTATCTAAAGATAGTGGAGCTGTTCACACTGGACACTGCCCTTCCGGTGGGTTATAAAACCTGTATGCTGGAGCAGTGCATCTTTATCAAAAATCATGAAGTTAATAGTATAAACAGTTAGATTTAGAAGTTCTTTAGGGTTACCTATGGCTCCCCCTTTCTTTTGTTTTTGGAGGAGCGTCTTAATATCTCTGTTTCTCCTCTGTATTATTGACTGTCCTTGAGGATTAAAGGGTATGCCAGTGGTGTGTAAAATCTTATACTGTGCACAAAAGTGTGCAAAATGTTTAGAAGTATATGCAGGTCCAATATTTGTCTTTATTGCTTGTGACACACGCATAATTGCAAATGTTTGTATCAGGAATTCAGTGACCATTTGGGATATTTCTTTTGCTACTGATACTGCAAAAGTAAATCCTGAAAAGGTGTCTACCACAACATGGATAAAAGACAAACAACTAAAGGATTTATAATGGGTCACATCCCTTTGCCAAATGCCATTGGGTCTCAAACCATGAGGGTTCTTCCCTGGAGGGAGTGTAGGAGCATGGAAAGGAAGGCAAGCTGTACAGGCTTTTACTATGCTCCTAGCTTCCTCTTTTGTTATGCCAAATTGCAAATATAAAGCTCGAGCAGCCTGATTTAGAATGAGATTGTTGGCTGCCTGAAATAAAGGAGTATTGGTTAACATGATTAGAAGGCTATCTACCTTTGAATTACCATAAAAAATAGGACCTGAAAGTCCACGATTTGAGTGGACATGAAAGATATAAATTTTACCTTCATGCTTTCTCACTTGCTCTTGAAGTTCCTTAAAGAACTGATATATATTGGAAGCTACAAATTTTATTTGGGCTGTGACAATTCTTTGTACAACACCTACTGAATAGACTGAATAAAATATTATATTTATATCTCCTGGATAATAAGTAAGAGCTAGAATGATTGCATACAATTCATTCTGCTGAGTGGACTGAAAAGGAGCTCTGACTACTCTCTTTATCATTAAGTCACGAGAGTATACAGCACAAATATCACGTTTGGATGCATCTGTAAAGATAGTTGGTCCTTTTAAGAGGAACTTTAGAAACTTTTTCTTCAAGAATCCATCGCCAATTATGTAATAGTCTGGTTATTTTTAATGGAGACCCGTGTGTAAAATTTGCAGCCATGGCTAA
Source organism: Sminthopsis crassicaudata (assembly GCF_048593235.1). NCBI lineage: Eukaryota > Metazoa > Chordata > Mammalia > Dasyuromorphia > Dasyuridae > Sminthopsis > Sminthopsis crassicaudata. The sequence goes on along the minus strand of NC_133621.1, from coordinate 240,082,393 downwards.
TAAAATTTGCCACTCTGGGATGGTTTCACAGCATACATTAACTTGTGCATTAGTATAAAAGATGTATATCTTGTCAGGTCTTATCCCAGATAATTGTACTGCTCATATAATGGCCTTTATCAAAATTCTAGCCACAAGCACTGGATAAGGAGTAAGGCTTTGTTCTGGTGGTGCAGGGAGGTTCACCCACTCTATCACATTGTCTCCTTGATGAAGAACTGCTGTGGGTGCCTCTTTTGTAGCAAAAACTGATATTTCCAAGGGTTTTTGAGTGACTCTTTCAACCACATTGGATAAAGCAAGTTCAACTTCTCTCAAAGATTCTTGAGCTTCTTTTGTAAGCTGGCATGGTGAGTTTAAAGCACTGTCTCCCCTTAAAATGTCATATAATGGTTGCAATTGATAGGTAGTCAAGCCTAACACTGGACGCATCCATTGGATCTCTCCTTTCAATTTCTGAAAGTCATTTAAGGTGTTTAGCTTCTCTGTTCTTAAGGAAAGTTTTTGTATTGTAAGGACCCTAAGGGGTATACTTCATATCTTAAATATTGAAAAGGAGCATGTCTTTGAATTTTTTCTGGAGCTATATGCAATTTGTAATTCCTTATTGTTTCTATGGTTTTTTTGTAGACATGCTTCTAAAATTTGCTCCTCAGGTGCATATCCCAATATATCATCCATATAATGTAATAACATTATTTTTGGAAATGCTTTTCTTACGGGAGTAAGAGCAGCAGCAATATACATTTGATACTTGTAGGGTTGTTTTTCATTCCCTGTGACAAAACTGTCCATTCATATCTTTTATAAAGCTCAGCTAAGTTAATTAGCTTTAACTTAATTCTGTGCTGGACACAGAAAAGGCAAATCTTTTCATATCCTCCTTATCTAGAAGGATAAAATAGAAACAATCCTTAATGTCTATAACTCAAAGAGGCCATTTTTCCAAACATATGCTAATGGAATCATTGTCCAATAGCTTTAAGTGCTCTATTGTCTGATTCAAGCACACCTTTTAAGAGTTTCAGCCCTTTACAGGAAGTGGCCTGAATCATGTCATTATTGAAAGGAGCCAAGTCTAACATGGTTGATCATCACATAATCTCACAGTTGCTGTGTACAATAGTCTCTTGGTTGCACTCACTTCATTTAACTATCAGTTCCTTCAAGTCTCTCCAGACCTTTCTGAAATCATCCTGCTGGTCATTTCTTACAGAACAATATTTTATTAGATTCACATACTATAACTTATTTAGCCAGCCATTCCCCAACTCATAAGCATCCACTCAGTGTCTAATTCCTTGCCACAACAAAAAGGGCTGCTATAAATATTTTTGCACATGTGGGTCCTTTTCCCCCAGAATGCAGACTCAGTAATGACACTGCTGGATCAAAGGGTATGCATACTACCTTAGATCTAAGATAGAAGCACAAATAAGTAACAGAAGATGAAAAAAGAATGTGGCATATTCCTTCATGAAAAGTTCAGAATAAGCTAATATGGGAAAATAAAGATAATAAAAATGGTTTTCAGCATGTAGATTTAAAAAGGGGAGAAAAAGGAAGATCCAAAAAGTCCCTGTACATTTGCTTGGAATACATGGGATTATAATAACTGACCTAAGAGAAAAGGCAGAGCTACTCATTTTTTACTTTATTTCTCCTTCCACTGAAAGAGATAATGATCTTCATGATGAAAGTAACAGAAAAAAATAAACACACAAAAATGAATTAATATTGCCCACCATATATAACATTAATGAATTAATAACTTGCCCACCATATATAACATTGTTTCTTTGGATAAATATTTTTCCACTTCTACACAATAACTTAGACATGAATGTTATAAATATTTATCACAAGAAACAATACAAAGAGATCAACATAAATCCCTCACTACTAGAAAAAATATTAAGGAATCTACTGCATCATCCTTTTTTTTAATTTTTATTTTATTTTATAATTATAACTTTTTTTTTGACAGTACATATGCCTGGGTAATTTTTTACAACATTATCTCTTGTACTTACTTCTGTTCAGATTTTTTCCCTTCCTGCCCCAATCCCCTCTCCCAGATGGAAGGCAGTCTTATACATGTTAAATATATTACAATATATTCTAGATACAATATATGTGTGTAGAACCGAATTTCTTGTTGCACAGGAAGAATTGGATTCAGAAGGTAAAAATAACAGTTTACACTCATTTCCCAGTGTTCCTTTTTTGGATGTAGCTGATTCTGTCCATCATTAATCAATTGGAAATTGATTAGCTCTTCTCTATGTTGAAGATATCCACTTCTATCAGAATACATCCTCATACAGTATCATTGTTGAAGTGTATAATGATCTTCTGGTTCTGCTCATTTCACTTAGCATCAGTTGATGTAAGTCTCTCCAAGCCTCTCTGTATTTCTCCTGTTGGTCATTTCTTACAGAACAATAGTATTCCATAACATTCATATACCATAAGTTACCCAACCATTCTCCAATTGATGGACATCCATTCATCTTCCAGCTTTTAGCCACTATGAAAAGGGCTGCCACAAACATTTTGGCACATACAGGTCCCTTTCCCTTCTTTAGTATTTCCTTGGGATATAAGCCCAGTAGTAGTATGGCTGGGTCAAAGGGTATGCACATTTTGATAACTTTTTGGGCATAATTCCAAATTGCTCTCCAGAATGGTTGGATTCTTTCACAACTCCACCAACAATGCATCAGTGTCCCAGTTTTCCCACATCCCCCCAACATTCATCGTTATTTGTTCCTGTCATCTTAGCCAATCTGACAGGTGTGTAATGATATCTCAGAGTTGTCTTAATTTGCATTTCTCTGATCAATAGTGATTTGGAACACTCTTTCATATGAGTGGAAATAGTTTTAATTTCATCATCTGAAAATTGTCTGTTCATATCCTTTGACCATTTATCAATTGGAGAATGGCTTGATTTCTTACAGATTAAAGTCAATTCTCTGTATATTTTGGAGATGAGGCCTTTATCAGAACCTTTAACTGTAAAAATGTTTTCCCAATTTGTTACTTCCCTTCTAATCTTGTTTGCATTAGTTTTGCTTGTGCAGAAACTTTTTAATTTGGTGTAATCAAAATGTTCTATTTTGTGATCAATAATGGTCTCTAGTTCTCCCTTGGACACAAACTCCTTCCTCCTCCACAAGTCTGAGAGGTAAACCATCCCATGTTCCTCCAATTTATTTATGATTTCGTTCTTTATGCCTAAATCTTGGACCCATTTTGATCTAATCTTAGTATGTGGTGTTAAATGTGGGTCCATGCCTAGTTTCTGCCATACTAATTTCCAGTTTTCCCAGCAGTTTTTGTCAAATAATGAATTCTTATCCCAAAATTTGGGATCTTTGGGTTTGTCAAACACTAGATTGCTATTTTTATTCACTATCTTGCCCTGTGAACCTAACCTATGCCACTGATCAACTAGTCTATTTCTTAGCCAATACCAAATGGTTTTGGTGACTGTTCCTTTATAATACAGTTCTAGATCAGGTACAGCTAGACCGCCATCACTTAATTTTTTTTTCATTACTTCCCTTGAAATTCTCGACCTTTTGTTGCTCCATATGAATTCTGTTGTTATTTTTTCTAGGTTATTAAAATCGTTTCTTGGAAGTCTGATTGGTATAGCACTAAATAGATAGATTAGTTTAGGGAGTATTGTCATCATAATTATATTCACTCGGCCTATCCAAGAGCACTGAATGTCTTTCCAATTATTTAAATCTGACTTTATTTTTGTGGCAAGTGTTTTGTAATTTTGCTCATATAATTCCTGACTCTCCTATATTCCCAAATATTTTATACTATCGACCGTTATTTTGAATGGAATTTCTCTTTGTATCTCTTGCTGTTGGATTGTGTTGGTAATGTATAAAAATGCTGAGGATTTATGTGGATTTATTTTGTATCCTGCAACTTTGCTAAAATTCTGAATTATTTCTAATAGCTTTTTAGCAGAGTCTTTGGGGTTCTCTAAGTATACCATCATGTCATCTGCAAAAAGTGATAGTTTGATTTCCTCATTTCCTACTCTAATTCCTTGAATCTCTTTCTCGGCTCTTATTGCCGAGACTAGAGTTTCTAGTACTATATTGAAAAGTAATGGTGATAGTGGGCAACCCTGTTTCACTCCTGATCTTACAGGGAAAGGTTCTAGTTTATCGCCATTACATATGATGTTTACTGAAGGTTTTAAATATATGCTCCTTATTATTTTAAGGAATAGTCCCTTTATTCCTATACTCTCAAGCGTTTTTAGTAGGAATGGATGTTGGATTTTATCAAATGCCTTTTCTGCATCTATTGAGATGATCATATGGTTTTTATTAATTTGATTATTAATATGGTCAATTATAGTAATAGTTTTCCTAATATTAAACCAGCCCTGCATTCCTGGTATAAATCCCACTTAGTCATAGTGTATTATCCTGGGGATGATTTTCTGAAGTCTATTTGCTAATATCTTATTTAAGATTTTAGCATCAATATTCATTAAGGAAATTGGTCTATAGTTTTCTTTCTCAGTTTTTGATCTACCTGGTTTAGGTATCAGTACCATGTCTGTGTCATAGAAGGAATTTGGTAGGACTCCTTCAATCCCTATTTTTTCAAATAGTTTACATAGCATTGGAGTTAGTTGTTCTTTAAATGTTTGGTAGAATTCACATGTAAATCCATCTAGTCCTGGGGACTTTTTCTTAGAAAGTTGGTTAATAGCTTGGTCTATTTCTTTTTCTGAGATGGGACTATTTAGACTACTTACTTCTTCCTCTGTTAATCTGGGCAAGCTATATTTTTGAAGGTATTCTTCCATTTCATTTAAGTTATCGAATTTATTGGCATAAAGTTGAGTAAAGTAGCTCCTAACTATTGTTCTAATTTCCTCTTCATTAGTGGTGAGTTCACCCTTTTCATTTTCAAGACTAACAATTTGCTTTTTCTCTTTCCTTTTTTAAATCTGGTTTACTAAGGGTTTGTCTATTTTGTTGGTTTTTTCATAAAACCAACTCTTAGTTTTATTAATTAATTCAATAGTTTTTTTACTTTCAATTTTATTAATCTCACCTTTTATTTTTTGAATTTCAAGTTTTGTGTTTGGGGGTTTTTAATTTGTTCCTTTTCTAGCAATTTTAGTTGTAAGCCCAATTCGTTGGCCCTCTCTTTCTCTATTTTATGCAAGTAGGCCTGTAGAGATATAAAACTTCCCCTTATTACTGCTTTGGCTGTATCCCACACATTTTGGTATGATGTCTCATTATTGTCATTTTCTTGGGTGAAGTTATTAATTATGTCTACGATTTGCTGTTTTACCCAATCATTCTTTAGTATAAGATTATTTAGTTTCCAATTATTTTTTGGTCTATTTTCCCCTGGCTTTTTATTAAATGTTATTTTGATTGCATTATGGTCTGAAAAGGATGTATTTACTATTTCTGCCTTACTGAATTTGATTTTGAGGTTTTTATGTCCTCGTATATGGTCAATTTTTGTATAGGTACCATGAATTGCTGAGAAGAAAGTATACTCCTTTCTGTCTCCATTTACCTTTTGCCAAAGATCTATCATATCAAACTTTTCTAGTATTCTGTTTACCTCTTTGGTTTCTTTCTTATTTATTTTGTGGTTTGATTTATCTAATTCTGAGAGTGCAAGGTTGAGATCTCCCGCTATTATAGTTTTGCTATCTATTTCCTCTTGCAGCTCTCTTAATTTCTCTTTTAAGAATTTAGATGCTGCACCACTTGATGCATATATGTTTAATATTGATAGTGCTTCACTATTGATGCTGCCCTTTAGCAGGATATAATGCCCTTCCTTATCTCTTTTAATTAGATCAATTTTTGTTTTTTCTTGATCTGAGATGAGGATGGCTATTCCTGTTTTTTGGTTTTGCCTGAAGCATAATAGATTCTGCTCCACCCTTTTACTTTTAGTTTGAATGTCTCACCCAGTTTTAGGTGTGTTTCCTGTAAACAACATATAGTAGGATTCTGACTTTTAATCCAGTCTGCAATCCACTTCCTCTTTATAAGGCAGTTTGCCCCATTCATATTTATGGTTAGAAGGACTAATTCTATATTGCTTGCCATCCTATTAACCTCTGCTTATGCTTTTCCTCTTTCCTTCCCTCTTACCCCCCTACCCAGTATTAAACTGGTGAACACCACTTGCTTTTCACAGCCCTCCCTTTTTAGGATCCCTCCCCTTATTTTACCCCTTTTCCTCGAAATTTCTGTATTCCCTTCCTCTTAGCTTACTCCTTCCCTTTCACTTTTCAATGAAGTGGAAGAAGTTTCACCATAATTCGAATATGTCTATTGATACACACTATGTTCATCTCCCTCCTTTCTTTCTCTCAGATATAAATTACCTTTGCCTATTCATGAGATGTAGTACCACCACTTTACACTTTTTTATGATATAATTTCCTTTCCACCTCTAGTTTCTAAGACAAATTGTACATATATTCTTTACATATTTTTTTGGCAGAAGTATAGTTCTCAAGATTTCTTTTTACCTTTTTAGAAATCTCTTGAGTTCTGTATTTGAAGATCAAACCTTTTATGTAGGTCTGTTTTTTTCATCAAATATAGATGGAATTCATTTATTTTGTTAAATGTCCATCTTCTTCCCTGGAAAACGATGCTCATTCTTGCTGGGTAAGTTATTCTTGGCTGCATATCAAGTTCCTTAGCCTTTCGGAATATCATGTTCCAGGCCCTGCGTTCTTTTAATGTGGACGCTGCTAGATCCTGGGTTATCCTTATTGTGGATCTTCCATATCTGAATTGCTTTTTTCTAGCAGCTTCCAATATCTTTTCCTTTGTCTGATGTTTCTTGAACTTGGCCACTATATTTCTTGGCGTTTTGATTTTAGGGTCCCTTTCAGTAGGTGATGGATGAATTTTTTCAATGTCTATTTTACCCTCTGTTTCCAGAACGTCTTGGCAGTTCTCTTTGATAATTTCCTCGAAAATGGTGTCCAAGCTCTTTTTTTCCTCCCATTTTTCAGGGAGTCCAATTATTCTCAAATTGTCTCTCCTGGATCTGTTTTCCAGGTCTGTTGTCTTTCCAATAAGGTACTTGACATTCTTTTCAGTTGTTTCATTTTTCTGGTTTAGCTAGACTACTTCTTGGTTTCTCCTTGAGTCATTCATTTCTACTTGTTCCAGTCTAATTTTCAATGATGTATTTTCTTCACTCACTTTTTTTATATCTCTTTGTAATTGTCCAATTGAGTTTTTATCTTCTATGGAATTTTTTTCCATTTTATCCATTTTATTTTTTAGAGAGCTGTTTTCTTTTTCCAGCTCACTAATCCTGTTTTCCTTGGAGTTGTTTACCTTTTCCAGCTCATTAATCTTGTTTCTCAATGATTTGATTTCTTTATCCACTCTGTCTTTGAATGCATGGGATGACTTCTCCAGGCTCTCTTGCCAAGCTTCCCTTTCCTTTTCCCATTTCTCTTCCAGCTCTCTTGTGAGAGCCTTTTTGATTTCCTCTATGAGATTTTTTTGTATTGAGGAGCAACTCATATCCCTCTTAGGGGATTCCTCTGGGGACAGTCTGTTTTTAGTCTCCTCAGTGTTTGAAGTCTGCTGTCTCTCCATACAAAAGCTGTCAATGGTTAGAGCCCTTTTGAATTTTTTGTTCATTTTGTCAGAGGAATCGAAGAAAACAAATTGACAAGAGAAACAATTGGTCTGTTTTGCAGGGGATGCTGGATGGTATTAATTGGGCAGCAGAGAGCCACAGCAATGACTGTACTGAGTCTGCGCTCTGAGGCTCTGAGAACGTGCTGAGTCAGTCCAGATGGGGGTTGGGGGTGGCCGGGTTCTGAGAGACGGTGGCTTTTTGGGGTTTTAATCTTCACCTCCGGTGTTTACACCCTCTCTGCTGCTCCTGGCTTGCTGCCAAAATGGAGTATCCACACTGGGGAAAAAGTCTTTTCGCAGAAACGGCAGAGATCGTACCCCTCCCCCTCTGGTCTGAGCTGTGTGAGCTGCCTGTCTCACTCTGGCTTGCCTGCCCTCAGTCTGCGCCCAGTCTGATTGACCCTCCCCCGAGCAAACACAGACCTTTTCTGGCGACTTTCAAGGATGTCTTCTCTTGGTGAGTATTTGTGGATTTCTTTCTGGGTCAAGCATTAAGTCTGAGGCTTGTCATGAAGTAAGTTCTGAGAGAAAACGAGGAGCTCAAGCAGCTGTCTGCCTCCATGCCACCATCTTGGCCGGAAGTCGCATCATCCTTAAATATACAATCAATCCACCAAGAACACAGGACTCAGTCCAGTTTGTTTAAATTGTTACCTCTATCATGTAAAAGAGGTAAAATTCACCTCCAATGTACATTCTCATAATTATCATTAAGTAAATCTGCACCTCAATGTCTTCACTTGAAAATGAATCATGTGAATGCCACTAGGAGAAATATTTGTAAAGTAGTAAAATATCAGGACAACCCATAAGAATATATAATTAGGTCTCAATTGGTTACATTATTCAATTACGTTACATATTTCAAATTGAGCTAAAACTAATTATAATTCTTATTTTAACTTTAAGTAATGTGAATCTGAATGCATGAGACCACTTTAGAAAATTTATTATTTCTACTAATTGGGAGAATAATGAAATGCATTCCCACATGAAATATTCATTTTTTATTTTTTTATTTTTATAATAGCCTTTAACTTTAAAATACATGCAAAGATAGTTTTCAACATTCACCCTTGCAAAACTCTGTATTCCAAGTTTTTCTTCTTCCTTTCCCCCTACCTCTTCCCCTAGACAGCAAGCAATCCAATATATGTTAAACCTGGGCAATTCTTATTTTTACTATTATTATGCTATACAAGAAAAATCAGATCAAAAAGTGAGGGGGGAAAAAAGTAAGCAAACAACAACAAAAAAGTGAAAATATTAGATTGTGATCCACATTCAATCCCCACAGTCCTCTTTCTAGTTGCAGATAGCTCTCTCCATCACAAGTCTATTGAAATCGGCCTAAATTACCTCCTCATTAAAAAGAGCCAAGTCCATTACAATTGATCATCATGTAATTTTGTTGCCACTATTAAAATGTTCTCCTGATTCTACTCATTTCATTTAGCATAAGTTCATGTAAGTCTCTCCAAGCCACTCTGTATTCATCCTGTTGGTCATTTCTTACAGAACAATAATATTCCATAACATTCATATACCATGAGTTATTCAATCATTTCCCAAGTGATGGACATCCACTCAGTTTCCAGTTTCTTGACACTACAAAAAAGGCTGCTACATTTTTGCATATGTGGGTTCTTTTCCCTGTTTTACAATCTCTTTGGGATATAGACCCAGTAGAGACACTGCTGGATCAAAAAGAATGCCCAGATTGATAGACCTTTGGGCATAATTCCAAATTGCAATCCAGACACATTCAATATTCATAAATGAAAATTATTGATGTATACTGGAATATACAGTCAGTGAAAAACAATAACAAATAGAAGCAATAACATAAACTCAACTCACATATAAATTCATAATGGCTATTTTCCTGATTTATGTCATTTATTTATTTTTTGGCATAAAATATCTTTTATTTACTTTAAGGAATTACTGGTTTTAAAGGAATTGTTGAAACTTCGATTTTAAACTTGTATGCACTGACTTTTAAAGTCACTATCACATCAGGTGGCAGCATTAATGTGCAAGCTGGACAACTAAATCTTTCCAGGGATTCTATAGGAGTGAGGGTAAAATCTTTTGCTCAACCATCCTTTACATTTTTTGTATGTCATTTAAAAAAAATTTTTGGTAAGCTAACATATCAAGACCAGAACTACCCCTGTGAAACTAATAAAGATGAACCACTACCGTGCTCTGGGAGCATACACATTAAATATTCAGAAGAGAAAAAAAAGGATAATTAGCTTTCCTTGGCTAAATGCCTTTTATTGCTACCATATACACAATCCAACAATGTAATTTTAATAATCACAAATGTCCAGAGCAAATTAGTTCATTTGAAAATTCACCAAGAACAAAGGACATAGCCAGTCTTTAAATTGCTGTCTGTATCATGTAACGTATACTTATTGTACTTGAGAAAAAAGTTGGAGAGAAAATTGATGGACAAAATATGACAGCTTTTATCTTCAAATATCAACAAAATTTATACAAAGCATTCCAACACAAACAACTGTAAACAAAGGTTTTGACTTATTTTCTCATATAGGAAGGTATACAAATAATTCTTAATAGATGATGCATCTTTGTGGAACTAAAACATAGCATTTCAGCTCAAAAGTTTTAAGACTTTTATTGATCTAGGATAAAAAAAAAAAAGGGTACACCATCTAAATTCATATATCAACTATTAGAAGAGAAAAGCAAAATCATTTGAAATGTATACACTGGATCACATCAGCTAAGTGAATAGCTACTCATTGGATATACTAACTATATACTCTCTCTTTAATTAATAACTATAGAACTTGAAAGAACTAGTTAATTTCCAAATATATTTAACTTCCTCTATAGAAGTTAACCTCTTTTGTGTCAAAAACATGTTAGGCAATCTATGGACCAATTCTCAAAACATTTTTAAATAGCTGAAGGAACTTTTAAATCTGAATTAGAATGTAAGATGTAATTATTTTCCCATTCATATTAACAGACCCTTTGAAATCTATTTGTAAATCCCTTATGTGTCCAGCAGCTTCTCTCTTTCATGGGAAGCTGCTTTTTGAGTTGTGTAAGCAAGCTACTATTACACCAAAAGTTTTACAATGGCCTGATTTTAGGAAGTTAAACACATGCAAGGGAGAAGGAGTCAAGATGGCAAAGAGAAGCCAGGAAGTTGCCTGCACTCTCCCCAGTTTCCCTTGGAAATGATGCTAAATGAAGCCTCTAAATGGATGCTAGAATAAAAGAACCCACAAAAAGACAGACTAAAACAATTTTCTGGCTTAAGATAGCCTGGAGGGAGTTCAGGAAAGGTCTGTCTCACTTGAGTTAAAGAGAAATACAGCACAGTGCAGACAATCTAGATGGAAGCTCTTAGCTGCAGGACAGATCAGCAGCGCTCAGTACTGGTTAAGCAGACCAGCTGTAAGGCCTCCAGCCCCAGCACAGAAGGCAAATTGTGAGCATTTTACCCCAACACCACACAGATGTCATTGGGCTAAGCCAAACCAGTGTACTGAGCAAGCCATCTGTGTCTCTAGCCCCACCATGGAAAGTCAGTGACCTAGGCTAGGCCCCTTTGCCCCAGCAAAAGAAGCTAGGTCAGTGTCTCCTAGGGCCTATGAGTAGAACACAACTTTTAAAATGACCAAAAATACCAAAAAGTTATCAAACTGTGCATACCCTTTGACCCAGCAGCGCTACTACCGGGCTTATATCCCAAAGAAATACTAAAGAGCGGAAAGAGACATATATGTGCCAAAATGTTTGTGGCAGCTCTTTTTGTAGTAGCAAGAAACTGGAAGATGAATGGATGTCCATCAGTTGGAGAATGGTTGGGTAAATTATGGTATATGAAGGTTATGGAATATTATTGCTCTGTAAGAAATGACCAGCAGGAGGAATACAGAGAGGCCTGGAGAGACTTAAATCAACTGATGCTGAGTGAAATGAGCAGAACCAGAAGATCACTGTACACTTCAACAACAATACTGTATGAGGATGTATTCTGATGGAAGTGGAAATCTTCAACATAAAGAAAAACCAACTCACTTCCAGTTGATCAATGATGGACAGAGGTAGCTACACCCAGAGAAGAAACACTGGGAAGTGAATGTAAACTGTTAGCACTAATATCTGTCTGCCCAGGTTACATGTACCTTCGGAATCTAAAGTTTATTGTGCAACAAGAAAATGATATTCACACACATGTATTGTATCTAGACTATATTGTAACACATGTAAAATGTATGGGATTGCCTGTCATCGGGGGGAGGGAATAGAGGGAGGGGGGGATAATTTGGAAAAATGAATACAAGGGATAATATTATTAAAAAAATAAAAAAAATAAAAAAAAAAGAAATTGCCTTTATGGTCAACCTGCCATCTGGGAGAGGGGAAGGAGGGGAAAATTAGAACAAAAGGTTTTGCAATTGTCAATGTTGTAAAATTACCCAAGCATATATCTGGTAAATAAAAACTATTAAAATATTAAAAGAAAAAATAAAATAAATAAAATAAAATAAAATGACCAAAAATACAAAAAGACTCTTGGTCACTAGAAATCTATTGTAATGACAGTGAAGATCAGAACAGAAGCTCAGAAAAGGACAATAATGGCAAAATGCCTATAGGTTAAACTTTGAAAGAAAACAGAAATTGGTCTCAAGTCAAAAATTCCTCTAGGAAGAGCTCAAAAAGGATTTTTTAAATCAAGTAGGAGACGAAGAAGGAAAAAATGGAAAGAAAAATGAGAATTAGACAGGAGAATTATGACAAGAGAGTCAACAACTTGGAAAAGGAAGCAAGGGAAAAAAAAAACCTGAAGAATATAACTCTGAAAAAATAGATTTGGCAAAGTAAGAAAAATATGCAGAAAAAAAACTAATTCCTTTAAAAGTAGAATTGGCCAGATAGAAAAGGAAGTAAATAAAAAAAGCTAATTTAAGAAAATAGTTCATTAAAAATGAGAACTGGACAAGTGTAAGCTAATGACTGTGAGAATCAAACAAAATTTGAAAAAATGAAAAAATTGAAGAAAATGACAAATACTTCATTGGAAAAATAAGTGACCTGATATATAAATCCAGGAGAGATAATTTAAGAATTACTAAACTACCTAAAAACCATGATCAAGAAAAGAGTTTAGACAGTATCTTTCTAATAAATCATCAAAGAAAACTGCCCTAATATCTGAGAACCAGAGGGTCAAATTGTCATTGAAAGAATCCACTGATTACCTCCTGAAAAGAAACCCAAAATGAAAACTGTGAGGAATATTATGGCTTAATTTCATAATTATCAAGTCAAATTAAAAATACCATAAGCAGCCAGAAAGGAATAATTCAAATATCAAGAAGATACTGTCAGCATTACCCAGGACTCAGAAGTTTCTACACTAAAGGATCAGAAGGCCTGGAATATGATATTCTAGAAGGCGAACTTGGACTACAATCAAGAATCAACAACCCAACTGAGCATAATCTTTCAGGGGAATAGATGGCACATTTAATAAAATAGGGGACTTTGAATTATTTCAGATGAAAAGATAAGAACTAACCAGAAAATTCAGTCACTGAATACAAGATTCAAAAGAAGCATAAAAAGATAAATAGAAAAAGGAAAAAAAAAACCTGTTATTTAAAGATTAGACTGTTTATATCCCTACATGAGAAGATGAAACTGCTAACTCTTAAGAATTGTATCTTTATAAGGGCAGTTAGAAGAGGTTTACAAAGACAGAAGTTGTGAGTATAAGTTGACTTTAATATGGAGATATAAAAAAAATTTAAGGAGTAGAAAAAGAATTGTAGTAAGAGAAGGGAAAAAAAGAGGCAAATTATATCACATGAAGAGGAGCAAAGCATCTATTACAGTACAGGGAAAAGGGATTATGATCACTGTTTGAAACTTAATCTTATCAGATTAGACTCAAAGAAAGAATAACATACACACTTAATTGATTACAGAAATTAATTTTACCCTACAGGGAAGTAGAAGGAGAAAGAAAATAGAAAGGGGGCTGATAGAAGGGAGAGAAAAAGTAGAAGGGGGAAGGGGAAAAATGTGGGGCTGACAGAAGGAAGGGTAGACTGAAGGACATAGGAGATCAAAAGTAAAACACTGGTGAGGAGGGACAGGGTAAACGGAGAGAGAAAAGTAAAAATGGGGGGAAATATAATGGAGGGAAATATACAATAAGTAATCATAACTGTGAATGTGATAAAATCTCCCATAAAATAAAAGTGCATAGCAGAATAGATTAAAAATCACATTAAAAATTAAAATGTTCTTTACAAGAAACACTTTTGAAGCAGAAAGATATACACAGAATAAAGAAGCTTGAAGAATAAAGAGGTTGAAGCAGAATATATTGTACTTCAGCTGAAGTAAAAAAAAAAAAAAAAAAAAAAAGGAGGGGTAAAGATTCTGATCTCAGACAAAACAAAAGCAAAAATAGATCTAATCAGAAAAGATAAAGAAAGAAACTACATTTTGCTATAGGGGACCACTGACAATGAAGTAATACACACACCAAGTGGTATAGCACCCAAATTCTTAAGTAAGCTACAGGAAGAAATAGACAGCAAAACTATAGTAGCAGGAGATTGAAACCTCCCTCTCTCAGAATTAAATAAATCTAACTACATAACAAACAAGAAAGAAGTTAAGGAAGTAAACAGAATTTTAGAAAAGTTACATGAGATAGACCTCTGGCAAAAACTAAATGGGAATCTCAGTGGGTATATGATACCCAAAGAAAAATTGACCACATATTAGAGCATAAAAATCTCCCAATCAAATGCAGAAAAGGTAGAAATCGTAAATGTATACTTTTCAGATCATGATGCAATAAAAATTATATGCAATAAAAGGCCATGAAAAAACATACTAAAATTAATTGGAAACAAAATAATCTAATCCTAAAAAATGAGTGGGTCAAACAACAATTCATAGAAACTTCACTAATTTTATCCAAGAAAATGACTATAAAAGACAACATACCAAAATTTATGGGATGCAGTCAAAGCCATTTTAGGAGGTATTTTATATCTCTAAATGCTTACATGAATAAAATAGAGAAAGAGAAGATCAATGAGTTAGTGTGCAACTAAAAAAAACTAGAAAAAGAACAAATTAAATGCCACCAATTAAGTACCAATATTAGAAATTCTGAAAGTCAAAGGAGAGATTAATAAAATTGAAAGTAAGAAAATGATTGAATTAGAAATAAAACTAAGCATAAGTTTCATGTAAAAAATCAATAAAATAAACTTTTGGTTAATTTGATTACAAAAAGAAAATAATAAAGTCAAATTACCAGTGCCAAAAATAACAAGGATGAACTCACCACCAATGAAGAAGAAATTAAAGCAGTAAATTGGAAGCTATTTTGCCCAACCAAATGCCGATAAATTTAATTGAAGTGGATGAATATTTACAAAAATATAGATTGCCCAGATTAACAGAGGAAATAAAATACTTACAATATTCCCATTTTAGAAAAAAAAATTGGACAAAATATCAATAAACTCCCTAAGAAAAACAAGTGAATTCTACCAAACAATTAGTTCCAATACTATATAAACTATGTGGGGAAATAGGTGGAAAAGGAGGCTTGACAAATTCCTTTTATGACACAGAGATAGTGCTGGTATCTAAACCAGTAAGAGCCAAAAGAGATAAAGAAAATTATACACTACTTTCCCTAATTAATAATTCCCTAATGCAATTTTTTAAATTTTCTATTAAAGCTTTTTATGTACAAAACATATGTATGGATAATTTTTCAAACAGAAAGAAAACAAAATGCAAGCAAATATCAACAGAAAGAATGAAAATGCTATGTTGTGGTCCACACTCAGTTTCCATAGTCCTCTCTCAGTGTAGATGACTCTCTTCGTCACAAAATATTGGAATTGATCTGAATCGCCTCGTTTTTTGAAAGAGCAATGCCCATCAGAATTGATCATCGCATAATCTTGTTATTGATGTGTACAATGATTTCTTGGTTCTGCACATTTCACTTTGCATCAGTTCATGTAAGTCTTCTCCCCAGGCCTCTCTAAAATCATCCTGTTGATTGTTTCTTATAGAACATTAACATTCCATAACATTTATATACCATAACTTATTCAGCCATTGTCTAACTGTTGGGTATTGCACTCAGTTTTCAGTTTCTTGCCACTGCAAAAAGGGCTGCCACAAACATTTTTGTTGCAAATTTTTAATAAAATATTAGCAAAGATATTACAAAAATATATCACCAGGATAATATATTATGACCAAGTGGGATTTATATCAAGAATTCAGGGATATTAGGAAAATTAGAAACTAACAAAAATCATAAAATTATCTCAAAAGATACAGAAAAGGCTTTTGACAAAATAACAGCATCTATTCCTATTAAAAAAAACACTAGAGAGCATAAGAATAAGTGGCGTTTTCCTTAAAATGATAAGCAACAACTATCAAAAATCTTCATCAAGCATTATATGTAATGGGGATAAGCTTGGAAGCATTCCCAATAACATCAGGGATGAAACAAAAATGCCAAGTATCACCACTATTATTCAATATTGTACTCAGATTATTAGCTTTAGCCATAAGAGAAGAAAAAGAAATTGAAGGAATTAGACTAGGGAATGAAGAAACAAAACAATGATGAAGATTATATGATGTACATTTAGAGAATCCTAGAGAAGCAACTAAAAACTTGAAAACTTGAAACAGTAACTTTAGCAAAGTTGCAGAACATAAAATAAACCCACACAAATCATCAGCATTTTTATATGTCATCAATAAAGGCCAGCTGCAAGAAATGGAAAGAGAAACTTCTTTTAAAATAATTGTAGACAAATATAAAATGTCTGGGAGTCTACCTGCCAACACAAACTCAGGAATTATGTGAATACAATTATAAAGCAGTTTTTATATAAAGTCATATCTAAAGAGTTGGAAAAATATTGACTCCTCATGAGTAGGTTGAATGAATAAAATAAAAATGATAATTCTACCTAAGTTAATTTATTTATTCAGTACCATACACTGCCAAAAATTTATTTCATAGAGCTAGAAAAAATAATAAAATTCATAAAGAAGAACAAAAGTTCAAGATTATCAAGGGAATTGATGAAAAAATGCATAGGAAAGTAGCCCAGCCATTCCAAACCTAAAATTGTACTATAAATTCTAGCTAAAATGAAGAGGTAGATCAATGGAATAGATTAGATATTCTGAATTCCAAATTTTCTTCTTTAACTCCTCCACTACCCCCTTACTGAGAAGGCAGGAAATTTGTCAGACATTATTCATGTGCAGTCATGAAAAACACATTTCTATATTAATCATACTGAGAAAAAATAATTAGCCAAAAAGCAAAAAAAAAAAAAAAAAAAAAAAAAAGGTAAAGTTCTTAGAAGTCATAAATAGTTTTTTCCATGTAGAACTATAAATAGCTTGACCTAATTGAATACCTTATGATTTCTCTTTCCTACTTACCTTCTTATGCTTCTCTTGAGTCTTGTACGTGAAAGTCAAGTTTTCTTTTCTGCTGTGGTTTTTTCATCAGGGATGCTTAATTGAATATCCATTTTTTCCCCTGAAGTATTTTAATGGATAGAGATTCCCTCATTTTTAAGGGATAGGTAATTCTTGATTGTAATCCTAGCTCCTTTGTCCTCTCCAACACCTTTAATTCTTTAAGGTAATGCTGCGAATGTGTGAACTCCATATCAGAATAGTTTTTCTGACTGCTTACAAAATTACTTCCTTGACTTGGCAACTCTGGAATTTGGCTATAATATTCCCAGGAGTTTTTATTTTGGGATTTCTTTCAGGAAATGACAAATGGATTCTTTCAATTTCTATTTTGTCCTCTGGTTCTATATTAATCAGACAACTTTCCTTCATAATTTCTTGAAATAAAATGTCCAGGTTCCTTCTTATAGCGGCTTTCAAGTAATCCAATAATTCTTACATTTTCTCTATTGTCCAGGTCAGATATTTTTAAATGAGCTATTTCATATGGGCTTCTATTTTTCCATTCTTTGGAATTTGTTTTGTTCTTTTTTGATATCTCTTGGAGCCATTATCTTCAATTCTTAAGTTTTTAAAGAATCCTTTTCTTCAGTGAATTACTATACCTCTTTTTTCATTGGCTATTCCTTTTCTACAATGGATTTGTGTATTTCTTTTATTATCTGACCTTTTCTGCTTCTTAAAGTACCAATTTCTTTGTTATTTTTTGTGCCTCCTTTACCAAGTAACAACTCTTTTTTTTTATGACAATCTTGCATCACTCTTATTTATTTTCCCAGATTTTCCCCTAGCTCACTTATTTGATTTTTAAAATACTTTTGGTACTCTCTCAGGTGTTCTTTTGGGCACTGAGATCAATTTATATTTTTCTTTGATGCTTTGGATGAAGCAGTTTTGATTTTGTTTTCTTCCTCTGAGTTAGTATTTTGATCTCCTCTATCACCATAAAATTTTCTATTGTTATTGCCATTTGTTTATTTTTAAGGTTAGGCAGTACTTTCAGAGCTAGTTCAATGGAGTTTTCTGTTTGGCCAAAGTGGTATGAGCTAAGGAAAAGTATATTTTCTAGTTTGTGCTGTGGTCTGTAAATGACTATAAGAACTCTTTTCTACTTGTGGCTCTCCTATGACTATAAACTCTGGTGTACTAGTCCTCCTTCTTACTCTGCGACTACAACCTGGATCCATTTCCAACACGGGAAACTTCACCCGGCCCAGACAAGGAGAGGATTGACAGATTGATAGCTCTTTCTCGATTCTGGCAACACAACAGGGTTCTAAACCTTCTGCCAGCTAAGGGACTTCTGTAATCTCCTTTTGACCAATTGTCTGACCCCTTATGATTTCTGGAGTTCTTAGAAGTCACTATTATTGATGCAATTGCCCCAAAGGCCTGCTGCTAGCTTGCTGAGATGCAAGTGTCTTGCTAGGGACTGAACTCTACTCCCACCTTGGAGTAATGAAACTTTCTTGCTGGCCTTTTAAATTATCTTGAGCTGGAAAATTGTTTTTACTCCATCCTTCCATAGATTCTTCTGTTTTGAGGCATTACTTAAAGTTCTTTGGAGGGGAATTTCAAAGAGCTAAGTCCTTGCCTTTTCCCTGATATCTTGGCGTCACACCTCTCCTCTCATGCCCACTTCAGTTTTCTCATCTATAAAATGGGTAATTTGGACTAAATGATCATATCCTGTAATGTCCTAGTTAGCTTTCTGGAGGTCTTGGGACCAACCTTCATTTTAGTAGAGTAATAACCTCAAGAATAGTCAGGAATAAAGTCCAAAGTCTTTATTATCTCCTTCACCTGGAACCCAGCTAGCTTTCTGGAGGGGCCTTCAGATAGGCCTTGTTCTCAGTGGAGAAATGAAGGACAGGCCAGCCACCACAATGATGGGAGATAGAATGTCTCCCAATCCTTGTTGGCACTTATGTACTCTATTATAAGTATATCATCACAGATGTCAATCTTATAGAACTATATTAAGTACTAAGTAGATGTACTAAACTAGAGAACTATAAATCACCAAGCTAAACTAGATAACCATTGTCTTATCAATTCCATTGAGTTAACACCTTGTTTCAAGTATACTTCTCCAGAGTTCTGCCCTTTACAATACCTAGCAAAATTATCCATAATATTGAATGAAAAAAATGGACAATCAATGAACTTGTAAATTTTTGGTACTTTCAACCAAATCCAAACTCAATAGAAAATTGAACTTATAAGAGCCAATATCAAAGATTAGTTTCAAGGAACTTAATATGGAAAAATTATTCATAGTTTTTATACAACAATATATTCCATATGTTTAAGATTAACATCAGTAATTGTATAGCTCAAAGAAAGATTGGGGTAATGTTGAATATAATCTGACACTAAAAAGCAGAACTGTCTAGGAAAAAGGTAAAAATAGTAATGTATTATACAAATGAGGTGCAAGGGGAAAGTAGTCATGGAGGTATTAGAAAAAGAGGAGGTTCATAGTTCTGAAAACCTGCTCACACTGGGAATGGGTTAAATAGGCAACACTACATATTTACCATGAAAGGTATAGCACCCTCCAAAATGTATAAAGAAAGAAAGGGGATAGATGGTGAGAAGGGGAAACAAAAAGTGGGAAAAGAAGACAAGGGAAGGATCCATAAGTGGGAGAGATTAAGTAAAAGCAAGGTAAGTTAAGGAGCAGAATTAAAATAGAAGAGTTGGCAGGAATGGGAAAGAAGACATATGATAACACTACAAGGATCAGGAGTAGAATTTATTAGGAAACAAAAATAAGGCTAGTTATCATTGATCTTAGACAAAGTCAAATATAAAGATTCAATCAATCTACATTATATGTCAGTCATATTAATATTTCAGATGCATGTTTACATAGAGATAAATGTGTATAAATGTGACTGAGTATATGTACACATATATGTATATATAATTCTATATATGTGTATGTATACTGATAGATATATATGTATGTGCATCTGTGGATAGATATGAATATATATGTATACAATTATATACATGTATATATCTATGTATGTGTATTTAAATATATCTGTGTTTAACTATAGCGTTCTTGGGGGAGGTGGAGGGGATGAAAAGTGAAAAAAAGAATAAAACTTATAAAGAAGCAAAGAAAAGATTGACACTCATGAAAATAAGTTCTTCTATTATATATGCTTTTTTGAAATGGAAATTTAATGTTACATATTTTGAATCCTCCCTGATGTTCTGCTGGGCACAAGACAATTTTATGTTTTTGTTTTCTTTTGTTTTTTCATTTTAATTTTCCTTTTTTGCTATTATTTTGTTTTAATTTATATTTTCTAAAAATTTAAAAACATTAGAAAAGAAAGAATAGATACATTTAAAATGTATCTAAGAAAAGTTATAAATTCTGTGATCAATGAACTTATAATCTTTTCACCCAAAAGTAAAATTTAAGGCCATTTCCCTTGGCAGCAATCGAGATATAAAGACAAAAAGAATTTAATTGGGATAGGTGATTTTTTTTACCAATTATTTATTTTCCTGTTTATCTGTAGTTTATTTTCATATTTCAACTATTGTATTATACAAATGAGGTGCAAGGGGAGAGTAGTCATGGAGGTATTAGAAAAAGAGGAGGTTCATAGTTCTGAAAACCTGCTCACACTGGGAATGGGTTAAATAGGCAACACTACATATTTACCATGAAAGGTATAGTAGTTCAAAGTTCAAAATTTACAGTTTGGAGGGAGGAGTGGGTAGAGCCAACAGTGGAGAGGACACACACTTCTAAAATTCTCCCTAAATCTTTAACTAATTACTAAAATGAGTCTCTGAATTAATTCTAAATCAGCAGAATTTGCAAATATTGGGAGAACAGCAAATTAACAAGAGAAGGTGTTTCAAAGATCACCAGAAAAGGTCTGTTTTGCTCCAGCATGGAGGGAGGTCAGGCAGGATACCAGCACACACTGTGCAGATGCAGGGCAGATTGTGGTCAACGCAGGTTGGTACAGACTCCATGCATAGAAAATTTACAGGAAGGACTCTATCATAGTGTTGGCTACTCTGCCCTGATTGCAAGCCAGTAGATCAGTAGAGAAGCTATAAAACATTCAACAAAAACAAAAAAGGTGAAGAGTAAATCCCAAAGCAGCAGAGTCTTATGGGACCTGGCCACACCCATCCAGCACCAGAAGTGAAATAGCACGATCTTAGCTCAGCCCCTGCTGCTTTGCTGCTACCTGTAGAGGAAACTTGGAAAGCAGATCCCAACATTTTTTTAAATGAGTAAAAAGGCAAAGAAAACTCTAATTATAAATAGCTTCTATGACGAAAGAGAAGAACAGATTTCAAACCCTAAGGAGACTAAACCAGATTGTCTCCAGATGAACCCCCAAAGGGTAATATAACTTGGTTCCTGTTACACAAGGCTCTCTTAGAAGAAATTAAAAAGGAACTCAAAAGAGAGCTAGAAGAAAAATGGGGAAAGGAAAGGAAAACTCTGCAAGATGGTTTGGAAAAAGCATATAACTCATTAAAAGATATATTTGATAAAAAGGGAAAAGGAAACAACTCCCCAAAAATAAAATTTGTGAATTGGAAAAGTTAAATAACTCCTTAAAAAACAGAATTTGTGAAGTGGAAAAAGAAAATAACTCCTTAAAAAACAGAATTTGTGAAATGGAACAAAACAACTCATTTAAAAATTCAATTGGACAAATACAAAACAAAGTTTAAAAAAAGTAAATGAAGAAAATAATTCACTAAAAATCAGAACTGAACAAATTAATGCTTTGATGAGACATCAATAAGCAGTCAAGCAACACCAAAAAAGTGTAGAAAAAAAGATAAAAATGTAAAATACCTACTTGGGAAAACAACTGACCTAAAAATAGATCTAGTAGAGACAATCTAAGTTTTATTGTACTCCATGAAAACCATGATGAAAAAAAAGAACCTAGACACTATTTTTCAGGAATTCATCAAAGAGAACTGCCCTGAAGTCATAGAATCAAAAGATAAAATAGCCATTGAAAGAATTCACCAAACACCTCCTAAAAGAGACTCCAAAATTATTGTGGCTAAATTTCAGACCAAGGGAAAAATATTACAAGCAGCCAGAAAAACAATTCAAAGACCGAGAAATTACAATAAGGATCACCTAGGATCTAGCATATTCCACCTTAAAGGATCAAAAGGCCTGGAATCTGATATACTGAAAGGCAAAGGAACTTGAAATGCAGCCAAGAACAAACTACCCTGCTAAAATAAGCATTTTCTTCCAGGGAAGAAGATGGTAATTGAATGAAACAGGTGGATTCCATGTATTTCTGATGAAAAGACCAGAGCTAAAAAAACAAAAAAAAAATTTGGCCTACAAATATAGAATTCAAGAGAAGCATAAAAAAGCAAAAACAACTCTTGAGAACTGTACTTCTGTTATGGGTATACACAAAGAGTGCATATATAATTTGATTTTACTGTTATAATATAAAAAAGGAATAGTACCAGAAAAAGGTAAAAGTTGAAGTTAAAAAAAAACAAAACTGTAAATGTGAACGGAGTGAACTTTCCCATAAAGCATAAACAGAAAGGAGACTGGATTACAACATGTTGATTAGAATAAATATATTTAAAGAGTGATACATACAGAGTAAAGGTAAAAAGCTGGAGCTGAAACTATTATGCTACAGGTGAAGTAAAAAAAAGCAGAGGTAGCCATTCTGATCTCAGATCAAGCAAAAGTAAAAATTGATCTAATTAAAGAGATAAGGAACAAAACTATATCTTGTTAAAGGGTACCATAGATAATGAAGCAATATCCATACTAAATATATGTGCACCAAATCATATAGCATGGAAATTCCTAAAGGAGAAGTTAAGAGAGCTGCAAGAAGAAACAGACAGCAAAACTATAGTAGTGGGACACCTCAACCATGCTTTCTCAGAACTAGATAAACCATATAAGAAAGAAATAAAAGATATAAATAGAACACTAGAAAAACTAAATATGACAGCTTTTTGGAGAAAATTAAATGGAGATAGAAAGGACTACACTTTCTTCTCGGCAGTTCGTGGAACCTATACAAAAATTGACCATATATTAGGACTAAAAACCTCAAAATCAAATGCAGAAAGACAGAAATAGTAAATGAAATTTTTTTCAGATTACAATGCAATAAAAATTACATTCAATAAAAAGCCAAGGGGAAATAGACCAAAAAGTAATTAGAAACTAAATAATCTCATCCTAAAGAATGAATGGATAAAAAAGCAAATCATAGAGACAATTTAATCCAAGAGAATGACAATAATGAGACAACATACCAAAATTTGTGGGATGCAACCAAAGCAGCAATAAGGGGAAATTTTATACCTCTAGATGCTTATGTGCATAAAATAGAAAAAGAGAAGATCAATGAATTGAGCTTGCAACTAAAAAAAAACTAGAAAAGAGCAAATTAAAAACCCCTTATCAAATACCAAACTTAAAATTCTAATAAAAGAGAGATTAATAAAATTGAAAGTAAAAAACTATTGAATAAATAAATAAAACTAAGAGTTGGTTTTATGAAAAAAAAAACCAATAAAATATATAAAACTTTAGTAAATTTGATTTGAAAAAGGAAAGAGGAAAATCAGATTTGTTAGTCTTAAAAATAAAAAAAGGAGAATTTTCCACCAATGAAGAGGAAATTACAGCATTAGAAGTTACTTTGCCCAACTTTATGCCAATAAATTTGACAACCTATGTGAAATGAAGGAATATATACAAAAATATAGAATGCTCAGATTAACAGAGGAAGAAGTAAATTGCTTTAATACTCCTATTTCAGAAAAAGAAATAGAACAAGCCATTAATCAATTCCCTAAGAAAAAGTCCCCAGGGCCAGATGGATTTATAAGCGAATTTTACCAAACATTTAAAGAATAATTAACTCCAATACTATATAAATTGTTTGAAAAAAATGGAGAATGGAGGACTAATACCAAATTCCTTTTATGATACAAAAATGGTACTGATACCTAAACCAGGTACCAGAAAGAGAAAACTATAGAACGATCTCCCTAATGAACATTGAGGCAAAAATCTTAAATAAAATATTAGCAAAAAGATTACAGGAAATCATCCCCAGGATAATACTCTATGACAAAATAAAATTTATACCAGGTATGCAGGGCTGGAAAACTATTAGTATAATTGACCATATTAATGGATTTTTCCTTAAAATAGTAGCATCTATTTAAAACCATCATCAAGCATCATATGTAATGGTGATAAACTGAAATCATTCCCAATAAAATCAAGAGTAAAACAAAGTTACCTACTATCACCATTAGTATTCAATAACAGATCAAAAAGAGATTAAAGGAATTAAGAGTAGGTAATGAGGAAACCAAATTATCATTCTTTGCAGATGATATGATGATATACTTAGAGAACCCCAGAGAATCAACTAAACTGTGTATACCCTTTGATCCAGTAGTGTTTCTAATTGGATTATATCCCAAAGAGATCAGAGAGGAGGAAAAGGGACCCACATGTGCAAAAATTATTACAATAATATTCCATAACATTCATATACCATAATTTATTCAGCCATTCTCCCATTGATGAGCATGCATTCAGTTTCTAGTTTCTAGCTTCCACAAACATTTTTGCTCTTTAATAGCGTTTTAGTTGAAATTTCTCTTTGTATCTCTTGCTGTTGGATTTTGTTAGTGATATATAAAAATGCTGATGATTTATGTGGATTTATTTATTTTGTATCCTGCAACAGTAAGTTTGCTAAAATTGTGGATTATTTAAATTATTGTTCTGTAAGAAATGACAAATAGAATGATTTCAGAGAGACCTGGAAAGACTTATATGCACTGATGCTAAGTGAAACGAGTAGAACCAGGAGATCATTGTTCATGGCAACAAGAAGATATATTGATCAATTCTGATAGACATGGCTCTCTTCAACAATGAATTGATTCAAAACAGTTCCAATTCCTCGGTAATGAAGAAAGCCATCTACAAGGACTGTTGGAACTGAGTGTGTGGAACACAACATAAC
Organism: Sminthopsis crassicaudata; assembly: GCF_048593235.1. Taxonomy (NCBI): domain Eukaryota; kingdom Metazoa; phylum Chordata; class Mammalia; order Dasyuromorphia; family Dasyuridae; genus Sminthopsis; species Sminthopsis crassicaudata. Next base: position 240,057,096 of record NC_133621.1, on the reverse strand, counting down.
ATTTTCACTCTTTCTGTTGTTTGCTTGCATTTCTGTTTTCCTTTTCAGGTTTTTTTTTTCCTAGATCCGATTTTTCTTATGCAGCAAGATAACTGTATGGATATATAGATATACATATATATATATTGGACTTAACATATATTTTAACATGTATTGGAATACCTGCCATCTAGAGGAGGGGGTAGAGGGAAAATTTTCAAACAGAAGGTTTTGCAAGGGTCAGTGTTTAAAAATTACCCATGCGTATGTTTTGTAAATAAAAACCTGTAATAAAACAACAACAACAACAAAAAAAAATAAACTGCCAGTGTTAAAAAAAAAAAAACCCTTAAGTTTCCTAAATAATGCTCATCTCAACCAAAACAGAAGAATCGTTTGTTATTCCATAGTTCCAAGGACTATAGATAAATATATTTCTATACCCTCTTTTTAAGAAATTTTGGCTGAAATCAAAGAGTGGCATTCTAATCCTAGATTTGCCTTATCTTTTCACCTATCATTACCCTAGGAACCCAAGAAATGGAACATCACTAACACATCAGAGATAGGACCTTTTCTATATAAAAAGGGAAGATTAATGACTCATTGGTAGTATTGCATTACTCATGAGAGAAGGAGCCACCCAGCCATGAGTTGATTTGAGACTACAGGTTCCTGTACTCCTCCAATAACTCCCAAATTAAAATGCATATCACCTTCATCTTGAACCCTCTTGAGACTTTGCCTGCACAAAATATCCTTTGCTATAGTAAATGTCATTAAGATATATAAGTTCTGTGCACAGGCTGTGTTATTCCTCTCAAAAAAAAAAAGCTCAACATAGCTCATTTAATCAGCATTGCTATTTATTGATAGCAAAGAAGAATTAAGAAAATTTAATCAATTCTCTTTTTTTATGCCTCTATAAATTCAAAATATCACTGACTTAAAATACTATTAGATATCAGGATTCCAAATAATGTAACAATCTTAATTACAGAAGGTTAAGAAAACATATGTTTCTTCATAGAGAAAGTTGGTAGACTACAGTCATAGAACACCATATATCTTGGAGATATGGTAATTTGTTTCATGTAACTATTTTTCGTGGTTAGCAACATTTTATCATATGTTATTGCAAAATAAGAATGAAGTAGTTTTTTAACAACAATAATTTTTAAAGATATGCCAATGATATACCTAATGCAACTATAATCTATCTAAATTATTTAAATTCTTAAGTTCTAATTCCTGGGAAGGGGACTTTTACAAATGTGTGTGTTACTATGAAGAAGAAAAAGCATAACAGAATAAAGAGCAATCTAACTTCAGAAAAATATTCCCCTATCCTTACTCCAAACATTTTATTTCACATCAACCTTGAAATTCATCATAAAGAATATGCTTAAATCTTGAAAAAAAATTACCTTAAATGCTGTTAAGCAATGTAGAATCAGAAACAGCATCACCACAACCAGGAGAAGGGTGGCTAAATTTCGTATATCCCATATGGTCTCTATCAGAGGAATACTTCCAACCTGCCAGTCATAGCATAAAGTAATTGGTGCCAGAAGTAGCCAACTGTTGAAGGCCAGAAGGTAGGAATATGTAAGGAACCTGAAAGGTAAAGGGGAATTGAATTGGATCACTTTAACATTGTAAATCTAATCTAACTTTTCTCAAGTTTCATGCTATATACTATTGTGGAAAAATTAATTATTTTCCTCTTGTTAAAGAAGTCATCAACAAGTCAGTCAAAACAGCATTCCTTTGCCTCCAGAGAGGATCTGTAGAACCAGTGGAAGAGTCAAATCCTTGAAGCTGAGGCCTAATCTGAGTCAGGGACTGCACTAAAGACCTGGGATACAAAGAAAAATTAAAAAACAGATCCAGCTCTCAAAGAGTTCACAGTCTAATGGGGGGGGGGGGGGAAAACAATCAAACAGCTATATGCAAATGATATACAGGATAAATTTGAATTAATCAAAACAATGCGAAGGACTTTCAGGATGGAGCCAAGATGACTGAAATGACACACGTTTCTCTTTTTACAGCCTTCACAATAATTATGAAATCCAGCCTCAGGACCAGCAGAACCTATAAATATTAAGAGTGAAACAAATTATCAGCAGAAGATAATTTCAAGATCACCAGAAAAGATCTGTTTCAATTGGAAACAGGAGAGAGGTAGCCAGCGCAACCTGCTGAGTACAAATACCAGTGCGGGAAATGCAGAGTCCCGGGACAGTGCAGACTCTGCCTGGCAGAGAATTTAGAGGAGGAAACAGACCAGAAAAGGTCTATTTCAATCTGAAAGGGGAAGGAGGCAGCTGCTAGATCCTGACTAAGCATTATTGTTGTTCCTCGGTATTTGAATTGTTTCTTTCTGACTGCTTGTAATATTTTTTCCTTGGTCTAATAATTCTCAAATTTAGCCACAATATTCCTTGGGATTTTACTTTTAAGGTCTCTTTCAGGATGTGTTCAGTTAATTTTTTTCAATGGTCATTTTACCTTCTATTTCTATGACATCTGGGTGGTTCTCTTTGATGATTTCCTGAAAAAGAGTGTCTAGGCTCTTTTTTTCATCATGTATTTCAGGGAGTCCAATAATGCTTAGATTGTCTTTCCTAGATTTATTTTCCAGGTGAGTTGTTTTCCCAAATAAGTAATTAGGTATTTTACTTTTTTTTCTATTTTTTCTTTTCTTTTCTTTTTGTTTTGCTTGACTGATTCTTGTCTCATTTCCATTTGTTCAGTTCTGAATTTTAGTGAATTATTTTCTTCATTTACTTTTTAATTTTTTTTCTATTTGTCCAATTGAATTTTTTAATGTTATTTTGTTCTATGGAATTTTTTCCATTTCACAAATTCTGTTTTTTAAGGAGTTATTTTCTTTTTCTGTTTCACAAATTCTGTTTTTTTTCTGGGAGTTGTTTTCTTCTTCTATTTTGTCAAATCTATCTTTTAATGAGTTATATACCTTTTCTAAACCCTCTTTCCAAGTTTTCATTTCCTTTCCCCATTTTTCTTCTAGCTCTCTTTTAAGATCCTTTTTAATTTCTTCTAAGAGAGCCTTGTGTGATGGGGATGAGGTTATATCACCTTATCTGGAAACAATCTGCCTTTAGTCTCCTCAGGATTTGATATCTGTTCTTCTCTTTCACCACAGAAGCAGTCTATTGTCAGAGTTCTCTTTACTTTTTTACTCATTTTTTTTAAATGTTAAGGTCTGCTTTTAGGGAAGGGGAGGTTTTCCAAGCTTCCTCTACAAGCAGCAGCTTCCTCTATAGTGGGCCTGGATGTACTGGGTCAATGATGATTCAGTCTCAGTTCTGGCTGGGTGTAGCCAGGTCCAGTGAGACTCTGGCATTTCAGGATTCATTATTTACTTTTGAGTTTGTGTTGTATGTTTTCTAACTTCTCTGCTGATCTACTGGCTTGCAGCAAGGGCAGAGTAGCCAACACTGCTGTTGTAGATTCCTCTCTGTAGATTCTCCCCAACATGGTGTCTGTACTTCCTCATGGAGTCCGCAACCACTAGAGGACTCTGCACTGCCCCAGGACTCTGTGCTGTCTGCACTGGCGTTTGTGCTCCCCTCCCTCCCATTTCCATCTGAAATTGAAATGGCGATCTTTGAAATTATCTTCTGCTGGTAATTTGTTGCATTCCCAATATTTGTGGGTTCTGCCGGTCTGAAGCTAATTCCGAGACTGGATTTGTAATTAGTCTGAGGGTTTTAGGAAGTCAGAAGAAAGGTGTGTTGTCTCCAGCATCTTGGCTCTGCCCCAGGAAGTCCAATTTGATTTTTTTTGCAGCAAGATAATTACATAAATATGCATGCATACATTAGATTTAATATATATTTTTATCATGTTTAATATATATTAGATTACTTGCCATCTAGGGGAAGGGGTGGGAAGAAGGTGGGGAAAAATTAGAACACAAAGTTTTGCCAATGTTAATGTTGAAAAGTTATAAATGTATATGTTTTGAAAATTTAAAAAGCTTTAGTAAGCTTTAGCAAAAATAAATAAATAAAGGAAGCCAGGAAACCCAGTAGAGAGGAGGAGACAAAGCAGTCCAACTACAGTCCAACTGGAGTCCAAAGGAGAGACAACTAAAGAAAAATGCCCAAGGTCTATTATTTTTTTTAGTGAAAAAGGACTGAGCTCACTAATCAAGAAGTGGTTGGACAAATTATGGAATATATGTAATATATTCCATATATATAATAGAATACTATTATTCTATAAGATATGATGAAAAGGAAATTGAGAAGTTTCCCAGAATTGAGAAGTTAATCAATTGAATTGATGAAGAGGGAATTGAGCAGATCCAGGAAAAGAATTTATATAATAATAAGATCATAAAAACAAAAAACTTTGAAGGACTTAAGAATTTTAATCAAGGCCATGACACCACAATTCCACAGAAGTGATGGGGAAGCACTTTACCCACTTTTTACCAGAGAAGTATTAGATTTAAGATGAAGAATATAACATATATAAAATATATATATAATATATATTTTATATATATATATATATATATATGCACACATACACACACACACACACACACACACACATATATATATATTTGGATATGATTCATGCAAAATTTTCTTTTGCTTAACTAGACTTCTTCGTTAAAAGGTTATTTTTTTTTCTTTTCTCACTAAATGGGGGAAGGTAGGGAGAGGAAAAAAATCAATATTTACTAATTATGCAATAAAAATTGTGCAGAGATCCCTTGTTCAAATACTTCTGCCAATGATACAGTAGAAATAAATAAATATGAACTTTATTATGCTCAGAATGCACTGATTATATACCAAAAGAGTCATTGAATCCCAAGCATTACTTTTAAGTTATAGTATATAGATTTTGATTACATAAGTAGAATGACTACATGACAAGAGAATTTTTGGTTTAGTCTTCCTGTTTCCATTATACTTAGAAAAACTGTGCACTAGTCTTCTTGAGCTTCCTGATGCTTGCTTGCTTGCTTGCTTAAAGCAAGCAATGAATAGTACTGAAATTTACAAAATCAGCCTTAGAACATGAAATTCAGCTCCAGGTTTGATGAACTGGTTCCATGATCATCTTGTTACAGACACCTTATTTTCCCCTTCTGTTATTTGTTTCTGATGTGCATATCTTCCTCTCCTTATCTTCCTCTCCAGTTTTCTATAAAATTTTATTAAACTCATTTTATTTATACATTCACATTCTATTTAAAGTTACTCAAACTGAACTTCTAAGCTCACTGATAAATGTTTTTAATGCAACTTTTAAGAATACTTCTTCATCTTTGATTCAGTAATTGGCAAGAATAATTAATAATGGACTCTTGAATGATTTTTATCTTAGGTATAATGGAATTTCAAAGAACAAAAATATGGAAGGTAATGATTTACATGTCAACATAAGGCAGAAAGGGAAGATCTACATTAGGTAAAACAGAAAACTACACTAGATTTAGTGTTGATATCTCAAAGGTTGATTTTGCAGATTTTAGTTAAAATTAAGTGCTCATTTTAAGTAAACAGTAGCAAGAAAATTAAGCCAAAAATTCTCTTAACACAATTGAAAACTTAAAAAAGCAAATTATTACAATGTATACATGGGCAGAAGGGAAATTATAATTGTAATGGCAATGATTTTGGCAATGTAATCAAAAGGCAATGTAAAGGCAATTGCCTTTTGATTTATTGATCTTCCAGATCAAGATAAGAAGTATTATTCTCTGGGAATTTCTTTGGACCTTTGGTTTGAGGAATTTCCCTAACAATTGCAAAGATACAAAAAAAGAAAAAAAAGTTTCTGACTGCTTACAATTTTGAAAACATTTTTTAAAATAATATAACAAAAAACTAAGTTATTTTCTTAATAACTTGCATAAAATGGATTTCATATTTTTATTTTATACCAAAATTAAGAATTTCATAGATAATTTATTCAAAATGATACTAGCCTATTTTGACTAGAAACTCAGAAATTACTACCTCATCTATTAGGGTTCAATTGTGATTAGTGTTACAAATAAATTGGTAAAATATATTTCAAAAGTTGAAATGATTAAAGAAAAAATCTTCAATGAGCAGAAATTATGCCATTTGGAATCATTACAAAAAGCAAGCTATATCCTAAGAAGAATTGCTAAGTGATATTCAGGAAGTAATACAGCTGGTCCAACTATGATGACATTCTCACTTAGAGTTACAGACCTTTTTACTATTATTAATTTCTACTGAAATTTCAATTTATTCCTTTGGTTTAAAATCCCTGCTTTGCCAGGACCTAATTGTTTTGTTTTGAGTTTTTAAAGCAAAAAATTAATTTACAAAATTTCTCCCAAAAATTTTGCTAAAAAGAAAATCACAAAAATGCTTTTTCAGCAAAATGGAATATACTGCATTAGAAGCCAAGAATTTAATTGCAACTATAAAAGACTTAGCTACTCTAATCAGTACAATAATCCAAGGCAATTCCAAAGAGCAATACCACCTTTCTGATCATGCTGATCATGCTCAAACTCCTACACTCTCAGTCATGTGACTAGGGGACTATAAAAAGGAGGTTGCAGAAGGGAAGGGAAAAGTCGGAAGAGAAGTGAGTGCAAGGGATAATGTTGTAAAAAACTACCCATGCATATATTCTGTCAATAAAAAGTTATAATAAAAAAAAAAAGTTTGTGCACAAACTAATTCAAATGCATCTAAGATTGGAAGGAAAGTAAAAAACTTGGCGGAAGAGGAAAATTTTAGAGTAACTTTCTGATAAATGCTTTATCTCCTAATTAGATAGAAAAGGAAATCAAATTTATAATATAAGTCATTCCCCAACTGACAATTGGTCAAAGGATTTTTAGACAAAGAAATCAAAACTATTTTTAGTCATAGGAACAAAATATTCTAAATCACTACTGATTAGAGAAATGCAAATTAAAATAACTCTAAGGTTCTATTTCACATTTACCAGTTTGATAATATGATAGAAAAGATAAATGATAAATGTTGGCAGGGATGTGGGATCACTGTAACACTAATGTTCTATTGGTGGAACATGAGCTGAATCAACCATTCTGGAAAGCAATTTGAAACTAGGCCAAAGGACTATAAAACTATGTGTACTCTTTAACGCAGGAATATTAATAATGTGTTTATATCACAAAGAAATTTTTAAAAAGGAAAAGGACTCAAATTAATAAAATATTTATAACAGCTTTTTTGTGGTAGAAAAGAAATGAAAATTGAGAGGCTGCCCATCAATTGGGGATAACTGTACAAGTTCTGGTAAATGATTGTATTAGAATATTATTGTGCTATAAGAAATGTTGAGCAGGATGCTTCCAGAAAAACCTGGAAAGACTTACATGAATTGATGCAAAGTGAAGTGAGAAGAATAAGAAGAACATTGTACACAATAACAGCAATATTTTTAATGAACATGAATGACTTAGCCATTCCCAGAAATACAAAGATTCAAGACAATTCTGAAAGATCTATGAAAAAAAATGTTATCTACCTTCAGAAAAAGAACTGATAGAACTTGAATGCAGATTGAAGAATACTGTTTTTCTACGTCATTTTCTTGGAGTTTGCTTTATGGATCATACTGGGAGAGAAAAATCAGATCAAAATGGAAAAACCATAGGAGAGATTAAAAAAAATAATAAATAGGAAAAAGAACTGAACATACTATGTGTTGATTTACAAACAGTCTCTTTAGTTCTTTTTTCTGGATGCAGATGGCACTTTCTGTCCAAAGTCTATTGGATTGCTTTGGATCACTGAACTACTGAGAAGAAACAAGCCTTTCATAGTTAATGATTGCACATTTTTGCTCTTATTCTGTACAACATATTCATGATTGTTTAGCTCAGCATCAATTCATGTAAATCTTTCCAGGCCTTTCTAAAATCAGCTTGACCTTTATAGAACAATATTCTATTACCTTCATATACCACACCTTGTTAAGCCATTCCCTAACTGATGGGCATTTTCTAATTCTTTGCTACTACAAAAAGAGCTGCTATAAAAATTTTTCACATGTGCATCTTTTCCCCTCCTTTATGATTCTCTTGGTTATACAGACTCAGTCATGGCACTGCTGGGTCAAAAGGTACGTACGTTTGAGAACCTTTTGGGCATAGTTCCAGATTACTCTCCAGAATGATTGGATCATTTCATAACTCCACCAACAAAGCAATAGTGTACCAGTTTTTCCACGTCCTCTCCAAAATTTATCATCAACTTTTCCTGTCATCTTAGCCAATCTGAGAGGTATGAGGCAGTACCTCAAAACTGTTTTAATTTATATTTCTCTAATCAAGAGTGATTTAGAGCATTTTTTGATATAAGTATAAATGACTTTAATTTCATTATCTGAAAATTATCTGTTCATATCCTTTGACCATTTGTCAATTGGGGGATGATTTATATTCTTATAAATTTGACATAGTTCTTCATATATTTTAGAAATGAGACCTTTATCAGAAACACTGGCTGTAATGATTTTTTCCCAGCTTTGTACTTCCCTTTTAATCATGTTTCTATTGGTTTTGTCTGTGAATAAACTTTTTAATTTAATGTAATCAAAGTTGTCCATTTTACCTTTCATAATGTTCTTTAGTTTTTCTTTGATCATAAATTCCTCCCTTCTCCAAAGACTTGATAGGTAAATTATCCCTTGCTTTCCTAATTTGTATGGTATCACAATTTATGCCCAAATCATGTATCTATTTTGATTTTAGTTTTTCTATAGAGTATAAGATGTAGGTCTATGTAGAAAGCTGAAACTCTGAAAAAGGGGTGCTTGAATCAGACAAGAGAGCACTTAAGGCTAATTACCTATTTGATGTGAGATAATGGCTCTATAAGTATATATTTAGATGATTTAGATTGGTGCTTGCTGAATGTGTAGTGGTGGGGTAATCGTAGGCAAGAATTGGAGGGCTGAGGGAGAGAAGTCAGGGTCACCTGTTAACAAGAGGAGAAAGGCTCCAGAAACCAGGATACATCTTTGGCTTGCCTGCCTCCTTCACTTCTTCCACTAAAGACCAAGGACTTTGATTTATCCTGACTCTGGCTGATCTTGAGGTCTTCCAGGGAGTTAGCCCATGCTTTATATTTGGCGCCCCAATGTGGACTAAGGACCCTAAATTCAGTAAAGAAGTCCCTGTGACCAGGAAATAGGGTAAGTATTAAAATACACAAAAAGGGAATTACTTAAGATAAGGGCTAAACTAATAACTTTCATTTTCTAGCAGAACTGAAGTAAATATTAGGAAAAAATTCTCCCCTATCCCCACCCCTCCTCAAGGGAGCTCTATATAAAGCATACTTAAGCTAATAAAGAGGCAAGGTTTGCTTGTAACTTGGGAGCAGATTGGTGGACTCTTGGAAACATTAGAATGCACATCCCCTTGGTTCTTCAAGGAAGAAGAAATAGAGGCAGATAATTGAAAACTAGTAGGAGATCAATTATGTGAATTGCTGGAACTCTGTCTTCCCAGAAATCAGCCAGAGTCAGGATCACCAAAAATCTTTATTCTTGGTCTTTTGGGGTCGCCGTCAGAAGATTAGATCTAGCAATCTCCACACCACCTTCCTCTCTCCCAACCGCCAGGAGAATGCCTCAATCTCTTCCTCCTATGCCACCCACACAAGTCACTTCCCCTTGTTTGTCCCGCCAATTGAGCCAGCACAGAATAGTTAGAGAGGGTCATTCTTCAAACATGTTATTAGAGAATTGTCCAATTGGCAATTAGTCTCATGTGCTCCATTATTCAAGTGCATTTGCTCAGTTCTAGCCCTTTACATAGTGAATATTACAATGATAATGGTTCTGATTCAATTTCTAAGGAAACATTCCATGTATACAACATAATACAATTGGCCTTAAAGAATCCCACAAGTTCTAGAAAAAAGAAAAGTTCTAAGGAGAACAATCAGACAAGGAAGCTTGAGGAGAAAGAGTAAGAGAAAAGGCATGGTACTGATAAAATAGCCAAAAGTCATGGGGAACTTAAAGGGTGAGGTGATTCTCACACTCACAGCCCAGCTTCACCTCCAACTACACCTGACCTTCCCCCATCAACTTCACATTCCTGGTTGGAGAGAGGAGGAGGTGTGAAAGGAGTAGTGATATCACCAGCACCTCCCCCCAGCAATCAACCCCAGCATGACTCAATTACAAAAAGCACTACTTGAAGCCAAAGAGGAAGGGAAGAATACAGCTGATTTGAGAATAGAAATTTATCCTGTGATTGAACAGCTTTATTCTTCAAGTCAAAAAAAGAGAAGATACACTCCTTTTAATCTAGAAATTATCAAAGATATGAAAAAGGCTTGCACTATTTATGGGGCCACGTCATCTTATGTTAAGATGTTATTACAGAATTTGGCTTATTAAATTTTAACTCCTACTGACTGGAAATCTATAACAAAGAAATGCTAAGAACCTGGACAAAACTTGTGGCTTTCTGAATATAGTGAATTCTGTAGGATACAAGCCCACCATAATAGGCAAATAGGAGTTAATAGACCAATAACCTGTGACCAACTAACAAATATAAGTTCTTATGCAGAAATTTCAGCATGGATTAATTATCCCATAGAAGCATATGAGCAAATTGTTTCTGCTGCTATCAAAGCATGGGGGACCCTCCTAGGAAAGCAAGACAGAGGGGAAGCCTTCACAAAAACAGAGCAAGGTCCAAGTGAACTCTTGTTCACTTGTTTTGTGGGACATTTGCAGACATCTGTCATATGAACTATTGGTGAAAATGCAGTAAAAGAAATTATATTAAGTCAACCTGCTAAAAAAAAAATGCTAATGATGTTTGTAAAAGAATTATGCTAGGGCACACAAAGATGATCCTTTAGAAGAGATTATAAAATGCTGTACCACGGTGGGCACAAATAACTTTTATAGCCAGACTATGATGCAGACTGCCCAAGATCTGAACATGGGAAGACAGGGTCCCTTTTGGCAAGGGACTTCCAGAGAGACTTATCAATGCTTTCAATGTGGTAAAGTGGGGCATTTGAAAGCTCAATGTTGGCATAAAGACAGAGTGAGAAAACAGGGTGGAAAAACAAGACATAAAACCCCAGGTCCAAAATGCAACAGAGGCTTCCTTTGGGCATCAGAAGGCAGACTAATTCAGGGAAACAGGATGAGGGGCCCAAAGCAAAAAATACTTGGGGCATGATGGCAATCAATGCTACACCCAGAGAGCCTGCAGAAGTTTAATATCTAGACATGACCAAACAGCCAGGAAGCAATCTGATGGGAAAAAGGGATTACACAATCAATCAGCCAGGAAGAAACCTAATGGAAGAATGGTATTACAACTGGGGAGAATAGAGTTGTATGCAGCTGGGATTACTGAGAAATCCCCTGGAGAGGTGAAATCTGTTCCTCTCCAGCTTGTGGATCCCTTGCCTCCAGGCACAGTAGGCTTGACCATTTCACCTCCTGAGAGTACTTACAAAACAGTGTTCATCCATACACTGATGTGGGAAACTGGGGAATGTGTAGATAATATCCCAGTTACTAATACAGGTAGACAATGTGTGACTTATCAACCAAGAGAAGTAGTAGCATCAAGTTTACTGTTACAGACTCCTAATAGGCAATCTGATGATAGTTGCCCAAATTCTGACTCCAAGCAGCAGCATCCAGGAATATACAACTGACCCACCTATGCTCACTATCTATATAAATGGTATGCCATTAAAAGGACTGGTAGACACAGGTGTAGATCATACTCATTAGAGATGCCAGCTGGCCCATTCATTGGCCAAAGATGAATGTAGATAACTATATGTCTGGTGTAGGAGGATCAATAGCAGCTGAAGTTAATGCTACCCCTTTGAGATATACATTTGAAGGTGAAACAGGAGTTTTTACTCCTTTTATAGTTGAAAAAATCCCCATCAATCTGTGAGGAAGAGACATTTTACAAAAATTAGGATTACAAATGAGTACTTTGTTTTTTAGGCAGAGCTGCTGTTTAAGGCCTGCCTACACTTTCACCTGTTCCTATCCAATGGAAAACTGATACATCAGTGTGGATAGAACAGTGGCCCTTTGCTAGTGATAAAATTCAGGCCTTATTATATATAATACAGGAACAACTTGACCAAGGACACATAACTTTCTCTAAGTCTTTGGAATTCCCCTGTTTTTGTTGTAAGAAAGAAATCTGGAAAATTGAGGATATTGACTGAATTACGAAAAGTAAAAGAACAGATAGAAACTATGGGAACCCTTCAGCCATCTTCTACTCAATTGCCTAGAGAATGGCCCCTTTGGATTGTAGAAATTAAGGATTGTTTCTATTCTATTCCTTTAGATAAGGAGGATATGAAAAGATTTGCCTTTTCAATGCCCAATGTTAACTTAGCTCAGCCTTATAAAAGATATGAATGGACAGTTTTGCCACAAGGAATGAAAAATAGCCTTACTATGTGCCAAATGTATGTTGCTACTATTCTTACTCCAGTAAGAAAAGCATTTCCAAAAGTAATGTTATTACATTATATGGATGATATATTGGGATATATATCTGAGGAAAAAATGTTTGAAGCATGTTTGCAAAAGACCACAGAAATACTAAGGAACTAAAATTTGCATATAGCTCCAGAAAAAATTCAAAGACATGCTCCTTTTCAATATTTAGGATATGAAGTATACCCTAAGGTGCTTACAGTACAAAAACTTTCCTTAAGAACAGAGAAATGACTTTCAGAAATTGATAGGAGATATCCAATGGATGTGTCCAGTGTTAGGCTTGACTACCTATCAATTGCAACCATTATATGGCATTTTAAGGGGAGACAGTGCTTTAAACTCACCACACAACTTACAAAAGAAGCTCAAGAGGCTTTGAGAGAAGTTGAACTGGCTTTATCCAATGTGGTTGAGTCACTCAAAAACCCTTGGAAATAATCAGTTTTTGCTACAAAAGAGGCACCCACAGCAGTTTTTCATTAAGGAGACAATATAATAAAATGGGTGAACTTCCCAGCACAAGCAGAATAAAGCCTTACTCCTTACCCAGTGCTTGTGGCTAGAATTTTACCAAAGGCCATTAAATGAGCAGTACAATTATCTGGGTTAAGACCTGACAAGATATACACCTTTTATACTAATGCACAAATTAATGTGTGCTGTGAAACCATCCCAGAGTGGCAAATTTTATTGGCCACCACTCCAAATTTTAGACACGGGTCTCCATTAAAGATAACCAGACTATTACATAATTGGCAATGTGTTCTTGAAAAAAAGATTTCTCAAGGATCTCTTAAAGGGCCAACTATCTTTACAGATGCATCCAAACATAATATTTGTGCTATATATTCTCATGAAGAGAGTTTCAGAACTCTTTTTCAGTATGCTCAACAGAATGAATTCTATGCAATCATTTTATCTCTTATTATATAAGAGATATAATATCTGATTGAGCCTATTCAGTAGGTGTGGTACAAAGAATTGCCAAAGCCCAAGTAAAATTTGTAGCTTCTAATATATATCAGTTCTTTAAGGAACTTCAAGTGCAAGTGAGAAAGCATGAAGGTAAGATTTATATCTTGCATGTCCACTCAAATAGTGGACTTCCAGGTCCTATTTTTGATGGTAATTCAAAGGTAGTTAGCCAATACTCCTTTATTTCAGGCAGCCCAAGAATCTCATTCTAAATCAGGCTGCTCGAGCTTTACGTTTGCAATTTGGCATAACAAAAGAGAAAGCTAGGAGCACAGTACAAGCCTGTACAGCTTGCCTTCCTTTCCATGCTCCTACACTCCCTCCAGGGAAGAACCCTCATGGTTTGAGACCCAATGACATTTGGCAAATGGATGTGACCCATTATAAATCTTTTAATTGTCTGTCTTTTATCCATGTTGTGGTAGACACCTTTTCAGGATTTACTTTTGCAATATCAGTAGCAAAAGAAATAGCCCAAATGGTCACTGAATTCCTTATACAAACATTTGTAATTATGGGTGTGTCACAAGCAATAAAAACAAATATTGGACCTGCATATACATCTAAACATTTTGCACACTTTTGTGCATAGTATAAGATTTTACACATCACTGGCATACCCTTTAATCCTCAAGGACAGCCAGTAATAGAGAGGAGAAACAGAAACATCAAGACGCTCTTCCAAAAACAAAAGAAAAGGGCAGCCACAGATAACCCTAGAGAACTTCTAAATTTAGCTCTTTATACTATTAACTTCTTGATTTTTAATAAAAATGCACTGGCTTTGGCAGACAGGTTTTATAACCTACCACAAAGGCAGTGTCCAGTAGGAGCAGTTCCATTATCTTTAGATAATCACCAAGTGATGTGGAGAGATCCAGAAAGTGGTGAATGGAAGGGACCATATAGGTTAACTGCTTGGGGGGCGAGCGTTTGTTTGTATCTCTACAGATGGAGAAGGAATCAGATGAGTGTCAACAAGCTGTATTCGCCTTGTCCAATGGAGAGTCGAGGCAGACCCTTGAAACGAAGGAAAAGACCCAAGAAACATCGGGTGGTTCCATTGCTGATTGTCTCCACCACTGAAAGAGTATGGCAGTTATGGCAACTGACTCATGGACAGCAAAAATTGTTAATAAGACTGATGCAGGACTTCAAAATCCTCAGGAATCATTGGAATCCCTGAGACATGAAAAGATTGTTGTAGGACTTTAAAACCCTCAGGAATCATTGGAATCCCTGAGACATGTTGAGATTGTTGCAGAACTTCAAAACCTGTAAGAATCATCGGATTCCCTAACACATAATAAGACTGTTTTGTAGGACTTCAAAAATTTGCAGGGATCATTGGACTCCCTGATACTTAAAGTAATGGATAATATATTGGTTTTGGACTATCTCTTGGCTGCTGAAGGAAGTGTATGTGTGATTGTTATTTACATACCCTCCTTTTTAGTGTTTTCACCTCCCTTCCTGAGAAATGGGGAGGGGGGAGTTATGATCATCTCCTTTTTGGGATTCTCACCTCCCTGTGGAGTACCTGTGTTCTAAAACAAAAGAAAATGGGAGATGTAGAGGGCTGAAACTCTGAAAAAGGTGTGCTTAAATCAGAGGATAGAGCACTTAAAGCTAATTACCTATTTAATGTGAAATAATGGCTCTATAAGCATACATTTAGATAATGGCTCTCCTTACCTTTGGTGCTTACAGAGTGTGTTTGATAATTGAATAATGCAAGTCACTTAACCCCAATTGACTCAGAAAAAAAAGTTCTCATCTAGTCCCATTTTCCCTATTTATCCTATTTATCTTTGTAAATTTCTCTTCTTGTGACTAAAATCCTTAAGAAAGTCTCTTTGAGAGCTTTTGTCATTATACTATATAGTGTATAGTATATATAGTAGAAATTTAATAATAATCTATGGATTGAGTAGTCAAGATCTAATTGTTATAATAAGAATATCACACAATAGAAAGGGAAATAAAAATAATAACATCTGACTCCTCTCTTTCATAGCTAAACTCCTTGAGAGTTTCAATCTTCTCATTATTTTAACTCTATCTTCTAACCTCATCATTCAAATGAAACTATTATTTCCAAAGTTACCAATAATCCAATTGCCAAATCTAATTATCTTATTTCAAAGGCTTATCTTTTTTGGCCTCTCAACTGCTTTGGCAGTTACCCTCTTCTACTTGATAATTCCTTTTTCTAGGATGTGGCAACACTGTTCTTTCCTGGTTTTCCTCCTACATATCTGAATAATGTTTCCTTTAATAGATTTTTATCCAAGTCTTATTCATTAACAATAGGTATCCTTCCAATTTCTGTCCTGGGTTCTTTCTCTTCTCCCTCTATTAGCTTGAACAAATTCAAATAATACCTTTAATCACGTAACTCTCACATCTATTTATCCAGACCTAACCTCTTTTTCTAACCTCCACTCTTGAACATCTTATATATCATATATACAAACTAAAGTCAACATATCCAAAATGAATTCACTATCTTTTTCCCTGCTAAATCTTCCCAACTTTTCTATTACTATCACTTCAATCTATCTATATTCAGCTATCAAAGTGATTCTTCCTAAAACTGTCACTTCCCTAATTCAATAAATTTCAGTGTCCTATAACTTTCAGGATCAAACAAGAAATCCTACATTTGAATTTTAAAGCCCTTGATAACTTGGCCCATTTCTATATTTCCAGGCTTCTCATACTTTACTTCCTTCTATGTAGTATATGATCTACTTACCCTCCTACTATTATTTGCACCAGAAAGCCTACATTCTGACTGACATTTTTATTGGCTGCCCTCTATGACTAAAATGCTTTCTCTCCTCATTTCCAAGAATTTCTCTTTCTTTGAATTCAGAAACTTTAGTATAGTTCTGATTCATAGTAAGCAATTAATTAACTCGTTAATTGAGTTGATGAGGTAATCAGAGACAGATTTTTTAAATTTAATGTTTCAGATTTGTTTTATTATAATGATGACAATGCTGCTTTTCTTTCACCATTTACTAAAATAAATTTCCATTATAATGCATGTACTTTTCTTCATTGGCTAATGGGGTCATTATTTAGAGAGAAAATCAATAGTTTACAGCAAGATGATTATCCCACAATTCTGAAAGTAAAACTTAGGAAAGTGGAATATGTGAGGTTAGAATCTTTAGTTAGTTCCACTATACCTTGTAAGAATGTAAGGTGAAAAAGAAGCCGGATTATCCTGCTCTGAAAACAATGGCATGGATCCTCCCATTATCCACATTCGGAAACATAAAGTCACAATCACCTTTGGAAAGAAAGAAATTTGATTGCATTAGGCCCCTGAACCATCTTTCTTCAAGGTACTTCAAAATACTTTTCAAATACACATTTTTAAAGTTTTACTCTTAGAAAAAGCATTTTAAAAGTCCAATTGTTAAAAATGAGTTTAAAAGCACAAAGGGAAGGGAAGAAAAACAGTATAGGATGTAGCCAGAAGAATCAAAGAAAAACAGTATTCAGTGCCTATCACCACCTGTATCCAATTTACCTTTTTCAATATATTAATCAAAATTGTGACTAATTTGGATTACTTCTTACCACCTAATCCCATTCTGCTTCCTCTCATTTTGGTAAGTTTTCACAGGCTGTCACTTAGTACACACTCCTTCCTCATCTTTGTGTCTCCATTTAAGGCCCAGTTTAAGTTCTCCTATTCTCTTAGTTCATAAAACTTGATATGGTTCTCTTCATGACATTTGTCACATTCTGTCTTTTGTCATAATTATTTGTGCATGTAAAAATAAATTCAAGTAATCGGGCAGAGAGAAGAGACAATGATTTTGCCCTCTGAGTTTTTCTTTGTCATTATGCCTTTCATGGTCCACTCCTCTGGATGGGGAAGCATAAGGGATATGGAGTTGAAAAGACAGGGATTTCCCAAACCCTAGAGTTGGTTGACAGTAAATTTTTATATGACAGCCCAATCTTTAGGGATTAATTTTTTTTAATATGTGAAATGTTTATCAGAAAGTAGAATTAAGAAACCCATAGAGTTCAAGATTATAGCTTAAAAGTTCAATCTAAAGAAGAGATATTAATATTAATACAAGATATTAGCTGTGTCCTTATGATCTTGGCATAACAGGCAAAGAGTCCTGCTACAGATGAAAAGCCTGTTAACCAAAACTCTGGAAAGGAACAGACAGGCCCCTATGTGAAGAAAAAGAGCAAAAAGTGACCCTCACCCCCAGGGAAGGGCTGTTGATATTCTTAGTACTAAAAATAGAGTAACAGTTGTTTTTAAAAGCCTTGATTTTATTAACTAAAAGGTTGGCAAAGTCCATTCTTCACGAAAAGAAAGGATTGTAGCCAAAGATTTCAGCTGAAATCAGACACTAAAGCAGAGAAGCTCCACAAGCATGTGTCTAGTGGGAAGCTGGCAGCATCTAGCAGAGAGTGCATGTGTCCAAAAGAGTACAACCCAAATTAGTTGGTGGATATTCAGTCAAGGGAATACCAGTCAGTAGAATCTATACATGTGGCACAGCAACTTCTAGTGGAAACTGTATGTGACTCAAAGAGCAACATTTGGCAAAAACATTATTTTTGGAATACTGGATATTGTCCAGTGAAGACTATAAAAAGTAAACAGTGGGAACAATAAGATAATACTACAAGACTTTAGTGGCCAGATATTATCAGAAGCACAATTCAGAGGCATATACAACCCCTCCCGATGATGAATTATTTGTGCAAGACTATTATATACCCCAGATTTATAAGGAATGTGCTTTATTGTGACCTTTCTTATGTCATTTCACTAAATGTCTTTGCTTTGAATTAATCATGTAATATAGTCTCTAAATAAATTGATGGGAATTCATCAGCTATATTCCTAATGGATCAGGTCAAAAAGTCAGTTGACCCTGTGATTTGTGGGGGGAAGTTCTTCCAAGCACAAAATGTACCTGACTTTGTATCACTATTACATTATAAGCTCTCTGGGACCTGGAAGTTAGTAGACACTTAATAAATTTTTCCTTATTGAATTGCATAAATCTAACAAATGTTTTAAAATACCTATATCAAACCTTTTAGCTCCTCAATGTTTTCAACATTTGTTCTAAACCAGATAACAGAGATTTTTTTTTCTTACAATAAAAGATAAGTATTCCTTTTTATCTTTTTAGATTTTAGATGATCTTTTTTTAGATTCAGATTTTTAGCTGATGTTCTAGAATTAAACTAAGGTTGTTAGTATGAATTTTACACAGTTCAGAGTAACATTTCATTCTAATGAATTTTGTTTTATGAAAATCCATGCAATTATATCTTCTATTTTCCTATGTTTGTGAAACCATTAAAGTCAATAGCAGTACTTTGATTTTTAAGGCAAACATAGATATGTTTTATAAAAGCAAATCTAAATTTTAAAATAAAATGAATTTACAGCAAGATTCAAAAGCATTTCAGAAATTGCAGAGTAGGTATATCAAATTTTCTATACATAAAACCATGAAGATTCTGAACTTTAGGGTGAATTGGGAAATGTAGGGTGTTTAGCAAATTTTCAGATTGTCTTTAAAGATTTAAATTTCATTTAATAGTATATATAAACTACATAAGTAGCAGGGGGGGAATTTCTTTTTTGAGGCAATCAGGGTTAAATGACTTCCCTAGAGTCACACTGTTAGTATCTAAGACTGGACTACTACTCTATCCCCTCTGCCAACTACCTGCCCTTCAGAGGAAAACTTTTAAAATGTTCTTTTTACTGAAAAAATGGGAAAGGGAAGGATTTTAATACATGAAACAAAAAGGAACAGCAATAAAATTTAAAAGACAATGTAAATAAGTGTATACATTAAGAAGTCAGTAAAAGGGACTAATTACTATTTTGTAACTGCTGTTATCAATGAGTTAATGTAAGATACTTTGTTCAATCTAGAAGCTCCCAGGAAAAAAAAAAATATCTCCTAAATCTTATGGTATATGATATCTTGTAACTAATATAGTCTATGCTGAATTAGATGTATTTCATTCAATTTTTATAGTATTCTTTTCTGGATTATTAAATGATCCTTTGCTTGCAGAAAATATTCTTTACTTTTGAGCAAAAGGGTCATCCTGGTATATTCATTGAAGACACATTCTTATAGGGAATTTTTAAGGTGCTTTGTAACCTTTACTTTTATTTTCTAATTTCTATGATTAATTTTGTTGAATAATATTGCTACAATCTCTGAACAAAATTGTATAGAAGATATTTTTTGTTAGAGAACTCAAAAGTATGTCTTTACTTACATAGCTTATGACCAAAGTAGCTCTTTTTAAAAATGGTCTTGTAGCATATAGGAAATTCTGCTTGCTGTTTGTAGTCAGGTACCTAAAACAGGAGGGAACAAAAGGATAGTTTCTGGGATAACTGCTATTTGTCAAGAATATGCTTGTGTTGTAAACAATGCTCATGTGATCTTTTGACACTAGCTTATTATGTCCTACCCGATGCCCAGACTTTCCATGCATTCCACTTTTACTCAGTTTATGATTTGCCTATTTCAACAGTGCCCTGCTCTTCTGGACGGCCCCAGAAGTGGCCTCTTAGGAAATGCCTGATCTCAGCATTCATTGCCAGCTCCTACCCTAATACACCTAATAGAACTTAATCTTCATGCATATCTCTCATCTCCTCACTCACTCTCTGAGAAGGCAAGCAATATATCAATTGTACATACAAAACAATTCAAATATATATTTCTATACTAGCCATATTTCAAAGAAAGCAAGAAAAATAAAAACATAAGAAAAATACACTTTAATTTTCACTCAGAGTTCATTAGTTCTCTCAGCAGAAATATTTTCAGCATGAGTCCTTTGAAATTGTATTGGACCACTGTGTTGATCAAAGTAATCAAGTCTTTCATAATTGATTATCATATGATATTAATGTTACTATGCACAATGATCTCCCAATTCTTTTTAATTCTTTGCATCAGTTCCTATACATCTTACTATATTTTTTCCCCTGAAACCACCCCTCCTTGTGATTTCTTATAAGACAAAACTATTCATTATAATCATATGCCACAACTTGTTCAGCCATTCCCCAACTGAATAGCATCTTCTCAATTTCCTATTCTTTGCCACAACAAAAAGAATGGCTATAAATATTTCTGTACATATAGGTCCTCTTTCTTTTCCTTTGATTTCTTTTGGTATACAAACGTATTAGTCATATTGCATATAATAAACATATTATAGAAGATAATTTCAAATTGTTTTCCAGAATGATGGGATCAATTCACTACAATACCAGGTACTTAATTTTTCTCCTCAACCATTTTTCTTATCTCTTCCCCATATTCTGCTGGATAACTGGAGTAATAGGACTGTGATTTCTCAGCCTATTCCTTAGCACCATGGAGGGAAACTAGGCTGGAGATGCCAACTGATTCTTCCCTTGCCCTCATAATCCCTAAACTGGCCAATACTGCCTCTCCCAAGATCCACACCTCTCAAACCTTTTTTGTTGTTTCTTGATAGCTCATGGAGTTATTACTTCCACTTCTTGCATTCTGATTTTTAAGTAATCATTTATCTTTTAATTTATTTAAGTAATTATTTTAATTTTAATTTATTTAATTTATATTTATATAAATTTATATAATTTAAGTAATTATTTTGTGATTTTTAAGTAATTATTTATCTTTTTTCTATGTGGCCAATTCTGCTTTTTAAGGAATTCTTTTCTTCTGTGAATTTTTATCTCCTTTTTCATTTGAGCAATTCTGCTTTTCTAGAAGTTCTCTTCAGTGGATTTTTGTACCTCTTTTACTATTTGTCCTATTGTGTTTTTAAAGTGTTTTTTTCTTTAGGAATGTGGATGTCTCTTTAATTCAACTGTTAATTCTCTTTTCATAATTTTCTTGTATCATTCTCATTTCTTTTCCCAATATCACTCTTATCTTTCTTTAACTCTTCCCAGGATTCTTTTTTGGGCCTGTGGCCAGGTACTTACCCCCTTGTGATTAACCATTTGAACTCCTCTCTGACCTAGAAGTTTGTTCTATAACTATGTATGGGCAATAGAATCATATGTAACCAGTGGTCTTTTTGACTAGTTGTCTGAACCCTTTATTGTCACTGGGCTGAGAATGCTCAAGGCTACTATTGCTACTGCTGCTGCAGCTATGGTCACTGCTGCCACTGGTGTGTGTGCTTGTGAGTTCTGTATAAACCTCTGCCTCAGTGTCACAAACTTCTCCTACCAACTTCTTAAGTTTTTTTTAGGGCACAAAATTTTTCTAATCCAATTTTTTGCTGGCTTTGCTGTTCTAAAATTTGATTTAAACTGTTATTTTAAAGTTGTTAGAGGAGAATGTTGAGAGAGATCAGCTGGGTGGCTGCCCCTAAACTGTCTTCTTAATTCTACCTCCCCCACAAATTTTAAAGGACTAATTATCTTATCCAGATTAGAATTGAATGAGAACTAAACTGAGGCTTTATCCTGCTACTAAGTGACATGGAAACTTTAAACTTCCTCCATTTCCAATCTAGGCTAGTTCATTTCTCCTTAAGTGACTTGCAGCTACCCACAGCTAAGAGTTTGCTATATTGAAGCTGGACTTAGAGAAAATGACAGTCAGTTTAGCCCGTACAGCTCTATTCTTTTATATATATATATATATATGTGTGTGTGTGTGTGTGTGTTTACATATATATATATATATATATATATATATATATGTGTGTGTGTGTGTGTGTGTGTTTATATATATATATATATGTGTGTGTGTGTGTGTGTGTGTGTGTGTTTATATATATATATGTAGATAGATAGATAGATAGATAGATAGATAGATAGATAGATAGATAGATAGATAGATAGATTTTATTTACCAGATATATGCATGGGTAATTTTACAACGTTGACAATTGCCAATTTTTTGTTCTAATTTTTCCCCTCCTTCTCCCCATCCCCCCCCAAGATGGCAGGTTGACCAATACATGTAAAATATGTTAAAGTAAAAGTTAAATACAATATATGTATACATTGTACAGCTGTATTCTATAGAGCTGAAGATGATGGTTAGAGGGGACAGCTAGGTGGCACAGTGGATAGAGCACCAGCCCTTGAATTCAGGAGGACCCCGAGTTCAAATCTGGTCTCAGACACCTAACACTTCCTAGCTGTGTGACCCTGAGCAAGTCACTTAACCCCAGCCTCAGGGGGGAAAAAAAATGATGGTTAGAATTACATATTTGTAATACTACAATTGGAAAGGAAAGGAAATAATCGATACTCAATGTCCAAAAGATAAGGTATAAATTTGGACTCAACTTACTTTTCCCATCTGATCTGACTTATTTCCTTATCTGAATTCAATTAAACGAGTTTATTTATTCAATCCTAAACATATTTCATATCACTATAATTTACCCATATCTTCCTATCTAGAATATGTTCTTCATCCTTGATTATTTCATATCAGCACAAACAAATCTTACTTTTTCATAAAATTTACTCTGACTACCTCAACTGAGAAACTTTTTTCATTTTCCTAAATTGTAGTTTGAACTATGAATTTATTGCTTATTATGTATTACTTTTTATTGCTGATACAGTTCCATTCAATAAGCATTTTTAAAGTACAAATTATTTATCACAAGCTATGGATATAAACACATGCCCCCAAAAGTGCAATAAACTAGATCATATGACCAATAAAACATTTTCTCCAAACCTTACAATCTCTCAAGTTTCTCCACTTCAGAAATTACTGATGAAAAATAAAATAGCTTCAACTGCTGCCATGTTCTAGACTACTAGGTTATGAGGAAAAAAAAAAAAAACCCTCTACTAAGCAAAATTTAGCTCAGTCTCACTCAGCATCATTTTCCACTTCATTTGAGAAGAACATGGAACCACAACATGCCATTTCTGAATGATTCAAAGGAGAAATGGGAATTATGAGCCATTCAATTCATAAATAACAAATTCTACATGATCAGAAGAAATACCTTCAAGTACAAAAAAAAAGAGTAATATAAAACTACCTTATTCACCAGAAAACACAAAAAGTTCTCAAATGATATGTTCCTAAGAGAAATGGAGCTCAGGATAAAGCCCAGAGTGGCCTGTTCTATAAATTTAAGCTTACACATAAATGAAATCAATAATAAAAAGATAAGAGCAGAAAAAAAGAAACTAATGAGCAAAACTCCAAAATGAGAAAGGAAATAAATAGAAGGGAGAAACTGAGAATCACAAGAAGAAAGGAAGTGAGAATAGGGTCATTTAAAAATATTAAGCTGAAAAATATAACTGAAAAAAAACTTAATGCTGTCTTCATAGTGGAGGCAGGAGAACTATAACTTGGGGATAAAAGGATTCCAATATAATGTTTTCTTTCAAATATGTAAAATACTGAAATTATCAAAAGAGTAGATTGCAACCATTAAAAACCCAAATGCAGAAAAAGAAAAAGAGCTAGTTGGAAAGTAACTAGCAAACAAACAAACTAGCAAACAAACAAACAAAATGCCTAGTCTGCATGGATCTATAGAAGAATTCTATCAAAATTAGGAAAAAAAAACTATTAGTATTCATACTTCACAAATTAGTTTCAAAAACAGAAAGAAAATGCTATTATCAGAACCCTTTTATCAGACAAAAATCAAATGCAATTCTATCTAATAATAACTAAATCCAAGAAGTAACAATAAAGAGAAAAATCTTATTCCAAATAACTACAAAATGATTGATCAAAGCACACTAAGAACCTGAATGGATAAAACTATAAATTAATTATATAAACTAAATACATTTAATTGATTTATAGGAAATATATATGTATATTTCTTATATAAAGAAATAAAAAAACAACAATTTAAATAAATTTTAAATGCTCATGGCTCAACTATGCCAATGCAATTGAAAAACAAACAAACAAACAAACAAAAAAAAAAAACCAGCACTACTCCTAAAATTGATTTACACTTTGAAGGCTATACAAAACTAATTATCAATTTCATAAAATAAAATAATTCATTTGGAAAAATAAAAGATCAGAGAAGGAGGCAGAATCAAAATGGTAGAGACTGCAACCCAACCAAAAATCTCCCAATATTCCTCTCTGAACAAATTTATTATAATTTAACTAAATACTGGAAGAAAAAAAGATCAAGTTGAAATATTTTTCCAGTTCAAGAGAAGTTAGGAATTGAAAAGTAGAGGGAATAATCACAGAGATCAGGCAATGGTGTCAGTGGAAGTGGGTCATAGCAACAACTTTGGGAGCTTTCAATGAAAAGACTCACAACAGTAGTATAAAGTTCAAAATCAAAAACTAAAACTGGAAAATGAGCCCCCAAAAAATCTGTACCATAAAAATAAGTACTCAAAGAAAAAACAAAACTCTGTGTGTGTGTGTATATGTGTGTGTGTGTGTGTGTGTGTGTGTGTGTGTGTGTGTGTGTGTATTGGACAAAAGTCCAACATGACAAGTTAAATTATAAATTAAGACTGATAGAGAAAAACTGAGAAAAGAAATAATGAAAAGAGAATTAATAGCCTGTGTGAAGACCAAGTTAGCACCCTGGTTACCTTAGAATTTGGTGGAGTCAGGATAAGCAAAAGTCTTTGGTCTTTATTCTTGGTCTTTAGGGGTAGAAGTGAATTGGATGGACACAGGATCTCGAAGACCTCCCTTCTCCTTCTCTATTGCCAAAATGACTCTAACTTGTCTTACTCCACCCCCTAATCCCTCCCACAATTCTCTGTCTACACCAAAAGATTGAACCAGCACAGAATAGCAGGAAGGGCCATTTTCTTAAGTGCTCAGTTGGCTAACCCCAGTGCATCAACTCAGAGTTTTAGCCCTTTACAAGCCTTGTAAAAATACTGAAG
Organism: Sminthopsis crassicaudata; assembly: GCF_048593235.1. Taxonomy (NCBI): domain Eukaryota; kingdom Metazoa; phylum Chordata; class Mammalia; order Dasyuromorphia; family Dasyuridae; genus Sminthopsis; species Sminthopsis crassicaudata. Next base: position 240,031,709 of record NC_133621.1, on the reverse strand, counting down.
AAAATTAACACCTTAAAAAACAGAATAGGCCAAATGGTAAAAGAGGTATGAAAATGCACTATAAAAATAAAACACTCCTTTTAAATAATTGGAGAATGGAAAAAGAAGCAGAAAAGCTCTCTGAAGAAAATAATTCCTTAAAAATTAGAATTGAGCAATTGAAATTCAGCATTTCTAGAGACATTCAGAAAGATTAAAATAAATTCAAAAGAATGAAAAAAAAAAGTGAAATATCTAATTGGAAAAACAAATGACCTGGAACGTAAATCAAGGTAAGATAATTTGAGAATTATAGGACTATCTATAAGTGTTGACAAAAAAAAAAAAAAAAAAAAAAAAGATTCTAGACATCATATTTCAAGAAATTATCAAAGAAAACTATCAGTATCTTAGAACCACAATGTAAAATAGAAATTTAAAGAATCTACTTATTACTTCCTTAAAGAGATCCCAAAATGAAAAATCCCAGGAATATATATCATAGCCAAATTATAGTTCTCCCAGATAAAAGAGAAAATATTGCAAGCAGACAAAAGAAACAATTTAAATTTATGAAGGCTTCTATATTAAAGTAGCAAAGAACCTGGAATATGATATTCCAGAAGAGAAAGGAGTTAGGATTACCACCAAGAATAAGGTACCCCAAAAAATTAAGTATGATACTTCAGCTGGGAGGAAAAAGGGCACTTAATGAAATAGTGAAGTTTCAAGCATTTGAAAGTAAACATGAAAGAAAAACAAAAAAGGACTTTACAAGATTAAACTACATACATTCCAAAACAGGAAAATGATATATGTAACTCCTAAGAATTTTATCATTATTAGGACAGTTAAAGTCTACATGCAGAAGGGCACAATTTGAAACAGAAAGACCTACATAGAATTAAAGTAAGCAGCAGAATCTATTATGCTTCAGTTAAGGTTAAAAAGGCAGAGGTGGCAATTATATTAATCTCAAGACAAACACAAAAGTAAAAATAGAATTGATTATAAGAAACAGTCAGGAAAACATCATTTTTCCTTAATGGTACCACTGACAATGAAAGAGCATTCCAATATCTTAAAAGTTAGATGAATTATAAGAGAAAATTGAAAGAACTAGATAAGTCTATAAAAAGTTAGGGAGATAAATAAATTTTTAGAAGAGTGAAATATGATAGACCTCTGAAAAAAACTGAAAGGAAATAGGAAGGCATAAATATCTTTTCTCAACTTATACAATGCATCTTGACAAAAATTAACCATGTATTAGGGCAGCAAAATGTCACAAACAAATCCAAAAAAGCAAAAATATTAAATGCATCTTTTCAGATAATAGTGCAATAAAAAGTACATTCAATAAAGGACAATGAAAAGATAGATTTTAAAAAATTGGAAACTAAATAAACCGAAAGAATAAGTGGATCAAAGAATCAAAGAATAGATATTTGTAAGAAGCAGTAAATTAATTAATGAGAATAACAATAATAAGATAACTTACAAAAATTTATGGAATGCAGCTAAAGAAGTATCTATGGCAACTTTTATATCTCTATATGCTGGTTTTAATAAAAGAAGAGAAAAAACAGATCAACAAATTGAACATGCAATTTAAAAATCTCCAATTAAGTATCAAAATAGAAATCCTGAAAATCAAAGGAAAGATTAATAAAAATGAGAGGGTTTTTTCTTTAAGGGAGATACTTTTATGGGAGGGAAATAAGACAAAGCATTAGTCGATTTGATTTTTTTTTAAAGAAAGAAAACCAAATTATTAGTACCAAAAATGTAGAGTGAATGTACTACCACTGAAGATGAAATTAGAACTGTTAGTAGGAGCTATTTTGCCCAATTACATTCCGATAAAACTGACAATGTAGATGAAATTGATGAATGTTTAAAAGAATACTAAATGCCCAGATAAACAGAAGAGTAAATAATCCTATTTTAGAAAAGAAACTAAGTCACAAAGAATGTCCCTTTAAAAAATTCCCCCAAACAGATAGATTTTCAAGTGAATTCCAGCAAACATTTAAAGTCAATTAATTCCAATACCATAAAAAACTATTTAGAAAAATTGGCAAAGAGAGAGTCCTACAAAATTCCTTTCATGGAAAAATATGGTGCTGATACCTAAACCAGAAGGAACAAAAACAGAAAAAGAAAATTATAGACTAAATTCCCAAAAGATAGTGATGTTAATATTTTAAATATAATACTAGCAAAGAAGATATAGCAATATAATAAAGATCATATACATTGACAGTTATGATTGATATCAGGAATATGTGACTGGTTCAATATATGGGAAACTACAAGCATAACTGACTACATCAACAACAATAACAACAAAAATCATGATTATCAATAGCTGCCAAAAATATTTTCATAAAACACAACATCAATTCTTATTAAAATAAAGCTTTTCTTAAAATGATAAATAATATCTATATTAAGTCAACAGCAAACATTTCCTGTAATGGGGATAAAATAAAACCTTCCCAGGAAGATCAAGATAAAGCCAGAATATTTATTATGACAAATACTACTCAATATTGTACTAGAAATGCTAGCTACAATAATTTCACAAAATAAAGAAATCAAAGGATAAGTGATAGGAATAAGGAAAATAAAACTATCACTTTTTGAAGATATGTGTATACTTAAGGAATCCTAGAGATTCAATTAAAAAAAACCATTTGAAACAATCAACAATTTTAACAAAGTAGTAGGATGTAAAATAAAACAACATCAATAATTAGAATTTCTATACACCTAAATGCATAGTTTTCAGATCACAATGCAATCAAAATTACATTTAATAAAAACCCAGGGGAAAATGGACCAAAAAATAATTGGAAACTAAATAATCTTATACTAAAGAATGATTGGGTAAAACAGCAAATCATAGACATAATTAATAACTTCACCCAAGAAAATGACAATAATGAGACATCATACCAAAATGTGTAGGATACAGCCAAAGCAGTAATAAGGAGAAGTTTTATATCTCTACAGGCCTACTTGCATAAAATAGAGAAAGAGAGGGCCAACAAATTGGGCTTACAACTAAAATTGCTAGAAAAGGAACAAATTTAAAACCCTCAGACAAACACAAAACTTGAAATTCAAAAAATAAAAGGTAAGATGAATAAAATTGAAAGTAAAAAAACTATTGAATTAATTAATAAAACTAAGAGTTGGCTCTATGAAAAAACCAACAAAATAGACAAACCCTTATTAGTAAACCTGATTAAAAAAAGGAAAGAGAAAAAGCAAATTGTTAGTCTTGAAAATGAAAAGGGAGAACTCACCACTAATGAAGAGGAAATTAGAACAATAGTTAGGAGCTACTTTGCTCAACTTTATGCTAATAAATTCAATAACTTAAATGAAATGGAAGAATACCTTCAAAAATATAGCTTGCCCAGATTAACAGAAGAAGTAAATAGTCTAAATAGTCCCATTTCAGAAAAAGAAATAGAACAAGCTATTAACTCCCTAAGAAAAAATCCCCAGGACAAGATGGATTTACATGTGAATTCTACCAAACATTTAAAGAACAACTAACTCCAATGCTATATAAACTATTTGAAAAAATAGGGATTGAAGGAGTCCTACCAAATTCCTTTTATGACACAGACATGGTACTGATACCTAAACCAGATAGGCTGAAAACAGAGAAAGAAAATTATACACAAATCTCCCTAACGAATATTGATGGTAAAATCTTAAATAAGATATTAGCAAAAAGATTCAGAAAATCATACCCAGGATAATACACTATGACCAAATGGGATTTATACCAGGAATGCAGGGCTGGTTTAATATTAGGAAAACTATTAATATAATTGACCATATTAATAATCAAATTAATAAAAACCATATGATCATCTCAATAGATGCAGAAAAAGCATTTGATAAAATCTAATATTCATTCCTACTAAAAATTCTTGAGAGTATAGGAATAAATGGACTATTCCTTAAAATAATCAGGAGCATATATTTAAAACCTTCAGTAAACATCATATGCAATGGCGATAAACAAGAACCTTTCCCTGTAAGATCAGGAGTGAAACAAGGTTGCCCACTGTCACCATTACTATTCAATATAGTACTAGAAACTCTAGTCTCGGCAATAAGAGCCAAGAAAGAGATTCAAGAAATTAGAGTAGGAAATGAGGAAATCAAATTATCACTCTTTGCAGATGACATGATGGTATACTTAGAGAACCCCAAAGACTCTGCTAAAAAGCTATTAGAAATAATTCAGAATTTTAGCAAAGTTGCAGGATACAAAATAAATCCACATAAATCCTCAGCATTTTTATACATTACCAACACAATCCAACAGCAAGAGATACAAAGAGAAATTCCATTCAAAATAACGGTCGATAGTATAAAATATTTGGGAATATGTCTACCAAAGGAGAGTCAGGAATTATATGAGCAAAATTACAAAACACTTGCCACAAAAATAAAGTCAGATTTAAATAATTGGAAAGACATTCAGTGCTCTTGGATAGGCTGAGCAAATATAATTAAGATGACAATACTCTCTAAACTAATCTATTTATTTAGTGCTATACCAATCAGACTCCCAAGAAACTATTTTAATGACCTAGAAAAAATAACGACAGAATTCATATGGAACAACAAAAGGTCGAGAATTTCAAGGGAAGTAATGAAAAAAAATTTAAGTGAAGGTGGTTTAGCTGTACCTGATCTAGAACTATATTATAAAGCAACAGTCACCAAAACCATTTGGTATTGGCTAAGAAATAGACTAGTTGATTAGTGGCATAGGTTAGGTTCACAGGGCAAGATAGTGAATAAAAATAGCAATCTAGTGTTTGTCAAACCCAAAGATCCCAACTTTTGGGATAAGAATTCATTATTTGACAAAAACTTCTGGGAAAACTGGAAATTAGTATGGCAGAAACTAGGTATGGACCCACATTTAACACCACATACTAAGATAAGATCAAAATGGGTCCAAGATTTAGGCATAAAGAAGGAAATCATAAGTAAATTAGAGGAACATAGGATAGTTTACCTCTCAGACTTGTGGAGGAGGAAGGAGTTTGTGTCCAAGGGAGAATTAGAGACCATTATTGATCACAAAATAGAAAATTTTGATTACACCAAATTAAAAAGTTTCTGCACAAACAAAACTAATGCAAACAAGATTAGAAGGGAAGTAATAAATTGGGAAAACATTTTTACAGTTAAAGGTTCTGATAAAGGCCTCATCTCCAAAATATACAGAGAATTGACTTTAATCTGTAAGAAATCAAGCCATTCTCCAATTGATAAATGGTCAAAGGATATGAACAGACAATTTTCAGATGATGAAATTAAAACTATTTCCACTCATATGAAAGAGTGTTCCAAATCACTATTGATCAGAGAAATGCAGATTAAGACAACTCTGAGATATCATTATACACCTGTCAGATTGGCTAAGATGACAGGAACAAATAACGATGAATGTTGGAGGGGATGTGGGAAAACTGGGACACTGATGCATTGTTGGTGGAGTTGTGAAAGAATCCAACCATTCTGGAGAGCAATCTGGAATTATGCCCAAAAAGTTATCAAAATGTGCATACCCTTTGACTCAGCAGTGCTACTACTGGGGTTACATCCCAAGGAAATACTAAAGAAGGGAAAGGGACCTGTATGTGCCAAAATGTTTGTGGCAGCCCTTTTCGTAGTGGCTGTTAATTGGAAGATGAATGGATGCCCATCAATTGGAGAATGGTTGGGTAAATTATGGTATATGAATGTTATGGAATATTATTGTTCTGTAAGAAATGACCAACAGAAGGAATACAGAGAGGCTTGGAGAGACTTACATGAACTGATGCTGAGTGAAATGAGCAGAACTAGGAGATCATTTTACACTTCAACAATGATACTGTATGAGGATGTATTCTGATGGAAGTGGATATCTTCAACATAGAGAAGAGCTAATCCAATTCCAATTGATCAATGATGGACAGAATCAGCTACATCCAGAAAAGGAACACTGGGAAATGAGTGTAAACTGTGAGCATTGTTTTTTTTTTGTTTTGTTTTGTTTTGTTTCTCTTCCCAGATTATTTTTACCTTGTGAATACAATCCTTCCTTTTCAATAACAACAACAACAAAGTTCGGTTCTGCACATATATATTGTACCTAGGATATACTATAAGATATTTAATATGTATGGGAATGCCTGCCATCTAGGGGAGGGGGTGGAGGGAAGGAGGGGAAAAACTCGGAACAGAAGGGAGTACAAGGGATAATGTTGTAAAAAAAAAAAATTACCTATGCATATGTACTATCAAAGAAAATGTTATAATTATAAAAATTAATAAAAAACAAAATAAAATTAAAAAAAAAAAGAATTTCTATATACCAAGAAAACCTAGTAGGAAGAGATAGAAAAAAAAAATTCAATTTAAAGTAATTGCAGACACTATAAAACACTTAGGAGTGTACCTGCTGAGACAATCCCATGAATTATGTAAACACAATTACAAAATACTTTTCACAGAAATAAAGACAGATCTAAAATAACTACTAGAAATATGTATCAATCACTTGGAGAAATATTCATTACTTATGGATGGGCTTAGCCAATACAATAAAAGTGACATTCTACCTAAATTAAGTGCTTTACCAATCAAACTAAGAAAGAATTATTTTGGAAAGCTAGAAAAAACATTAACAAAATTAATGTATAAGAATAAAAGAACAAGAATATCAAGGGAATCAATGATTAAAAAGGTGGATGAAGGAAGCCTTGCCATGCTAGATTTCACACTATATTGTTGTTCATCCTTCATTTTCAATGGGGACCAAACACATCATGGGATGATGTCATGACTTGCATGTGAAGTGGATTTAAGCTAGGCAGAGTTGCACAAAATTGTCATTTTCATTCTCTTTTCCAGAGTCATCAAAGTCCAAAATGACTAGCAATGGCCTGGGACCCAGTGAATGATTATGAAATCTTTGATAGATGGCCAAGTGCTAAATTCTCCATAATACCTACTTCAGTCTCTTTCATGGCCTTTGAAACAAATTGTTCTCATCTGATCATTTTACCACAGGAAATCTTCACATGCTTGGATAGACTAACTATTTGATGAATTTGAACCCCTCTGTTATTTTCAACCTAGTTAATCCCATCAGCCAAGATGGTTTTACTAGGGTGTGGCCACTGTACATACTTTATACTAGTTCAAAATGGGTATAGACATAAATTAAGGATTTTGGAAATGATAGACATAAAGGATGATATTATAAGCCAATTAGGAGAGCATGGACAATTTTACTTGTAAGATCTATGAATAAGGGAAAAAATTATAACCAAACAAAAGACAGAAGATCACAGGAAATAATATGGATAATTTTGATCATCTGAAATTAAAAATGATTTACAATACAAAATCAATGTGGCAAAATCAAAAGGTATGAAAATGAGGGAGAATTTTACAGCAAGTTTCTTTTATAAAGGCCTCATTTCTTAAAATACATGGAGATCTGAGTCAAATTTATAAAAATGAAAGCTATCATCAATTAATAAATGGTCAAAAAATTTTAAAAGGGAGTTTTCAGAAGAAACTAAAACTACCAATAGTTATATGACAAAGTGTTCCAAATCATTATTAATTATACAAATCCAGATTAAAAGAACTCCGAGTTATGATATATCACATTGGCTAATGTGACACAAAAGGAAAATAAAAAAATGCCGGAAGGAATATAGAAAATTATGCTAATGCACTGTTGGTGGAGTTGGAGTTATAAATTGCTCCACACATTTTAAGGAACAATTTGGAATTGTGCCCAAAGAGCTATAAAACTATTTATACTCTTTTGACCAGCAATACCCCTACTAGAATACCCTGAAGAGATCAAAGGAAAATGATCTATTCATATAAAAATATAGAGAAGGCTCTTTTTGTGGAGACAAAGAATTGAAAATTATGGGGAGGCCATCAACTAGGGAATGGCTGAACAAGTTGTGGTATAAGATTGTGACAGAATACTACTGTATATTAGAAATGATACAGAGTATATTAAGAAGAACCAGATTATATACTGAAATAGTAACATTATAATGATGTGAAAAACTTAGCTACTCTAATCAATACAATGATCTAAGACAATTCTGAATTCATAATGAAAAATGCTATCCATCTCCAGAGACAGAAAGGATGAACTCTGAGTGCAAATTTAAGTATAATTTTACTTTCTTTATTTTCTTGCTTTTTAAAAAACTGTAACGTAACTAATTTGAAAATATGCTTTTCATGATTTCACAAGTATAATTGTTAAATAATCCATGTTTTCTCAATACATAAAGGAGAGCTAGAGGGATGGAGAAAAATTTAAATTCAAAATTTTTAAAAGAATGTTTAAAAATAACCAGAAGACCACAAAAAAGATCTAGAATATCAAAGGACATGTTGAAAAGAAATGACTGCTAGAAATCACACCAGATGCCCCAGAATTGAATCAGGACAGTTAAAAGTATAGAAGATGGTAAGTTTCCTTGACATGAAGCAATTTGAAGATAGAGCTGAGATAATAATTCCTTTTGTGTTAAAGTATTTTATGAGAGCACCAAGATAAGATCAAAATGCATTCATGATCTAGGCATAAAGAATGAGATTATAAATAAATTAGAAGAACATAGGATAATTAACCTATAAGACCTGGCATTTATCTCTTTTTGTTATTGTTTGTTTACATTTTTGTTTTTCTTCCCAGGTTATTTTTACCTTCTTTCTAAATCTGAATTTTGTTGTGTAGCAAGACAACTGTATAAATATATATACATATATTGTATTTAACATATACTTTAACATATTTAACATGTATGGGACCACCTGCAATCTAGGGGAGAGAATGTCAGGGAGGGAAGGAGAGGAAAATTTGGAAGGGAAGTTTTTGCAAGGGTCATTGTTGAACAATCATACATGCATATGTTTTGTCAATAAAAAGGTATAATAAAAAAAATCCAATTCACTTGCATGTCATGTCATCATCTCCTTGATATCATGATCATTTTTGAGAATAAAGAACAAACAACACTATGACACCTTCACAAAAACTGACTATAAAAACCTCATAGCTAAATGCAAAAAAAAACCAAACCCCAGAAACATTAAATTCTTGAGTTTCAGATAATACAATAAAAATTACATTAAATTAAGGATTTTGGAAGCATAAAGTAAAAGTTACTAGGAAACTAAATAATCTAATGCTAGGAGGATTAGGTCAAACAACAAATTAGAGAAACAATTAAAAATTCAATTAAAAATGATGCCATCAAAAAGAAAACATTCCAAAGTTTGTAGAATGCAGCCTAAGCAGTACATAGGGGAAATTTTATTTATTTTATTGTATACAAAGAGTAGATCAACAAATTGGGCAAGAAACTAAAAAAATCTAAAAAAGAATGAATTAAAAATTAAATACCAAAATAGAAATCATAGAAAAAGAAGATAAAACTGAAAGTTTAAAAAGGTGAACTAATAAATAGAACTAGAGTTAGATTTAGGGGGAAAAAATGAATAAAATAAACCAGTGGTTAATTTGCTGAAAAGAAAGAAAATTGAATTACCAGAATCAAAAATTAAGCAGGTGAATGTACCACCAATAAAGATCAAATTAAAGCAATTATTAGGAGCTATTTTGCCCACTTATATGAAAGTAAAACTGACATTTAAATCAAATGCATGGAAAATATAAAATATACAAAATACAAAATTAACAGTAGAAGAAATAAAATACTTAAATAATCTTATTTTAGGAAAAAAAAATTGGACAAACCATAAATGAGCCCCCTAAGGAAAAAAATTCCCAGAACCAGATGGATTCACAGGTGAATTCTACCAAATATGTAAGCAACAATTAATCCCAAAACTATATGAACTATTAGAAGAAATAATTAAAGAAAGATTTCTACTAATTATGGTTTTGATACCGAAACCAAGGAGAATAAAATCAGAGAGGAAAAATTATAGAACAATTTCCCTAAATGATGCAAAAATTTTAAATAAGATATTAGGAAAAATGTTACAGGAACATACCACTAAGATCATTGATTTTGATCAGATGAGAGTCAAATAAGAAATGCAGGGATTATTTAGTATTAGAAAAACTACCAACATAACTGATCACACATCAAGAACAACAACAAAAATCTTATTATAATAGCAACAGACACAGAAAGTCTTTGACAAAATGCAACAACTATTCTTATCAAAAACACTAGAAAATATAGGGATCAATATAGCTTTTTTAAAAATAACAATTAGTATATACCTAAAACAAGAGTAAGGATTATCTGTAATGGGCATAAAGTTAAAGCTTTATTAATATCAGAGGTGAAATAAGGTCCTTTAATCACTACTCAATATTGTATTAGAATGCTAGCTACAGTAGTAAGAGAAAGAAATTGACTAAATAAATATAAATCATAAGGAGACAAAACTATCATTCTTTGCAGGTATAATACTTAAAGAATCATAGAGAATCAACTGAGAAACTAGTTCAAATAATTAACAATTTTAGCAAAGTTGTAGGATATAAAATAAATCCATAAATCATCAAAATTTCTAAATATTCCAATAAAACCAACAGGAAGAGATACAGAAATTCCATTTAAAATAACCTCAGACCATACAAAATACTATCAGCTAAGACAAATCCAGGAACTATATGAATTCAATTACAAAACATTCTTCATGTAAATAAATTGAAATCTAAACAATAAAGAAATATTTATTGCTCATGAGTAGCATGAATCAATATAATAAGAATGATAATTCTTCTTTCATTAATTACTTATTCAGTACATTAACAATTAAACTAGCCAAAGAATTATTTTGTAAAGGTAGAAAAAAATTGTGAAATTCATGTTGTGATCAAAAATATCTAGGGAATCCATGAAAAAAAATTTTCAAAAAAGGTAGCCTAATAGTACCAGATCTTAAACTTTATTATATAACAGTAATCATAAAAACAATCTGGTGCTGGCTAATAAACATAGTGGTGGATCCCTGGATTAGATTAAGTACACAATACATAGCAGAAAATAACCATAGCAATCTAATGTGCAATAAACCCAAAGATCCAAGATTTTGAAGAATTATTTGACAAAAAATTCTGGGAAAATTGCCATGATTCCAAGAAAATCAATGTCAAAAAGAAAGGCTCCATAAATACCAAAGCACTTTTTGTTGTAGCAAAGAACTGAAAACAAAGCAAATTATCATCAATGGGATAATGGGCAAGCACATTATGGTTCAAAGAGATATTGGGGGGCAGCTAGATGCAGTGGATAAAGCACTGGCCCTTAAATCAAGAGGACCTGAGTTCAAATTTGGCCCCAGACACTTAACACTTCCTAGTCGTGTGACTCTAGGCAAGTCACTTAACCCCAATTGCCTCAAAAAAAAAAAAAAAAAAAAAAAGAGGTAATGGAAAAGTATTGCATTGTTAGAGCAAAATAAACCCATATGAGGATGTATATAATCTGATATAAAGTGAAGAGCAGAACTAGGAAAACAATATACATAAGGGTAAAAATTTGAGGAAGGAAAAAAAATTAATACTATGTCATTATAATAAACTGAGAAAACGTACCCTTCTTCCATGGAGAAATGGAAACCGAGTATGAATATTCAGATATAGCATATCAAATAGGAGACATGTATTGGTAACTTCTGCATAACTGTTCAGTTTTTATCTGCCTAGTCTATGTTATAGTGATTGTTCTTTAAGTATAAAAGGATGAGCAGAGGAGATTCCAGTAAGGTACATTTTTAAACAGGTCCACATAAAAATAAGTAATCTTCATGAGTATACACAGAAATACTTTACATACAAACTATTTATTTTTCTTAATTGGGGAGTTACATGCCAATGCCTTCCTCTTTCCATTCAGATCTTGTCCTGATTCATGAAGGGCCAATAGCTTCTACCCTGCTGTGAAAATCATAGATTTACAACTAAAAGATCATCTAACCCAAACTCTTTTTTTTTTTACAATTGAAAGTTGACATCAAGAGGAAAAATAATTTGTCCAACATCACATAGCTAATAATTGGCAGAATCAAAATCTGAACCCAGATTCTCTGATCAGTTCCCTTTGCACTATAGCATACTCCCATTTAAAATCAAACATACGGGCAGTTAGGTGGCATCATGGATAGAGTCAGGAGGAGGACCTTTTCAAAATCTGGCCTCAGAAATCTAATACTACCTAGTTGTGTGACCTCAGAAAAGTCATTTAACCCTGACTGACATAGGGAGGGTGTGTTAAATCAAATTGAACATAACCAAAAATAAATGGCCCAAAACAATCCAAAATTTTGTCACTCATTGCTAATCACCACAGAACAACCAAGGACAACTTAACTAGAATTCTTATGTTATTTAATATTGAAAATGTAATTAACAGCAAACTCATAAAATGATACCTCAGAATGGTCCATACTGTTGGCCTGGACATAGAGAGTCTTACATTCTGCTCAGTAGGCAATAGGGAAGAGCATGAGTTCCATGTCCCTTTGGAATGTGGCTTTGCATTTTCCTTGTGAGAGGAGGATAGCAAGGCAAGTTCAGAGACTACAGGCTGTTGAGAAATCCACTGTTGCCCTTCATGATTACTCCTAATTACAAATAAAATTGAAAATAAACAAGAGATCAGAAATTTTAAAAAATCAGAAAATTCTTTAAACTATTTGTTAAAGTTAGTTCTAACATATATTTGTCTTTACAAAAGATGATGCATGGAAAAGTAATCTCAAATCCATACATAAAATGTGACCTTATTCAAGAATGAGTTTTTCCCTTACTTGTTAGACTATTTTAAACATGTGTGTAATTGTTTTTATTCATGCTTCTTGAATCTTCAAATTATTTCACACTGAGAACTTTAGAGATCATTCAACACAACACTCAGTTATAGATGAGGAAATTGAGCTCTAGAAAGATTTAATGATTGGGCAATCACCAGAAATGATTATTCTTTGTTACATAGTGTTTTCTTAAAGTAACAAAAAGGAAAATAAGTCAAGCAAAATCATGAAGGGAATAAAGTATAAGGAAATGGCTTCTACAAATCTAGGAAAGCAGAACAGGTAGTGCTTGTTCTCAAGTCATGAAAAAGGTCATAGGATTCTGAGCCCTATAAAGCAATGTCCAATTTTAATTTAAAATAACTGTGTCAGGACTCAATGGAACTGATGGGATGAAGTATTTCTCAATATTGAGACTGTCACATGAGTCCTATACCCAGGGCAAGAAGCTGAGACCTTGGGCCTCAGGTTTCAGGAGGTCATATGATCCCTATTCCCAATCTTGAACCATGGGTTGCAGGAGGTGACAGGAAGTTGCAAAAAGTTACATGACCTGGGGGAGGCAGACAACATTGGTGACCATTGGTCAAGGATAGTTACATCCTTTTGGCCTATCCAATGAAAAGGCTTTGGTCTTGTCCTATTTAATTGGCTGTTCATAATGGGAGTTGGGATGCCTCCTGAGTGTTCAGGGCCTCACCCTGCAGGGCTTAAATAAAGATGTCTCTGATTAATTAATTTGGGAAAGGGGCTCTAGCACCTATCCCACACAGAATCAAGCCACAGAGTCTTCACATTGAGATATCATATCTATTTATTCTCAGCGAAGCAAAATTACATTAGGATACCGTACAGATGAAAAGTAAAGCCAGGAAATGGAACAAAATATTTTTATACCTTGTCCTCTAAAATAAGAGACTATATTGTGAGTCTATTGATTTCTATATCACAGCTGCTATCAACCATTTGAAAAGAAATCATTAGCTGAAATTTAATGGTAAATACTGAAAAGTTAAGAACAAAAGACAGACATCCAATATGACCCTAGGGGAAGAATTTTTCACGCAAGTAACTTGCAGAGCTCTATATGGTATAAAAGAGAAAAGATGGAGGGGAAATGATATTTGACATTATTCTATGGTTGAAATTTCTTATGCATCAATATGAAACCATTAAATACACTCAAATTTTCACATAAACAGGGAAAAAGTTTATTAACTTTTAATTAACTCAGCTTAGGTCATTCTTTTTATATGATCCAAGAGTTAGCAGGCCAAAAGTATATACACCGTTACTGATGAGATACAAGAATTGAGGGTTGAGATCCCCTCTGGTTGACGTCCCAGAAAGAAGTTGCAAACTCAAAGTTTATGGCAAAAGGGAATTTATTTACACTAAGAAGACACCTTTCTTAGCAAGCAAACTCCTGATTAGGAATTTAGCAAAGGTGGGTTTACACTGAGAAGAAAATGTAGCTTCATCAGTGGGCTAGGTCCAGAAAGGCATTTAGTGAAGTTTGGGGGTTCAGAGTTATCTTTATTAGCCTTCTGAGGTCTGGGGCTTCTTTGATCTTTGGCCCTAGCCGGAGGTCAATCTCCTGATGAGTTTGAGAGACTGATTTTCAATTAAATTCAGTTGAAAATTGAATGGGAGTTATCTGGGAAGGGTGTGCCCCTCTTAGAGGTCAGGAGGTTTTGAGAGTCAGGAACACTCTTCCCCTCCAAAGAGGACACAGTTTACATCATTTTCCTCCCTCAGTCCCCAAATACATTTGGGACAAATGGATGAAGGTCTCATTTTCTGTAGCTACTTCAAGCTGACAAGGTTTGTAGAGTTGTCTCTATGTTCAATAGGAGTTCAGGACAGGAGGGGAAGTTCAAGATCTAAAGATAGCAGTAGCTGCATCTAAGGAATGTTGTGTGTCCAAGTAGCTTGGAGCCTGGAGGAAAAAAAATCTCACAAGCAGATTAAAAATAGGGTGTCATCCAAAGTAGAAACGGTGAAGTTTGGGAATGGGGCCTTTCCAAAAAAGCATCAGGTCCCATCTGTGGTCTGCCTTGAGGATACTGATGGCCCACCCAACAATCCTAAATGCCCTACTGCCCACAGAGCTCCCTAGCTAAAAGGCTAAGAAGGAATTAACTACTAGCAGGGGCCATAGAATGACATCAAGAAAAGCCGGAAAGATGCTAGGAGCAAAGTTCTCATTCTTGGAGTGAGAAAAAGTTAGGAAAGCCATTATAGTGAGAGAAAGAAGGTAGCAGACAATTTTACCCTTCTTTCTCCAGAGTGGTAATAGGACTACTCTGAAACACCTGAGAAGTAAAAGCTGGACTATTTATCGCTCTACAAGGAGCTAGGCAGGCTTAGGTGAGGTATGACCTGTTTTAGCAAGGGCCTGAGCCTTCTCAGCCCTGCAGGGAAAAGCTTCTGCCCAATTAGTAAAGTCATCAAACAAAGACAAAAAGCAACTTGAAATCCACCTTCCCTAGGTATGTGCCCCTTCTCAGAACAGTCTTCAGGAGAAGGGGATGTTTAAACCAGCCAGGAGAATTATTCCTTTGGGCTATAAGAAGGGATGTAAGAATCAGGGAGCTGGGAGATTAAAGGTGCCATAGTCAGGGATGAATGAGCAGCAGCTTTAGCTGCAAACCCATTTCCCTTGGCTTGAAGTGAATTTCCCTTCTGGTGTCCTTTACAAAATATAACTGAAACCTCTCTGGGTTTATGGACAGCTTGTAGTAGTTGTAGAATTTCTCCTGCATAGGAGAATTCTTTGCTGCCAAAAATCCCCATTCTTTCCACATATCCCTGTGAGCATGCAAAATATGCAAAGCATATTTGGAGTCAGTTTAGATATTCATTCTTATTCCCTTCCCCAGATCCAAAGCTCTGCCTTCAGCTTTCTAGGCAGAAATCCCAGAGGCCTCCTGGTAAGGGCTGCACAGAGGTGCAGAGGAAGGATCCTGTGTCCCTAGAGGAGCAGAAAGGAGGGAGTTTTATTTCCCTCCAGCAAATTTAAGCAGCATCCTACACTGCTGTTTTAAGCTTTTTAGTTTTGAGATCTTTTAAGCCGAATTTGTTTCTGTTTTTTTAAGAGACTGCCTAAGCAAGAATCCTTAGGGATAGAGGTAGATTGTCCCATTTTGCCACAAGCCTTAGATTGCCCTAATTCTATAGAGCCTCATCCTTCACTTAGGCATCCCCAGAGAGGAAGAAGTGGCAAAACCTTCCCTGATTAAGGGGACTTTTTGTCAAAAAATGCAGGAATTCCCAGTCCAGGCATCCCTGAGGGAATTCTGCTCAAGTATGGAGCTCCCAAAGACCCAAATGTTCCCAGGAATTGGAGTGTCCTAGCTATAAAATAGACAATCAGCAAGAAAAGGCTCATCTCTTACAAAGAGAAATTCCATTCCAAACAAATGTTGAGAGTATAAAGTATTTGGCAATCCATCTACCAAAGAATAGTCAGGAATTATATGAGAAAAATTATAAAACACTTGCCACAAAAATAAAGTCAGATTTAAATAATTGGAAAGACATTCAGTGCTCTTGGATAGGCCGAGCGAATATAATAAAGATGACAATACTCCCCAAACTAATCTATTTATTTAGTGCTATACCAATCAGACTCCCAAGAAACTATTTTAATGACCTAGAAAAAATAACAACAAAATTCATATGGAAGAATAAAAGGTCGAGAATTGCAAGGGAACTAATGAAAAAAAAGTCAGAGGAAAGTGGTCTAAGTGTACCTGATCTAAAGCTATATTATATAGCAGCAGTCACCAAAACCATTTGGTATTGGCTAAGAAATAGACCGGTAGATCAGTGGAACAGATTAGATACAAAGGACAAAAAAGGGTACAACTATAGCAATCTAATCTTTGACAAACCCAAAGATACCAACATTAGGGACAAAAATTCATTATTCAGAAGAAACTGTTGGGAAAACTGGAAATTAGTATGGCAGAAATTAGATATGGACCCACACTTAACACCATATACCAAGATAAGATCAAAATGGGTCCATGATTTAGGCATAAAGAATGAGATCATAAATAGATTAGAGGAACAGAGAATAGTCTACCTATCAGACCTGTGGAGGAGGAAGGAATTTATGACCAGAGGAGAACTAGAGATCATTATTGATCACAAAATAGAAGATTTTGATTACATCAAACTAAAAAGTTTCTGTACAAACAATACTAATGCAAACAAGATTAGAAGGGAAGTAACAAATTGGGAAAATATTTTTAAAAGGAAAGGTTCTGACAAAGGTCTCATTTCCAAAATATATAGAGAACTGACCCTGATTTATAGGAAACCAAACCATTCTCCAATTGATAAATGGTCAAGGGATATGAACAGACAATTCTCAGATGATGAAATTGAAACTATTTCCACTCATATGAAAGAGTGTTCCAAATCACTGCTGATCAGAGAAATGCAAATTAAGACAACTCTGAGATACCACTACACACCTGTCAGATTGGCTAAGATGACAGGAACAAATAATGATGAATGTTGGAGGGGATGTGGGAAAACTGGGACACTGATACATTGTTGGTGGAGTTGTGAAAGAATCCAGCCATTCTGGAGAGCAATTTGGAACTATGCCCAAAAAGTTGTCAAACTCTGCATACCCTTTGACCCAGCATTGCTGTTATTGGGATTATATCCCAAAGAAATACTAAAGAGTGGAAAGGGACCTGTATGTGCCAAAATGTTTGTGGCAGCTCTTTTTGTTGTAGCTAGAAACTGGAAGTTGAATGGATGTCCATCAATAGGAGAATGGTTGGGTAAATTGTGGTATATGAAGGTTATGGAATATTGTTGCTCTGTAAGAAATGACCAGCAGGAGGAATACAGAGAGGCCTGGAGAGACTTAAATCAACTGATGCTGAGTGAAATGAGCAGAACCAGAAGATCACTGTACACTTCAACAACAATACTGTATGAGGATGTATTCTGATGGAAGTGGAAATCTTCAACATAAAGAAGATCCAACTCACTTCCAGTTGATCAATGATGGACAGAAATAACTACACCCAGAGAAGGAACACTGGGAAGCGAATGTAAATTGTTAACACTACTGTCTATCTACCCAGGTTACTTATACCTTCGGAAGCTAATAATTAATGTGCAACAAGAAAATGGTATTTACACACATATTGTATCTAGGTTATATTGTAACACATGTAAAATGTATGGGATTACCTGCCATCGGGGGGAGGGAGTTGAGGGAGGGAGGGGATAATTTGGAAAAATGAATAGAAAAAAAAAGAAAAGGCTCATCTCTTCAATGAGACTTGCAGGGATCCCCATACCGGGCCACCAAATGATGAGGTGCAAGAATTGAGAATTGAGATGTCCTCTGGAGACTGCCACAGTTTATTTGCTAAAGAATTTGCAAAGCTGAAGTTTGTGGCAAAAGGGAATTTATAAAAGAAAAGAGCTTTCTTAGCAGGCAAACTCCTGATTAGGAATTTAGCAAAGATGAATTTACACTGAGAAGAAAATATCTTCATCAGTGGGCTAAGTCCAGAAAGGCATTTAGTAAAGCTTCGGGGTTCAGAGTCGTCTTTTATTAGCCTTCTGAGATCTGGGGCTTCTTTGATCTTTGGCCCCAAGTTGGAGCCAATATCCAGAGGAATCTGAGAGACTGATTTTTTTTAATAATGTTTTATTTTTATTTACAAGATATATGCTTGGGTAATTTTTCAGTGTTGATAATTGCAAAACCTGTTGTTCCAATTTTTCCCCTCCTTTCCCCCAGATGGCAGGTTGACCAATAAATGTTAAATATGTTAAAGTGTAAGTTAAATACAATATATGTCTACATGTCCATACAGTTATTTTGCTGTACAAAAAGAACAGGACTTTGAAATAGTGTACAATTAACCTGTGAAGGAAATAAAAAATGCAGGTGGCCAAAAATAGAGGGACTGAGAATTCCATGAAGTGAAGTTCTTTTGCTGGGTGTAGCTGGTTCAATTCATCACTGCTCTATTGGAACTGACTTGGTTTATCTCATTGTTGAAGAGGGCCACGTGCATCAAAATTGATCATCATATAGTATTGTTGTTGGAAGTATAGAATGATCTCCTGGTCCTGCTCATTTCTCTCAGCTTCAGTTCATGTAAGTCTCTCCAGGCATTACTGAAATAATCCTGCTAGTCATTTCTTACAGAACTATAATATTCCATAATATTCATATACCACAATTTATTCAGCCATTTTCCAATTGATGGGCATCCACTCAGTTTCAAGTTTCTGGCCACTACAAAGAGGGCAGCCACAAACATTCTGGCACGTACAGGTCCCTTTCCCTCCTTTAAGATCTCTTTGGGATATAAGTCCAGTAGTAACACTGTTGCATCAAAGGGTATGCACAGTCTGATAATTTTTTGAGCATTGTCTTAATTTGCATTTCTTTGATTAATAATGACTTGGAGCATCTTTTCGTATGGCTAGAAATAGTTTCCATTTCTTCATTTTAGAATTGTCTGTTCATATCCTTGTCAATTGGAGAATGGCTTGATTTCTTATAAATTAGAGTCAATTCTCTATATATTTTGGAAATGAGGCCTTTATCACAACCTTTGACTGTAAAAATTGTTTCCCACTTTATTGTTTCCCTTCTAATGTTGTCTCCATTAGGTTTGTACAAAAACTTTTCAATTTGATATAATCAAAATTTTCTATTTTATGATCAAAATGATCTCTTCTACTTCTTTGGTCATAAATTCCTTCCTCTTCCACAGGTCTGAGAGGTAAACTGTCCTATGTTCTTCTAATTTATTTATAATATTATTCTTTATGCCTAGGTCATGAACCCATTTTGACCTTATCTTGGTGCATGGTGTTAAGTGTGGGTCAATGCTTAGTTTCTGCCAGACTAATTTCTAATTTTCCCAGCAGTTTTTTTGCCAGATAGTGAGTTCTTATCCCAAAAGCTAGGGTCTTTGGGTTTGCCAAATACTAGATTATTAAACTTTTGACTATTTTGTCCTGTGAATCTAACCAATTCCACTGATCAACTAGTCTTTTTCTTAGCCAATACTAAATGGCTTTGGTAACTGCTGCTTTATAATATAGTTTTAAATCTGGTACAGCTAGCCCACCTTCATTTGATTTTTTTTTCAATAGTTCCCTTGAAAGTCTTGACCTTTTGTTCTCCCAGATGAATTTTGCTATTATTTTTTCTAGGTCATTAAAATATAGCACTAAATAAAATAGATTAGTTTAGGTAATATTGTCATCTTAATTATATTTGCTCACTCTATCCAAGAGCATTTAATATTTAATATTTTTCAAATTCTTACTTTATTTCTGTGGAAAGCGTTTTGAAGTTTTGCTCATATAGTTCCTGATTTTCCCTTGGCAGATAGATTCCTAAATATTTTATATGATCGGTAGTTACTTTAAGTGGAATTTCTCTTTGTAACTCTATCTGTTGGATTTTGTTAGTGATATATAAGAACGCTGATGACTTATGTAGGTTTATTTTGTATCTTGCAATTTCTAAAAGTGTGGATTATTTCTAATAGCTTTTTAGTAAAATCTCTGGTGTTCTCTAAGTATACCATCATATCATGAGCAAAAAATATATCTTCATACAGTATCATTGTTGAAGTGTATAATGATCTCCTACTTCTGCTCATTTTACTCAGCATCAGCTGATGTAAGTCTCTCCAAGCCTCTCTGTATTCATTCTGCTGGTCATTTCTTACAGAACAATAATATTCCATAACATTCATATACCATAATTTACCTAACCATTCTCTAATTGATGGGCATCCATTCATTTTCCAGTTTCTAGCCACCACAAAAAGGGCTGCCACAAACATTTTGGCACATACAGGTTCCTTTCTCTTCTTTAGTATTTCTTTGGGATATAAGTCCAGTAGTTTGCTGATGGTTTTAACTAGATGGTACCGACTGTTTTAAGGAAATGTCTATTTATACTCTAGTGTTTTTAATAGGAAGGGGTGTTGGATTTTATCAAATGATTTTTCTGCATCAATTAAGATAATCATATGTTTTCTGTTAATTTGGTTATTGATATAGTAAATTATGTTAATAGTTTTCCTAATATTGAAACAGCCCTGCATTCCTGGTATAAATTCTACTTGGTCTTGCTGTATTATCCTGGGAATGATTATCTGTAATCTCTTTGCTAATGTTTTGTGTAAGATTTTTTCATCAATATTCATTAGGAAGATTGGTCTATAATTTTCTTTCTCTGTTTTCTTCCTACTTGGTTTAGGTATCAGAAGCATATCTGTATCATAAAAGGAGTTTGGGGATGGAGCCAAGATGGCAGAGAAGACACATGCTTCATTCTGAGCTCCCTTCTACCCTCACTTATTGATTACCAAATTCAGTCTCTGAAATAGTGCTTGACTGGTGCAATCCATGAATATTGGGAATATAGCAAATTATTAGCAGAAGATAATCTGGAAGATTGCTAGAAAAGATCTGTCTTCATCGGGCAGGATCGGCCAGCAGAGGGAGAACCCGAGACTAGCTAGTGCATGCTGAGCAGACCTGGGGTGGGATGTGGTTTCTGAAGGTGGAGAATTTGCAGAAAGGTCCACAAATTGACTACTCTGCTTTGGTTGACAAGCAATAGATCAGCAGAGAAGTTACATAAACGCCAAAGGTAGAGTGCACCCCAAAACACCAGAGTTTAACAGGACCTGGCCACATCCACCAGGAGTGACTCAGCACAGAACACAGCACAGCTACAGTTGTATATGCAGCAAAGGACTCTGCTCAGGGCAGTCACACTTCCCAATGTGGTGGGGCTCTGCCCAGGGCAATCACACTTCTGCACAGTGGGAGGCTCTTCTCAGGGAAGTCACACATCTCCACAATGGGGAGGCTCTGCCCAGAGTAGTCACACATCTGCAGCCAGCTTCTCTTTCCTCTTCCCAGCCTGTTTCCAGGACAGCTACTGTCCATGTGTCCCTGTTGTGTAGAGGAAGTAAGTAACCTCCTTGCCCTGAAGGCAGAACCCAAGAGCTTTAAAAAAAAAAAAAAAAAAAAAAAAAAAAAGAGTAAAAAAAGTACAGTGAGCTTTAACAATAGCTTCTATAGAGAAAGAGAGCAGATTTCCAACCCTGAGGAGACTAATAGCAGACAATCTCCAGACAAAACCCCAAAAGAGGGATATAACCTGGTTCCCATCACAAAGCTCTCCTAGAAGAAATTAGAAAAGATCTTAGAGCTAAAATAAAAATGGGGAAAGGAAAGAGAAGCTCTACAAGAAAGTATGGAAAAGATATATAACTCATGAAAAGAAAGATTTGATAAAGTAAGAAAAAAGAAAACAATTCCCTGAAATATGAACTCCTAGGGACACAGAATTTGTGAACTGGAAAAGATAAAGAACTTCCAGAAAAGTAGGTTTTGTGAATTGGAAAAAAAAATAACTAATTTTTTAAAAATTACTGAAATGAGTAAAAAATTGCATAGAGCAAAACAAGTCATTTAAAAACTCAACTGGAAATATTACAAAAAGAAGTAAAAAAAAGTTGATGAAGAAAATAAATAGTTCATTAAAAATCAGAACTGATATCAAATGATACATAATCCTTGATCCAGCAGTGTTACTACTGCATGTATATCCCAAAGAGATATTAAAGACAGAAAAGGGACCTGTATGTGCTAAAAACTTTGGGACAGCCTTTTTTGTAGTGCCTAGAAAATGGAAAATGAATGGATGCCCATCAATTGGAGAATTGGGAAAATTGTCATAAATGAATGTTATGGAATATTATTGTTCTTTAAGAAATGATCACCAGGATGATAACAGAGAAGCTTGGAGAGACTTACATAAATTCATGTTAAGTGAAACAAGCAGAACCAGGAGATCATTATACATATACAACAACAATACCATATGAGGATGTATTCTGATGGAAATGGATCTCTTCAACAATGAGAAAATCCAATTTGCTTCCAAATGATCAATTATGGACTGAATCAGCTACACCAAGAAAAAGAACACTGGCAAATAATATGAACTACTTGCATTTTTGTTTTTCTTCCCAGGTTATTTTTACCTTTCCAATTTTTCTTGTAAACATATAAGATATACTCCAACATGATTAATATGAGTTAACCTGCCATCTAGGGGAAGGCATGGAGGGAGGGAAGGAAGAAGTTGGAACGGAAGTGAGTGCAAGGGACAATATTGAAAAAGTACCCATGCATATGTTCTGTCAACAAAAACCTATAATTTAAAAAAAAATCAGAACTGAACAAATAGAAATGAATAATTTGTTGAGACATCAAGAATCAGTCAAGCAAAATCAAGAAAATGAAAAAAAAATACAAAAAAATGTTAAATATCTACTTGGAAAAACAACAGACCTGAAAAATAGATCTAGGACAAATAATCTGAGGATTATTGGACTTCCTGAAAGTTATGACAAAAAAAAGTGCCTAGACACTATTTTACAGGAAATCATCCAAGAGAGCTGCCCAGGTGTAATAGAATCAGAAGGTAAAATAGACATTGAATGAATTCATCAAACACCTTCTGAAAGAGACCCCAAAATAAAAACTCCAGGGAATATTCTGACTAAATTTCAGAATTATCAGACTAAGGGAAAAATACGACAAGCAGCCAGGAAAAAAAAAAAATTCAAAAATCCAGGAGTCACAATAAGGATCACTCATGATCGCAGCCTCCACATTAAAGCATCAAAACGCCTGAAATCTAATATTCTGAAAGGCAAAAGAACTTGGAATGCAGCAAAGAATAATCTACCTAGCTAAGCTGAGCATTTTCTTCCAGGAAAGAAGATGGACATTCAATGAAACAGATGAATTGCATTTATTCCTAATGAAAAAAACCAGAGTTAAACAAAAAATTTGCCCTCCAAATACAGGGTTCAAGAGAAGCATAAAAGACAAAAAGAACTCTTCTGAATTTCTGTTACGGTCATACATAAAGAACACATGGTATAATGTGATTATATAATTATATAATTGTATATATTTATATATTGATTATATAATACAAAAAAAAAAAAAGGTAATTAGAAGTAGAAAGGGGATTGTATCAGAAAAAGGGAAAAGGGGAGATAAAAAAGGGAAATTACATCCCAAGAGCAAAGGAAACCTATCATATCTGAGAGAATTAAGGGAGGGGGAGGAACATTAGGTGAATTTTACTCTCATCAGGTTTGGCTCAAAGAGAAAACAATAGGCATATCTGGTTTACAAAGAAACTTCTCTCACCTCATTAAAAAGTGGGAGAGGAAAAGGGAAAAGGAAAAGAGTAGGCTAAATAGAAGGGAATACAGAAAAAATAATGTACATCTATAAGAAAGGGGGAGGGATTCAAATGGGGTGGAAAGGATTCTAAAGGAGAGATGCATGAGCCAAGTGTGCCCATAAGTTTAATACTGGGGAGGGGGGTAAGGGAGGAAAGGAAAAGAAAAGTATAATCTGGGGATATTAAGATGGCAGGAAATAAAAAATTAGTAGTTTTAACTGTAAATGTGAATGGGATAAACTCTCCCATAAAGTGGAGGTGCATAGCAGACTGGATCAAAAGCCAGAATCCTACAATATGTTGTTTACAAGAAACACATTTAAAGAGGGTGATAAAAGTATCAGAAGTAAAATAAAAAGTCTCGAGCAGAATCTACTGTGCTTTAGGCGAAGTAAAAAAAAAAAGTGTATCAAAAGCAGATCAAGCAAAAGCAAAAATTAATCTAATTAAAAGAGATAAGGAAGAAAATTATATCTTGCTAAAGAGTAGCATAGAAAATGAAATAATATCAATACTAAACATATATGCACAAAGTGGCATAGCATCTAACTTCCTAAATAAGAAGTTAAGAGATTTGCAAGAAGAAATAAATAGCAAAACTAGAATAGTGGGAGATCTCAACCTTGCACTCTCAAAATTAGATAAATCAAACCACAAAACAAATAAGAAAAAAAGTTAAAGAGATAAATAGAATATAAGAAAAGTTAGGTATGATAGATCTTTGGAGAAAACTGAATGGAGACAGAAAGGAGTATACTTTCTTCTCATTAGTCCATGGAAACTATTAAAAAAAAAAACTGACCATATATTAGGACATAAAGATCTCAAAATTAAATGCAGAAAGGCAGAAATAGTAAATGCATTCCTTTCAGATGCAATAAATCTTCATTCAACAAAAAGCTAGAGGCTTACTTAATAAAATAGAGAAAGAGAAAATCAACAAATTGGTCTTACACCTTAAAAAGCTAGAAAAAAATCAAATTAAAAACCCCCAATCAAATACTAAACTTGAAATTCTAAAATTAAAAAGACAAATTGATAAAGTTGAAAGTAAAAAAAAAAAAACTATTGAATTAATAAATAAAACTGAGTTGTTTTTTTAATTATTTAAATTAATTTTATAATTATAACATTTTTTGACAGTACATATGTTCTGAATTTTCCCCTCCTTCCCTCCACCCTATCTTCTAGATGGCAGCCATTCCCATACATATTAAATGTGTTATAGTATATCCTAGATACAATATATATGTGCAGAACCAAATTTTGTTGTTGTTGTTGTTGTTGTTGTTGTTGTTGTTGTTGTTGTTGTTGTTGTTGCAAAGGAAGAATTGGATTCAGAAAATAAAAATAAAACCTGGAAAGAAAACAAAAATGCAAACAGTTTACACTCATTTTCCAGTGTTCCTTCTCTGGGTGTAGCTGATTCTGTCCATCATTGATCAATTGGAACTGGATTAAATCTTCTCTATGTTGAAGATATCCACTTCCATCAGAATACCTCCTCATACAGTATTTGTTGTTGAAGAATATAATGATCTCCTACTTCTGCTCATTTTACTCAGCATCAGTTGATGTAAGTCTCTCCAAGTCTCTCTGTATTCATTCTGCTGGTCATTTCTTACAGAACAATAATATTCCATAACATTCATATACCATAATTTACCCAACCATTCTCTAATTGATGGACATCCATTCATTTTCCAGTTTTTAGCCACTGCGAAAAGAGCTGCCACAAACATTTTGGCATATACAGGTCCCTTTCCCTTCTTTAGTATTTCTTTGGGATAAAAGCCCAGTGGTAGCACTGCTGGATCAAAGGGTATGCACAGTTTGATAACATTTTGGGCATACGAGCGAATATAATTAAGATGACAATACTCCCTAAACTAATCTATTTATTTAGTGCTATACCAATCAGACTCCCAAGAAACTATTTTAATGACCTAGAAAAATAACAACAGAATTCATATGGAACAACAAACGGTCGAGAATTTCAAGGGAAGTAATGAAAAAAAAAATTAAATGAAGGTGGTTTAGCTGTACCTGATCTAGAACTATATTATAAAGCAATAGTCACCAAAACCATTTGGTATTGGCTAAGAAATAGACTAGTTGATCAGTGCAATAGGTTAGGTTCACAGAGCAAGATAGTGAATAAAATTAGCAATCTAGTGTTTGTCAAACCCAAAGATCCCAACTTTTGGGATAAGAATTCATTATTTGACAAAAACTGCTGGGAAAACTGGAAATTAGTATGGCAGAAACTAGGCATGGACCCACATTTAACACCACATACTAAGATAAGATCAAAATGGGTCCAAGATTTAGGCATAAAGAAGGAAATCATAAATAAATTAGAGGAACATAGGATAGTTTACCTCTCAGACTTGTGGAGAAGGAAGGAATTTGTGTCCAAAGGAGAACTAGAGACCATTATTGATCACAAAATAGAAAATTTTGATTACACCAAATTAAAAAGTTTCTGCACAAACAAAACTAATGCAAATAAGATTAGAAGGGACGTAACAAATTGGGAAAACATTTTTACAGTTAAAGGTTCTGATAAAGGCCTCATCTCCAAAATATACAGAGAATTGACTTTAATCTGTAAGAAATCAAGCCATTCTCCAATTGATAAATGGTCAAAGGATATGAACAGACAATTTTCAGATGATGAAATTAAAACTATTTCCACTCATATGAAAGAGTGTTCCAAATCACTATTGATCAGAGAAATGCAGATTAAGACAACTCTGAGATATCATTACACACCTGTCAGATTGGCTAAGATGACAGGAACAAATAACGATGAATGTTGGAGTGGCTGTGGGAAAACTGGGACACTGATGCATTGTTGGTGGAGTTGTGAAAGAATCCAACCATTCTGGAGAGCAATCTGGAATTATGCCCAAAAAGTTATCAAAATGTGCATACCCTTTGACCCAGCCATACTGCTACTGGGGTTATATCCCAAGGAAATACTAAAGAAGGGAAAGGGACCTGTATGTGTCAAAATATTTGTGGCAGCCCTTTTCGTAGTGGCTAGAAACTGGAAAATGAATGGATGTCCATCAATTGGAGAATGGTTGGGTAAATTATGGTATATGAATGTTATGGAATATGATTGTTCTGTAAGAAATGACCAACAGAAGGAATACAGAGAGGCTTGGAGAGACTTACATCAACTGATGCTGAGTGAAACGAGCAGAACTAGGAGATCACTTTACACTTCAACAATGATACTGTATGAGGATATATTCTGATGGAAGTGGATATCTTCAACATAGAGAAGAGCTAATCCAATTCCAATTGATCAATGATGGACAGAATCAGCTACATCCAGAAAAGGAACACTGGGAAATGAGTGTAAACTGTGAGCTTTTTTTTTTGTTTGTTTTTCTTCCCAGATTATTTTTACTTTCCGAATACAATTCTTCCTTTGCAACAACAACAACAACAAAGTTCGGTTCTGCACATATATATTGTACCTAGGATGTACTATAAGATATTTAATATGTATGGGAATGCCTGCCATCTAGGGGAGGGGATGGAGGGAAGGAGGGGAAAAATTCGGGAACAGAAGGGATAATGTTGTAAAAAAAAAAAAAAAAATTACCTATGCATATGTACTGTCAAAAAATGTTATAATTATAAAAATTAATAATAAAAATATTTTCCCAGTTATATCAAAAAAAAAAATTGGGGCATAATTCCAGATTGCTCTCCAGAATGCTTGGATTTTTTCACAACTACACCAACAATGCATCAGTGTCCCATTTTTCCCACATTCCCTCCAACATTCATCATTATTTGTTCCTGCCATCTTAGCCAATCTGACAAGTGTGTAGTGGTATCTCAGAGTTGTCTTAATTTGTATTTCTCTGATCAGTAGTGATTTGGAACACTCTTTCATATGAGTGGATATAGTTTCAACTTCATCATCTGAAAATTGTGTATTCATATTCTTTGACCATTTATTTATTGGAGAATGGCTTGATTCTAAGAGTTGGTTTTATGAAAAAACCAATAAAATAGATAAACCTTTGGTAATGATTAGAAAAAGGAAAGAGAAAAATCAAATTGTTAGTCTTAAAAATTGAAAAGGGAGAACTTTACATCAATAATGAGGAAATTAGAACAGTAATTAGGAGTTACTTTGCTCAACATTATGCCAATAAATTTGATAACTTAAGTGAAATGGATGACTACCTTCAAAAATATAGGCTGCCCAGATTAACAGAGGAGGAAGTAAATTGCTTACATAGTCCCATTTTAGAAAAATAAATAGAACACGCTGTTAAATAACTCCCTAAAAAAAAAATCCCAAAGACCAGATGGATTTACATGTGAATTCTACCAAACATTTAAAGAACAATTAACTCCAACTATTTGAAAATATAAGGAATGAAGGACTCCTACCAAATTCCTTTTATGACATAGACATGGTATTGATACCTAAACTAGGTAGGTTGAAAACAGAGAAAGAAAATTCGAGACCAATATCCCTAAAAAATGTTGATGCAAAAATCTTAAATAAAATATTAGCAAAAAGATTACAGAAAATTGTCCTTAGGATAATACACCGTGACCAAGTAGGATTTATACCAGGAATGCAGGGCTGGTACAATATTAGGAAAACTATTAGCATAATTGACTATATTAATAACAAAATTAACAAAAACCATATGATCATCTCAATAGATGCAGAAAAAGCATTTGATAAAATCCAACATCCATTCCTATTAAAAACACTTGAGAGAATAGAAATAAGTCAGCTTTTCCTTAAAATAATTAGTAGCATCTATTAAAAACCATCAGTAACCATCATATGTACTAGAGATAAATTGGAACCATTCCCAGGAGTGAAACAAGGTTGCCCACTATCACCATTATTACTCAATATTTTATTAGAAATGCTAGCTTCAGCAATAAGAGTTGAGAAGGAGATTAAAGGATTTAGAGCAGGTAATGAGGAACCAAATTGTCACTCTTTGCAGATGATATGCTGGTATACTTAGAGAACCTCAGAGATTTTACTAAAAAGCTATTAGAAAAATCCACAACTTTAACAAAGTTGTAGGATACAAACTAAATCCCCATAAATCATCAGCATTCTTATATGTCACTAACAAAATCCAACAGTTAGAGATACAAAAAGAAATTCCATTTAAAGTAACTGCCAATAGTAAAAAATATTTGGGAATCTATCTGCCAAGGGAAAGTCAGAAACTATATGAGCAAAACTATAAAACACTTTCCACACAAATAAAGTCTGATCTAACCAACTGGAAAAATACTGAGTGTTCTTGGATAGGGTGATCAAATATAATAAAGATGACAATATTACCTAAACTAATCTATTTAGTGCTATATTTTAATGACCTAGAAAAAATAACAACAAATTTCATCTGGAAGATGAATCAAGACTTTCAAGGGAACTACTGAAAAAAAAAATTAAATGAAGGTGGCCTAGCTGCACCAGATTTAAAACTATATTATAAAGCAGCAGTTACCAAAACCATTTGTTATTGGCTAAGAAATAGACTACTTAAATAGTGAAATAGGTTAGATTCACAGGATAAAATAGTAAATAACTTTAATAATCTAGTGTTTGACAAACCCAAAGACTCTAGCTTTTGGAATAAGAACTCACTGTTTGACAAAAACTGCTGGGAAAATTGGAATAGTATTGCAGAAAGCAGGCATTGGCCCACACTTAACACTGTACACCAAGATAAGGTCAAATGGGTTCATGATCTAGACATAAAGAATGAGATTATAAATAAATTAGAAGAACATAGGGTAGCTTATCTCTGAGACCTGTAGAGAAGGGATTTGTGAGCAAAGAAGAACTAAAGATCATTATTGATCACAACATAGAAAATTTTGATTATATCAAATTTGAAAAGGTTTTATACAAACAAAACTAATTCAGACAAGATTAGAAGGGAAGCAATAAACTGGGAACAGTTTTACAGTTAAAAGTTCTGATAAAGGTCTCATTTCCAGTATATATAATTGACTCTAATTTATAAGAAACCAAGCAATTCTCCAATTGATAAATGATCAAAGGATATGAACAATTTTCAGATGAAGAAATGTAAACTATTTCTAGCCATATGAAAAGATGCTCCAAGTCATTATTAATCAGAGAAATGCAAATTAAGACAACTCTGAGATACCACTACATATCTGTCAGATTGACAAGGATGACAAAACTGGGACACTGATACATTGTTGGTAGAATTATGAATGCATCCAGCTATTCTGGAGAACAATTTGGAACTATGCTCAGAAAGTATCAAACTGCGCATACCCTTTGATCCAGCAGTGGGCTTATATCCTAAAAAGATCTTAAAGGGAAAGGGACCCACATGTGCAAAAATGTTTGTGGCAGCCCTTTTTGTAGTGGCTAGAAACTGGAAATTGAATGGATGTCTATCAATTGGAGAATGGTTGGGTAAATTATTGTATATGAATGTTATGGAATATTATTGTTCTGTAAGAAATAAGCCTAGAGAGACTTACATGAACTGATGCTGAGTGAAATGAACAGAACTATATGAATATATATATATATATATATATGTATATATATATATATATATATACAGTTATATATATTTCAACAATACTAGAGGATGATCAATCTGATGGACGTGGATCTCTTCAACAATGAGATGAACCAAATCAGTTCCATTTGTTCAATAATGAAGAGAACCAGCTACACCCAGGGAAAGAACTCTGGGAAATGCATTAGAACCACAATATAGCATTTCCATTCCCTCTGTTTTTGTCCATTTGTATTTTTTATTTCCTTCTCAAGTTAATTTTACCTTATTTCTAAGTCTAATTTTTCTTGTGCAGCAAAATAACTGTATGAATATATATATATATTGTATTTAATATATACTTTAACATATTTAACATGTAGTGGTCTACCTACCATCTAGGGGAGGGGGTGGGGGAAAGGAGGGGAAAAATTGGAACAGAAAGTTTTGCTGAAGGTTTCAATGCTGAAAAATTACCATGCAAGATATATGCGAAAAACATACATATATCTTGTAAATAAAAAGCTATAATAAAAATAAATGGAGTTTGGTAGGAGTCCTGCATTCCCTATTTTTTTCAAATAGTTTATATAATATTGGAGTTAATTGTTCTTTAAATGTTTTCTTTAAATTCACAGGTAAATATATCTTGCCTGGCAATCTTTTCATAGGGAGCTGATTAATAGCATGTTCTATTTCTTTTTCTAAAATGGAACTATTTAAGTAATTTATTTACTCTTCTATTAATCGGAGTAATCTATATTTTTGTACATATTCCTCCATTTCACTTAGGTTGTCAAATATATTGGCATAAAGTTGGGCAAATTAATACCTTCCTTTTCATTTTTGAGACTAACAATTTGATTTTCCTCTTTCCTTTTTCTAAACAGATTTACCAAAGGTTTTATCTATTTTGTTGTTTTTTTCATAAAACCAACTCTTAGTTTTATTTATTAATTCAATAGTTTCAATTTTGTTAACTTCTCCTTTTAATTTTAGAATTTCAAGTTTAGTATTTGATTGGGGGGTTTTAATTTGGTCTTTTTCTAGCTTTTTAAGTTGCAAGCTCAGTTCATTGATCTCTTTATTTTATTCAAGTAAGCCTCTAATGATATAAAATTTCCCCTTATTACCGCTTTGGATGCATCCCACAAATTTTGGTATGTTGTCTCATTATTGTCATTCTCTTGGATGAATTTATTGTGTCTATGATTTGTTGTTTTACACATTCATTCTTTACGATGAGATTGTTTAGTTTCCAATTACTTTTTAGTCTATTTTTCCCTGTCCTTTTATTAAATGTAATGTTTATTGCATTGTGATATGAAAAAATGCATTTACTATTTTTCCCTTTCTGCATTTGATTTTGAGATCTTTATGTCCTAATATATGGTCAGTTTTTGTATAGGTTCCATGAACTGCCAAAAAGAAAATGTACTCCCTTTCTGTCTCCATTCAATTTTCTCCAAAGAGCTATCATGTCTAGATTTTCTAGTATTCTATTTACCTCTAACTTCTTTCTTATTTATTTTGTGGTTTGATTTATCTAATATTGAGAGACCAAGCTTGAGATCTCCCACTATTATAGTTTTGCTGTCTATTTCTTTTTGCAACTCTCTTAATTTCTCCTTTAGGAATTTAGATGCTACACCACTTGGTGCATATATGTTTAATATTGATATTGCTTCATTATCTGTAGTACTCTTTAGCAAGATATAGTTTCCTTTCTTATCTCTTTTATCAGATCAATTTTTACTTTTGCTTAATCTGAGATGAGTTTGGCTAACCCTTCTTTTTTTACTTCACCTGAAGCATATATTTACTCCAGCCTTTTTCCTTTACTCTACATGTATCACTCTGCTTTACATGTATTTCTTGTAAATAACATATTATAGGACTTTAGCTTTTAATCCAGCTTGCTATACGCTTACTTTTTTTGGGAAAGTTATGGTTAAAACTACTAATTCTGTATTTCCTACCATCTTATTAACCCCAAATTATACTTTTCTCTTTCTTTTTCCTCTTTCCCTCCTCCCCAGTATTTTTTAGAGTAGGTAATACTTATGAGCACTACTTGCCTCAAGAAGTCCTCCTCCTGGGGGCAGCTAGGTGGTGCAGCAGATAGAGCACCAGCCCTGAATTCAGGAGGACCCGAGTTCAAATCTGATCTCAGACACTTAACACTTCCTAGCTGTGTGACCCTGGGCACAGCCTCAGGGGAAAAAAAAAAAAAAAAAGTCCTCATCCTTTAGAGACCCTCCCCTTTTTTATACTTTTCCCCTCTATTTAGCTTACTCCTTCCCTTTTCCCCTTTCCCCTCCCACTTTTTTATAAAATGAGAGGTTTTTCTTGGTAAAACCAAATATATCCAATATTCTTTCTTTGGTCCAAATCTGATGAGAGCAAGAGTCACACAATATTCATCATTCTCCCTTCTTTCCTTCAATTATAATATGCTTTGTCTTTTCCTGAGATGTAATTTCCCTCATTTCGCTTCCACTTTCCCCCCTTTTTTTGTTACAATCTGGTTTTCCATCTCTAGTTTCTTTCGTAAATTATAATAGTAAAATCAGGTTATACATGTATTCCCATAACAGAAATACAATTCTCAAGAGGTTTTTTAGTTTTTGTTTTTGTTTTTGTTTTTTTACATTTTTATGCTTCTCTTGAGTTTTATATTTGGAAGTCAAATTTTTTGTTTATCTCTGGTGTTTTTATTAAAACACATGGAATTCACAAGTTTCATTGAATGTCCATCTTCTTTCCTGAAATAAAATGTTCAGTTTAGCAGGAAATTTATTCTTGGCTGCATTCCAAGATCCTTCACCTTTTGGAATATCAGATTCCAGGCCTTTCAATCCTTTAAAGTGGAACCTGCTAGGTCATGAGTAATCCTTATTGTGGCTCATAGGTATTTAAATTGTTTCTGGATGTTTTTAATATTTTTTCCTTGGTCCAATAATTCTCAAATTTAGCCACAATATTCCTTGGGGTTTTGATTTTGGGGTTGCTTTCAGGAGGCATTCAGTGAATTCTTTCAATGGTCATTTTACCTTCTGTTTCTATGATATCCAGGCAGTTCTGTCTTTTTATCACGTATTTCAGGGAATCCAATAGTCCTTAGATTGCCTCTCCTAGATCTATTTTCAAGATCAGTTGTTTTCCCAATTAGGTATTTTACATTTTTTTCTATTTTTTTTTTCATTTTTTTGGTTTTGCTTGACTGATTTTTGTCTTTTTGAGTCATTCATTTCCATTTGTTCAATTCTGAATTTTAGTTTGTTATTTCCTTCATTTACTTTTTTTTTTTCAATGAGTTGTTTTGTTCCATGGAATTCTTTTCCATTTCATAAATTGTGTTTTTTTAAGGAGCTATTTTCTTTTTCTATTTCACAAATTCTGTTTTCTGGGAATTGCTTTCTTTTTCTATTTTATCAAATCTTTTAATGAGCTATACGCTTTTTCCATTTCACTAAGTCTATTTTGTGTTGCCTTTTCCAAACCTCTTGCAAAGCTTTTGTTTTCTTCTAGCTCTCTTTTAAGATCCTTTTTAATTTCTTCTAGGAGAGCCTTGTGTGATGGAGACCAGATTATATCATCTTTTGGGGCTTCATCTGGAGATAATCTGCCTTTAGTCTCCTCAGTGTTTGAAATCTGTTCTTCTCTTTAGCCATAAAATCTGTCAATTGCTAGAGTCCTCTTTACTTTTTTACTCATTTTTTTAAAGTTAATTTAAAGTTTGCCTTTAGAGAAGGGCAAGGGACCTGTATGTGCAAGAATGTTTCTGGCAGCCCTCTTTGTAGTGGCCAGAAACTGGAAACGGAGTGGATATCCATCAATTGGAGAATGGCTGAATAAATTGTGGTTTGTGTATATTATGGAAAATTATTGTTCTGTAAGAAATTATCAGCAAGATGGTTTCAGAAAGGCCTGGAGGGACTTATATGAACTGAAGCTGAGTGAAATAAGCAGAACCAGGAGATCATTCTATAATTCAACAATAATACTATATGATGATCAATGCTGATGGACATGGCCCTCTTCAACAATAAGATGAACCAAATCAGTTCCAATAGAGCAGTAATGAATTGAACCAGCTATATACAGAGAAAGAGCTCTGTGAGATGACAATTTGGAACTATGCCCAAAAAGTTATCAAACTGTGCATACCCTTTAACCCAGCAGTGCTACTACTGGGCTTATATTCAAAGAAATACTAAAGAGGGGAAAGGGACCTGTGTGTGCCAAAATGTTTGTAGCAGCTCTTTTCGTAGTGGCTAGAAACTGGAAGATGAATGGATGTCCATCAATTGGAGAACGGTTGGGTAAATTATGGTACATACAGCGAAAGAACTCTGGGAGATGACTATGAACCACTACATAGAATTCCCAATCCCTCTATTTTTGTCTGCCTGCGTGTTTTATTTCCTTCACAGGCTAATTGTACACTATTTCAAAGTCCAATTCTTTGAACTCAAATAACCTCTCAAATAACCGTATGGACATGTATACGTATATTGTATTTAACTTATATTTTAATATATTTAACATGTATTGGTCAACCTGCCAACTGGGGGAGGGGGTGGGGGGAAGAAGGGGAAAAGTTGGAACAAAAGGTTTTGCAACTGTCAGTGCTGAAAAATTACCCATGCATATATTTGGTAAACAAAAAGCTATAATTTAAAAACAAAAAAAAATGTCTGCTTTAGGGTAGGAGAGATTTTCCAAGGGACCATTGGATCAGTGATGGTTCTCTTGTGATGCTGGATGGGCATGGCCAGGTTCCCTGAGATGTTGGTGTTTTAGGGTTCACTCCTGATCTTTTGTATTTGTGTTGAATGTTTTATAACTTCTCTGTTGATCTACTGGCTTGCAACCAAGGCATAGTGACCAGCACTGCTATAGATTCCTGTAGATTCCTCCCTGTGGAAATTCTCTGCCACATGCAGTCTGTAATGCTGGCAGAAACAGCAATATCATGGGGCCCTGCACTGTCAAAGCTGGCATTTGTGGTCAGCTGTTTATGTTAGATTGCTTTTCTCTTCTTTCAGATTGAAACAGACCTTTTTTGGTCTGTTTCCTCCCATAAATTCTCTGCCACACAGAGACTGCATTGACCCTGGGACTCTGAGCTATCTGCGCTGGCGTTTGTACTCAGCTGGTTGAGCTGGCGGCCTCCTTCCCATTTCCAATTGAAACAGACCTTTTCTGGTGATCTTTGAAATTATCTTCTGCTGATAATTAATTGCACTCCCAATATTTGTGGATTCTCTGTAATTCTGAATTAGCTAAGCCAGAGCTAATTCAGAGGCTGGATTTTGTAATTATTTTGAGGGTTGTAAAGGTTAGAGAGAAATGTGTGTCATCTCTGCCATCTTGGATCCACTCCCAGAAGTCCCGAAACTTTTTTTATAACAACAAATTTCAGAATCTGGCCATTCTGGAGAGCAATTTGGAACTATGCCCAAAAAGTTATCAAACCGTGCATACCCTTTAACCCAGCAGTGCTACTACTGGGCTTATATTCAAAGAAATACTAAAGAGGGGAAAGGGACCTGTGTGTGCCAAAATGTTTGTAGTGGCTAGAAACTGGAAGATGAATGGATGTCCATCAATTGGAGAACAGTTGGGTAAATTATGGTATATGAAGGCTATGGAATATTATTGCTCTGTAAGAAATGACCAGCAGGATGAATTCAGAAAGGCTTGGAGAGACTTGCATGAACTGATGCTGATGAAATGAGCAGACCACTATACACTTCAACAACAATACTGTATGAGGATGTATTCTGATGGAAGTGGATATCTTCAACATAAAGAAGATCCAACTCACTTCTAGCTGATCAATGATGGACAGAAACAACTATACCCAGAGAAGGAACACTGGGAATTGAATGTAAAATATTAGCACTACTGTCTATCTACCCAGGTTACTTATACCTTCGGAATCCAATAATTAACGTGCAACAAGAAAATTGGATTTACACACATATATTATATCTAGGGTTATATTCTAACACATGTGAAATGTATGGGATTGCCTGTCATCTAGGGGAGGGAGTAGAGGGAGGGAGGGGAAAATCTGAAAAAATGAATACAAGGGATAATGTTATAAAAAAATTACTCATGCATATATACTGTCAAAAAAATTTATAATTATAAAATTAATTTTAAAAAAATTTCAGCCTTAATTTCTAAGTCAGAAAAGCACAAAGCAAAGAAAAATAACAAACTGGTAAAAAAAAAATGGTTACAAATTTTTAAATAAAATCATAGCCAAAAAAAAAAACCCCCTACATAAAAGCATATCCAGAAAGTATATATTTGCTATTGATGTAAATTGTGTCCTCTTTAATCTTGGGGGGGAGGGAGGTTTTGATGTAAACTGTTTCCCCTTTAGGGGGAAGGGTGCTCCTGACTCTCAAAACCTTCAGGCTTCTGGGCATATCCTTCCCAGACAACTCACAAAATAAGTAATCTCATTCAATTTTTAATTGAATTGAATTAAAAATCAGTCTCTCAAATTCCTCTAGAGAGTGGCCTTGGCTTGGGACCAAAGATAAAGAAGCCCCAGACCTCAGAAGGTTAATAAAAGACAGCTCTGAACCCAGAATCTTTACTAAATGCCTTTCTGGACTTAGTCCACTGATGAAGATATTTTCTTCTCAGTGTAAACCCACCTTTGCTAAATTCCTAATCAGGGGCTTGTCTGCTAAGAAAGGTGTCTTCTTAGTGTACTGTTTGCTTAATGTAAATAAAACTTGTGCCCGTATTTATTGGTGTTTGGGAATTCTTTCACAAAATCTGACATCAAGGAGATCCCATTGATGTTAGGGGACCTCTTACCCTCAATTCTTACACCTCATCACTATGATTAGGTGGAATTTGTACCAATGAATGAAAGACGGTTCAACATTAGGAAACAACAATTAAACCAGGTTTTAAAATAGATATACAATGATTTAAGTAGCTTTTGAAAAGCTACAGAAAAGGTATATAATTCATCTGTACTATTGATACACAAAGACATCCACAACACATACACAGACAAACACACACACACACACACACACACACACACACACACACACACACAGTATAGGTACAGAAGAATGTCTCTTTTTGTGTTATTTCTAATACTCTTATTTTTAAACCTGAGATCCAAATTCTCTCCTTCCTTCCAGCCTGTCTTACACTCATTGAGAAGGTAAGCAATATATTAATTATACATGTGAATCAAATCTCATGGACAATTTATTTCCATATTAGCCATGTTGAAAAAAAAACAAGAAAGATAAAGTAGAAAAGCTATTAAAAATTGTACACAAAGTTCATAAGTTCTCTTTATAGAGATGAATAGCATTTTTAATCACAAGTCTTTCAGAACCATCTTGGATCATTCATTATGTTTATTACAGTAGTTAACTTTCACAATTGATTAACATTACTATCTTGCAGTTACCATTACAATGATATAGATCTGGCTCACTTCACATTTAGAAAACTATAGAAAACTTTGGTTTCTTCTTCTGAAAACTATATGTTCAACATCTTTTGACCATTTGTTAATTTAGGAATAGATCTTGTTTTTATAACTTTCATTTCAATTCCAATTTACTTGAGAAATGAGGCCCCATCAGGGAAACATGCTGTAAAGATTTTTGTTTTTTTTCCAGTTTCCTCCATTCCATCTAATTTTGACAGCATTGATTTTGTTTGTGCAAATTTCATGTATTCAAAATTATCTTCCTATGACCATTTCTGTCTCTTTTTTGGTCATAAACTCTCTTTCCTTTTGCAAATTTCTGACAAATAAAATTTTCCACACTCCTCTAATTTTCTTATAACATCCTTCTTATCTAAGTCATGTGCCCATTTTGATCTTATCCTGGTATATTGTGTAAGATGTTGGGCTACACGTAGTTTCTTACAAATTGCTTTCCAGTTTTCTCTGAAATTTTTGTCATAAAGTGAGTTTGGATCTTTGAGTTTATCAAACATTTAATTATAATAATAATTTACTGTTGTGTATTACTTACCTAATCTATTCCACTGACCTACTGTTCTATTTCTTAGCCAGTATCAGATTGTTTGATCATTACCATTTTGTAACAATTTAAAACTTGGCAGAGGTGAGGCCACCTTTGTCTCATTTTTTCCCATGATTCCCTTGATATTCTTGACTTTTTATTCTTCCAGATTAATTTTCTTATTTTTCTTTATATAATAATTCTTTTATTTAAAAGAAACTTTTCTTAATATGGTAAAAGTTATTTAACACCTTACATTATTATTATGTACAATGGGGAAACACTAGAAACATTCCCAATTAATACAGGAATAGGAGCATTTAAGTGGTGCAATAGATAGGACACTATATGTCAAGTTAGGAGGACCTAAGTTCAAATCTGGCATCTGGCTTCAGACACTTAACATTTACTGGCTGTGTGACCCTAGGCAAGTCATTTAACCCATTATATCACAAATAAATAAATACAGCATTAGATTAGTAAAGATGAAAAAAAATTAAAATGACAAATATTAGTGGGGCTATAGGAAATGAGCACACTAAGATACTGTTGGATCAGCCATTCTAAAAAGCAATTTGGAATATATCCTAAAGTTGTATATATACTTTGACCCAACTATACCACTAGTAAGCCTGTTTCAAAAATACATCAAAGAAAGAAAAAAGAAAATTCATTTGCTTGAAAATATTTATAGCAGTTCTTTTCATAGTAGTCAAAAACTGAAAACCAAGAGGATACTTAACTATTGAAGAATGATTGAGGTATATAAATATAATGGACTATCATTGTGCCATAACAAATTATGAAATGGACATTTTCAGAGGAAACTGGGAAGGCCTACATGAAATGATGCCAGGTGAAATAAGCAAAAACTAGGATAATTTATACGACAAAAATAATGTTTAAAAAAAAGTGTCTTTAGAATGCGGATCACTACAATGGTAAATCATGATGCCAGAAGACTGAAGATGAAGCACACTATCCACTTTCTGCCCAAAAGGTGATACATTTAAAATGCAGAATGAGGCATATATTTTGAAGTTTAGTCAACGGGGAAATGTGTTATGCTATACATATTTATTGTGAGGGTTTTCTTTGGTCAATTGACAGAAGCAATGGAAGGAGAGAAAATAAATGCTTATTAAAAAAAAAAAAAAAGAAAGAAATGCATTATCTTAGTTTTCTCCATGCACTGAAAATTATTGCATTCTACAATGAATCCCAAGTGAGATATTTTAATTTTGATAATTATGGTAGGAAAAAACTGTAAAAATGATAGCAGAATAATTTCTTTTAATCTAAATCACTACAAGGAATGGAAATCAATTCTCAAATAAATTTTGCCTTATGGTACCACTCATACTAGAAATAATCATCTAACTTGGCAAAGATACTAAAATGGCTTTTTTCCTTCTCCTGCTCATTTTACAGATGAGGAAACTGAAGCAAACCAGGTCATGTGACTTGCCCAGGGTTACACAACTACTAAGTGTCTGAAAGTCAAATTTGAACTTATGTCTTCCTGACTCTATGCCTGATGCTCTATTCATTGCATCACCTATCTGCTCTTTTATTTTAGAACCTGAACAAAAACCCTTAACTAAAAATCAAACACAATGCTACGAGAAACATCAGAATACTGAAATGAGCATAAAAACAAGGTTTAAATCCCAGCAGAGATACATACAAGCAGCTTGTCTATACTTGTCATTTAACCTCTCTAAGCTCCATATTTTTATCTATCAAAAGGGGAAAACAATATTTGCACTAATGACATCATAGGTTTGTTGCTATTAGGATTCTGCTATATAAATGTAAGCTATAACTATAACTGTTAAGGACCATGCCTAAGTGAAGGGGCAGGTCAATTCTTCAAGAGCCTCCACAGCTGTGAATCATAACATCTGAAGGAGTTGCAAGGCAACCTTTGCTGACACAGATGTTCCTTGTGAATGGGGAATGAAATAAATTGGAGGCAAGAGGGAAGAGGAGAGATCATACAACATAACTGCACTGCCTCTCAGTCTCCTTGTATTATCATTATCATCTTCTCACATGAAGAGATCCATTCTACAGGTCTGAGTTAGACCTTTAGCAGCCACTGACAGATGGTTCCTGTTAGGCGCCATAACTTAGACCTGTAGAATGGATTTCTTCATGTGAGATGATGATGATGATACCCCAACTAAAACCTGATTTCTTCTCACTTTCCTTCTCTGCAGATTACTGAAGGAACTCTGGGAGAATCCTATTCATGAATAGTTCTCCGGCACTGTTGCTTATACCCCACATTGGGCGCCATATACTGATTCAGGAGCCACCTGCCAGTGGGTGCTGGAGGTCTAACTCAGACCTGTAGAATGGATCTCTTCATGGGAGAGTATGATGATAATACAAGGAGATTGAGAGGCAGTTGCGTTCTCTGACTTCCCTACTGAGAGGCAATTGCATTATCTGACCTCTCCTCTTCCCTTCTGCCTCCAATTTATTTCATTACCCATCCACAAGGAACATCTTCATCAGCAAGGGCTGCCTTGCAGCTTCTTCAGATGTTATGATTCACAGCTGTGGAGGCT
The DNA here is from genome assembly GCF_048593235.1 of Sminthopsis crassicaudata. NCBI lineage: Eukaryota > Metazoa > Chordata > Mammalia > Dasyuromorphia > Dasyuridae > Sminthopsis > Sminthopsis crassicaudata. Next base: position 239,990,410 of record NC_133621.1, on the reverse strand, counting down.
CTAGGAGAATTCCCCTTTCACCTAGGCATGGTTCTTAACATATAACAGTAAGATTTTTAAACATGTGTTTAACATGTACTTTACTGCATTTTTATTGTGCCTTCCTACTTCCTTTCCCTTCTCTTAATTATCTTGGTGTTTTTCCAGTTCAATTGAGATGCCTTCCATCTTTTCACACTCAAAACATACTTCTGTCAAAAATCTAGGAATTACCAAAGCTCTAGCTATAAAAGGAAAAGACAGGTTTGAACACTCTTATCCCTTTCTAACAAATGAAAAGTAGGCCCACAAAACTATTCCCATTCATAACGGTAAAGTCTAGTTATCATCATTTTTAGTCAGCCTCATTAAAAGGGCATAAGATCAAGATGAGAAAACCCAAGGAGAAAAATAATCCAGCTTCCATTACTTAATACCTTTCAGAAATTTTAATCTAGTACAACAGAATTGATCCCAGTGTTTAAACAAAGATAGGAATAAATATCGTGTGTTTTATAAGTCTTTTTGTTTTTACTATTCCAAAGTAGTTTTAATTTTGAGCATTCAATGCTAATAAAGTTCCAGACAATTCTGCTTTTGACTTGTCTTTTTAAGAAGAAGAAAACCTTCAAAACAACTTACCATTTACCTCTGTTATGAGGGAGGGAAAAAAGATCATATACTAGACATACTCCAAACACAGTGATTCCCGTCTCTTTAACCAACATTGCACAGGTCCCCAGAAACAAACTGAGCAGCAGAAAGAATGGAGAAGTTGTAGGAGAAAGACACTCCCCAATGTAAAGCAGATCCATGCTCCTGCAAATAAGTTTGAAAGTCAGTTCTCCGGAAAAGAAACATTACTAAGTACCCCTAACAAATATCTTTTTGATGATATCTACATCAGAATAAACATTCTTCAGCCTACAAAAAGTGAACTAACCCCAAGTGTTGATGAGCTACACCCATCTCTGTCACTAAAGGTCATCAAGTTCAACTCCCTCATTTTACAGATAAGAATATGTACAAAGAAGCAGAACTAGGATTCAAAAAGAGATTCTCTGATTCCAAATCCTCTGAAGTTGTAGTAGGTCATTTAAGCACAAATGATAGAAGGCTTTCTTATAGATGATGAGATGTACCAGATACTTCTGCTTGCAGATAACATTGGGCTAAAGCTTTAAGCCATGGAAAAATGCAGAGGTGAAGCTCCTTCCTGAGATCAATGGCCACTCAGGGAATCAAATTAGCAATTCACAAAATAAAAACTAAGATGAAAAATCTTACTGCCCAAAAATGTAATAGCAAATTACCTTATAACTTCAATTCATATTTTGAACAGACAAGGCAGATGGTAAATGGCTTAGAACTGAGCAAAAAGAATAGAGCAAATTGGCCTACATTTGGGAAATTACAAATTTCTTCAATGTTCCTATCTTTTTGAAACTAACATTAAAATAATAAGAATAACTTATACTTTTATGGCTCTTTAACGTTTATAATGTGTTTTAATATGTTGTATCATTTGATCTTCATAATAACTCTATGAGGTATGCACTATTATGCAAATTTTATTTATTTATTTTTTTACCAGATAGCAATTTAAGGCTCAAAAGAGCTAGATGGAGCATTGGCCCTGAAGTGGTAAGTTCAAATCAGGCTCAGATACTTAATACTTCCTAACTGTGTGACTCTTAACCCCAACTGCCTCTCAAAAAACAAAAACAAAAACAAAAACAAAAACAAAAACAAAAACAAAAACAAAAACAAAAACAACAAAAAAAAACTTAAATGACTTGGCCAGCATCTTACAACTAGCTAAATGTGTTATTTGAACCCAGGTTTTTCTAACTTTAAATCCACTGATTCATGTACTATATTCTGTTGGTGATGCTATATGACTATGAATAATAAGCATAACAAATGCCAAAGATACAAGTTTATATTAAATTCAAACGTATCATCTGTGTTAATTTATAAAGGGTAGTTTTTGAATCATGCTAATTTCAGCCTAAGTGACTATGTGAAAACTTGAAAGAGAACCAGTATCTGTATACACAGGACTGAAATACTGCTACAAAGTACTAATGAAAACTCTTCTGTTGTCTTCAGAGCCATAAACTGATTACTCAGGGGCTGCAGAGCCAGAACTGAGTCAATTTGCAAGAGATGATCATTCCTTCATCAGGTTTTTCCTCCTTAATTTTTTCTTTAAGTTGCCTCTCTAAGAGCTGATTAAAGAGGAAATGATGGAGCAAAAGTAGTCAGAGGCACAGAACCTCAAAAATATACTGGAGTTTTCAAGCTCTCCCACACAATTAAATGTTAGAGAGACCATTTGGTCCCTAAAAATATATTGGGGTTTCAGGCCGGTTGTTGCAAGGTGACTCAAAAAAATTTGTAGGCTTAAACCTTCTCCAGATCAAGAAGCAAAGATATCATTATGCCATTGACTGGCAGCTTAAGTTTCAAAGGGGAGTCTTAGCCATTAACAAGGGGAAAATCTTTGGCCCTAAATTCCCTAACTGAAAAGGGAAAAGTACCTTATGAATTTGTAGCCATAAGGTAGATAGTTCCCCATGAATCTGCTATGCCCTAAAATGGGATAAATTCCCTAAAGAAGTTAGCAGGAATTATGCCATTGATTGGTAGGATAAACCTAAAATGAATTAAGGTCTAATAGGACTTAGCAAGAAAGCAAGGTTCAGGTAAGTGCTTTTATAGGAGAAAAATAACCTCAGGGGGACCGATATCATAACTTGCCTGCTGATTAGATAAAGTTTGAAGGGATCTAGCAACATCAATAGACAAATAAATGGCAAGATGAAAATGAGATTTTTTTTCAGAATGGATAAAAATTTAAGGTTATTATACCACTCTCTACTTCACAACAACAAAGAAATCCTACCCATCCATCCCAAATTCCTTTCTTTCCTCTTACTGAAAATATTCAAAATACAAAAGATTAAAAAAAATTTTTCAAATTGAGAATCTGTTTCATATCCATCCTAATTTCTCTTGTTTTGAGCTAACTTGCAAAGAATGATTAAAAGACCGAGAAGATAAAATAAGTGAAAACTGACATAGAAAATGTTAACTACAGCAAAGAGCAATGAAGAGGTGAAGAGGTGAAAGAACTATATACATAGGACTAGTATTTTGTTTGAGGATGTTCTGGAGGAATTGGACTTCTAAATTTTTATTCTTGGTCAAAACACAGTAAAGCTATGAAAAAAGTTTAATTTCCCAAAATTATGGAAAAGATTCATTTTTAACTTCACTGCTCACTTGAAAGAAAAGATATAGTTTTAAATGGTAGGACATTAGGATAAAGAGAAAAACTTATCTCTGTTCTTTCTAGTACTCAAAAAGTACTTCTGGTGGCATGTTTTTTTCTTTCAGGAAAATAGCCTGCTCTGTAAGGTCAATTGATTCAAGTTAACTACAAACACTGAAGGGTTCTCAAAAGGGGAGAAAATGGATCAAAATGAAGAACAAATAAAATGATACTCACCTATTATAGGAGAGAAAGGCCAATAGAAATAGCAAACAAGCTAATACATCTGCTCTGCCCACGATGCCAGTCACCTACAGAAAGAGGCAGACGTGAATGATGAAAAAGAGGGGGGACTGAATGGATGGAGAAATACAGCTTTAAATTCCCAATAATATAAAATTCCTCTTGCTATCATATTTCAAATAATGAATTTCACTAAACAGCATAGTTTCTTTCTCTCCACTCTGGACCCATGTGGCCCTGCTGCAGTCAGGACCTGAGGGAAGGAAAAGAAAGAAACTACCATCTTCACTCTCTCTTCACAATCCTCTCCAGTTTAATTGAATTTCTTTGGAATTTTGAAATGACTAATTGCCAACTTGTCTAACAAGTATTACCGATGGACTTTCCTAAAGCTCCAACTTTGGTCAGAGTTGGAGCCTACAGGAAAGTCTCTTTCTGTTTTGTTTTGTTTTTCCCTAGCAAATTCTAGCTCACAGAACAAACATGACAAAGACATTCTGTATAAAGAAAAACAGACAAAAATCACATGGAAGAGACTATGTCTTCCTCTCTTTCCCACATACAACAAAAATACCCAAGTGTACTTTTTTTTTTCCTTTTGGCTCTGAAGATTTGAATTGGACTGCCCTCTCTCAGAGCATCCAATCTCACCCCTGGTCTCCAGCAAATGCATAGCAGATTCCCCTCTCCCCAGGGTGGCTTGGCAAACCAGGGTCAGAAAGAGTTGCTTACCTTCATAGCCAACCACAGAACACCCCTATCCTGTGCCATTAACAGAACCCTTTAATCTGGCCCTAACCCCTTAATCTGGATCACCCTAGGCTTGATGATTCCAGAGCCTACAAGGATAGTCCAAGGGCACATTAATAGATAGTGTTTCTAGGATCACACATGCATAAACTACCTGGCTCTCTCTCACCTAGGTTTCGTCTTCGAAGACTTTGTGTGCCTTCTTTTTGTACTGAGTGTCTCATATCTCTAGGCCCATTCTTCACAGAGAGGGAGGCTGAAAGTCTGATCTCAAAATCAGTTGGAGAATCTAACCTGGCAGCTATCTTGAATCAGGATCCCAGCCATCTCTCTGGGAAGTCAGATCCCAGGCAGAGCATCCATAAACTACGTGGGACAGGTTGGGTACAAGACCCCATTCCCAATCCAATTAACTAATCAGAGACATCATGAGGTACAAAGAGAAAGCATTTATTTAATCCCTGCAGGGAGAGGCCCAGACACAATTGGGAGCCATCCCAATTCCCCAGCCCCACAATGTGCACTTGAAATCTCACCAGCTTCTGGTTTGTCCAGGATTTAAAAGCAAAAGACTTGAGCCTTTCTCATTGGATAGACTAAAAGGAGGTAATCATCCTTGACCAATCATCACCAATGCTGGCTGCCTCGCACAGGTCAAGTCATTTCCTGAAACTTCCTGTATCTCCAAGTTCAAAGTTCATTCCTCCAGAGAGCAAATGACCTCCCCAAGGTCCTAGTTCTGGAAACAGGGATCATGTGACAATACTGAGAAATACTTCATCCAATCAGTCCCATTCAATGTCATAGTGGATAAGGACCTGAACTTGGGAATCGGGAAGACTACCTTATACTAATGAAATCTCAGGGCCAATCTTTGATCCCATTGGGCTAAATCTGTATTTAAAAACTCTTCAAAAACCACATTCTTAACTATGAGTCTTCTAAGAGATAAGAAAAGATGAAAATTTAACTTTCATTCTATGCTTACTAAAGCACTGGCCAATTTAGACAATCTTAATGTCAAACTTAGTGTCAAACTGTATAATGGAATCTTGGCTACATCGGTTTGAAGTTGTTCTCCTGAAGTACTTCCATATACTACTTGCTATCACATAATGAAAGCATAAGATGGCCCCATAAGAGAATAATTTAATGTAAATCTAAAAGAACAGCATGCTCTCTGGAAGAATGGCATACTAAGTACAGGGGTACATGTGCTATTAAAATTCAGTCAAATCAGAGGACTATGAAACCATTGGCTTTGTCCAATAGGCCTTAAGGACCTGTGTCTGTTGAAAGCAGCACAGCTTGGCTCCTTTAGCATTCTTATAAGATGCATAACTCTTTTAAGACCTTTTAATCTTTAAAGGAAAAGCCAGATAGGATCAGTCACAATGAACTCTGGAACAGTCTATTGAAATTGAAGTAATGTGCATCTCAATACAAATGGACATGTATAGCAAGAGTTATCAAAAAGATTCTCAAACTGAAACTAAAACAAGGCTTTAGAGGTACCCTGAAATACAGCTTTATATAATGTGCATAATGATATTTAATGTGCATAGTGCTGGAAAAAACAAACTGTTTGAGGGATATTGTTCTGACCAGTAGGAAACTTCTTTATGAGCAAAAGTTATGAACTTAGAGTAGGGATGTTAGGGTGAGTGTTTAACAATTCAGTGGAGAAAAATGTACTCTCAAAACATTTTAAAATTTAATCTGCATTATTCATATTCTATCAATAACTTTCATAAGTCTAAATCATCAACAAAACAATAAATCAAGCCCTGATTTGTAAGGTTTCCAAGATTTCTTCATTGTAAATGTTCACAGTGAAAATTTAACAATCTGTTCTCCCCAGTATGAACTGACTCCAGTTTGTTCTTGGTTGGGAGTGAATAAGCCAAGTTGTCAACAGTAATAACTCTGTTCAAATTCTGTTCTGATCAAAGATTAAATGTGGAAAGTAGATAAGTACTATTAGGATATAAGGTTTTACAGTATCATTTAGAAGTGAAAAATCATAGCAATAATCCAATCACTAGATTCTAGTGCAAGCCCCTAACTGTACTAGTATAAAGAAATGTGCCCAGAAATATGGAGTAATAGATGGTGCAGTAGATAAAACTGGGCCTGGAGTAAGAAAGATTCATCTTCCTGGTTCAAATCTACCTTTGTGAGCTGGAGAAGGAAATGGAAAAACACTCCAGTATCTTTGCCAAAACAATTTTTTTTAAAAGTCAGAATTGAACATAACTGAACACAAATATTAAGTAATCTGCCTGAGCATGAGACAGATAACTCATGTAACCTGATACTAAATCCAATGCTCTTTCCTCTAGATTACTCAGTTTCTTCAACACTTCAAATATAGTATTACAATAAAACTGAGGGTCAGAGAAGTGGGTTTCAATAAATTATGGAGACAAGACTCAAACTCAATTCTGATTTCAAATTCAAATTGATTTCAGTGATATCACACTGCTCTGATTAGCATATCAATATACATGCAGTCTTAATTAAACCTTATCACCAACCAACAACATGTATCAGATACCAGTTATGTACCTAGCACTATGTTGAGTATTGTCAGTTTTTTTTAAGCATAAAACATGTTTTATTATTATTATTATGGATAAGGAAGTATGTGAAATAGAGAAAAAAATAAATGAACTTGTCAGGAGTATAAATAATAATATTAAAGACTAAGATATTAAATGCCATGGTCAGCTTCCATGCTTCCACATTACTTACCTGAAAAAGAAGTGGAAAGAAAAACTACATTTGTTGGTAGATTCTTAAATTTAAAGCTGGAAGGGATCTTAGAAACTGAAGTCTCTTGCCTCTAATTTTGCAGATGAAGAAACTAAGAATTAAGAATTCTCAGAATTAAGAATTTAAGTAATTTGAGTAGAGTTACAGAACTAGGAAAAGTGTGAGGGGAGATTTGAACCCAGGTCCTTTTCACTCCAATTCTAATTTGCTCACTATCTCCCACATCAGGCAACCTCTTAGTTCTGAAAATGTCAGTTTGAATCCTGACTCTGATAGATTTATATATATACAAATACATACATACATACATATATATATATATATATGTATATATATATATATATATATATATATATATATATATATAATGAATTTGAAAAAAGTAAATTAAATCAAGCATCTTAGTTATGCATCTATTACCTTTAAAAGGGTTGTATTGCTTACCAGTGGTAATTAAGGAGACCTGGCCATTATGGTCTGTCTCTTATTATTTATGAGGCATAAAGATAATCAATCTCTTTTTTATGTCTTAGTATAACCTCATTAATGAGCATCTCTGCACATAATATGATATAAGCAGAATAAAATAGAAAGAAGGAAATGTGCTCTTAACAGTATGAAAGCCTACTTTGAATTTCAGCTTTTCATCTTAATAGCTTTGGGACCCTGAGTAAGTTATTCAACTATATAACTCAATTCTCTCATTTGTAAATCAGAAACAATAGTAACTGAATTACATATTTCATAAGTAATTATAAACAAAATACCTTGTAAACCTTAAAATATTATATGTAAATCATCAGATATTAATATTTCAATATTATTATTAATGATAACAAATCTAAAAATGATTAACTATGAAACTTGACTTGGGAAGGTATTTTTCTCAAAACTGTATACTCTTCCACAGTATAACCTTAAAATTAAAAGAAAAAAATTTAAACTAGTTCATGAAAACCCAGTAAGTACTTTCCATGAAGATAGTTATTGCTATGAGATGACTAAAACAGAAAGTCAGGAATGACAGATATTGATATCTCAAGACAGTTTTATAACTAGTACAATACTGCTCTTAAAACAAATTATATTACTAGCCCTGAAGTCAGGAGAACTTGAGTTCAAATTTAGCCTCAAAAACTTAATACTTCTTAACTGTGTAACCCTAAGCAAGTCACTTAACCCCAGTTGCCTCAAAGGGGAAAAAATTACATTACTTTAGAATTAATCTCTAATTAAGATCTAAGAACATAATTTGTAGGTCACATAATCTGTGAGTCTGGTAAATAAATGCAATTTTAAATTGATTGCCCTGCTCAAAAATGTGTAAAGATCAACTTAATAGGCCACTCAAATAGTATACATGGTAAATATAAAGGAAGAAAGAGAAAAATCTAAATTGAAAATTTAGAACTGGAACAATGACTGAGCACAGCAAGCATTTCTAATGTAGCTGTCTTCTACACAGACTACAAATTCATGTTTTCTTCAAATATGCTACTTTATTCCTATTTCTAATGACTAGGTGCCTTAATTGGAAAAGCAATTAGCAATGGAAGTACTAAAATGGTTTTGGGCCTACACAAAATTGTCAAATAAATGTTATATTTTGTAAAGAAAATAGCTTCATGCATCACAGTTTTTTTTTAAGTTCAAGCAATTCTGTACTAGAGGAAGAAATAAGCATCTAGCTTTAATTTTTTCTGCCCATTATTTAAATGTTGATATTACTTACCGCCTCTGTGTGAATGGGATGCACAGCAAAAATCAATGCAGTAACAAAACCAAGTTGATGGTCCTTGAAGACAACTTTATCACATGTGTACATCAGCACCAAAGTCACCAAGCAGTGTAAAATTATATTTACTGCATGGAAATAAAATGGGTTCATGCCAGCCAAATATACATTTAGCCTGGAAAATAAAACATATACATACTCATACATGTTGAAACTATATTAGAAACAAACACAGTATAGAATCCCTACCACTAAACAATACTAGAAAAACTTTCAAAGGAGACTGTCACTGAAGACTAAACAGGATTAAATTAATTAGGGTAAAAATAACATCTGGGCTTAACATTTGGTTAGTCTGGACTATTTCCCCCCTGTATTTCAATTGTGATATGAGTGGAAAACAGTATTATTACTTGTAACACTGGAGCAATTATTGGTATAGCATAAATGGAGTAGGTGAATAGGTGCTGAGCCATTTCCCCACATGTATATTTCTCAAAAATGTAATTCTTTGTTTCTGTGATTCTCCTGCGCTGCCCTACTTTTGAGGTGCAAATTCAGAGAGAAAAGCCAAAAAATACAGTGAGTGAAATACTGTCTGGAATCAGAAAAATCTGAAAGTAAATCCAGCTTCAGACGCTTACTATATGACCCTAAGCAAGTCACTTAAGTTTGATTTGCCTCAATTTCCTCCACTGTAAAATTGGGTTGATGATAATATCTACCTCACAGGGTTGTTGTGAGGATCAAATAGGACAATATTTATTTTTAAACGATTTTGCATATAGTAAGCACTATATAAATGCTTACTCCTTATATACACATTTAGGACAGATATCAAAACTGTTTTGTGTTCCCACGAGGCCACTAGTAATCAACTTTACAGATTATGCTTATGAAAACAAATTTAGTTACTATCTCATAATGAAGTTTTCAAGATAACACAGTATCTTAAAACCAAAATAGCAAAATGACCAAAGTATAGGCAAATAAGGAGGAAGCTGGCTTTTTATTAAATGGCTAACAAATTTCTAGTGATTTGGGAAATTGTCAGAAATATTATGATTATAAATTAAAAAAAAAAAAACAGGGCTTGAGAGAAAGCTGTCAATACTGAATATAAATCCATATTTCTACAAATAATGTCTTATAATGAACTTATGATAACTTTGAAAAGTTCTTTGGGTACTTTGATTTAAAATTCTAATGCTGCTAGTTTAACATAAACTCTGGCAATTCCTATCAAGAAAAAAACATTTTGAGTGGCAGATTTTGTATTCCACGTCTAAGGACAGAACAAGCCCATACTAGAATTCCCCTCATACCACTGGAACCATCTTTTCACTTGCTATGTTTTCAGCATGGATCTAAGCAACAATCCAACTCATATTTAAAATTCACATATATTTCCTATTTTGCGAGTACTGAATCATAATGAATGAAAATCAGTATATTCTCCACTGTTGTTTGGCCCTCATTCTTGAAGAGGACCATGACATCAGGGAAGTGATACTGGAGCAAGTGAACTGGATTAAAGTAAAGGGGGATCTACAGCCACCTGGATCCAGTGGCAAGATACAGATCAGAACAATTGAAAATAGTTCTGGATGCAACGAGAGACCTTGGCCTTTTTTTAATCTAAGGTCTTTAACACATCTCAGTTTGACTGAAGCAACATCCTCTCCACTCTAGAAAATAAACTATAATACCCTTTCCTAAAGATCAGATTTTTAAATTGGGGAAAAAATTATGAAACCCAGACTACATATTATAAAGGCAGTGAAAACAATGGGGACAAGAGCAATATATTTAGTAGGTAAGAATTAGGATATATCTTCTGTGCATTTTTATTGGCTTCTTCACTGACACCAATATCAATTGGCCTTTACCACAATAAGCTCTTTTTGAAAGGAGATCCAAATATCATATGCAGATATTTTGTCTTGAAAAATAAAAGCACATAAAGATATAATTGTAATGTAAACTCATTTTGTAGAATATAATAATCTGAATCTTTGGAAATCACTTTCCTCATAATACTGCTTTGAAGAAGGTAGTACAAATTGATTTTATAATATACATGATGAGATACAGGTAAAGACGGAAGATAGAGTGGTATCTACATTTATAGATTACATATGCTTTTTATAAATTCCCAATCACTTTTAGATGTAAAGGAGCAAATGTTCATGGAAGAGAACAGAAAGGTCAGAATAAAACACAGACAAGCAGCACAGCTTTGGAAATAATTGTCAAATTTATTACATACCTTATTTTTTAAAGCTACATCCAAATAATAATTAGAATTTTGTATATGTTCATTTTTCCTGTTCTACTATTTATATGAAATTTTTCTGTGAATGTGTTTTTGAAGTTCAAATTTTAAAAAAAATTTAAGTCCCCTAAAATCCAACACCCATTCCTATTAAAAACAGTAGAGAGCACAGGAATAATTGGAGTTTTCCTTAAAATGATCGGTTGCACCTATTTAAAACCATCAGCAAACATCATATGTAATGGGGATAAATTAATAAGATCAAGGGTAAAACAAAGTTGCCCACTATCACCATTACTATTCAATACTATATAAAAAACATTAATTTTACCAAAAAGATAAGAAAAAGAGATTGAAGATATTAGAGTAGGTAATAAGGAAACAAAATTATCACTCTGCAAATAATAGGATGATATAATTAGAGAATCCTAAAGAATCAACTAAAAAATTACTAAAAACAACATCTTTAGCAAGGTTGCAGTATTTAAATAAATTCACATAAATCATCAGCATTTCTAAATGTTACCAATAAAATCCAGCAACAAGAGATAGAAAGAGAAATTCTATTTAAAAATAACTGTAGATAATATAAAATATTTGGGAGTCTACCTGCCAAGACAATGTCAGGAATTATATGAACACAATTACAAAACACTTTTCACACAAATTAAGTCATAACTAAACAATTGGAAGAATATCAAATGTACATGCCAAGCTAACATAATAAAAATGACAATACCACTTAAATTAATCTACTTATTCAGTGCCATAGCAATCAAAGTGTCAAGAAATTATAAAGCTAGAAAAAATAATAAGAAAATTCATCAGGAAGAACAAAAGATAAAGAATTTCAAGGGAATTAATGAAAAAATGCAAATGAAGGGGGCCTAACTTTATCAGACCTACAACTATATTATAAAGCAGTGATTATCAAAACCATTTGTTACTGGCTAAGCAATAGAGTAGTGAATCAGTAGAATTAGGTTCACAAGACACAATAGTCAATGATTATAGTAAACTAGTGTTTGATAAACCCCAAAACTCCAGCTTCTAGGATAAGAACTCATCCTAGGAAATTTGGAAAATAGCAGGACAGAAACTAGGCATTGACCAACACCTAACATTCTGTACCAAGACAAGGTTGAAATGGGTTCATGATTTAAACATAAAGGATGATACTATAAACAAATTAGGAGAACAGAGCATAGTCTGTCTTTCAGATTTGTGGAGAAGGAAGGAATTTATGGCCAAAGAAGAACTAGAAAACATTATGAAATGCAAAATGAGTAACTTTGATTATATTAAATTAAAAATATTTTGTACAAACAAAACTAATGTAACCAAAGATTAGAAGGAAAGCAGAAAACTAGAGAGGGGAGGAAATTTTACACTATTTCTGATAAAGACCCCATTTCTAAAATATACTGATTCGAGTTTATAAGAATACAAGATATTCTCCAATTGATAAATGGCCAAACAATATGAATAGACAATTTTCAAGTGGAGAAATTAAAGCCAATTTTTTTTTAATGCTCAAAATCCCTATTGAATAGAGAAACACTTTTTACTAAGACAGCTGTGAGATGCCACTTTACATTTTTCAGATTGACTAAAATGACAAGAAAAAGATAATGATAAATGTTAGAGGGGATGTGGAAAAACTGAAACATATTATTAGTGGAGTTGTCTGATCCAATCATTCTGGAGAGCAATTTGTAACTCTACCCAAAGGCCTATCCAATTGTGCATAACCTTTGATCCAGCAGACCTTTGGGTCTGTATTCCAAAGAGATTATAAAAAAGGAAAATGTGCAAAAATGTAGTGCACATTATTTTCTTATAGTCCAACTCTTACAGCCAAACATTAGCTTTCACTGTGAAGATCTTTGTCAGCAAGTGTCTCTGTTTTTTAGTATACTCTACAAATTTAGCATAGTTTTCCTTCTAAGAACAAGCATATTTTAAGTTCATAGTTACCATCATCATCTGCAGTGATCTTTGAGTCTGAGAATATAAAATCTGATACTGCTTCCTCACCTTTTTGTAGTGGTGAGGAAATGGAAATTGAGTGGATGCTCATGAGTTGGAGAATGGTTGAATAAGTTATGGTATATTACAAGAAATGATGAGCAGGCTGATTTCAGAAAGGTCTGAAGAGACTTACATGAACTGATTCTAAGTGAATGAGTAGAACCAAGAAAATATTGTAGATAACAACAGAACGATTATGTGAGGATCAACTGTGATAGACTTAAGTCTATTCAATATGAAGGTGTATCAGGTCAGTTCCAATAGACTTGTGACAAAGAGTCATCTGTATCCAGAGAGAGGACTATGAGGACTGAATGTGGATCATAACATGGTATTTTCATCTTTTTGTTGCTTTTTGCTTACTTATTTTTTTTCTTTCTCATTTTTTCCCTTTTTGATTTGATTTTTCCTGTGCAGCATGATAAATGTTTCTTCTAAATATGTTTAGAAGAATTACACATGGTTAACCTATGATGGATTACTTGCTGTCTAGGGAGGAGGTAAGGTGGGGAGGGGGAAGAAAAATTTGAAACACAAGGTTTTGCAAGGGTAAATGTTGAAAATTATCTTTACATGTATTTTGAAAAATAAAAGGCTATTTTTTTAATATTAAAAAATTAAATTTTCAACCCTTATGTGACTTTTAAATGAGGAACAAACATGTATCTCCAAAGCTGAAGGAGCAGTAAAAGACCGAGTGACCATGTAGAGTAGCAAATTTAGCCCTCCAATATTACTAAGAATTATTCAGATAGTGTTGCTTCAATGAGAAAGAGGATGCCTTCCTATCAACCTTCAAGTATCAAATTTCTTTTGGGAGATCCTAAAGTCTTTCAGGTTGCAATATATGTATGGAGAACTACATATGATGAAAAAAACAATTCAAAAGTGTCAGTTTTGTAGTACTTACCTTTTCTTATAGTCCAACTCTTATAGCCAAACATTACTACTAGAAAAATCATAGCTTTCACTATGAAGATGTTTGTCAGCAAGATGCCTCTGTTTTTTAGTATGCTCTACAAATTTGCCATAGTTTTCCTTCTAAGGACAAGCATTTTTTAAATTTCATAGCTACCATCATCATCTGCAGTGATCTTTGAGTCTAAGAATATAAAATCTGACATTGCTTCCATTTCTTCTCCCTCCATTTTTCAGAAAGTGGTAAGAGTAGTTACCAGAATCTTAGCATTATTTTTTTGTTTGTTTGTTTTTAATGTTAGGCTTCAAGCCAGCTTTTATTATTTTCTCTTTCACTCTCATCAAGGGCCTTAATTACTCTTCACTTTCTGCCACAAGACAAGTATCATCAACATATCTCCCAGCTTTTGATTCATCCAGCCTAGCATTATATTTAATGTACTCTGCATATAAGTTAAATTAGCAAAGAATAATATATTTATTTTCTAATCTTAAGCCAATTAGTTGTTCCATGCTCAGTTCTAACTGTGGCTTCTTGGCTTATTTACCGCTTCCTCAGAAGTTAAGTAAGATGATCTGGTACTCTCCTCTCTTTGAGAACTTGCCACATTTTGTTGTGAACCACACAGTCAAAAGCTTTAATTTAATTAATAAAGCAGAAGTAGATATTTATATGGAATTCCCTTGTTTTCTCCACAATCCAGCAAATATTTGCAGTTTGGTCTCTAATTTCTCTGACTCTTTGAAAATCTGCCTGCTCTATTGGTAATTCTCAGTTCAACTATTTTTGAATCTTGTTGAATATTAAGCCTAATCTTGCTGGTGTGTGAAATTAGCACAATTGTTTGGTAATGTGAACATTCTTTGGTATTGCCCTTTTTAGAATTGGGATGAAAACTGACCTTTTCCACTTCAGAAGCCAATGTCGAGTTTTTCTAATTTGCTGATATACTGAATGTAACACTTTAATCACATCATCTTTTAGGATTTTAAATAGCTCAGCTAGAATTCCATCACTTCCACTAGCCTTATTTTTAGTGGTACTTTAGTAACCACACCATTGGGGATGTTAAGATCATTCTTGTATAGTTCTTCCTACTCCCTTCTATTTCTATTAAGTCCCTATGAATTTTTACTTTTATAATGTCTATTTTTTAGCGTTAAATGTTCCCTGATTAGCTCTAATTTTCTTGCAGAGATCTCTTGTCTTTCCCATTCTATAGTTCTATTTCTTTGTATTGTTCATTTAATAAAACTTTCTTCTCTCTGCTTGCTACTCTCTAATTCTTCATTCAGTTGGATATCTTTCCCTTTCTCCTTTCCCTTTCCTTTTTCTATTTTCCTCAGCTATTTGCAAAGTTTCATCAAATAACCATTTTCTTTTTTTTTCTTCTTTTTCTTTGAAATGTTTTTTGATACTACTTTCTGTGCAATATTAAAGCCTCTGTTCATAGTTCTTGTAGCACTATCTACTAGAGCTAATCCCTGAAATCAATTCACTACCACCACTTCATATTTATAAGAGATGTTATTTAGATCATACCTTTATAGTCTGATGATTTTCCTTGTTTTCTTCTATTTAAATCTGAATTTTGCAGGAAGCAGCTTATGATCTAAGCAACAGTCAGCTTTAGGTCTTGTTTTAACTTGACTGTGTTTTTCCAACCTTTGGCTGGAAAATACATAATCAAATCTAATTTTGATATTAACTATATGGTGACAACTACGTGTAGAGTCACCTTTTGAGTTGCTGAAAAAGGGTGTTTGCTACAACCAGTGAGTTATCTTGACAAGACTCTTAGTTTTTGCCCTGATTCAAAGCCAAATTTGCCAATCTAAGTGAATGAAAAAATACTTATTAAGTGCTTCATTTGGTCAAATACTGTACTAATAGAAAAAGCAGCTTTCAAGGAGCTCACATTCTAGTTGGAAAAAAAAAAAACATTTAGGAGGGTTTGTCTACCAATAGGAGAGAAAGAACTAGAGATCATAAGGTTTCAATAGCAGAACAGATGGTAAGACTCAGGGGTCCTTAGAGTGCATCAAGATGTCTGTTCCACAGAATAGGAGCATTACAGGGAACTGATTAGTTCCCCCAACATGTTCAAGTAGGAATAGGTTTAGAGCTGGAGTGCAGTAGAGGTTCTGGATTACGTTTATATGGGAATGGCTCTCCAGTTGGTACTCTTAAAAGTTCCCTGGTTGAAAATAAGGTGAAAATGGGTTCGTGATCTAGGCATAAAAAAGGGGATTATAAATAAATTAGAAGAACACAGGATAGTTTACTTCTCAGACCTGTGGAGGAGAAAGG
Organism: Sminthopsis crassicaudata; assembly: GCF_048593235.1. Taxonomy (NCBI): domain Eukaryota; kingdom Metazoa; phylum Chordata; class Mammalia; order Dasyuromorphia; family Dasyuridae; genus Sminthopsis; species Sminthopsis crassicaudata. Next base: position 239,974,116 of record NC_133621.1, on the reverse strand, counting down.
AATTTATGACCAAAGAAGAACTAGAGATCATTATTGATTACAACATAGAAAATTTTGATCATATCATGTTAAAAAGTTTTTGTACAGACAAAATTAATGCAGACAAGATTAGAAGGGAAGCAATAAACTGGGAAAACATTAATACAGTCAAAGGTTCTAATAAAGGCCTCATTTCCAAAATATGTAGAGAATTTACTCTAATTTATAAAAAATCAAACCATTCTCCAATAGATAAATGGTCAAAGGATATGAACAGACAATATTCAAATGAAGAAATTGAAACTATTTCTAGTCATATGAAAAGGTGTTCCAAATCAGAGAAATGCAAATTAAGACAACTCTGAGATACCACTGCACACCTCTCATATTGGCTAAGATGTCAGGAAAAAATAATACCTTCTTTCTAAATCTCATTTTTCTTCAATACAATATATTGTATTTAACATATACTTTAACATACTTAATATGTATTGGAATTCCTGCCATCTAGGAGTCAGGGTGGGGGGGAAGAAGGGGAAAAGTTGGAACAGAAGGTTCTGCAAGGGTCAATATTGAAAAATTACCCATGCATATGTTTTGTAAATAAAAAACTATAATAAAACAAAAGTTCTCTATTTGAGCACAATAACAAAGATTAACAATTTTTCTAAAGTTTATAATCTTAGAAGGTTATCTTGAAACAGTGAGACATTAAAGAGATTGCTTGAGATAAAAAAAACAAACAGAATGTGTTAGAGACTCAACTTGAAATAAATCATTCTATCCACTATGCTGCGTCTTCCATTTTCAAATCCACACCTACACCTTCCCAAGAAAATAATCCAAAGAATAAGTAAACTTAATCCAAATACTTTAATAGTCCAACTTCCAGTGGTATCTTATTACCTCTATGATCACAGACAATTCCATTGGGCATTTAAAGCCATTCACAACCTAGCTCAAATCTACCTATATAATTTTATTATATATTATTTGTCTTCATCATCTCTATAATCTAGCAAGACTGGTCCTTTTTGTAATTGAGTCTTTAACCTGACTCAATGTCTTTGTGCCTGAAATACACTTCCTCTTACTTTCCATCTCTTAGAATCTTTAACTTCTCTCAAACCTCAGCTCAAGTAGCAATTCCTACATGTAATGTTCTTTTTCATTCTCTGGGAGCAGGTTTCTTGGGGAGCTTCTGGAGGCATCCTTAGTTTCAGTTCAATTCATTAATCCCAAAATGCAGCCAGGAGTTAAAGTCTAGATCCTTCATTTTCTCATTCAAGTCTTGTCTCCTTCTTTGAGCCCAGTTAGCTTTCCTAGAGGCCTATCTCTCTCTTTGGTTCCCCGAGAGCTCTTGTCCAAATGTCTCCAGCCAGCAAAAAGGTTGAAGGGGGAAATGAATCTTCACTCTGAATCTCCTCCCAGAGAGTGGGATTGTGGGTTTCCCAGAAGTCAATACTAGGTGTGAATCTCCCAAAGTTCCCTGAAGTTCTCCAGGGAAGTCCTCTCCTTGACTGAATCCTGACTCTGAATCTCCTTCCAGTGGATTTGTCCTTTTATATGCTTCTCTAAAGGGATAAAGTCTAATGTGTGAACCAATGAGTGAACTCCTTTAAAGGTATGAACTCCCTTAAAGGTGTGAACTAAGTACATAAGTACCTTGTTTCAAGTTCTGGCCCATAACATCTCCTTGTAGGATCAGATCAATCATACCGAATTAGATAATTATTGTCTCTATTCATTCTAGTGACTTAGCACCTTGTAAAAATCCAAACACCTACATAAGATTGTTTCTTGACAATCCCAGTGGCTCTGACAAGAAATTATTTTGTATTCATTTTTATTATATTTTACATGTACTTATCCATATAAATGTTATCTTCTGTTATAGAACAGAAGCTCCTTGGAGCAAAGATTGTTTTACTTTTGTCTTTGCATCCCCAAGATTCAGCACAGTGCTCTACATCTAAAAACATGCTAACCAATTAACTGCAGACAATAACTCAGAGAGAAACATGAGGTCAATAAATGAATAAAAACTCTTTGACAGGCCACAACACTATGAATAAGTTATTATATTTGTTCTGCTACTATCAGTCTATGAAAGAAAAGAAAAACATTTCTTACTATTTTAATGACCTAGAAAAAATAACAACAAAATTCATATGGAAGAACAAAAGGAATTAAAGGGGAAAAAAATCAGATGAAGGTGGTCTAGCTGTACCTGATCTAAAGCTATATTATAAAGCAGCAGTCACCAAAACCGTTTGGTATTGGCTAAGAAATACACTAGTTGATCAGTGGAACAGGTTAGGTTCACAGGACAAAATAGTGTACAAGTATAGCAATCTAGTGTTGGACAAACACAAAGATACTAACTTTTGGGATAAGAATTCATTATTTGAAAAAAACTGTTGGGAAAACTGGAAATTAGTATGGCAGAAATTAGATACGGACCCACTTAACACCATATACCAAGATAAGATCAAAATGGGTCCATGATTTAGGCATAAAGAATGAGATCATAACTAGATTAGAGGAACATAGGATAGTTTACCTCTCAGCCTTGTGAAGGAGGAAGGAATTTATGACCAAAGGAGAACTAGAGATCATTATTGATCACAAAATAGAGGATTTTGATTACATCAAATTAAAAAGCTTTTGTACAAAGAAAACTAATGCAAATAAGATTAGAAGGGAAGTAACAAATTGGGAAAATATTTTTACAGTTAAAGGTTCTGATAAAGGCCTCATTTCCAAAATATATAGAGAACTGACTCTAATTTACAAGAAATCAAACCATTCTCCAATTGATAAATGGTCAAAGAATATGAACAGACAATTTTCAGAGGATGAAATTGAAACTATATCCACTCATATGAAAGAATGTTCCAAATCACTACTGATCAGAGAAATGCAAATTAAGACAACTCTGAGATACCACTACACTCCTGTCAGATTGGCTAAGATGACAGGAAAAAATAATGATGAATGTTGGAGGGGATGTGGGAAAACTGGAACACTGATACATTGTTGGTGGAGTTGTGAAAGAATCCGGCCATTCTGGAGAGCAATTTGGAACTATGCCCAAAAAGTTATCAAACTGTGCATACCCTTTGATCCAGCAGTGCTACTACTGTGTTTATATCCCAAAGAAATACTAAAGAAGGGACCTGTATGTGCCAAAATGTTTGTGGCAGTTCTTTTTGTAGTGGCTAGAAACTGGAAAATGAATGGACATCCATCAATTGGAGAATGGTTGGGTAAATTATGATATATGAATGTTATGGAATATTATTGCTCTGTAAGAAATGACCAGCAGGAGGAATACAGAGAGGCTTGGAGAGATTTACATGAACTGATGCTGAGTGAAATGAGCAGAACCAGGAGATCACTATACACTTCAACAATGATACTGTATGAAGATATATTCTGATTGAAGTGGATATCTTCAACATAAAGAAGATCTAATTCACTTCCAGTTGATCAATGATGGACAGAAACAGATACACCCAGAGAAGGAACACTGGGAATTGAATGTAAACTGTTTGCACTATTGTCTTTCTACCCAGGTTATTTATACATTCAGAATCAAATTCTTACCGTGCAACAAGAAATTTGGTTTTGCACACATATATTGTATCTAGGTTATATTGTAACACATTTAATATGTATGAGATTGCCTATCATCTAGGGGAGAAAGTAGAGGGAGGCAGGGAAAATTTTGGAAAAATGAATACAAGGGATAATGTTGTAAAAAAAAAATTACTCATACCTATGTACTGTCAAAAAAATTATAATTATAAAATTAAAAAAAAAAGAAAAACACTTCTTGATCCAAAAAGAAATTCTATGACTCCCCAAATATTATGGGAAAATAGCAATAAATCTTGCAATGAATTTCTAGATAATGAATTATAATACCCACCAACCCCCTAATAAAACTCTTTTGTTACATATAATAGATTCAAGATGAAAGAGACCATATATGTTTCAATGTGTAGATTGATTTTGCATGACTGTTTATTTTGTTATAAGAGTTATTCTTTTTTTCAATTATTTGGGAGGGAAAAGTTTGGAGGAAATTGAATCTAAAAATAATACTGCCCTCCCTCCCAAAAAAGAAAGGAGAGTTATTGGAATTTTTAAAAGAAAATGCACAGAAGTGAACAAAAGGAATTCCAAAAGGAAAACAGAAAAAATAGGCAACTTTGAAACTAATCAATGCAATAATCATATATTAAGTGACTACTATGTGCAAGGCACATGAGAATTCAAATACGGAAAACACTTCCTGCCCTTAAGAGTTTAAATTCTATTGAGGAAGATGCAGAAAAGGAAGCTAGAAGCTAACAGCAAGAACACTGAACTCATCTTGTTCCATACAGTTCAAACCAATCACAGATATAGATGGAAAGTGGAGAATAAACCTGAAAGTCTTGATCTCTGCTCTATATAAAGGAAAGCTTTGGGAAGATTTTTGTGCTCAAGCCCTCCAATCAAGTGGGAGAGGAAGGCCAGGGAGTTGAAAAGGTGTTGAGTATACAAAGATGAATTAGTGGTGCTCAGCTTATCCTGGAAATTATCTATCTTGTTCAATTATACATTTTTTAAAGCATCATATATAATCAACTTTTTCTCTTCTATTGTATATGTAGAATTTTTTTTTTCTTTTGCTGTTTAAGTGTAGGACCCAGCCTCATTCACTTACTTAAACTTCTTAAATTATTTTTTCTCTCACATGACCTGAATTCTGGGCCTTCCAGCTTTTCCAGGATTCTTATTTTAACCTCTGTCTTCAGACAAAAGCAGCTGAAAAAACGAAGAAAGCCGAAGAAACCTGGCCATTACTCTGGGGACCCACCCAACTTTCTCAGGGGTCCAAGGCCAGCATTCTCTTTGCTCTGTCCTAGGGAGATAAATGGAGCAACCTGGAGAAACAAGCTTGAGCCTGTAAAGGGCTGAAACTCTGAGTTGGTGCACTGGAATCAGACAACCAAGCACTTAAGGCTAATTATCTATTGGACAATAATACTCTATTAGCATATGCTTGAAAAATGACCCTTCTCACTATTCTGTGCTAGCACGATCTTTTGGTGTATACAGATATTGTAGGAGGGATTAGGGGGTGGAGTAAGACAAGCCAGAGTCACTTTGGCTGTAGACAAGGAGGAGAGAGGATGTTGTGGAGCACAGTATTCGTCCATCTCCTTTACTTCTCCCCCTAAGGATCAAGGACTTTTTCTGATCCTGACTCTGGCTGATCCTGAGGTCAACAGGGACTTAACTCAGATTTCACATGAGCCCTCAAGCTTCTCCCACTCTGCTGTTATATACAGTTGCTGGAGTCTTTATTGACAGGAATCAGGCTGTAGCTGAGGAGAAAAATCAGGGAATTAAAGCGAGATTTGGAGACATCTCTCTACTCTTGGCTGTTACTGCTGGAAAATACAGGAGTTGAACTGTCTCCCCAATTCTCTGTCCTCCAGCAGGAGTTTGGGGCTTAGTAGAGCTCCCCCTTGCTCTAGTTCCAATACAGCATCGGAACGATATTCAGGAAATGGCCACCTAAGAACATTGCACTTCTTTCTCCTTCACTCTTGGCTCTGCAGTTCGGGTCTCTCCTCCCCCTCCCTTCATAAAGTGGGAATTGCAGAGGAATCCAAGACCTGTTTCAGACCTCTCCTCTACCTTGCTAGCTTGATACCTATCATTTAAATGCTCCTATCCCATTCCCTTCTTGGGGTACTATTTAGTGGGGAGACTGGGGACTCAAATCTTCTATTCTCAAATCTCCAGAAAAAAAATTTTCACCCACCAACTTTAAATTTAACAGAAGTTTACTGACAGTCTAGACAAGCAGGGCCACTCCCATCCCAGGCCCCTTTATCTCTTGCAGCTTCCAGTGCTCTCAGGAAGCATGCTTGTCCCATAAACCTGCCTCAGCTGAGAGATACACCGCCTAGCTTTTCAAAATACTCCTGAGAACTCTGTTGGGGAAATCAAACTATGTCCTTCTTTCTCTCACTCTCCTACCTAACTTTCTCACTCCAAAGATGGGAATTTTCTGTTCCTAGCATATTCTCTTCTATTTTTCTTGATTGACATTCTATACCCCTGCCGATCTGACTTTCCTGTAGGCTCTAACACTGGCCAAAGTTGCAGGTTTAAGAAAGTCCATTGGGAATAATGGTTGGAGAATAAAATTCCAAAGCAATTCAATTAAATTGGGGAAGATTGTGCAGAGAGTTATGACGATGGTTTCTTTTCCTTCCTCATTCCCTGACCACAGCAAGGCCATGTGGGTTCAGAGGGAGAGACAGAAACTATTTGAAAACTCCTTAACTAAGGAGCTCTGGGGGTATTCAGTATTGTTAGGTGGGCTATGAGCATTCTTAAGGCAGCCCACAGATGGGACCCGATGCATTTTCTGCAAAAAAGATCCCATTCCTAAACGTCATCATTTCAAACCTGAATGACACCTCACTTTTAATCTGCTCCTGAGATCTGTTTTCCCTAGGCATCAAGCAGTGAATTTTCAACTGCTCTCCAGCCTTCAGACTGGTACTGATTGGGAAACACAACACACAATCAGATGCTCTGCTCTTGTCTTCAGTTCTCACACTCCCCTTCCTAGCTTGGACCTGCCCCCCAATGTCTCTACGACTTTTGTCAGCTTGAAATAGCTACATGAAGATGAGATCTTCATCCTTTTCCCCCAAAATGAATTTGTGTTGACTGCATGTGGGGGAGGGATGAAGAGAGAGGGAAACTGTTAAGTTTTGTTCCCTTTAAAATGATCACTCTTAGAGATTGTGTCCCCTTTTCTGATCTCAGAGATTAGGATCTCCCAGATTCCAAGTAGTCTAGAGACAGAGCCCATCCTCCCAGGATAAGAGAAGCAATATTTTCAGGAGTAAATCAACTTCCCTAGAAATTCTAAATTCTCATTCAATTGAGAAATCCTGATCTGATCAGCTCAGGCTGTCCCAGCCCCCACCAAGATATCCAATATAACAGCTTCCTAAAGCTAAGCTGCTTCACAGATGGCCCATGTACTTTGCTAGGACCCTGCCCACTGATTCTCTCTGTGTAAAATTCCATTTCCCTAATAGGTCTTTGCCACTATAGAAGTCAGTCCCTTGGCAAACTGATTTCTATCCAACAATAAACTTTCATTTTTGCAACTAATAATTTGGGAATAAGTGAATTCTTTCACTCTAAACCTGCAGCCAATCTAAAGGGGATAGTAACAGCTCTTTTATTGCCACTAACTTCTTGACCGCTAGGAACTGAGAGCCATAAACAGCTGAAAAATATGTATATTCCTTTCTATTCTCATTCAGTATTCTTCAGAAATTTATATATTTAAATTTGCTATAATTCTATACACCATCCACTTCATCTGAGAGGAAGAAATGAGGTCCCCCACTATTTTAGTATGGAGTGTTCAAGAAGGACTAGCACCTCTGAGTATAAGGACATTTCAAAACTTCCCCTTTGGAGTTTATCTCATATCCAACTGTCATTTGAAGTCAAGCTATAGCCAGACCCCCATAAAATCTCTCAGCAGATAATCTAAATAAGGCTGAGGCAAACTGAGAAGTCTCAAATCATTTGGTGAGTTAGAGGAGTCTCTATTTCAAATATCTAAAGACTTCCTAGCAGAACATGAAGATAACTGAAGCAGGCAAGGTGGGGTTCTAAAAGAACTTAGTCCCAAATTATCCATTGCATCCTGGGCCATCTCTAATCCTTCTGATTGTTGGTCTTGCCATTGGACTTTGAAGACTTTGGAAGAGAGAATGAAATTGAAGACTTTGTGAAATTATCTCAACTTAAATCCAATTCACACACAAGTTCACATCACATAAGTCCATTGTTCTTCTTTGAAAACAAAGGACTAATTAAATCTAAAAGGTTTTGCACAAATAAAACCAATGCAATCAAGAATAAAAGAAAAGCAGAAAATAGGGAAACAAGTTTTACATCGTCTCTCTGATAAAGGCTTAATTTCTCAATTAAGAACTGAGTCAAATTTACAATATGTCTTCTCCCAATTGAAAAAATGGTCAAAGGATCTGAACAGACAGTGGTCAGATGAAGAAATCAAAGCTTTTTATAATCATATGAAAAAAAATGCTCTAAACCTCTAAATTCTTAAACTCTGCTTTTTAAGACCCCATATGGGATCTTGTAACTGAATGTGGGATCATGAAATTATTATTAATATCAGTAAATATTTGATTGGTATACCTATTTTATATACCTTTATACTTGGGGCTATATAAAAATTTCTGGGCAAAAAGGGGTTGCAAGTAAAAAAAGATTAAAAAGCTCTACTCTACAAATCATTATTAGAGAAATGCAAATTAAAACAACTTCAAGGTGACACTTCACACTTATCAGTAGGCTTATATGACAGAAAAGGAAAACAATGTTGGAGAGGATATGGGAAAATTGACACATTAAATTAATGCATCGTTGATGGAGCTATGAACTGATCCAATTATTCTGGAGAGTAACTGGGAATTGTGCATGCTTTTTGATACAGGAAAAAAACCATCATAAACAAAAATATTTATAATAGCAGCTCCTTTTGTGGAGGAAAAACATTGGAAATTGAGGGGATGCCCATCAACTGAGGAATAACTGAAAAATGACCGTGGTATATGATTGTAATAGAATACTATTGCACTGTAAAAAATGAAAAGCAGGTAGATTTCAGAAAAACCTTGAAAGATTTATATGAACTGATATAAAGTTAAATAAGCAGAACCAGGAGAATATTATACACAGAAACATATAATAGAAACATTGTACAATAATCAATTATGACTGACTTAGTTTTTCTCAGCAATACAATGACCTAAGACAATTCTAAAACACAGGAAATTCTAAAGATGGAAAATTCTGTCCACTTATAGAGAAAGAACTGATGGAGTCTGAATGCAGATCCAAGCATACTATTTTCATTTTCTTTTTTTTTAAGTTTTTTTTTTCCTATGGCAAATTATAATTTTTTTTCAAACTGTTTCTTATTTCACAGCTTGACTAATACGGAAATGTTTTACAGATTGCATGTGTATAACTTATTGTTTACCATCTTCACAAAAGAGGATGCAACAGGAAAGAGGTAGAAAATTTGGAACTCAAAATTTTATTTAAAAAATGAATGTTAGGGGCAGCTAGTTGGTGCAGTGGGTACAGCACCAACCCTGAACTGAGAAGGACTTGAGTTCCAATCTGGTCTTAACACTTAACACTTCCTAGCTGTGTGACCCTGGGCAAGTCTCTTAATCTCTTAATCTTCTCTTAATCTCAATTGCCTCAGCAAAAAACAAATAAATAAATAAAAGAAAAAAAATGAATATTAACTGCACATATCCTTTGATCCAGCCTACTGTTGATCCAGATACTAGGCCTTTATTCCAAAAAGATTATAAAAAGACAAAAGGACCCACATGCTACATATATTTTTGTAGCAGCCCTTTTTTATAGTGGCAAGGAACTGGAAAATGAGTGAATGCCCATCAGTTGGAGAATGGTTGAATAAGTTATAATATATGAATGCTATGGAATATTATTGTTCTATCAGAAACAATCAGCAAGATTTCAGAAAGACTTGGAAAGATTTACTGATGCTAAATGAAGTGAGAAGAACTAAGAAAACACTGCATACTACAACATGATTATGTAATAATCAAACATTTTTTCAACAATAAGGTGATTCAGGCCATTTCCAATAGACTTGTGGGATGGAGAGAGCCATCGGCATCCAGAAAGAGAACTGTAGGGACTGAATGTGGATGACAACATATTTTCACCTTTTTTTGTTGTTGCTTGATTGCTTTTTGTTTTTGTTTTTGTTTTCCCTCTTTTTTTCCCCCTTTTTGATTTGATTTTTCTTGTGCAGCAAGATAGTTGTGGAAATATGTATATAAGACTTGCTCATGACTGATTCTAAGTGAAATGAGCAGAATCAGGAGATCATTATACACGGCAACAGCAAGATTATACAATGATCAATTCTGATAGACATGGCTCTCATCAACAATGAAGTGATTCAGACCGGTTCCAATGGTCTTTGTGATGAAGAAAGTGGGGACTGTCTATATTCAGTCCCCACTTTCTTCATCACAATAAAAATAGTGCAGTATGCTATTTATAGAAATATGTATAAAGGAATTGCACATGTTTAACATATATTGGATCAGTTACTGACTGGGGGAGAGGATGGAGGAAGGAAGGGGGAAAAATTAGAACACAGGATTTTGTAAGGTGAATATCAAAAATTATCCATGTATATATTTTGAAAATAAAAAGTTTTAATTATAAAATAAAGAGAACAGAATAGTAAAAAATTAAAAATCTATTATATTTTTATGTATTTGTCAAATCTTTCCCAATTAGATTTTAATATGGTTTGGCTGGGGGAAAAAAAAAGAATTGCTTAGATTAATATATATTGGATTACTTTCTGTAGGAAAAGGCTGCAAGGAAGGGAAGGAGAAAAAATTTGGAATACAAAGTTTTGCAAGGGTGAATGTTGAATACTATCTTTGCATATATTTTGAAAATGAAAGCTATTTTGGGAGGGGAGCTGAGGCAACTGGGGTTACATGACTCACCCAGGGTCACACAGTTAGGAAGTATTAAGTGTCTGAGACCAGATTTGAACTCAGGTCCTCCTGACTTCAGGGCTGGTATGCCACCTAGATTTCCCATAAAAAAATATTTTTTAAAAAGAAAATTAGAGAAGATTAATTGTTTTAAAAAATAATAATTAAATTGAGTGTTAAAATTGTCTTTATATTTAACTGGAAAAAATAAAATACTATCAAATAAAAAAAGAAACTGTCAGAGAAACTGAGGCAAGACGAGATTAGAGGTTTTTAATATTTCAACAGTGGAGAAGTTGGGCTAACTATACTAGTCAGCTTGGATGGCACTCCTGTCTCAAAGCATCCAGCAACAAGCAAGTAATTCCAGAAACTTTTATAGGGCTCCAGTGATCGGGGAAACAAAGGTGGGGGAGGGGAGCAAAGCACTGGGTGAATGAAAATTCCAGAAACGATCTTTTTAATTCTGCTGGGTTGGGGGTGAAGAAGATGGTTGAACAGGAGACAGAATGTCTGAGGCAGAAGATTACTAGGGGTTTGAGATAAACTATCTGGAGTTTTATGGCTCTTTGGAATGCCAGAGTGGCCAGAGTTCCACAGCCCTAATTATCTCAGTCCTAATGACCAGGAAGGAGGGGAGGTTGCCACCAGTGAAACTGAGGCAGAACAATTCAGGGAAACCAAGGCAGGAAAACTGAGGTATTACAATTCAGAGAAACTGAGGCGTAACCAAAAAAAAAATCAAAGGACCATTAACAACAACAATAGCAGGAGGATCTGAGTTTGAGGGAAGAATGTGATGATAAGAAGCCCCCAGAAGCCTTATAGTAGGAAGGAGTGGGCAGTTATAGGCCCTAATCAGGCACTTATTAGTCTCAGACACTTATTAGCTATGGATCCTGGGTAATTCACTTAATTCTGCGTTTTTCAAGTTTTCTCATTTGTAAAATGACCTGGAGAAGGAAATGGCAAACCACTTCAATATCTTTAACAAGAAAACACCAAAATAGGGTTACAAAGACCACATAACTAAACAACAACAAACCACAAGGTTAAAAGGAGCCTTTGTTTGATTATTTACATAGCCAAAACTATTATAGTCTTTAAAAAGGCCTGAGTCAGTGCCAAATACCTATTTAATTAATTTGTGTCTAGGAAACTGAATGTTTCTTCCTCTTAGTATGTGATAAGAAACTATACTAAAATGGGACAACTATCACCCTCTATTATTTTTAATAATAATTTTTTTTCTTTTCAAAATATAAGCAAAACATTCACTCTTGCATAACCTTGTGTTTCAAATTTTTCTTCCTCTTTCCTCCACTCCCCCAGAAAGCAAGTAATAGAATATATATTAAACATGTGCAATTCTTCTATACATATTTCCAAAATTATCATGAAAAATCAGATCAAAAGGGGGAAGAAAATGAGAAAAAAAAAAAAACAAGCAAACAACAACAAAAAGGTGAAAATATTATCTTGGTGGTCTACATTCAGTCCCCCCAGTTCCCTTTCTGGGTATAGATGGCTCTGTCCATCACAATTCTATTGGAATTGGCCTGTACCACTTCAGTGTTTTGGAGCCAAGTCCATTACCCTCTATTATTTTAATAATTCCAACAAGAAGATAGCCGAAAGTACCAAGAGGAGCTAAGGGGTGGGGGAGAGGAAAAGGTACTAGACTAACCAAAACAATTGTAATAGTTAACAAGCTCCCAATACACCCAGGCTAACTGACTGGCCTGATAGTAAAACGCAAAAAGTCAAGCTGGTTTTTGTAACCAGGTACCTCAGATTCCAAATCTAATGCTTTTTCCTCCACCATAAAACACCATGGTATGCTATAAAGCTGTCCTTTTCAAGATTTTTATCAATAATTTGGATAGGTGGCAAGTCTTTAAAAATAAAAATTTGTAATCATGTCCCCTAATTGTAGATGGCTAATATTTACATAGTTCTTTAAGGTCTACAACATGCATTTTAACATCTCATTTTATTTGATCTTCCCAAAAACCTTCTAGGGGTTAAATATAGTGACAGGACACCTGGGAACAAGATCTCACCAGTCCCCAACATTGTTAATCTAGAAGACTTCTACTTGCTCCTTTCCAAAGCCATATCCAGCACCAAAAGCAAGGGTTTACATCCTGTCTCCCACTTCCATAGGGCTTTTTTCATGATCACTATTCTGGAGAGCAATTTCAATCAATCAAAGGGACATAAAATTGTGCATATCCTTTAACCCAGCAGTGACACTACTGGGTCTGTACTGGAAAGAAATCACAAAGGAGGGAAAAGGACCCACAATGTACAAAAATGTTTGTAACATCTCTTTTTATGGTGGCAATGAACTGGAAAATGAATAGATGCCGATCAATTGGGGAATGGCTGAATAAGTTATGGTATAAAAAAGTAATGGAATGTTATTGTTTATAAAAATGATGAACAAGCTGATTTTAGAAAGGCCTGGAAAGATTTACATGAACTGATGCTGAGCAAAATAAGCAGAACCAGGGATATAGTTAGCAAGATTGTATGATGATCAACTATGAAAGACTTGGTTCTTCTTAACAATTCAATGATCCAAGACAATTCCAATAAACTTTATGATAGAAAACGCCGTTTGCATCCAGAAAGACAAACTGAATGCAAATTAACACATACTATGTTCATTTTTTTCCATGTTTTTTCTTCTCTCTTGGTTTTTCCCTTTTCTTCTGATTTTTTTTCTCCAACATGATTCATCTAGAAATGTGTACTTAAAAAGTTAATATACATGTATAACCAGAAAAAAACACAATTAGTTAAAAAATTAGGGCCCTTCTCAAGATTACCTCCAATAATCTTTCCAGGTTCTGGGTACAGGATTACTTCCATCTCCTGCCCCAAAAACTTTCTTTCTATAGGGGAGGCAAAGTTTTCTCCAACCACTGATAAGTTGCCTGAATTCACTTCTTAACAGTATACTCCTCAATCTCTTTATACTCACCCCCACATAAAGATTATAAACAGCTGATTGGCATTGCACAAGCCATTCTCCATTCTCAGTTTGATGCTTCCTCATGCTTATCCATCTCAAGTCTATGCATCCTTTTCAGTGTACTCTGCAGAATGGCTGCATCATAATTAATAAAGTTCCTTTCACCTTACACCTCTTCCTTTTTTACTCCTTCTCTCTTCTGAACTTCATTAAGACATAACTTCTACATGCCGGAACTGATTCTCTTGCAACACCTTTCAGTATTGTTTAGACCTATCATCTCATAAAAGTCACTTTATTTCCACAATTCCAAATTGCTTTCCAAAAGGGCTGTGTCATTTCTTTTACCAACAATGTATGACTATCTTCCTCACCCCCTTCAAAATTGACTATTGCCATTTTTGTCATTTTTTTTTACCAATTTGTAGTATGAGATGAAATTTCAGGGTTGTTTTGAGAGTATTTCTCTTATTTTTCATGATTCAGAGAATTTTTTCATGTAATTATGAATACCTTGTAATTCTTCTTTTGACCATTTATAGCATCAATACAAATCAGTTTCAGTTTTAATGATTCAGTGGATTGTTCAATGTAGAGGGCCAAGTGTACTTGAAACAAGTAATCTTACAACAAGGTATTAACTCAGTGGAATTGAGATAATGATTCTCTAGTTTACATGTACTTACTACTTAGTATAATTCTACAAGTTGACACCTATTCTACAAGACTGACACCTATGATGATGTACTTAGAGTACATAAGAGCTAAGAGATCTGGGGAGACAGACTGGGAGATAGAGAAGACAGAGGGCTGGAGGCTGGAGGCTGGAGGCTAGAGGCTGGAGCCTGGAGCCCAGACTTGAAGACAAAGACCCTAATAGTGGCTGTCCTGTGTCCTGCACTTCTCCACTAAGACCAAGGTTCATCTGAAGGTCCCCCAGAAAGCCATCCCGACCCCAGGCAAAGGAGACAGACTGTGAAGTAGATAATAAAGACTTTGGACTTAAAATCTGACTATCCTTGTGGTGATTATTCTGCTGAAATCAAGGCCCATTCGAAGGACCTCCAGAAAGCTAGTCAGAACTTTACAGTTCAAAGAAGCACTGCCTGACAGGGCAGTTTAAGGCTTTTTAAAACAAATGCCTCAGTAATGGGAATTAAAGTCAAGTTGAATTAAAGAAAAGTATAAATATTTTGAAACTTCCAACTAAAAGAAAAGATAACAAAACAGGGTACAAGGTATTCTCAAATGAAAATCACATTTCCTGGGCTTTTTTTCCCCTCAGTAGGGATTGGTCAGAAACATACCGCCTAAAAATTTTTATTGACCAGTAAGAAATAAAAATAAATTAGTACTCTTACTTCTTTAAGAAGTATGGACACAACTCTCTGTGACCTCCTCTGACCTTCTCTAAAACCAACAGCAGATTAAGCCTCTAAACTGGTTTTGGAGTCAAAGAATCCCCAAAAATTTCGAGTATAACATATTTCCAGAAGAAGATACCTTGGAAGAGCTTCAGAACAGGTCTGTTTCAAATGGGCAGGGGGCAGTCTGCTGAGGCCAAACAGCAGCACAGGGAGACCTGTAGCTTCCACGCACCAGGGAATTTTCTGTGAGCCTCTTAGGCCACTCTGTCCTAGTTGCAAGCAGGTGGTCTGGCAGATTTGTCTTTTGCAAAAGACAAATTGTAAACCACTGAGTTCATGAAGAATGCTAGACCTGAGATTACCCAGCACCAGAAATCAAACAGCAGAACTGCCCCAAGGCAAATTAAAAGCAGCTCTCACTCCTTTGCTTTGAACTGGCCTCAATCTTAAAAACAAACAAACAAACAAACCAAAACAAAAAACAAACAAAAAAAAAAAAAAAACCTCTTACCATAGACAGCTTTAATGGAGAGAGAGGAAGAGACCTTAAATCCTGAGGTTCCTATAGGCAAAGCAATGCCAGATGAAGCCCCAAAGAGAGACATGAGCTGGTTTCCATTTCACAAGACTTTCTTGGAAGATTGCATAAAGAATCTTAAAGGAGAGTTAGAAGAAAAATGGGGAAATGAAATGAGATCATTGCAAGAAGGAATGGAAAAAGCATATAATGCCATACAAAACAGATATGAAAAAGACACAAATTCACAGAAGTATGAAAAAGTGCCTTGATCATTTATTGGATGAAGGCATCATACAGAAAATATTTAGTAATTGGCTAAGAGACTCAGTCACATACTTTGGGACTATATTTAAAAAAAACAAAACTGATAGCTTCAAAGAGCAGCAGTCAGGAATAAGGCAAGTTATGGAAGAAGAACATAGTTCATGAAAGGGAATCATCTTTTTCCTTCTTCCCTCTTCCAGAATATAACAGAGATAGATGAGGGAACAAGAGATTTCTGTCTCCTTCTCTTCCTTCCATCAGCAATGGCATGATAAACCCAACAGAAAGTAAGCCCAAGGATCAAGCTGCAAAGATAAACTGAGCTGTGAGAGGCATATGCCAAGAGAGTCCAAATGGACAATATGTCCTCCTCTGTACATAAGAAGAAAAACAGATATCAAGGCTCTAGAGTACTCAACATAGGACTGGCTTTGGTCATGTGTGCCTCTCTACGTGTATACTTCATATATGTGCCCATTCTTCCTACTGAGCTTCTGGGATACTGTAGACATTACCATCATGAACATATGTTCAGTATATAAGCTAGATTACTAAGTAATAAAAAGTTTTCTAGTTAACAGAATTTATAGTATCAGTCACTTACAATTAAGTGGAGAACCAAAGTAGAAAGCTGGAAAGTTTATATAATTTCTGAAAACATCATAGCTTTGAGTTGAAGTTTGAATTTTGATAGATATTTTAAACTTATGCTAAGCAGTAAAAACATGTATGAAAGATAGGAAGTCTGGCTGAAGAAGAAAGACATTAAAGTTTAATCTCTCAACCTTTTTAGTGTCAAAAAAGCATTTTTAACTAAGCCATATTATTGAGTGATAGATTTCACTGTTTCAGCTCAGAGTATATTTTTCTGAATATTCATATACACATGTATAAATAATTCAATGTTCTCTTAAATAAAATATCTGCTGTTGTTTTTTTAAATAAAATATTTAAGAGACTGAAAATCATAACTCTCCATACCCTTTGATGCAGCAGTATTTCTACGAGGCTTATATCCCAAAGAGATCTTAAAGGAGGGAAAGGGACCCACATGTGCAACAATGTTTGTGGCAGCCCTTTTTGTAGTGACAAGAAACTGGAAACTGAATGGATGCCCATCAATTGGAGAATGGCTGAATAAATTATAGTATATGAATGTTGTGGGATATTATTGTTCTACAAGAAATGACCAACAGGATGATTTTGGAGAGGCTTGAAGAAACTTACATGAACTGATGCTAAGTGAAACGAGAGAACTAGGAGATTATATATGGTAACAACAAAATTATACAATGATGGACATGGCTCTCTTCAACAATGAGATGATTCAAACTAGTTCCATTGTTCAGTGATGAAGAGAGCCATCTATAGCAAAGAGAGGGCTGTGAGAACTGAATGTGGTTCACAACATAGCATTTTCACTCTTTTTGTTGTTGTTTGCTTGCATTTTATTTTGCTTCTCTTTTTTTAACTAGAGTTAATTTTTCTTGTGCAGCATGATAATTATATAAATAGGTATGCATATATTGAATTTAACATATATTTCTACCATGTTTAACATATATTAGATTGCATGCTATAGATACTTGCCATCTAGGGGAGAGCATGGAGGAAGGGGGAGAGAATTGGAACACAAGGTTTTGCAACAGCTCATGTTGAAGAATTGTCCACACATATGTTTTGAAAAATAATAAGCTTTTGCATTTTATTTTCTCTCTCATTTTTGTCCTTTTTGATCCGATCTTTCTTGTGCAGCAAGATAACTGTATAAATATGTATACAAATATTGGATTTAACATATATTTTGCCATGTTTAACATATATTAGATTGCATGCTATTTTGAGAAGAGGATGGGGGAAAGAGGGGAGGAATTGGAACACAAGGTTTTGCAGGGCTCAATGTTGAAAAATCACCCATAGCATATGTTTTAAAAATAAAAAAGCTTTAATAAAAAAAGAAAAATAATAAGCTTTAATTTTTTAAAAAGGGAAAAGAAAACCATAGCTCTCTAATTATTTAATTTAGGAACTCTTCAAGTGATTTTGAGATCTGCTATTGAATCCAGTCAACCACAATTTTCAACATGGCAGTTCAACACGAAATGATTTTGAATATAAACCAAAGAAAAATAAACTTTTAAAATACTGGTAATAGCTCATGGATAAGGTGGTAATACCAATTCACTCCTGCTACCTAATGCTTCAGAATATCTATTTCTGATTTTTCAAATGCTGGAATTTCCAACAACTTTCTGGTAGGCTTCAAAATTCCAGTACTTGATGTTCAGTAAGCTTTCTTACATTCATGTGTTACACACACGCCTTTTATGGTTATCTTAACAATCTTGTCATCTTTGAAAACTTGTATATGGTTCTTAGTGACCATTCTGCCAATATAAATAAATAAATAAAGGATCTGGATCTTTTTAATCTTTCCTCTTAAGCAAATCCCTCGGGCTGCTTATCCATTTATGCTGCTCTTCTTTTTTGCATTTATTCTGATACCAGGAAAAAATCAACAATTCATCATTATTTAATTTCCTTTGAGTATCCACTGTATAAGTATATTCAAAATGATCTAAGAACCTCACAGAGGGGACAATGAGTAATCAGATGGATAGTTAGTCAAAGTTTGGCTGAAACAGAATACTTCATATCATGATCAGGTTGGAAAGAGTATAAAAGGGGAGTGTATGGTCAAAATAACTATAATCCCTTGGGATATTTTAATATTTGTAAACAGCCTTTCTTCAAGTATTTAAAATAAAGTTAAAACCTCAAAAAGGCTCTCCAGGTTAGGATTCCAGAGACTGTCACTTCAAATCTTACTTCTTCAAATCTTAGAGGATGATATTAAATCTAGTGAAGACAAAATAATAAACAAATCAGAAAAAAAAATTTGCTTAAGTATTAAAGGTTTATTGTGAGAAGAGAAAGGTGTTATGCAATACTTTTAAAGTGCTATTTAATATAACAATAAAGAAATGAAATATTTTTCTCCCAGTGTTATACAAAATGCTACAACTTCTAAAGCATCAAAATCATAAATGGTATAAAGGGATATAAATGACATAAAATGATATAAATGATATAAAATAGGCACATTACCAATGATGACTAATAAGAAATATCATCCAGAAAAAAGAGGCAGGTACCCACAAAATGTTAAAAGTCTTAATCTTGCTCCTTAACTCCATTCAGTCCCATATTACCAGCTGAAAATCTCCTCTGGACATTTAATTAGTATTTCAAACCCAGCATGTCCAAAACAGAATTCATTATCTTCCCTGCAGCTTGCCCATCCCCTAAATTTCTCTATTTCTATTAAGAACACAAATTATCATTCTAATTAGCTATTATGGTAGAAGCAGGATCTACCCAAGGTGATCTATTTTTGCTCTGAAAGGCAAGGAAACTGTTCTGAAAACTTAATTCCATGAGCCACAATAAACTCAAAATTAATACATGAATCAAATATTAAAGATCATAAGAAAAGAAGAGCATTATAATCTTCCATAAACATAGGAAAGTGACTAAAGAGTGAACTCTTTAATAAATAGGATAGAAGCAATTACAAAAAAATTAAAACACATAATTCTGATTACATATAATGATTTTTGCCATGAAAAGTTTTTCCATGAATTAGGATAAAGGTTTTATGGTTGGTTGGTGTGGGTGGGTGGGGGAAATCTTTGTATCAAATATCTCTGAGAAGGCTCTAACATATAAAATATGTAGTCAACTTAACTGAAATATAGAAAACCAAAAGTCATTCTCCAATACATAAATGACCAAAGGATGTGAACATTTAGAAAACTGAGCAAGAAAAAAAAAATGGAATATTCACTATCGAAGGGATTATGGAAGGATGATACACTAATGTACTGTTATTGGAGTTATGAATTGTTCTTATCCATTCTATAAAGCAGTTAGAAATTATACCTGGACCAAAAGGACTAAAATATGCAAAGCCTATGAATGTGAGATTCTGTGGCTAGGCTTAAATTCAAAGTAGTCAGTGATAAAAACAAAGGGTCGATATACAACAAAAAAATTTACAGAAATACTTTTTGTAGTAACAAAGAACTGGATACACAGGAGACTGCCTTCAACTGGGATACAGCTAGTAAATACAATGGAATATTATTATGCCATAAGAAATGAGGAATATGATAAATATAGAGAAGCATAATAATTCTTATATGAACAAAATAAAATAAACAGAACCAAGAAAAATATTTATGATTCAATAAAGAGGAAAAAATGACAACAAAACAATCAAACCTGAATGCTATAAAATTATAATGACCAAATTTGTACCTAAAAAAGGGATAAGACACCTCTTCCCCAATTTTTACAGAGGTGAAGAACTGTTTATAATGGGGTTGTTTAAAAAGGGAAAGGGCTTTTGAACAAAAAGAATGTGCTCAAAAGAAGAGGTGAGTCTTCTCCATGTCCTGCTACCAGAGCTGAGACTTTGAAGAACTCACTGACAAGTTTCTGCTTACTGGAATCTAAAGTCCATTGCTCTCGTGGAAAGAGCTTTTGCAGCACTACTGATAAATACTTAATAGATGTAAGCTAGATATATTTTTAATTTTGTATTGTATTAATGACATTTCTTTAAACCATAAATCAAATCCTGATTTTAGAGCAAAAAATTATTTCAAGCTGGCTCCAGTACATTCCTGACTGCAGTTAAAAAGAGCATTGGGAGCAATCAATTCAAGTAGTAGTTAAAGTAGGAGAAATACTGCAACTTCCTATCAAAGAATGAACCTAGCAGATCAGTAAAATGACTAATCCAACAAAAAAACCTGTCTTGTATTGAATGGCAGCCACAGTCTAATGGCAAAGTATCCTGCTCAATCGGATCCAATAGTCACTGTCCAGGGCCTGGCTCACATTCTCCAAAAGCAAATACTTAAGAGATAACGATTTCCTGGTCTGCTGAAGCAGCATGAGTATAGTCATGAAGTGATATGCATACCTCACTTTAGCAGCAGATTGGTCCATTCTAAGAAGAGTAAGCCCAGCTGAAGAGCAAAGTGATTTATAATAAACTTTGTGAGGACCCACAGAAAAGGCAACAAGGCCTTACCATTCTAGAGTTGTGAGTTTTCTTAATCACACATATGCCTTACTACCATTATATTTTGGGCTTCTATCCCTTTTTCTCTTTTTTAGATTTTGAGTGTATTTATGGGAATGAATTTCCTGATTTAGGGAGAAATTTTTTGTAATTACTGTTCTTGCTATGCCATTTGACTAAATGCCTTTGCTATAGGCTAATTTTGCTAATTGTTGAAGAGAAATAAACTGATAGGGGTTCAAGATCTAGTGTTTAAGAATTACCTCTAGATCTCTGGAAGTAGTTGCAGCCACTCCTTTTGGGTCTCAACTGTGAATTAAATGAGTGAACCCCAAGACAACATTAAATAACAAATTGCCAACTATAGCAATGCTAGGTGATTTTTTTTTTTTTGAGCCGGTATTTCTTAACTACCATGAGCTAATGTATTTTTATGCAGAGGGCATCAAACACAACTAGGAGAATATAATATAAAGAAAAACAACTTTGAAAGATTTTAGAAATCTGATCAATGCAATGAATAACTATTTCCTGAAAACCTATGATAAAAGCACATCTACCTCCTGCAAAGAGGTGATAAATTGAAGCTGCAGAATATTTTTAAACATAGACAATATGAAAAGTTGATTTATTGGCTATGCCTATTTATTGAGAATTACTTATCCTTTTATTGTTAATTGTTCAAGTAAGAAAGGGGAAGAGGAAAGGAGAGAAAATAAATACTTATCAGGGGAAAAAACAATTTTCCACAAATTTGGCAAAGAGTATTAAAAAATTCAGAGTCTGCACACAACAGTATATGTTACAACTATTGATATGGTAAAGACCATAAAATAAAAGGTGGAATTATTCAAGAATATTATTAAAGACAAGCATCAAATATCACCATGGCATAAGCACGTTGGAAACTTGAGGAAAGACCTTGAAAAATCCCATCCAAATCTAATCAATATAAACAGTTAAAAAATTCAATACCATATTGATGGGGGTTGAGGTCTCTTTAAGATTCCTTTCTGATTACCCAACCCCTATGGCTGAATATCCGGACCCAGCCCCCATGGGATCTGAGCTGGCTTGGGTTTTCTCAGCTACCCACAAACAGTTTCTTCCTTATCTGAAAAGCCCACCAAGAACTTGAAACCGCCCACAATCTCCTTCTAGGTATAAAAGAGCCAAGTCGGAGCTCTCTTTTTGCAGGAGCCCTTCCCTCCCAACACATGGAATCCTTCTGGCCATGTAAGGGTTCCCACCCGCCCAGTGGCCACCTCTGGCCCTGGCGCCTTTCTAACTGAGCTTAACTTCCAAATTCCTACAATAAACCTTTTATTTATCAATCTAGATTTTCAGGCCTGATTCATTTACAGGGGACACTGCTCCTCATGGGATCTTTGCGTCGACAAATGGGGTTCCCCCCTTTCCTTTCTCTCATCATTTGGTGGCCTGTATGGGGACTCTGAAAATTGTTACCCCAAAAACTAACCTTAACTTTTTCAGGTCTCTCAGAACCAATGTTCGTCCTTAGCAGTTCGAGCAGCTAGGTGTTCCTACCCTCGTCTCACTCCATCTCTAAAAGGCCTCCTTTTGTCTCACTCTGTCTCTAAAGGCTGCTTCTAGAGACAAAAGACCTTCTTTTCTAAGGCATTTCTAATCCCTTTATCTCACTAGAAAAGCCTGCCCTCAGCCCGGAACTCTGAGACACACGGGAAAGTGTCTCTTCTTTACCTCTCCCCCCTCCATGTGGCCATCCCTCTCAGGTCCCAGGCCAGCAGTCTCCTTGATCTCTTCTGGGGGAGAAATCTGTGTTTGAGCCCCTCTCAAACTCACTGTAGTAGTCAGGCTGTAGCCACGAGGAGACGGTCAATGGATCGGGGTGAACTTGGAGATGTGTCTCTACCCAACTGTGTGAGCCTTCACCTTCGCCACCAGAGAAGCACTGGGTAAGATAACATCTCTCCCTTCCCCCATCCTCTCTCTTTTCCAACCTCTCCCATGTGGCTTGGCAACCTGCATTTAAATGCTCTCATCCTGTCCCCTTCTTGGGGTACAGTGGGGAGATTTGGGGACGCTTCAAGATCTCTAGAAAAGTGTCTCATTCACTTTTTAAAATGGTACTTTGCCGCAACTCTGTACGCCCCTCCCATATGTTTTATCTGGCTCTTAAAGGAGCCAAGGCTTCCAGCCTCTCAGAGAACTAGCTTGTCCCATATATTTTAAAATGGGACTCGGTTTCTCTGATTTAGTCATCCTGCATTAGACCATGCTCTCTAGGCTGGATATAGGATTTTAAAGCTGCCCATTTTACCTGCTCTCGGACAGAGAAGTTAAACTGCTCAAGTCTTTCTCTTTCTCAGTAGCTCCTAACACACTCTATTTTTCTCGATTGGCTCCCTATGCCGACAATTAGAAGATGCCCTTTCTAGTTCTAGTCCTGGCCAATCTAGAACTTCAGAAAGGAGATCTTTGTAATTTTGGCTGGGGAACAAAATTCCGAATCAAGGCAAATTAATTGTTAAGAGAGTGAAAATAGTTTCTTTTGACTTCTCCTTTTTTTTCCCCCATCCCGACTGCAGCGGGAAGAAACAGGGGTTGAAACTATTTAAAAAACACTCCTTAACTACTTTTAATTTGGTGCCTCTCTAGAATCTTACTCTGTTCTGATGATCTCTCTTTTTTTTTACTGCCTAAGTTTCCTTAAGCTGATCTCTTTCTTGCCTCAACTTCTGGCATTTCAGTCCAGAAAGCCCAGGGATATAGAATATGAATAGATTCTCCCTCAAGCTGCCTTTTAGAAAATGGGTAAATTAACACCTGAATTCTATGTGGAATTCCAATCTCTCTCTACTTGACCAACCCACAACTTTCTTTTCAGGAGTCGACTATCTCCAATTAGGATCTGACTTCTAAATGCTCCAAACGCCCCACACCCTACTCACTAAAGAGATGGATGGGGTAGGATCTCGTCTTCGACTCATCCACTGCTCTGCTAGCTGCATCCACCTAAATGCTAGCTGCCTTCCCCTCCCCCTGCCTCTTCTAACAGAGTAGGCAGGGGCCACATGGGATTCCTCCACACCCACCTTCCACAGAGAAGATTCTGAAATAGGCCCGCTTTCAAATTAATTGATCTATTTTTTTTTAAGACTCATTAAAACTGGGGGACTTGCTAAAACTAACTATTGCTCTGTATGAGAAAAACTGTTTAACTATTGCTATATAAAATTTTGACTATTGCTGTTTCAGGAAAATTGCTAGTCTGTTATGCATGATCTGATAATTTCTGTAAACAGGGGAGGAAGGAAACTGAGATTTCAGCTGGTCAGGAAATTTGGAAAAACTGATGTCTTATTTCATTAAGTTCAGGCTGAATTGGAAACTATTTTACTCTTTGCTTAAAATTTACTAGACTATGAGTTGCTGGATTATGTTTTAACTTTGAAATCCCTTATTCAGTTTTTGGGATTATTCTTTAGAAACAACCAAAATCAGACACCTGTCCTGGGACTGGCAGCCTCTCTGATCTGTTTCTCCACCCCTGTTATCCCAGTTCCTTAATTATTATTTCAGCATTTCAATACTCTAATGGTTTGGGGTGGCCTGTCTTGGTCTAATTGCATAATTAACTCAGAAATCTGTCCTGCTCCAGAGAGAAAAAGAGAATGGAATACTCAAACCCATTTTTTTCCCTCTTAAGGCAGCAGGACTGCCTTGAGCACTGCTACACAGCAGAGGCTGAGTTAAGAGCACAAATGACCAAAGACCTAAAGACTGTCCATCTCTGGCTGAGATGCCCCCCAACTGCAGAGATTCAAACAGGGAGGCTTGTGTGTCTCTCTGAATAAGGAGTGCTGTTCTATGCTAATAATTCTGGGGTTATTAGGGAGAAACTGGTCCTTGCTATAAGTCCTTGCATTTTCTAGTTTTAGTCTGGTTTATTATTGTCCTGACTTAGTTTCTCTAATTATCCTAACTCAGTCCTGCTTCAGTTTCCCTGCCTCTTAGTTCTGCAAAACTTACCCCTGCCTCTTTATCAGAATACTTGATAAGATCTTATGTTCCAGAATAGCAGAATGCCTCTCCCATCCCAAGCTATGGGAATCTCTTATCAAGATGCTGTCTCCACTGATTATGTCATCTCTCTAGAGACCTACTCCAATATTGCTCTTGCCTCTATTTCAGTCTTCCTGATTTACTGTTCATGAGGAAACACAAATCCCCACATTCTAACAGCAAGGTGGGACAGCTCAATTTCCCAGGACTTTATTGACGCTATCTGGAGCTCTACGCTCAAGCCAAGCATTGCTCATTGAGACATCATGGCACAGGTCTGGCGAAACAGAGACAAAAATTAAAAGTTTTTGATGTATCTCTCCCTCTCCCTTTCTCTCTCTCTCTATCTCTCTCTCAGGGACACCTAAAGGGAATGAAGGCTATAGAGTTGGGGTCCGGTTACTGCTTCTCAATAAACTCCACTGAACAGATTAACTAATCTATCTTCACCCACCTTGACAGAGCTTTGCTGCTGTTAGGACACACCCAGCAAAGCTAGTCCCTTTGAAACAAACAAGGTTGGGAAAGAGCAATAATCAAACAGCCTGGGTTTCTGTGAATGCCATCCATACTTCAGTAGGATTTATTTTTAAAGTTCAACTGCTAACTTCTTGAATTCTCTTATGTGGAATTAGACATTCTGTATATGATTGTCTTTGCATTGGGTATTTTAAAAACAAACTGATTTGTATGAATAATGTTCACTTATGAAACATCTACTTAGATATGAGCTTATTGGGACAAATTCCTTACTGTTATCAATATCAATATAAGGTTATGATAAATATTTCTTTAGAATTTATATTCTTGCATTTTTTCCTTATATAACTGATTTTAAGATCAGAGTATAGTCAATAATAAATAATGCAATTCAATTATGTCATACCTTGCTGTTTCCAGCCTGATTATATGCAATCATTGTATCCTAAATGCTTGGGCAAATAAGTATTTAGCCTGGTCATCTTTCTGCTACTGGACAACTAAAAGATATCTACAAGACCAAAACTGATTTCTAACACCTGTTAGTTTCCCTTTATCTCGTTAACCTAAGACTCTCAGTTCTTTTCTCAGGGCAACTCCTGCTTCCAGACACTCAGAAAGAAGCAGAGGTGCTCTTTTAATGCAAATCTCTTCTAGACTTAAGTCTTAGAAGACCCCAGTCTCTGTCCTCAATTAGAGCAGGAAGAACTGCCATCTCACCACCACAGCAAACATCACAAGGGTTGGCCTGGCCCCGCAGTGTCCTGCTCCCTGGTAGGAATTTGAGGTCTGGCCCTATTTCCCTTTTATCTCAGGACATCCCGAACACCTCAGCGGCCGGTAAGCTGGGTAGGCTATGCTGATACTGTGCACCCTCTCTGACTCCTTTCACCCCTCCCCCATAAAAAGTGAGGAAACTAGGAAGGAAAAGATTCAGGACCTTTGCTTATTGAATAACCAACTCTCTTTAAGAAAAACAGCACAGTTCTTCCAACATTTCCAAGACCTTAAACTGCATTCTTATCTTGATCTGCAACCCTTATAACTTGAGGATATACTCATCCTTAGACCCTGCCTTACAAAAGAGCAGTGGCTTATTAAATCTACTAGATATTAAGGTCTCTTGCCTCCTGAGTCCACACCCTTTAATCCCAACCCCAGGAGAAATTAGCTTTCCTGGAAATTAAGGATGAAAGAGCTAGGCTACAAATAATCTTTTCTCTCAGCATTTTCTCCTATTTCTCTTTGATAATTGGATGGGCCATCAGACAAGCAGCCCACAGAAGGGACCTGATGCATTTCTTGCTAAAGGCCCCATTCTCCTGAATGTCACCATCTCCACCCTGGATGACACCCCACTTTTAATCTGTTCCCTAGATCTGTTTCCTCTAGGTTTCATACTTTGGATTCTCAGCTGGCCTTCAGACTGGAGAACATTGACTGGGGACAACTGACTGGGACACCCCCTCGATGCCCTGTTGCCATCCCCCACACCTCACGCCTCACCCCCTGGCATGGAACCCCAAATCTCTACGACCCTTGTCAGCTTGAAGCAGTTAAGAGGAGATTGATACCCCTTTTCCCACATGCATCTGGAGGTGATGGTTTGAGGGGGGAACAAGACAAGGGGACCCCACTACTCTGAAGATCTTTGGAGAAAATCTTCAACCTTGCCTTAAATGAAGGACACTGCCCCAAATTTTTTTTTCTTAAATGAATGTAAGTCTCAACTGTATAAGGGGGGAAATGATGAGGGTTGGGGTCTCTTTAAGATTACTTTCTGATTTCCCAACCCCCATGGCTGAATATCCGGACCCAGCCCCCATGGGATCTGAGCTGGCTTGGGTTTTCTCAACCACCCACAAACAGTTTCTTCCTTATCTGAAAAGCCCACCAAGAACTTGGAATCGCCCACAATCTCCTTCTAGGTATAAAAGAGCCAAGTCGGAGCTTTCTCTTTGCAGGAGCCCTTCCCCCCAACACATGGTATCCTTCTGGCCATGTAAGGGTTCCTGCCCGCCCGCCCAGTGGCCACCTCTGGCCCTGGTGCCTTTCTAACTGAGCTTAGCTTCCAAATTCCTACAATAAACCTTTTATTTATCAATCTAGGTTTTCGGGCCTGATTCATTTACAGGGGATACTGTGCCTCATGGAATCTTTACACCGACAAACGGGGTTCCCTCTTTCCTTTCTCTCATCATTATCATCCAACTAAAGGCAACCAAAAAGAAATGTGGAATAGAATCCATAAAAAAAGTTTATTAGAAATTCCTAATACATACAATCAATAATTGAAAGAAAACTTTCACTAAAAGTTTGGGGAACTTTTTTTTAACCAAAAAAGTTAAATACAACAAATCCAAGCAAATAAAGAAAAAAATAAACTATCCAATGGAATCTTGAAGAAACACCATCTTGACTAGACTGCAAAGCCTTTGACTCCTTTTGTACTCTTCATTTATAAATGTATTTTAAACAATATATATACTCCATCCAAGCAAAATAATAATTATTTGATACCTCTTTTTTTCTTTCATATATACATGGAAAACTACTCCCTATTTAACACATGCCACCAACACAATGATGCTAACAATAATTTATACTAAAAGAAACCATCTTTCAGGAAGACAATTTAAGCCTGCTCTTGTGCTATCTAGCAACAAATACATTATCATCACTCTTGAATAAAATCCAGTCAGGCTTTCAAGTTAAAGAAGGAATTATACTAAAACATCATATTAATTACTTTAAGGGATGACCTCAAGTTATGTAGTTCTACTGAAAAAAAAATAAACATTAAACAGCTACTTCATCTCATGAAATATTTTTCAACAACATCAAAATGTCATTTGGATTCAATAAGTATAAAATTCTAGAGTTGCTTCAAGGAAGAACAAAGACTGAAGGCTTTGAGCTTGAATTCAGTAGTTGAAATAAACCAGGAAATGAAGGTGATAATTACAAAGACTTTGGTCTTTTTCGGGCAAGTCACAAGAACATTAAAAAAAAAAAAAAAAAAAAGATTAGGCTATTTAAGAAACTGACCATTTTCCTGAAGTCAAAGCTTAACAGGAAGGACACATTTAGAGCAATTAACACCTATATAATAGCAGCATTAACATATACTTTAAGCATATTAAAATGTATGAAATGGATCTGTTATTGTTCAGTCATTCGCAGGTTGAGCTTTCCAAATTTACAGGCATACTGAATGTGCAGCATACTTTAACAACATCTTCTTTTAGCATTTTAAATAGCCTAGTGGAGTTCCATCACTTCCATTAGTTTTATTGTTAGCAATGGCCAAAGGCTACTTGACTTCATTCTCCATGATGTCTGGGCTCTAAATCTCAATCATAACATCATGGTTATTGGTTATGTTAAGAGCTTTCTTGAATAGGAAAATTAATTTAGAAAGTATTAAAAAAAACAAAAAAACAAAAAACAAAACCTTATACATTGTTAGAGCAATGAGCACTTCCTCCAAATGGAGGAAATGGATTGAAAGATGTTCTCAACATGTGTGATTAAAAAAAAAAAAGTTAAAAAGTAAAAGAAAATCTTTTGAAACAGACCTCACTTTAAAAGCAATTCTAAAGGCTAACTAACAATAAGAGTAAACCTTTAGGTTTGTCAAATGCAATCAAAAGTGGCTTACCTCCAGGCAGAGCCTATGAAATTGCTAAAAACCATGAATGTAATCAAAAGTCCTTCCATATATAAGGTCCCCATCAATTCAGACAATATGTCAAAAAAAAGAGGTATCAAACAAATGCTGTCATGCAGATTTTTTTACTAGTGATTTCAGAGTCTATAAAAAGGTTTTCCTCAAGGAGACCATATTTAGTGATCAATTTAGATTTTCTAATAAAGTGCCAAAAACTGTGCAACTTTAGATTACAAATAGTATCCATTAAAGACATGGTGTAACTGGAATTATATAACAGAAGTTTGTAAATATAAACCCTAAATATTCTTCAAAATTCAACAAACTCTGCTGGGAAGTGAAATACCATAACAGAGCTGTTCTCTTCCCACAATGCCTTACAATTATGTTGATGCATACAAAAATTAAGAAGAATAATTTTAATAAATATTAGCATATTCAATACTCATAATCTCCAAAATATGTGGAATAAAAAAACCTTCAAAATATAAAAAATATAAAATTACACAGGAAAAAAAATACCAGATCTATAATGTCTCCACTATCTGGCTGCTACTAAGTTGTACCAACATGTTTTCAATGAGTCTTTAATTCAATTATAAAAGGCAATGTTTTTATTTGTTCTACACAATAGTCTATAAAATGAATTGATAAAATGAATAGCAGAATGGTGACTCTTCTATTTCTATCTGAATCCCATCAAAAAGATAAAAACAAAGTGAAATAAACAATTTTGGATAGTTACTATACCTTTGGGAAAAAAGGTAGAAAATCTGAGAGAATGACAACTTAACTGCAATGGCACAAGGAATCAATGTAAAGCACTTAGAGAAGACCAACAGAACTTCATGTCTGAGGACAATGACCGTTGACTGCCTTTAGAGAAAGTCTGTTAGAGGCTTGATAATTAATTGTCCTTAATGAATATATTCTGTGAAGAATGATTGAACAAATTCTACTATGAGTGAAACTGAGTTAACTACACTCTAAAGAGTATTTATTTGTTGGCCTGTAGGTCCAGTGTTTTGCAGGGATTAGCAGCTGATGATGGATGAAATTAATACTGATGAATAGCTAAAGAATTCTTAGGTAACAGGTGAGTTAAGCTATTATCTCTATTGCAGTCATGTATAATTTAAATATTCTTTTATGATTTTGAAGAATTACAAATTAGTTCCAGAAACAAAAACTGCTCTACATGCTAAGGATCTTAAAGAACAAAATTAAAATTAGACAGTGGACTTAGTCAAAATGTTTATCATTTGCCATGGTTTTTTCTATTCTCTCATAATCAAGTACTACAAACCACTGTGCAATCCTGATACCCAAATATCAAAATACTGAACAAAAACTTCATCCATTTCTATCAAAAGTCCAATTTTCAAATCAATTATATTTTTACAGGTCACCTGTCTTCCTTATTATGGTTTATACTGGAATTAGAATCTCTCAGTAAAACAACAATTTACAGGAAAATAGTACACTATTCTGTGGTCTAATAATTAGAACAAGGAGCTATACTGATCCTTGGCCCGAGCTGTTATTAACAAAATTTAATCCTTTTATCTTAATTTACCTAACATGGTAATATCACATGGGATGACACCACAGAATTAGTGGAAATATTTTAAAATATCTATAATATTCCTCAGTTTTTGATAGAAACATATATTCAAGATATAAAAGCCATAGTTTTATTATTTTCTAAGGTGAGTTTTCATTTGTTTACTGTTAGCAAACACAAATAAGAAATTTCCTTCAGTTTCTGCTAATAAAAAAATAAGTAAGTAGAGACCTTTTAACCAGTTAAAGACTATTTGAAAAAATGCTAACATTTATTATGACACTGGTTCCTTACTGATTAAATTTTTACAAAAGATCTTGAATCTTTCACAGATATAAAAAGGATATGGACAGTAAAATGAAGCACAGGAAATTCCTGGATTTGGAATGGTCACTGTAAATTACTTACAAAGATCTGTTTTTATCCTCTATTATGATCCAAAACCAACTACGTATACCCTAAAACATTACTCTATCAACAATTTTAGTGAAAGTTTTTATAAGATATGAAAATTCAATTCATATGTAGGATTTTTTTAAGAAGAAAAGAACTACAATTAAGTAATTATCTGTACCTTTTTTCTCCTCAAAAATCAAATTAGCGCAGACTGAAAATTTGTTTTTTTCATCTTTAATTCAATGCCAATTTTTAAAAAAATTGACATATTTAAATTAGCTTCATCATAGCAAAAAGTGTCAAGAATCCACCTAATTCCTAATTCCAAAACAGATTCCAAAATTTTTTTCTGTAAATGTGCTTGAGGACATCCATCAACATTCACTTTTTAACAGCAGTATATAAGTAGAACAAGTTATTTTACTTCACTGAATCTCACTTTTCTTCATTCATAAAATGAAGGAATTACACTAGAGTGTCTTCTGATTCTAAATTTCTGTGATTCTAGAATATATATTCAATGGATCAAAGAGTCAACCTTTAAATAAATTTAAAACATTTAAGGATTTTTGCACAAATAAAATTTTACTTATAAATGTTGAAAAGATTAACTTGATGAAAAACAGTTTGGAAGAAATATTTTACTTTATGCTCTAAAACAGCAACCTCAGAAAAGCCATTCCAACAGGAATATTTAAGCTACTTTAATTAATTATTTAAATGCAAGTCTTAGAAAACTTTCTTCCTTATATTTGGGATTGCTTATTTTTCTTAAAAATAGAAGTCAGTGTTGTACTATAGGTAATTTAAAAGAAAATGAATCAATGCTATTTAAAATTAAGACAAAGCATACTGAAAACAATTATGGTATCCTTGCTTCTTTGAAATATGTGCCTAGACTGTTCCTCTTAGCACTACTTTCAGATGTTGAATCCTCTCTTTATTCCAAACCAGTCTGATGCAGTTTGCCAAGCAACACAAATCTATAGAAGACTTAGATCTGTGAATTTTCCTAAATGATTGCTTCCTTTTCTCCCAACTCTTCCTACTCTTTCCTATATACTTGACTTTCGCTATCTTACTTTATTCTTTTTATTTTTATTACCTGTTCTCCTTAACTTCCTCATGCTGTCTTCTGCCTTTATTCTTTTCTATACAAAAAATATTTTGAAAGGAAAAAGCCTGCCTTTTTTGCTCCTGGAAGCAGGAATCAAAGTATTCCTAGCATTGATTTACTTACAAAGTAGTACTAATAAACAGGAAATCAGAATAAACCAACTGACATTTTCATGCAGGACACTTTTTGTTTGTTTCGAACAATATAACATCTAGATAAGCAAATAGCTTTGGAAGGAGGCATAGATTAAAAAAAAATATATATATATATATATATAAATTATATATTATATATTAGGGGCAGCTAGGTGGCTCAGTGGATAGAGCACCAGCCCTGAATTCAGGAGGACCCGAGTTCAAGTCTGGTCTCAGACACTTACTTCCTAGCTGTGTGACCCTGGGCAAGTCACTTAACCCCAGCCTGGGGGGGGGGGAGAGAATTGCTCTTTCCAAAACTAACGACAATATGTTTCTCCTCTTCAAAAACAATAAACTTTAAATGAAAGAATGGAGTCAAAAATCAATACTTTTCTAAATTTTCAGTTCTTGCTGCTGCAAGAGTAGGTTTTTGAAACTGCCACACAAGATTTTTCATTATACCCTTTACAAGAGGTTTAAATATACCAATACCAAAACAACATCGTTTCTGCAGTCTTTTTCAGGACCGAGGAAAAACCAAATCCTGGAGAAAAAAAGTAAGTATGATAAAATAAACAAAAGGTAGTAGCATGCATCTCTTAAGCCAGACTTCTCATTTCATCAAGAAGTAAAACTCCACCTTCAGGAAAACTGGTGTAAGCTTATAATTTACACCAAATATCCCAGGTTATAAAATCAAACTAAAACTCAGATACAATAAATCCCAGACAATTTCCACTTTCCTGCATTCTTTTGCATTGAATTTTTAATAGCTTGATCGCAATGGCTGGAGAGGTTTTGGTGTGTAGCCAAGAGGAAAAGAATTCTTTTCCTGCAAATGCACAATTCATTTGATACCTAGGCAAAACACAAGGTTTTTGCCTTCCTTCTCCTGAAATCCAAATGGGAATCTCAAAAAAGCTCACACATTTTCCCAGCTGTAGAACTGCCCACGAGCCTGAGTAATATAACCAACTTCTTTCAGCAACCCCCTCCAAATCTTACCCCACCCCCACAAAAGTCTCACTTTGCCTCCTACAAAAGGGTAGGTGGAAAAGGAAAGTACAGTGCAACCCCACTAGTCTTCTCCCGTCAATACTCCCCAGAGAAAAGTGAATTTAAAAGAACAGACAGTAGAATACAACTCTACTCCAACTCCCTCAGCTGACCTCTCACGCTATCCGGAAATTGGAAAGTGAAACGTGAGTGGACAGGAGAGTTGGGTAGCTCAAAAAGCCAGCAACTGCTAATCTTCCCCAGAGAGGCAGCAGCGATTAGAGACGGGACTCACTTGAAGGTGAGGATGCAGAGAGGGCGGTAGGACTTATGACTGGTATTTTCGGCCATGCCCTTGCCCCAGAAATCGTTGGCGAATATGCCCCAGCTCAGAGAGGTAGCCGTCTGAACGTCTGGGTTGTTCACAATTGCCCACACGTCATCGTGCACAAACTCGCCCCGCAGAGAGTTTCCATAACACAGACAGCAGACTGTGGTCAGAAGCACCGCAGCCTCCGCCGGCGCCAGGCAGTAGCCCCTCTGGCGCTGGCCCGAGGGAGTCCGATCCCTTCTGCTGCCGCAGCCAACGCCGCCACTGGTAGAGGTTGTCACCACCATCCTGCTGTTGCTGCTACTGCCCTGGTTGCGCCGGAGCTTCTGGCATTCCCCCCTGCCCGGGCTCTGACAGATGGCAGCACCAGCGAGCCCAGAACCAGCATGGTGCGGCGATTTGCTATCGACTCACTCACCCACTACCCGGGACCCGCGCTTGGCCGCTGCCTAGGCAAGTTAGTCCAGCTGCAAATAAACAGCAGCCCTCCCTCCTCCTTCAGTAGTCTCCACCTCCTCCGCCCCACTGCGCATGCACTGCTTGCCTGCGCAACCCTTCCACCTTTCCAAAATCTAGACGTTGCGTTTTCTCCCAGGCTCACAGATTTTGCGATCCAGTGGGCCCTCATTAAGTGTAAGCTGCCCGATAGACTGAAGAGTTGGCTGGCATGCAGACGGAGATATCTACTCACCTGTATAGCCACCCCACCTCCTAGCCTTGTATAAATGAAAAACTGACTGGTTTTCTTGACTGGTCTTCCATCCCACTGACCTTAGTCTTCACTCCAAGAGGAAAAAATTAGGTACCGGAGATCTTGATGTGCTATTCGTGAAATCGCATCTAGACATCAACTTCCTGGCGCTGGTCATTTTTAACACTATCGAATACCACCACCACTACCCCAAAGGTAGAGGAAGAAAAGGACTATTTTGGACTGGGCATTGAATTTAGTTCTCTTTATTTTGGTTTTGAGCCAAATTCTTGATAAAGTCGAATAGAGGGAAAGAAAGGGGGGAGGAGAGGAAAAGAGAAAAATCACCTTGTCTATCATATCTGATTAGTAACCTTAAATAGGTAGAGAATCTAGTTTCAAAGACAAAGATCTGATATGTAAGGACAGTGTGACAACCTTTTTCTTGCTCTAAGCAACTTCAACACTATAAATTGCAAGTTGCAGAAGAGGTTACCACAAGTATTGATAGAGAAAGTCTCCTCATTTGGGTACTTTGTATCAGTGAAATCTCAGATCCAGCCTATTATTCCCAGGGCTTTAGACATTTGAATTATTACTACTAAGTCAATATGCAAAAACTCTCTAAGGTTTCCAGGCTTTGATTCTTAAGCTCCCAATCAATCCCCCCTCCCCCAAAAAAAGATAAACTTCAGTTGATCCATGATCTTACAGTAAATATGAGAGTAAAGCAAGATGCTCAGTTCCCACACTATAATTCTATATAGTTTTGGAAATGCTAACAATAGCAATAAGACAAGAGAAAGAAATGAAAAGAATATAGATAAAATAGATGAAAACTTCCTTTATTTGCTATGGTATACTTGGAAATTCTTAGGAAATCAGCAAAAAATAAAATGAGAAAGTGGCTGCCTACAAAATAAACTCAATATTGATACTTCATCTCAGGATACAGATCTCAATCCATCAATATTTGAGGCCTCCACTGGAATTGGAATCAGGAATGTGTAAATTCAAGTTCTCCTATGTTCAAATATGTTTAGGTATTAGCTCTGTGATCTTGAACAAGTCATTTAACAAAACTGCTTTGGTTTCCTCATATTTAAAATGGAAAATAATACCATAAAAGAGTTGGGAGGACAAAATGAAATATTTTAAAAGCATTATATTAAGGTTTCTGAATTAATGTTAATTAACAACAGCATTTCATCCTGATTATATTTTGTTGGTGCATAGTAGTAGGGTATGGGCTAGCTCCCTGGAGAGCCTCAGGATCAGCCAGTCAGGATAAATTAAAGTCCTTGGTCTTTAGGGGGAGAAAGTAAAAGAGGCAGGCAAACAGAATCCTGGATTCCGGAGTTGGGAGTCACCAAGTTCTCCCCTCTTAATTCAGCCACCATGTGCCTCTCAGGCCCCTTTACCTCTGTCCTCTAATCCTCCTTCCCTATCATTATCTTAACACCAAACATTCAGCAAGCACCAATGGTGAAAAGAGCCATTTATCCAAACATATGCTAATAGAGTCATTGTCTCACATCAAATAGGTAATTAGCCTTAAGTGCTAGGTTGTCTGATTCAAGCTTACCTTTTTGGAGTTTCAGCCCTCTACTTAAAGTTTTCATGTTGCTTCTTTCATTAGACTTTCCTTGACTGCAGAGACTCTTTTGCTCTTTTTGTATACAACTAGTACTTAGCACAACTGACATATAGTATTTTAAATAACTCTCCAAATTGGTTTTATTTTATCAAGTTATACAAAGTAATCCTTTGATCATTTGGATAACGTTGTTAGTGTAAATTAGTTTGGATAGTATTGTCATTTTTATCCTATTGACGCAGGGCAGCCAACAGCATTAAATATTTCTCCAGCTATTTAAATTTTTCTTCACTTCTTTAAGGAACACTCTGGATATTGAATTGATTCACGTCTTTTGTATCCTTTGGTAGACTAATGGCCAGATACTTTATCTACTTTGTAGTTATTTATAATGGATTTTATTATGATATAGAAATTAAGTAGGGCCAGCCAGGTGTTGCAGTGGATAGAGCACCAGCCTTGAATTCAGGAGGACCCAAGTTCAAATCTGGTCTCAGACATGTAACACTTCCTAGCTGTGTGACTCTGGACAAGTCATTTAACCCCAGCCTCAGGAAAAAAAGAAAACAAAAAAGAAATTAAGTAGATTATTTTGTAGTCTGCAACTTTGCTGAAACTATTGTCTCAATAGTTATCTTTGCTGATTCCCTAAGAATTTCCAACTATATACATATGTATTTCTTAAATACAGAAAAATTTCATGTTTTAATGTTTTTATTCTTTTCATTTCTTTCTCTTGACTTACTGCTATTACTAGCAATCCTGAAACTATACAGAATAATAGTGAAAGAATTGAGTATCTGATGGGGGTTGAGGTCCCTTTAAGATTTCCTTTCTGATTCCCCAACCCCCAGGGGTGACCTTTGATTCACAAATCCTGATCAAAAAGCGCCCTTTTGAGTATCCGGGCCCAGCTCCCACTGGATCTGAGCTGGCTTGGGTTTTTCAGCCCCCACTCAGGTTTCCCCAAGCCCCCCCCCCAGTTTCTTCCTTATCTGAAAAGCCCTCCAAGAACTTGGGGCACCACCCACAAGCCCCTTTTAGGTATAAAAGAGACAAGCTGGAGCTCTCTATTTGCAGGAACCCTTCCCCCCCAAAACATGGTATCCTTCCGACCATGTAAGGGTTCCTGCCCACCCAGTGACCACCTTTGGCCCTGGTGTCTTTCTACCTTCAACTTTACTTCCAAATAAGCCTTTTTATCAATCTAGGTTTTTGGGCCTGTAAATTCATTTACAGGGGACACTGCGCCTCATGGGACTATCTTACTATCTTTGCACTGACCAAAACGGGGTTCCCCCTTTCCTATCTCTCATCAGTATCCTTGCTTTACTCTCATATTTACAAGTAAACATATATCTAGTATTTCCCCATTGAATATAATGCTTGTTTTAGATTTAGATAAACGATTTGTGCTTTTTAAAAAAGACTCCTCTGTGTCTATACTTCACAGGTGGTGGTTATTCTTTTATAGCAAAATAGATGTTCTTCATTCATCTTTTTTCTTCATATTGAGATACTCAAATAATTTTGAACATTTTTTTTTTTATAATACAATCAAGTATGTTGACTGTTTTTCCTAATGTTCAACCATCCTTGTATCACCCTTGTATAAATGTAACTCGATCATGATGAGTATTATCTCATTTGATCCTCACCCAATCCTAGTGATGAGGAAAAATTGAGGCTCTAAGCCGAGATGGATCAGATCTTTTTCTGGTTGTCTGATTATCTCTTTCTCCTTCCCCAAAGTAACCAAGGGCAGGTCTGGATAAGGAATGAATTCACTATAATGCTGTATCAAAACATATTATTGATAGTAAAGGGATAGATAGGCATTTGGTCTCTAGAAAGGCCAAACTGCCTGGCAAGGGCCGGGATGCCAGAACAAGTTGCCGGAACAAGGCAAGGATAAATCAAATGCGAGTGCTACATTTTTAGAAATTCTTTTTATACATAACCAGGGTCATAAAACAACGTTTGCACAGAGATGTTATCCAAGAGGTTCTGGAGATATTTATAAATAAGAGAGGATTTTCATTTGTGTCTCAAGTTATCTCCTTTAACTTCTTCTAAGACAGGAATTTCCTGCATCATGGGCTATCTCTTTTTGACCTTATCATTAGGAGTTAGATACTATAATTATCTCCATATTTTTGTTGATGAGAAAACTGAGAGCAAGTGATTTATACAATATCACACAACTAGCATCTGTGGTAGTATTTGAATTTAGGTTAAATCCAGTTCTCTGACTGATTCGCTACCATCTTTTCATTATATAAGAATCCTTGTGCTAGGCAGTGCCATCTTATGAGAGGGAAAAACAAGCAGAGTTAGAGTTACATAGGGATTTGGGGAAAGGTACAAGACAAAATCCAGCATTTTTGTTCTGTGTCTATACTACAGCTGTAATGATCTATATGCTATGTTC
Source organism: Sminthopsis crassicaudata (assembly GCF_048593235.1). NCBI lineage: Eukaryota > Metazoa > Chordata > Mammalia > Dasyuromorphia > Dasyuridae > Sminthopsis > Sminthopsis crassicaudata. Next base: position 239,935,829 of record NC_133621.1, on the reverse strand, counting down.
TTGCCAGGTAGAAAATCATCTAACTTAATTTTCAGTGTATTAAATGTCCTCTGTAGTTGTACTGGCACTTATTTTAAAAATCCTACCTGAAGCTCTTTTGGAAGGAATGTTGTGAGGAAAACAAAAATTAGCAACATTGAAATATATTTAGGAAAAAAAAAAAAAAACTAGCAACCAGCAATTTGTGACAATCTTACAACCTGTAATCTCCAAAAAGCCTTACTATAGAAGTTTTTGTAGTCTGAAGTAAAAAAGTATCATGTCAAGTTTTATTCATTGAGTGACTGCAAACCTGAAAAGGAAGTGAATTGCCTCTTCAGTTAGAAAAGCTCCACAAACAAATAGTTTGTTATTAGTAAGGATAGTGACAACTTAAAAAAACAAAAACAAAAAACAAACAAAAAAAACCTAACAACACATGTATCCCCAGAACAACTTCATTCCCCTTTATCAGCCCCAGATCCTATAGAAAATTTGATAGCTGCTATACTAAAGCATCTCATTTTTCCAAGCACATTTTAAGAATCAGTTACAAATTATTTTACACATTATCTCCACTTGAAACATTAATATCTTCTTTGACAACCTCTACAAGTGGTTATGTAGCCTCTCTACATGATTACAATGAGGCAGCCAATTTCATATGAGGACAAATCTTATTGTCAGGAGGTTTCTCTTTATATTGGACTGAAATCTGGTTCCCTGTAACTTCCACCCATTGTTCCTAGTTCTTCCCCAAGAGAGATTGAGCAGAACGTATTTAATGTTTCTTCCATATGTCAGTCTCTCCTTCAAAAATTTGAAGACTAAGATTATTTTACCCATCTTCTCTTCTCTTAGACCAATCTTCAAATAACAGATTCTGGCTCTTCACAATCCTGGTGGTCTATTGTAGAGGGTCACAGACAGTGGGGAAACTCTGGGTGAGGTATAAGACCCTTCAGTCCAGAGGGAACCTGATAACAATGTCTGGTTCAGCTCCCTATCTCCCCTAAGGGGTTTTAATCTTCCTGAGAAATCAGGGGGTGGTGACAATCTGTGTTGTAATAGAAGCAGAGTGATACCAGGTATTAAGAGTGATATCAGGTGGCAAACTACATACAATAGCAAGTTAAACAACTTATTAAACTTGTGGTTCCACGTGCATAGGCGCATGCCCAATGTTGTTTTGGTTACATAAGGGTATGAAGGTATAAAAGTGGAAAAGAAGTTGAAATAAATGGACTCCATATTTCCACCATCCTCAGGAATCCCACCTCTTTACTTCTCCACTAAGACAAAATATTTTAATCACTCCGGCATGGGGGCTCTAGAAAGCATGGTATGTTTTGTCACCTCGACTTGGGGGCACTAGAAAACAGAACACAAGAGTCTATAAATACTGAATTTTCCCTAAAATAGTCTATCAAGACCATAATAAGGCTCTGACCGCCATTAGTTTGAACCCTGTACTTCTATTTTTGCAGCCTAAATGGCATTACATTTTTGTTGCTGTTGTTAAGCGTTTTTGTTCATTTATATTGCTATATTGCTCTTTCAGTCCTTTAAAAGTCTTAGCTCCTTTTTCACAGGAACTATATAGTCCAGTCATATAATTTCCCCTATCCAGTGTTTATACAATGTCTTTTCTTTTTTAATCTAAATGCAGGTTTTTGCATTAATTTTTATTACATTTTATCTAATTCAACCTCTTTTTTTTTTTTTAGGTTTTTCTGAGAGCATACTGCTCATCATTTCTTTTTTTTTTATTAATTTTTATAATTATAACATTTTCTTTGGCAGTACATATGCATAGGTAATTTTTTTTTTTTACAACATTATCCCTTGTACTCCCTTCTGTTCTGAGTTTTTCCTCTCGTTCCTTCCACCCCCTCCCCTGGATGGCGGGCATTCCCATAAATATTCAATATCTTATAGTATATCCTAGGTACAATATATATGTGCAGAACCGAATTTTGTTGTTGTTGTTGTTGTTGCAAAGGAAGGATTGTATTCACAAGGTAAAAATAATCTGGGAAGAAAAACAAAACAAAACAAAACAACAAAAAAAAAAAAACAATGCTCACAGTTTACACTCATTTCCCAGTGTTCCTTTTCTGGATGTAGCTGATTCTGTCCATCATTGATCAATTGGAATTGGATTAGCTCTTCTCTATGTTGAAGATATCCACTTCCATCAGCTGACTCAATCTCTTGTTCAAACATATTGAAAGTTGTTTAACTTGAGGTTCTATCATCAATATATTAGCTATTCTGTCTAGCTTTGTGTCATCTGCAAATTTGAAAGGCTTATCATTTATGCCTTCAAACACATCGTTGATAAAAAATACTGAATAGAAAAAGGTTAAGACAGAATTCTATGGTACTGTATTAGTGTCTTTCTTCTAGGTTGTGAAAGGGGGAGATGTTAGGTTCTTACTAAGTGCTAAGTCGGTACTTAACAATTCTCTAGTTCCGACCTTTGGGGGGGGTTTTACCCCTTTGAACTTCTGGGGAGGAGCTTGCATGCTTAGGATATGTCTTGCATGCAAGTTCATTGGTTGAAGTATTTTTTCCCAGAAGCCCCTGAGGTATTCCACTCCCATTCTCTGGGAGGATAAAAGAAGCAACATTGAACAAGGAGAAGAAGTCTCTACTCTAGGTCAGAGCTGGCGGCCAAGAGATTGAGTTGAGACAGCAGATCTCCTCCCAGAGAGCGATCGGCAGTCTCTGGAGACAACAGCACGTTACATATTGGTGTCCACAACGCTGGGCAAGGACTTTTGCTTATCCTGACAAGGACTTATTCTGAACCCTTCAGAGGAGCTAGACCAGACCTTCACACCTAACACACATGCCTACAGAGGAAAGTATTTGTGGATTTATTTCCTATCTTTCTAACATTTTCCCCAGAGTCTAAGAATGTGAACTAAAATAATATGTACTTGGCAAGGGCATCCACTGTATTCTTCTAAAAAATGGTGAATAGATAAGTTGCTTATTGTGAAGCAGGGGTTGTGGCCCCTTTAAGAAACTGATTTGTGATCCTTTAAGAAACTGATTTAAGGGGGCGGAGCCAAGATGGCGGAGAAGAAACACACGACTCGGTGAATGTCCTCACTCCCTCACAACCAATTAGATAAGAAACTGATTTATGATTCAGATTACTCCCAGACCCTCTTGGCTGATGCATTATCAGTTCAGGAAGCCTGCACCTTTGATTCACAAATCCTGGTCAAAAGCATCCCTTTGAATTCCAATAGGAGATCTGGGCTTGTCCCAGCCCCCACCAGATCTGAGCCAACTTGGGCTCTCACAGTCCCCATGGGATCTGAGCCAACTTGGGACTTCACCCACGGGCCCCCTTTAGCTAAATCTCTCATTATAAAAGAGCCAAACAAAAATCCTCTCTTTACAGAGGTTCCAAACATGCCATGCTTTGCTACATTTGGCATGCCAAGGGTCTCTGCCCACTGGAATACTGTTTCCAGTGCCTCTTTACTCTCATCTATTTCCTTAACTAGACTTTAACCTTACTTCCAATCCCCATAATAAATCTCTATTATCAATCTAGGTTTTCGGGTGTGTAAATTCCTTTACAAGGGACTCTCACGCTGCCACTAGATCTTATTTAACTCCCTGACCACCAGAAACCCTAATTTCATTTGGGTACCCCAAATCTAAACCTCATCAATTGCAAATAATAGATAATATCTGGAGATGTTTCTCAAATTGACAAACATTTATTAAGCACCTACTATGTGGACAGCCCCGTGCTTAGCACTTAAGGATAAAAAGAAAAGCCAAAAATAATTCCTACTCTTATAGAGTTCACAGTCTCCTAAGGAAGACAATAGGTAAACAAATATGAATAAACAAGATAAATACAAAATAAACTGGAGGTAATTTCAGAGGGAAGACATTAACATTAAAAGTAACTATGTGCTAGTAAATGTTTAATAACCAAGACTGGAAAAAAAATGTATTCAAAACACTTTTCAGTTTTATCTATATTAACACTTTCTTAGCACAATCAATGAAACAATAAATCAAGCCCTGATTTGCCTATTTCCAATGTATTTTATGCTGCTCACACTGAACATTTTACAACCAGCTCTAAAAATCCCAGGACAACCTGAGATCAACACATCCCTGATTAGAAGTAACTGAGAAAGGCTTAGCAGAGAAAGTAAAGTTTTAATTGGAATTTGAAGGAAGTCTGGGAACCAAAGAAGCAGAGTCAGAGTTAGACATATCCAGGAATATAGGACAGCCAGTGGCCAGTGTATAACATGTAGTTGAGGCATATTTGTCTTATCAGAACAAAACAGCAAGAAAGTCTAAATCATTGGATCACAAAGTCCATAAAGGAGAATAAAGCTTCATAAGCTTTTAAAGAAGTTTTTCTTCTCTGAAATGTATATAGTCCTAAGTAAGGTCAGTCCTGGGAGAGTACTTTCCTCTTTAAAAAGCCAGGGCAAGGGAGGGGAGAAGCCTTTTCTTGCATTCTTTATTTTAACTTTCTTCCCTTCTGATTACTATCTTGGCAACCCAGGGAAAAATTGTTTTGGTTCATGTCTAGAGTTGCCCAAATGCTGAATAGAAAGGTATTTAATGTATAATATAAATGAGTTATGGGGCAGATACTTATTTCTTACAGACAAAAGAAATTTACACACAAAGGTCTTGTAAGCTTCTTTTCCTTATAAACTAATTTAAGCAATTATTAACTTATAATTTATAACTACTACTATATACTATGCCATGAGGCTGGGATAAAACCCAGGTTCATCCTTTCCTTAGTGCTCTTCTCTAATGCAAAAAAACAAACAAACAACAACAACAACAACAAAAAAAAAAAAAAAAAAAAAAAAAAAAAACCCAACTCCTTACCACTGGTCAGCTCTGACCAATAGACTATGAACTATAATCTCTTGAACTCACAAGTTTGCCTTCAAGATTGTATCCATCCATTTTAGGATTACTCTCAAGTTTACATAGCTAATTCTTGTGTATAGACATATGAATGAAAACATAAAGCAGAAAAGGTGGTCAGATTCACAGGTTCCATATCACCTAAATGAGACCCTCTGCTTTAACTGCCATGAGAAAATTCCAGAGTGAGACCTTCCCCAGGGTCACACAACGAACATATGATCTATCTAGGATTTGAACATAGGCCTCCCTAGTTCAAGGCCAGCTAAATTACATCTACCATGTAATACTGCTTCTGTTTAAGACAGAATAAAAAAGAAGTGCCTTGCCTAACTTGGCCCCTTAGTGACACTTGCTAGTAGAAGTGGAAACAATGGTTCTTTTTCATTTTTTGTTTGATTTGGTTTTTTAATTCATTCTTTTTTCTTCTTATTGAGTGAGACTCTTTCCCAAGTCTTCCACCCCTTGTCTCTTCCCATAGATAGGCTCTCATCTTTATTTCAAAGTGAGGATGCTAAGATACTGAGCTCTATACAGGTTTTTAGAAACAAGGAGGAAAGGAGGGAAGGAAGGAAGAAAAAAGGAAGGAAAGGGAGAAAGGAAGGGTTAAGGAAATCAATATCATGTTTAAAAATATTATGATTTATTATATGAAAGCTTTGGACTGAAAGGTGTTAAAAAATGTAGAGCTCTAAACAACACAATCATAAGTCATTACAATGCAAGATGACGTTTTCTTCTTCTCTGGGTATTAAGAGACTCCAGAAATAGGAGTGAGACAATTTAGCTCTCATATCCAGCATTGTAATCAATTAATTGTAATCAAGTTCTTCATCTGGGAAAGTATACAGAATATACTCTTAGTCTATTTGGGAGGGAAGGAGGAATGATGAAGGAATAGCAATAGCAGTGACTAAAATGACCACTGCTAGGGATAGTGTCATCTTGAGGAGAAAGTAAACCATGTATGAAAAGAACTCAGAGTATGGAGCCAAAAGAAGTAATAACTAATAATCTTTTTAACTAGGTGCTAAGTTCAGTCATTTCTATAGAGTTGGTAGACTACAACTGCTGTCAATGCCTCTAAATTTTGGTACCTTGGGGCAAAGTTCCAATTATTCTGTTATAGTTAGAGCTTTGTTCATAACTTCCTGTTCCAATACATATGGTAATGCTAGGCTTTATTAAGTAAATCTCTCCCCTCCAATGAGTATTGAAGGTCTTAACTAGGGGATCCTGAAACTCTGTGAAAACTCCTTCAAGGAGAAATTCTCCTTGAATCCTGCCTCCCAGTGATATCAGCCCCAAGGAACCAAGATAAAGTGGTTTATCTTGGTGGGACTAATTGAAGTAGATTGACCCTTATTGTTGGATCAAAACCACTCCCAGTAAGTGGTCTCATCTAGGCCTGGTGGCAGTGATAGCATTGAGGGAATCTTCTATCTCAGATTTCTTTATAAAAACGGCAAGTTAGGGCTCAGGTCTTGCAGAGAACCTAACACATCATGCCATGTACCATATTATGCCAAGAAAACCTCTGCCTGCTGAAATGATATTCTCTTTCAGTATTACCCTCTCTTTATCCTCACTTATTTCCCTAAGAAGACTTTATACCTCTCTGTCGGGATTTCTCTACTAGAATCTTTACTTCTCTATCAGACCTTGGAATTCAGTCTTTCTATTCATGTATAGCAAAGGCTGGCTTTCCAATGCCAATAATAAACTTATCAGTTTAGCTTTTCTGGTTTGTAAACTCCTTTATGCAGGACCTGTGCACCACCAGAAGACTTCTGCTGGCTATAAGTAGATTCAAGATATTTCAAATAATCAATGAAAAACATTGGACAACTCCCCCAATCCCACAACTCCCTACCCTGTGTCGAATCCTAAGGCAATTTGGGGGAGCTAAAACCCTTCATTGGGTTCCCTGAACCCCAAACCTGCTACTAACCTCATCATCTAACTCCCTGACTACCAGGAGCCCCTAATCTCATCATTTTGGTTCCCGGAATCTAATCTCATCAGTCTGAAGCAGGGCTAACTACAAACAATTAGATTTCAGAGAATATTCAAAGGATATTGGTGCAGCCACACAAACCTTGTCTATCCCAGTCATTCCAGGGAAAAACTCTTTAGCTGTAATATTTTTCAGATTATCACCTCTGGATAAGGTACTATTTCTATAGTTGCTCTTTGAATAGATTATCACCATTAAATTTGTTTCATGTCTTTTCTTTCAAGAAAACACTTTTTTTTTTTAAAAAAAGCTGAATCTCATTCTGCTAAGATCTCTAAATATTATGCTTCTTGTGCCTAATAAATCAGCTTCATTGTGAATTTCATTAAAGAACCATTTTCTCTCTTTTCCACATTATTAGTAAAGATGTCAAATTCTGCTGAAACATCACCAATTCCTTTAGCACTTCCCTGCCTTTCCTCAGTTTCTAGTCCTAGTATTTATCATTACTCTTTATTATCTGCACTTTTATTTATGTAAAGACAGAATAAATAGCAATCTATGAATCACTTGAGTATTAACTGCCTACTGTGTTTCAGGCACTTTACTAGGATCTAGAGATACAAAGAAATAAAATAAGTAGTCCCTGACTTCAAGAAATTTACATTCAAAAGAAAACTTGTAGACAGACATATGACTTTACAAAATTATTATATCTATTGTATATATTCATGCATGTTAAATAATATGAGGACCAACCTATTTGCCTAAGACTCGCTTCATGGGTGGGAGAATAATTACTCAAAACTTCCATACCAGTATAAAGGATGGAGGTGGTGAAAATTTAAGAGAAGACAGATCTGGTGTCTTGGCTTAAGAAAAAAAAAAAAAAAACCCACATAGTTCCAGATTCTCTTCAGAAAAAAGCTCCTGAAGAGAAAGAGTCCAGGAACATTGACATGTAGAAAAGCCAGTGAATTGATTATGTCCTGATCACCATCTTTTGATCAGGGAATTTTCCCTTGAGTATAACTGTGTCTTGGTTAAATTGAAATCTTTTGTTCCCAAGGGGAGAACTCTTTCATTTTATGTATTGTCTGGTATATGCTAAGTCTCTGGTGTCTGTTTGCTACTACCTGGATAAATGAGTTTATTTGCTTATGGGAGTAGTCAGTTTTATAAGAAATAATATGCCTAACTAGTAATCTACTCCATTTCATGAATGAAAAACATTGGACAAATTTCTCATCCTTTTCTCCAGTTTGGTTGTTATTGAAGGTCATTCTCTCAATCTACCCAAATGAAAAGTTTCCTTCCATTAAGAAAACTGTTCAGATTGGCAACACAACACATTGTGCTTTACAAATTAAGAACACATACTTTTTTTTAATGATCAGGTGAGTGTCAGGTCATTTATTTTATTCCAAATAGCCTCCTAACATACATATGTAAAGAAAAGACACACTTCTAAAGGGGAAAAAACCAAGATATTCTTAACTCATTCAATTTCTTGAGGACATTCATCAACCAACCTTTCCAGCCTTCCATTTCATGTCCTATTGCAGCCTATAATAGAAGGAATCTTGGAAACTCTGAAGGAAAAGATCCATATAATCTATTGAAATCTGTGATTTGTTACATTCGTTCCCTGACATACTTTAAATATATGCCTTATAACTTACCTCCATTTCACTGATATATTCTATTCAATTTTTAAAAAGTTCTTTCCATGGAAAAACATGAAATCTTGCTTTTTATGAGTCTGTTGGCTATATGTAGATTCAAGATATTTCAGATAATCAAATTAAGTTCTTTCTCCAGCAACCAAAACCATACAGCTAAATAGTTGAAATCAAGCAACTATCTTGGAGCCCATCTGTTTTATTTTCATTTTCTAACAATTTTATCAGAAAAAAATATAATTTCTAGTCATTAACGTACATAGAAACATTCTAGTCTATTCCTTGAAATATATTCTAAATATTCCTTATCCTGTTCTATACTTTGTTGCGGTAATTGATCTCTGCTATCTCTTTAAAACTAATAGAATGTCCTTTGCTTTCCATTGAGAAATGCTCCTCAAAGAAATATCCGCAAAGAAAGCACATGTACATCTTGCTGGATATAGATAGGGAAATATAAATCATAGAGCTCACTGATGTCAAATAAAGGTTATGAAATTTAATGGATTCATTTCCTTTGTGTGCATTTAAGTTTCTCTAATCATTAGAATTATTTTTGTAATTGAAAAGAAAGCAATTATTATAACAGGAAAGTAAGAAATTACTCTAAACTCACTAATAGAGAAATGCAAACAAAATCTCTGTTGTACCAACCCATTTATCCAGAGATTCCAATGGAAGAGACAGACCCTTCAAAATCATATACATAAAAATAATTATAGTAGCACTTTTCATGGTACCAAATTAGAACTAAACAAATTGTGATACATAAATATAATGGAATGTTATTGTGCTTTAAGAAATGATGAACATAAGTTCAGAGAAGTATAGAAAAAAACTGATAAAATTGAAGTAAGTATAACCAGGAAAACAACATATACAATGTAAATGAAAAGAACAATTGAAACAAGCTCTAAGTTTATGACCAAGCTCCATGCCTCTTATATACAGTATGTCAACATTTTTTATATGCTATTTTATTTTGCATGGTTTTTTTCTTTACATGTTATATTACAAGGGGTGACTCAAGGGATAAGGGATAAGGGTAGAATGCAATGGGAAATTCATTTTAAAAAAGAATGGACCCATAATGCAATGGATTGTCAGAACTCTTTCAAATTAATTTTATGATTGTTCTCTTAGCAAAAGATGGAGAGGTTAGCAGAAGGAAACAAGGCCAATTCCCAAACTAAGAGATCCACTCCACTTTCCAAGGCGTCTTTTTTTGCCTGCTTTTACATGTAGGTCACTTCTAGTCCTAAATAACCAATAATCAATCAGCAAAATATAAATATTAATACACAAAAGTTCTTAATAGCTTTCCTTAGACTAAGTTTGCTACCATATTTTATATATTTGGTTAGAGAGCTAGTTTTTACCCAGGTCAATGTCACCTAGCCCAGCAAGTTTAATCTCTTGGCTACTATAACCACCTAGCACCTCTTTAAGGGTTAATTAATTTTACCTAAATTTATTGGTGTATGATTTATTTCTGGATAAGCATGTTCCACTCTATGTTGTAACAAAAGAAAAATAATTCACAAAAAAAAAAAAGACCTGACCAAGTATTTAACATTCTGATACAACAATCTCCCATAAGTAATCAATAAACATGTATTAAGTGCCTACAGGCACTGTACTAAAATAAGTGCTGGGTATACCAAAAGAGGCAAGAGGAGTCCCTGCCCTCAAAGAGTTTACAATATAATCTAGTCCTGAGCCCCAGCTAGAAGGGAATGGCTATTATCTGTTATTGGGAACAAATACTGGTTATTATAATTATTATAATTATATTTAGATTTTCTTTAGGTATGTTACATAATTATGATTGAGCATATTGGCCTTTCAGTTCTGCCTTAATCAATCAAAAGAAATTTTTACTAAGCACTTACTATTATGCTCCAGGCATTCCTTTTATCAGCTCATAAATTTTTTCCCCTGAATTCTTCACATTTAAAAAAAAATTCTTAATTATAGTTTTTATTTACCAGATATATGCATGGGTAATTTTACAGCATTGACAATTGTCAAACCTTTTGTTCTAATTTTTCCCCTCCCCCCCAAGATGGCAGGTTGACCAATACATGTTAAATATGTTAAAGTATAAATTAAATACAATATATGTATACATGTCCAAACGGTTGTTTTGCTGTACATAAAGAATCAGACTTTGAAATTGTGTATAAGTAGCCTGTAAAGGAAATAAAAAATGCAGGCAGACAAAAATAGAGAGATTGGGAATTCTATGTAGTGGTTCATAGTCATCTCCCAGAGTTCTTTCGCTGGATGTAGCTGGTTCAGTTCACTACTGCTCTATTGGAATTGATTTGGTTCATTCATTGTTGAAGATGGCCTCATCCATCAGAATTGATCATCATATAGTATTTTTGTTGAAGTATATAATGATCTCTTGGTCCTGCTCATTTCACTCAGCATCAGTTCATGTAAGTCTCTCCAGGCCTTTCTGAAATCATCCTATTGGTCATTTCTTACAGAACAATAATATTCCATAATTGAATTCTTCACATTTAACAAATCAGACTACATGATAATATTCAATTACATTCATATACCAGTTTGTTCAATTATACTTTGATGTTAACCCTTTTTCAGTTGTTTCCTACCACAAAACATGTGATTTATGAATAATTTGGTTATTATACAAAACCTATTTTTCTTGTACTGTATACCAAGTAATGGAACTTGTGAGTCAAATGGATAATTTAGTTACTTTTCTTATACCGTCAAACTATTGTACAGTAAGAATGGTATAGTACTACCATCTTATTACAGCCTTTTCAGCACTAAGAATCCACTTTTTATCACTTTGCTAATTTACTTGGTTCAAAAACATCTTTTATACAAGAATTTGAAGATAAGTATGGGAAAAGACAAATTACTAAAAATAAAATGAGAATTGATGGATTTATCTCTCTCATTTCCTAGAAGTTAACAAGTATAAACTTGCCAATGTGTTTCCCTGGAAGGAAAGGGAAACAAAAGAATAATATTCCTACCCTCTGAAAATTTCCCCTATATTTAAGAAAGAGAAAGTACATTCATAGGAAAAACCTCAAGATTTGGGAGTTGACTCTGAAATGTCAGCTTTAAATGAGGCTTTTCAAAGTATTGCAAAACACTTATATATCAAATTAGGGTTCAAAGTAGTGAAAAGCACTACAGATACCCTGAAAATCCATGCCTCCTTTGCAGGAAGATGGAACAATGTACCAACAGTAAATACCATGGAAGCCAAGTCCTTGAACTCAAAAGTAATACAAAAAAGTCTAATTTTGACACTGCAAAATATGAAAAGGAATATTTGTCTAAGGAACCTCTGTGCACTCACTGTCTAAGTGGGATTTCTCATTTATTATGTAACAGTTTTGTTTCCTTATTTTAAAAACTATATCCAAACCTTTTGCTAAATTTATGTATTTTAGGGTCTTATACTTCTTGAATTTTGAACCACATTTTCTAACAAAACTTTTGTTCTTTTCCTTTATTTTTGCATAGATACAGCAAGCTGTATATGATGAGATGGCTGGGAAGATCTTATCAAGTTCTATACAAAATCCATTTTAATTCTTTACCCTCTACAAATAGATGTTAGTGGAAACTCAATTTTTTTTCTTCTTTATTGTTTCCCCTTTTAAAAAATACAGTATCAAAGTTACCATAACAAACTCTCAATTTCCACTCACAGCAGAATTCTCTCTTTGTAATAAAATGTTTACATGAAAACTGCAACAACCTAAATCTATAGTCCACTATTAAAAGAGATAAGTATTTTAACATTGGTTCTTAGAGACCAAGATTAGCTACGACATCAATTATCTTCATAATGATTTAGTATGAGGTCTGCCTGGTCAGATGACCAAATACTTAGGAAATGATGTATTTGGTTTCCAAAAACCAATTCTGTTACTAAGGTAACTTTGCTTCTTTATTACATTGGTAATAATATTATATTCATTGTTCCTTCAGGTTTACCTTTTTATTTTTCTCAACTCCAGTGTTTGAACTCCAAAATTTCTCTGAAGTTTTGATCCTTTAATAAGGAACACTTTGAAATACTATATTTCATTAAAGGTCTATTTTTTCTCTGTAGCATTATAACCAGTTTTTGGGTTTTTTGAGGAAGGAATAATTTTTGTTTGTAAGCCCATATCCCTTGTCTTCTAGAATGTGGTATTCTAACCTTCTATTCTTTATAATGGTGATAGATAAATTGTGCATGATGCTGATTGGCTCCAAAGTACCTGAGTACTTTTCTTTTGGGCTATTTATAATATCTTTTCTTTTGACCTGGAAGCTCTAGGTTTGCATTATAATGCCTTTAGAAGTTTCCATTTTCAAAAGTTGACTAATGAACTTCAACCTTTGGTTCCAAGAAATCAGGACAATTTTGTTTTTAAGATTTCTTGAAATACGTAATCTAGGACTTTTTTTTTTTTTTTTTTTTTGAGGGATAGAAAGGGAGAAGTGTCATCTTGATCTGTTTTCAAGGTCAATTGTTTTTTAATATAATTTTCATTTTCCTCTACTTTTTCCCTAGTCTTTTGACTTTATTTTACCATTTTTTTTATTATTCATAGTTATTGACTTCTATTTGATCCATTCTAATTTTCAGGGAGCTAGCACCTAGATGGCGCAGTGGAGTTAGGAAGTAAAAATGCCAGAAAGTCTTTCTTCCTGAGTTCAAATCCCCAGTCCTCTGCCTATTTCCTGATCTGTAAAATGAGTGGTAAATGGACATGAATGGCAAACCACTCTAGTATCTTTGCCAAGACAAAATAGGGTCATGAAGAGTTGAACATAGTTTCAGGGAATTTGTTGCTTGGGAAAGGTTTTATACCACATATTCCAAGTTTTTAATTTCAATTTCTTACTCCAACATTCTTTGCATCACTGACAAAAACACTTACTAACTCTTAAAAAAAATCTCTTGCTTCATCTCTTCTAGTCCTTCTAGTTGAATTTCTGACACATTTGCATTCTGCCTTGTGGTTTTGCTTATAGATCTTTTGAACTCATTCTCTTCTTCTGTGTTTGTGTTATCATAATAACTGAAAATGAGCTTTCAGAAAGTAGAGCCATGCCATATTATACCTAACCCAAATTTCAGGATTTTTATAAAGATCTTTATAGAGATTATCTTATAAGCACAAAATGTCAGTCATATTTTGCTTTTTAGAATCATTAACTTTTACCAATGACATCAAGTAACATGACAATTTTGACTCTTGTGAGACTAATCCCTATATTATCTTTAGATAAGTCAAGGTTCCTGAATTGGGAATTCTAGATCTTTATTTTTCTTCTTCTATTTAGCATTAGCATTAGCCTTCATGATTCCCAAATCATGCTATTATTTGAAACTAAGTTTGTAGTTTAGAAAAATCCCTAGATCTTTTTCCCTCTAAAATTCTTTTTCTTGAGACCTGTTATTTTTAGTCATACATCTTCATCCACTCATTGAATCCTCCTTATAACAATGTAAAAGTTAAACAAAACCAACCAAAATATTAAACATGTCTAAAAGTACCTCAGAAATAGGATTCACTAATTTTTGGTTGTCATGTCATGCTGCTGACAAGCTGAAGAGTTAACTTTGATAGCAGGCAAAGAAGATCATGGATATAAGATGTTATGTTCACTAAACTACAGCACTTACCTACTTACCTGTACAAAAGAACTGGATTTGTAGCTATCAAACTTCATTTTAACAAAAAAGATACATTTCTTAGTTAGGTTATATTTAGAATCAGAAGATTTAGAAATGAAAGGGACTTTAGAGATGATTTAGTCCAATCCCTCTATTTCATAGAAGAATAAATCAAATAAAAAATGCTGGTTAAAAAGACTTACTTAAGGCCAAAAAACTCAAAATTATACTGAAGCTGTTTAGAAACCATCAAATACCTATTATTCAGGGTCTATTGAATGCTTTTAGTTATAGGTAGTAAAAATGAAATCCTTCATTATTACTTGGATTATATGTTTATTGAGTTTTGCTTATATGTTTGAGATAAAAACCTATTGGCAATTAGGTGGCAGAATAGAAAGAGCACTGGTCCTGGAATTGGGAAAACTTGAATTCAAATCTGCCTTCAGATCTTTTTAGATGTATGATCCTGGGGAAGTCACTTAACCTTTATTTCCCTCAGATTCCTCAATTATAAAATGGAGATAATAATAGCATCTATCTCCTTAGGTTCTTGTGAGGATCAAATGAGATAATTGTAAAGCACATAGAAAACATTATGTAAATAAAGTATCTGGCACATAAATATTAATTACTATTAATCATTATTATTACATATATATAGTTAGGCCCACACAGTACAATTTTGATTATGCCATCCTAATGATTATAATACACATTCATGGTGTCACAGAGATATTCAGAACTTCTGTAAATTAAATTTCACAAATGTATGGTACAAAACAATTGGGGAAAATTGAAGAGAACTAATTTCAAAAACAATTTTTAAAAATTATGATATCCTTCAGAAATGTACAGCTTTTCAGAGCTCTCTACATTTCATGAATTGCTACTTGAAGTAATAACTTGGAGGCAAAGCCAAGAAGCAGTGTAGTATTCAATGAAAATAACCTCAAATTATGGAGCATCAAAACCAATAAAAGGACAGAGGGGGGAAATTTTCCAGCAAAAGACATTTTAGAAGATCAGCAAGGAAAGTCTTTGTCACTAGAGTGAGAATGAAACTCAGTCTACATCAGGTTACCTCTGGGAAAACAAGTTAATATGCAAGACAAGACATTATATTCATGAGTTCTTGTCAGAAATAGCACCATATTGCTATTTATACTATAATATAAAAACAATTAGTCACAGATACTTGGACTACGGAATATTGAATTGGCCATTCAATGAAACACAGAGCAATGAGCTAAATGGGAGAAAAGCCAAAAAGAAAAAATTTACTAGAGAAAAGAACTCCTTAAAAAGTATTTAATTTAAGAATTACTGGACTGACAGCTATAATAAAAAAAGGAGCCTAGATATCATCTTTCATGAAATTATCAAGGAAAACTGCCCTGATATACTAGGACCAGAGAGGAAAATAGAGATTGAAAGAATTCAGTCACTTCCTGAAAGAGATCCCAAAATGAAAATTCACAGGAGTATTATAGCTAAATTTCACAGACTAATGAGAAAATACTGCAGGCATGCAAAAAGAAACAATTCAACTATTGTTAAGCCACGTTTAAGAAAACAAGTTAAGATTTATCAGTTTCAATGAGAAGATGCCCATCAATTGGGGAATGGCTGAAAAAAATTATACTATATATGAAAGTAATAGAGTATTATTGTTCTATGAAAAATGCTGAACAAGCTATATTTTAGAAAAGCCTGGAAAGATTGACATGAACTAATGCTGAGCAAAACAAGCAGAACCAAGAAAACACAGTAAAAGCAAGATTGTGGGATGATCAACTAGGAAAGACTTGGTTCTTTTCTCAGCAGTTCAGTGATCTAAAGCAATTCAATAAACTTTGGATAGTAAATGCCTTCTACATCCAAAGAAAGAACTATGAAGATTGAATGTTAAGTCAATATATGCTATGCTCACTTTTTTCTTTTTCTTCTGTTTTTTTTAAATGTGGTTTTTCTCTTTTGTTTTGATTTTTCTCTCTCAATATGATTCACAAGGACATATGTAAAAAAAATTTGTTCATGTATAACCTAAAAATTTTTTACATGTAACTGACAAAAATTAAAATTAAAAAAAGATTTATCAGTTTCTATATTAAAGGATCTGAGAACTTAGGATATGATATTCTAGAGGGCAAAGGAGCTAGGATTACAACCAAGAATCACTCACCAGGTAAGAGAGAATCTAATCCTCCAAGAGGAAAAATGTGCGAATTTAGTGAATTTAGTGAAATTTAGTGAAAATGAGAACTTTCAAGCATTTTTGATGAAAAGAACAGAGATGAATAGAAAATGTGACATTTAAACACATTACTTAAAACAAATAAAAAGATAAAACAAGAAAGAGAAATTATAAGAGATTTAATAAGGTTAAACTGTTTATATTTTATATGGAAGAATGATATTTATAACTCCCACAGAGAAGTATGCATAATGATGTGGCATAAGTGTGAGCAACAATGATGGGATATTAAAAAAAAATAAAATTAAGGAGAAAGGGGAATGCACTGAAAGAGGAAAGGAGATGTAGAAAGGGATAAATTATCTCATTAAAAAAAAAAGTACAAAGAGGGAAAGTAGTAAAGTACAGTGGAAGGAAGAAGTGTAATACAGTGCTTGAACCTTATTATTCACATGGCAGTTGGCTCAGAGGGAATAATACATATAGTCAGTATAGTATAAAAATCTAACTCATGGTGCACATGGGAGAGATAGTGGAGCTCAGTTCATATTCCAGCAAATGAGCAGAAGGCCTAAGGAGAAACTGAATCAGTGGCAGCAGTGGTGATTTCCAGAGCTCTTAGTATCTCTACCCATAGATAGGTAAGGTCATCAAACAACTGGTCAGAAGAAAAATACAGGGGCAGGACAATGGTGTTATTTGAATCTGGGCCACACTCTTGGTTCTCAATCCCAGAGTAAGGAGGAAGACTAGCACACCAGACTTTGTGGCTTATAAGTTAGAACTTTGATGACAATCCAAAGCAAAAAAGAATACTTGTGGTTGCTCACAGACCAGAGCACAGACTAGGAAAATAGTAAACACAACTTCTCCATCAATCACATCACTTTGGAAAAACCAAAATTTACAAGTTCTCAAAATTATCTTTGAAAATAGTTGCACAAAAACACATGAAGTTTGGGATAGTGCTTTCTCCACTCCAGAAGCAGCAAACAACTTCAATATAAAGTTGAAAGTCAAGAAATAGCCTGGAATGATTTCAGAGAGGCCTAGAGAGATTTACATGAACTGATGCTGAGTAAAGTGAGTAAAATGAAGAGAAAACTGGACATGGGAACAACAAGATTATGTGAAGATCAACTATGACAGATTTAGCTCTTTTCAACAATGAGGTGATTCAGGCCAATTCCAATAGATGTGATGAAAAGAGCCATCTGCATCTAGAATGTGGATTACAATACAGTATTTTCACCTCTGTTGCTGTTTTCGTTTGCTTGCTTTTTTCCTTTCTCATTTTTCCCCTTTTGATTTTTCTTATGCAGCATGATAAATGTGAAAATATGTTTAGAAGAATTGCACATGTTTAACCTATATTGGATCACTTGCTGTCTAGGAGAGGGGCGTGGGGGAAGGAGAGAAAAATTTGGAATACAAGGAATGTTGAAAACTATCTTTACATGTAATTTTGCAAAATAAAAAGCTATCATTATATAAATAGAATGAAAATTTAAAAATAAACCAGAAAGAGGAAAGCAATGCTAAAAAAAGAAAGAGGAAGAAAAGGAGGGAGAGATGGAGGAAGGAAGGGAGGATGGGAAGAAGGAAAAAAAGGTAGGGAGGAAGGAAGGAAGAGAAAGAGGGAGGGAAGAAGGAAGAGTCTTGAAAAGTGAGCAAATAGCAGAGAAAAATTCTACTATATGTCAATATAGTGACAGGAAGATCAAAACATAAACACATTCAGACAAGAGTAAAAATTTTTACATCCAAAGTTTTGAAGAAAGTTCTGAATTGGTATCAAATGGAAGAATTCAAAAAAAGATTTTAAAAATCATGCAAGAGACATAGGAAAAACTGAGTAAGAAAAAAGAGATTGATGCAAGAAAATCATGAAAAAGGAGCCAACAACTTGATAAAGGAGGCACAAAAAATACTGAAGGAAATAACACCTCAAAAACTGAATAGAACAAATGGTAAAAGAGGCACAAAAATTCAGTGAAGAGAAGAATACCCTGAAAAGCAGAACTGGTCAAACAGAAAAAGAACAGGAAAAAATTTCAATGAAGAAAACAACTTCATAAAACTAAAACTGGCCAAATAAAAAAGGAAGTACAAAAACTCACTAAAATTCCTTAAGAATCAGAATTATCACAGAACAAAATAGCCAATGACTATAACAGTACTTGAGAAACCCAAAGGCCCCACCTTTTGGGATAAGAATTCACTTACAAAAACTGCTGGGAAAATTGGAAACTAATATGGCAGAAAGTAGGCATAGACCCACACCTAATATCATATACCAAGATAAGGTCAAAATGGGTTCGTGATCTAGACATAAAGAATAAATAAAGAATAAACAAACTAGAAGAATATTGGATAATTTACCTCTCGGACCTGTGGAGGAGAAATTTGTGACCAAAGAACTAAAGATCATTATTGATCCTAAAATAGATAATTTTGATTATATTAAGTTAAAAAGTTTTTGTACAAACAAAACTAATGCAGACACGATTAGAAGGGAAGCAATAAACTGGGAAAACATTTTTACATCCAAAGGATCAGATAAAGACCTCATTTCTAAAATATATAGAGAATTGACTCAAATTTATAATAGTTCAAGCCATTCTCCAAAGGATATGAACAATTTTCAAATGAAGAAATTGAAACTATTTGTAGCTACATGAAAAGGTGCTCCAAATCACTATTGATCAGAGAAAAACAAATCAAGACAACTCTGAGATATCACTACATACCTCTCAGAGTGGCTAAGATGATAGGAAAAGATAATGACAAATGTTGGAGGGGATGTGGGAAAACTGGGACACCGATACATTGTTGGTAGAACTGTGAATGGATCCAACCTTTCTGGAGAGCAATTTGGAACTATGGTCAAAAAGTTATCAAACTGTGCATACCCTTTGCTCTAGCAGTGCTACTGCTGGGAGTATATTCCAAAGAGATCCTAAAGGAGGGAAAGGGACCCACATGTGCAAAATGTTTGTGGCAGCCCTCTTTGTAGCAGAAAGAAACTGGAAACTAAGTGGATGCCCATCAATTAGAGAATGGCTGAATAAATTGTGGTACATGAATGTGATGGAATACTTTGTTCTGTAAGAAACGACTAGCAGGATGATTTCAGAGAGGCTTGGAGAGGCCTACATGAACTGATGCTAAGTGAAATGAGCAGAACCAAGAGAACATTATACATGGCGACAATAAGACTATACAGCAAACAATTCTGATGGATGTGATTCTCTTCAACATTGAGATGATTCAAACCAATTCCACTTGTGCTGTGATGAAGAAAGCCATCTACACCCAGAGAGAACCAACCATGAGAACAGTGTGGAACACAACATAGTATTCTCATCCTCTCTGTTATTTGCTTGCATTTTATTTTCTTTCTCAGTTTTTCTTTTTCTTCCTTCTTGATCTTATTTTTCTTGTACAACAAGATAACTGTATAAATAAATAAATAAATAAATATATACATACATACACACACACACACACACACACACATATTGGATCTAACATGTGTGTCAACTACCTGCCAGCTAGGGGAAATTCGGAACAAAAGGTTATGCAAAGGTCAATGTTGGAAAAATTACTCATGCATGTGTTTTGTAAATAAAAACCTTTAATAAAAAAGAATGAAAAAAAAATAAACAAGAAAAAAATCAGACTTATGCAAATGGAAACTAATTGACTCCACAAGATATTAAAAAACAATAAAATAAAAAGAATGATTAAAAAAAGGAATTAAATATGAAATATTCCAATGAAAAACAACTGACCTGGAAATTAGATCGAGGAGACATAACTTAAGAATTACCAGACTATTCAGCTATGATCACAAAAGGAAGCTAGACATAGACATCATCTTTCAAGAAATTATCAAGGAAAACCACCCTGGTGTAATAAAACCAGAGGATAAAATAAAAATTAAAAGAATCCACCAACCATTTTCTGAAAGAGATTCCAAAATGAAAGCTAACAGGAAAATTACAGCTAAATTCAAGGAAAAAATAATGCCAGCTGCCAAAAAGAAACAATTCAAATATCATGGAGCCACATTCAAAATAACAAAAGATTCAGCAGTTTCTACATTAAAGGATTTGAGAGCTTGGAATACAATATTCCAAGGAGAAAAGGAACTAGGATTATATACAAAAACCACCTATTAGTAAAACTGAGTATAATCCTGAAGGAAGAAATAATGGGCTTTGAAAAAATCCTGATAAAAGAACAGTAACAATAACAAAAACAAAAACAGAGCTGAACAGAAAATTTGATTATTAAATATAAAAGACTCAAGAGAAGCAATAAAAAGGTAAACAGGAATGGGAAATCTTAAGAGATTCAATAAGACTCAACTATCTATATTCCTACATAGGAAAATGATATTTCTAACTCTTAAAAACCTTGTCATTAATTTGAATTTCATGGGATGATTATCTAAAAACAACAATGAAAGGATGAGAAAGAGGAATGGATTAGGAAAAAGATGAAGAAAATCATAGAATAAGATATATTATATCAGAAAAGAAGTGTGAAAGAGCTTTTACTTTGGAGGGAGAAAAGTAGCTGGGATTAGAAGGAGGAGAGTGACATGCAAACCTTATTCTCATCAGAATTGGCTCAAAGAGGAAATGATATACATGTCTGTTGAGTAAAGAAATCTATCTAACTATACAAGAAAGTAGGAGGAGAAGGTCATTAAATAAAGGGATAAAAGCTAATAAAAGAGAGGATAGAATGGGAAAGTAAAAGTCAGAAACAAAACACTTGAGAACTAACAGCATAGAAAAAAATAGAGCAGCATAAATGGGGAAACAGGACAGAGACAAATATATAATAATCTAATTGTTAAAAAAATTAAAGCAAAAAAATTTTTGATAAAGAACTCATTTCTCATATATAGAAAACTGAGTCAAATTTATGGAATAAATATTTTCTTAATTGATAATAGTCAAAGGATATGAACAGGCAGTTTTCAAAGAAAGAAAAATACTTTAAATCACAACTGATTAGAGAAATACAAATTAAACAACTCTGAGGTACCACTTCACACCTATCAGATTGGCTATTATGACCGAAAGGGAAAATCTCAAACTGTTGTAAGAGACACGGGAAAACTGAAACACTAATGCACTTCTGGTGAAATTGCATATTATTTTTCATGGGTATTTTTGTATTTTCTTTCACAACACAGCTAAGACTGAAATATATTTTGTATGACTGATAAAACCTTTACCAAATTGTTTGTTTCTCAATAAAGGGGCAGGGAAGGAGAGAGACAAGGAATCTGGACCTCAAAAGTTTTCAAAAACAAATGTTAAAAAATGCTTTCACAGGACCCACATGTGCAAAAATGTCCTTTTTTGTAGTGGCAAGGAACTGAAAACTGAGTGAATGCCCATCAGTTCGGGAATGGCTGAATAAGTTATGGTACATGTATATCATGGAATATAATTGCTCTATAAGAACAAGATGATTTCAGAAAGGCCTGGAGAGATTTAAATAAACTGCTGCTAAATGAAGTGAGTAGAACCAAGAGAACATTGTATACAATGACAAGAAGATTATGTAATGATAAACTCGAATGGACTTGGCTCTTCTCAACAATGAGGTAATTCAGACCAATTTTAATGGACTTGTGATAGAGAAAGCCTTCTACATCCAGAAAGGGGACTGTGGGGACTGAAAGTAGATCACAATTAGTATTTGCATCTTTCTTATTGTTTGCTTGCTTTTACTCTTTCTTCCTTTCTCATTTTTTCCATTTTTTTATCTGATTTTTCTTGTGCCCAGCATGATAAAAGTGGAAATATGAATAGAATTGATATGTTTAACATATATTGGATTGTTTGTTCTCTAGGGGAGGATGAATGTTGAAAATTATCTTTGCATGTATTTTGAAAATAAAGCTACTATTAAAAATATTAAATTGTTTTCACGTGTAACTGAGGAAAAAATTTTAAAAATATTTTTAAATGGAAAGATGAATTTACTATCAATGAAAAAAAAATTAAAGTATTAGGAACTGTTTTGCCCAATTATATGCTAATACATCTGACCATCTAAGTTAAATGGATAAATACAAAAATATTAATTGTTCATATTAAAAGAAGAAACAGAACACTTAAATAACCTCTTCTTAGAAAAAGAAACTGAACAAGCCAACAATGAACTCCCTCAGAAAAAATCCACAGGACCAAATAGATTCGTAAGTGAATTATGCCAAATATTTGAAGAACAATTAATTCCAATATTAAAGGAGATCACATTAATATATTGCAAAGATCATACACTATGACCACATAGGATTTATACCAGGAATTACAGGCCTAGTAAAATATTAGGAAAATTAAACATAGTTGACCATATCATAACAAAACAAACAAGTCATATGATAGTCCCAATAGATGGGAAAAAAAAAAGAAAAAAAAAAAAAACTTCCAAAAATACAAAAGTGAATAGATCATTGGCAGACCTCAGACATTTAACATTTACAAGTTGTATGATCCTGGGAAAGTCAATTAATCCCAACTCACACACACACACACACACACACACACACACACACACACACACACACACAATTTAAAAATTAAAAAAACAAACAAATATCCATTCCTATTAAAAACAGTAGGAGACATAGGAATAAATGGAGTTTTTCTTAAAATGAAATAGGGATAAACTAGAATCTTTCTCTATATGATCAGAGATAGAAAAGTAAAGTGACCCATTACCACAACTATTATTTAATATTGACCTAGAAATACTGATCATACAGCTCTTTTCTAGAGGCAAAGAATTGAGGGAATGCCCATGGATGGGAGATTGACTCTACAAATTGTGGTATGTGATTATAATGTAATACTATTGTGCTAGAAGAGCTGAAGAGGAGGTTATTTTCAGAAAAACTTAAAAAGACTTCCATTAGCTAATACAAAATATAATGTACTGTGTATAAAGTAACAGCAGCATTATAAGATGATCAGCTATGAATGGATTTAGCTACTCTTAGCAATACAATGATTCAAGGCAATTCTGAAAGATTTATGATGAAAAATGCTATCCATCCCCTGAGAAAGAACTGATGGTTTCTAACAGAGACTAAAACATACTTTTTTAACTTTATTTTTCTTCAGAATTCGAATTAGTTTTTTAACTGTTTTCTTTCACAACATGACTTATCCAGAAAAGTTTTGACTAAACATATATAATCTATATCTAACTGCCTTTTCAATGAGAGATGGTAGGGAGGGAGAGAGAGAATATGGAATTCAATGTTTTAAAAATGAATGTTAAGAAATTCTTTTTCCACATAATGGGAAAAATAAAATGTTAAATAAAAGAACAGGAAAAAAAGAAATGTTAATTATAGCAATAAAAGAAATTGAAGGAATTTAAATAGGCAATAAGAAAACAAAACTAAAACACCTTGCAGATGCTATGACAATTCTAGTGAATCAACAATAAAATTACTTGAAATAATTAACAACCTTAGCAGAGTTGCAAACTTAAGATAAGCCCACATAAAGCATGAACATTTCTATATATTACCATCAAGGTCCAGAAGCAAGATATCGAAGGCAAAATTTCATTTCATGTAACTGCAAGCAATGTAAAATACTTGGGAGTCTACCTGCCAACACAAATTCTAGAACTCTATGAATACAATTACAAAACAGTTTTTACACAAAGTCAGTTCTAAACAGAAAAATATAACTGTATTACAAAGTAATAACCATGAAAAACAATATGATACTAGCTAAGAAAGAGTGTATTAAAACAGTATACTAGATTGGGTGTACCTAAAGTGTTTAATATATTCAAAGATTCAATCTTTTGGGACAAAATAGAAAAAATTATTGGGAAAACTAGCAGCAGTTAAGTATAGACCAACATCTCACACAACATATCAAGATAAGATGGAGGTGGTGCAGTGGATAGAGCACCAGCCTTGAATTCAGGAGGACCAGAGTTCAAATCTCGTCTCAGACACTTAACACTTTCTAGCTGTGTGACCCTGGGCAAGTCACTTAACCCCAGCCTCAAAAAAAAAAAAAAGAAAAGAAAAAAGATAAGATGGAAATGGGCACATGTTTTAGACATTAAGGTGAGACCATAAGCAAACAAAGTAAACATGGAATAGTTTACCTGTGAAATCTGTTGATTACAAGTTGTAAAATGAATGATTTTGATTAAATAAAGGTTTTACACAAAAAAATTAATACAACCAGGATTAGAAAGAAAGCAGTAAATGAGGGAGAGGGAAAGAGAAAAATCTCTAATAAAGGCCATTATTTCTCAAATATTAAGAGATTGAGTCCAATTTATAAGAATACAATTTCATAAATGGTCAAAGCATATGAACAGACAGTTTTCAGAAGAATGTTATAGCTATCCATTATGGCTGAAAAAAATGCTCTAAATCATTAAAAAAAAACACAAATTAAAACAACTCTAAGTTATCACTTTATAACTATCAGATTGGCTAATATGACAGAAAAGGAAAATGATAAATATTGGAGAGAAAGTGGGAAAATTGGTACACTAATTTATTGTTTGTGGAACTGAACTACTCTGGAGGGCAATTTGTAACTATGCTCAAAAGATTGCAAAACTGTATAAAACCCTTTGACCCAGCAATATTCAGTATCTCAAAGAGATTAAAAAAGAAAAAGAAAAAGGATCTGTACCAAAAAAAAAAAAATGTGTAAAAGCTCTTTTTGTGGTGGAAAAGAATTGGAAATTGAGGGAATTGTCATAAATTTGAAAACAGCTAAGCAAGTTATGATTTGTGATTGTAACAGAAAACTATTACGTTATAAGAAATGATATGTTGGATGCTTTCAGGAAACTTGCAATTACATGAACTGATGCAGTTCCAGGAAGCAGAACCAGAACATCATAGATAATAATAATAATAATATTGGATGATGATCAACTGTGAATGACTTCACTATTCTCAAGTAATAAGATCCAAAACAATTCCAAAGGATTCATGATGAAAAATGCTATCTACAACTACAGAGAAAGAATTGATGGAGTCTGAATGCATAATATTTTTATCTTTATTTTTCTTATGGGAGCAGGTAGTCTCACAATTTTTTTTTATTTTCTTATTTTTTTATGGATTGGATTTTTGTTTGTTTTGTTTTGTTTTATGATTTATTTTTCACAACATGACCAATATAGAAACAAGTTTTATATGATTCTACATGTATAATCTATATCAAATTGCCATCTCAGGAAAGAGTCAGGGAAAGGAGAAAAGGGAAAGAACTGGGGTTTGACACAAAAAAAAAAAAAAAAAAAAAAAAAGTTAAAAATTGTTGTTACATATAGTTGGAAAAAATATTCAAAAAACAAAATGTAGAAATGAGCTAATACTAAATGACTTTTTACAATACTTTAAAGTTTGCAAAATACATATTTTTTCCATTTCAGGTTCACAGTATTCTTTTCATATAGTTATTACAGATATTGTTCACTTTTCAGATAAGTAAATTGAGGTTCTAAAAGATTAAGTGATGTGCAATTCTAATGGACGTGAGTCTCCTCAACAATGAGATGAACCAAATCAGTTCCAATTGTTCAGTAATGAAGAGAACCAGCTACATCCAGCAAAAGAACTATGGGAAATGAGTGTGGATCACAACATAGCATTTCCACTCCTTCTGTTATTGCCCACTCGCATTTTTGTTTTCCTTCTCATGTTATTTTTATCTTATTTCTAAATCTGATTTTTCTTGTGAAGCAAGATAACTGTATAAATATGTGTGTATACAAATATATATATATATATATATATATATATATATATATATATATATATATATGGTATTTAACATATACTTTAACAAAATCAACATATATTGGTCTACCTGCCATCTATGGGAGGGGGTGAGGGGAAGGAGGGGGAAAGTTGGAACACAAAGTTTTGTAAGGGTCAATGCTGAAAAATCATCCATACATATGTCTTGTAAATAAAAAGCTAAAATAAAAATAAAAAAGATTAAGTGATATGCCCTAAACTAGTGAGAGTCAAAAGCAGAATCTGAATTTTAACTCTTCCTAATCCTAAGTACGACATTTTATCCCCAAAGTGTGCCTATGTAAAAACAAGCTAGAATTTTATAAATGATGGACTTTTGAGAATCTAGCTAGATTACCTCCACATTTAAGAAAATGCTTCATGTAGAAAAAGACTTCTGGTTATCAGCCTTCATTTTATTTTACAGTACATTCATAAATTTATGCATTTCCAAGGGTAACTAGATGACAACGAATTTAGCACTACTGGTATTTAAATTCCACAACTACCCTGGCTTCAAAAACAAGATAAGGTGATGCACATTTATACACATCTCCTTTTACCATAGTATAGACAAAATATAGCACAAAGAAATTCTGAAATCTCTCGCTCATTTGGATAATTCGTGAAATTATATTTATATTAAAAGAGAACTGTATTATTGGAAATAAGTAGAATGGGGGAAGGAATCAAAGCACAATAAGAAACATCACTAGTGGAGATCCCTTATAAATGATATGAAATAATTTATGTTTATTTCTTGGGAGTAAAAACATTTGCTTTAATCCCTTGAATAGAGAAGGTCTGAGGATATGAGGGTCATTTAAATCTATGCACACTATCTTCAAGACATGACTCTAGAATATTCTAGAGTCCATGACTCTAGAATAATAGATTTTTAAAAATCTAAAATGCCAAAAAGGTTGTAGTCAAAAATGATAGTAATCCAGGAAAAAATAGCCTCATTAACTGATGGGAAAACAAATGTTTCCCACTCAGAGAAAAAAACTTTTTTTCACATAGAGGAATAATACAACTAGAATTCAGATTGAGATTTTAAGTTCTGAAAATAGTAGTCAAACAAGAATTTCCATTTCAATAAATGAAAAATCTTCACAGTACTAACCAGAACTAAATTGTGATAGAAATAAAAATGTTCTGGTGTCTTTAACACATATAGAAAAACTACTATGGATATAAGACCCACTTGTACTTTTCTCTATGGAATATACATATGTTAGAACATAAGAATACAGCTGACCAATACAGTCAACTCCAGAAAAAAATTAACACACATAAACTAGGTTACAAAAAATTAGCTGATATTTGGGACAATATGGAGTTAGAAGGTTGGAATTAAAAGGACTAAAGAAAAGGAGATGTGAGAATAGGAGAAATAAGAAAGAAAGCTGAGATAATTTTCTGGCTTTTTTGTTTCTTAGTTAAAAAGTTGTTCCAAAATGTTTTGGACCCTACTGCTCTCAAAATACAGCTGGAATGATAATTAATTTTTTTTTTAAAGAAATGCCTCATACCCAGAAAGATGGCATGCCCAAATAGCATATATTTCTTCTGGAATTTCAATGTGCTTTAAATATAGCAACCAATTAATATAATTAAAATCACATGACTATATACACAGCTCCTTTACTGTTCACAACACCTGCTCAATAATACTTTCTGCCAGTAAAATATTGGGTCCTGAAGGTACTAGGATAATTCTCAGATTGACTGTCCCTGAAAGAAAAATCTTAAATCTTTTGAAGCAGAAAAGGGTTTGAGGGGAGGCAAGTGTAGAAGAAATTGTGTCATAGTCTTCAAAAAGAAACATATAAACGTTTTCACAAATGAAACTTTTATCAGTGCCATGCATATTTGACAAATCCTGAAAAAATTTCCCAGAGACATCTCTTGAGAAGGGCAGCAATTATGTTTTTTAAACCAAAGTGAATTATAACTAAACATCAAATAATAAATTCATGTAGTAAAATGTAGAACAGGAAAACACATAACCAAGTCATACAGTATATGATTTAAAAATTGCAATGCACTCCATGTTTTGTTTTTGCTTTTTTTTTTTTTTTCCCCAGGCAATCCACGTACAACAGAAGGCACTGTTATCCTGGTATAAATCAAACAATTCTACATGGCAAAAACCTGAGAAGTGCAATTTGATTCAAATCTACCTCAATCACCCTTTGGAGTATATAGTTGGTTTTTTAAGTCCAACATTTTTCTTTTTTAGTTTCCTACCTTACTGTGGCTGTTTAAAATACCAGGATCAGGAAAAGGAGATAAAAGTGCTGCTTAAGGAAACTGGTAGAGCAAGACACTTAGGAAAACTCCTCTAATTTCTTCCCCTTAACCCTCAAAAGTCAATAACCACTTGAAATAAACTCTAATGATGAAATTCAGTCCTTGAATTTTTTCTTCAATTGTTGCTAGGTATAGTCCCAAAGTTAAATGCTGAAAGGATGCCTTTATTATCAAAGGTGAAGGCTCCTTGTTCAATCTTCTTTGTCTCTAGAGTTGACCAAAAAAAAAGGTAAAAAAAAAAAGTTGTAAGAAATTGAAAACAATCTCCAAATATCCCCTCTCTCTCTTTTAAAATTTAAGAACTCTAAGTGGGACTTATGAGAACTTCAAATGTCCTTATGAATTTGACCTCTTTTAAAAAAAAAGTTCTATGCCAAAAATTATCTATCTACTGCCTAAGCTGGTAAAAAAATATTTACTAAATGATGAGGGAAAAAAAAATGATGAGTTTCAAAGCTATTACATTAGATTTATTATTTCTATTACTATCAAGAATTATGCTAATAAACTATTGCTTAAATATTTTAGGGATATATGACTTACAAAGCACTTTTCTCATATGATCAAAAAGGCACAACTATCATTAATGTATACTAGATTCTAAGTTCTTATAAAAGCAGGGATTGCATATTCTTTTCAAATTCATCACTACTACTACATATAACAGCTAACATATATTATATATCCAAAAATATTAATTTAAATGAATACACTTTCCAAAATTTTTTGAGACTTATAGGCCTCTAGTCTTACCAAATAATTTAGTAAAAGAGGTACTTTCTGTAAGACTAAAAAATTTACTTTCCTAATTCTAAAGCCTAAGTTCCTATTTTCCTTTATATTCTAAATGTTAAATAAAAGCATGCTTGTAGCTTGACTATTGTGCTTTTTAGTTACAAAATATTTTAGTAAGATACCATTACCTATTACAATTCTGAATTATAGTTTTATAGTCTCCATACATATTTATTTCTCCAGCTCAAATATCTACTTTTCAAGAAAACAACAGCAAAAATTCAATCCTAAGAACTAGGCAATATTCTTGTATAATAAGACCTTGCACTCAAGAGTAATAAAAGTACTCTATCAATTCATATATACTTTAGAAATAACTTGTTACCCAGAATTAACCTTCAGAACATCTAGCTCAGATTCTATCAGTTTTATTTACAAAACAGAAGACACATTCTTTTTCCAAATGAGAAGCAATCAGCCTAACCACCTATCCTAATGTATACACTTAAAAACAATTAAACAACTGACCTGCAGCATTTCTCCGGTGTTCGGCCAATGTGTAAATTTCCTGTAATGCTTTCTTCTGTTCTTCACTGAGCGGTGCTGTCAACAAATGGTACCAGGAAGCATCCCGTTGTTGCACATCTATGAAAAGGGGTGTGGGAGGGGTAGAAAAAGGAAATCAGCCCCTAAAGCAAAATGATAAGTTATGTAACTGACAAATATCATTTCATGGCTATAATACCATGAAAAAATGGTAAGAAATGTTTTTAAAAGTAGTTAAAAAGTTGCCAAACTATATGTTGGTGGCATTCAGGAAACCAATAAACCAGTAAGTACTTTTTATGTATCTAATACATATATACAAATTGTTGGTTGTTGTCCTTCATTCTTGAAGAAGATCAAAATGACATTATTATGTTAGAGTCACGTTAGTGTATCCAACTGTAGCTGATCATATCCAAATACAGAAGGGGACAACAGGTAAGACTTTGCTAACTTTCATCTTTATGTCTCCCTTTGCTGGCTCTATTTCTTGCCTCTTAAATAGCAATGTTTCCTAGAGGTTTAGTACTTAATTCTTCAGTTCTTCTCCCTATATGTGTATATTCTCTTCTTCAAAGATCCTATACTCAAGACTTCAACCATAATTTCTAAATAAAATAACTTGTAAATCTAAAGTTCCATCCCAAACTTCTAATCTTACTATTTCCAAATGCTTTTTCCACTTAGATGTTTTTATATTACCTCAAACTCAATTTGTCTACGTTAAAATTCATCACTTTCCCAATATGAGTTGTAGCCAATGAATTCTTTATTCTTGTTAATGATATCATTCCCCCTCAAACTACTCTTAAATAGCTTGAATCATTTTTGCCTTTTCCTTTGGATTCCATACATAATTAATAACTACCCTTTTTCCTCTTAGTGAATCATATTCCACAGTTTAGCATTTGATTAATTACTCAACAAGCATTTATAAAATGTAGTGTACTTGGAAAGTAACTTTAGAGAGAAAGTGTTTTCAATAAGAAGGACCAAGAAAGTCCTCTTGAATCAAGTGGGACTTGAGCTAAGTTTGGATGGAGGCCAGGAAATTGAAGAGATGAAGAAAGAGAACAAGACTAGGCACAAGGGATGGCCACAGAAAAGGTTGAAAGGTGGAGGGTCATATTTGAGAAGTAAGTAACCAGTATCATTGAATTTATAGTATATAGAAGGGAGAAAAAGTATAAAAAGATTGGAAAGACAGGAGAAGATTAGGTAATAAAGATCTTTAAATGCCAAACATAATATTTCATATTTGATCTTGGAGACAATAGTGAACCACTGGATAGACTTCTGAGTAAGGGATGATATAGTCAAATCAGAGCTTTAGGAAAAATCATAATGCCAGCTGAGTCAAGACTGTATGAGCATAGACACAAATTTCAAAGCCCAGTAATTAAAAAAGAATCACATTTTTACTATATGTCTTTAAAAATACAGAAATGAAAAGTTTTGAAATGTCATAATCAAATGCTCCTTAAGAACTGCTTAGTATAATTGCTGTATACAAGATTTACAATTAATTGTAAACTATCTCTAAAAATCTTTGAGTGAATCAACTTAAAAATTAATATATATATATATAATTTTACTAATATATTCAAGATATGAGGACATACTTAACAGAGCCTGTGTAAAAAACTGATATTCATCCACACTATCTTCAAGATCGAGTGGAGTGCTGAATCCTTCAAGAGCAGTTTCTTCTAAAACATCTTCATCCCAATCATCATCATCTTCTTCATCTTCATCTCCTCCTTCATTATTCTCATGCATTGCTTGACTAGTTTCATTTGTATCTTCCTCATCACTTGGAATTTCCTCTGTAAACCCATTTAGTATTTAAAATAAAGGTTGCCCAAAAATAAATATTTAATACACTGAAGAATTTGAATAATGATGATTGTAATAACAACAATAATCATTTATGCAGTACTTTACAATTTGCAAATCACTTTCTATATTATCTCATTTGAGTCAAATAACAATTTCAATAAATCAAACTCAGGGAGTTCCATGAAGACTTATAGTAAAAAGAATAAAAACAATTTTCAAGAAATAGGAACGGGAAGAACACCATATAGTTTGTTTAAATTACACACATGAAACTATTCTCCTTAGTTAACTTTTAAAATAACTTTTCCCTCCCCCCCAATTGTATCCAACAATTCCTAAACATTGTTTCTATAATGTTTCTACTGTAACTCTATACCGCTTACTTATACTGATTACGATTACTAAGGGATTTCTTTTTAACAGAAAATTCTTTATTGAACTTTATTTCTCTTAAAAGAAACATGAAATAAGTTGTGTTATTCACTTTAAAAAATTAAGTAATAATAGCCACCATTTTAAAGTACATGCTATTTAACTACTAGCTAAGTTGTTCATGAACTGATGAAAATTTTCAAATTAGGAGGTCACTGCTCCTAAAATGGTGAAAATACAAAAATACAAAGAAAAAATAAAGTAGTTACCTTTGTGTGGGTTGAAAAGATAAAAGCTGAATTGCATATTACCATGGATTGGTTTCTGTTTTCAGTACCAGTCTGTTCATAGCAGTTAGACCAGTACTGTAACTGATAGGAAAGCAGAACTTCAGTCTCAACCTTTTATAGGTTGAGACTGAAATATATAAAATACACATACTTGCAGTAAATAAAGAACATGGACTACTGGGAAGAGGGGGGGAAGCCCCAAAATGAGAAAAAACCTAGAGATAATGCAAGCTTTAAGAAAGTACAAATTTTGAATCTATCTCTAAAAGTACCACAGGGTAATTTTGGTGTGAAGAAAGCAACCAAAATAAATCTGAGTCAAATAATTTTATAATATGATATAAACAATAAAGAATTTATAGTCAAACCTTCGACTTTGTACCATCTCAGAATTAAAAATTAAGAAAAAAACTTTTAAAATAATTTCCTACTTCTACCTATAAGTTACAGTGGCTATTGATAGTGAATTGTAAAGTGGCTAAAAAAGTCAGATCTAGAGAACTATATACTGTAAATTAAAAATAGCATCATCTTGCTTATAATGGCTTGCAATTTTACTAATCTCAAAATATACACTAATGTAAAATCACATTGACTATAAAATCATTATTTAAGCAAACATAGGGAAATTAATGAATTAATAAGTATTTATTAGGCACCTGCTCTATGCCAGGCACTGTGGGAGATTTGGGAAACAACAGAAATGGAATATTTTCTTACCCTCAAGAAACTTGCATTCTATCAGAGGGAATAAGAAACATATATGAAGATACAGCTTTTTTTTTTTTTTTTTTGCATATGGAAGATAATCAAAAAAGCCTACTTTTGTTGTGGTATTTGAACTGAGCTTTGAAGGGAATTATAGAAGAACATTCCAAGCATGAGAAATGAGCCTGTGTCAAGGCACAGAGATAATAATTGAAACAGATTCAGACAGTTCTCACTTTCTGAAGTGGACCATTCCTTAGATCTCCATGAAAAATGATTTTTGTGGAATATGAATTTGGTGGGGAAAATAGCATAGGGGAGGTAAGAAGGGGGCTGGGGACCTGCAGAGGGAGGAAGTCAGCACGTAGATCAAACACATGTTGGGGTCTAGGGACTGAAAACAAGAACAGAAAGAGGAATATGTTGAACAGGACCAGTCACCTGGGGGTCTGATTAGAGCCAAGGGGAAGGGAATATATTCTCTGGCTTTCACTTGCAAGGTTTTTGTTTTGGGGTTTTTTTTTGGGGGGGGGCAGGGGAATATAGGGTAAAGGAGAGGCCACAGAGCACTAAGACAAAGGACAGCAGCTTAGAGAAAAAGCACAGAACTGTAAGAACTGTACAGTAAAGTTAACATAACTGATGAGGAGTAAACTGAGGTTCTAAACAGAGATGGGTCAGTTCCTTTTCTCTCTCTCCTTATTTCCCCCAAGTAACCAAGGGCGGGTTCAGCAGCAAAGGAATTTGCTATTTAATGCTGTATGGAAACAAAGTCTTTATTGATAGTAAAGAGATAGACTGGCATTTGGCCTTCAGGAAGACCCAAAATGCCTGAAAAGGGGGGTGTCAGTTGACGGGCATTTGGCTGGTATATACCAAATGCAGGGATTTCATTTTTCAGCCTTCCTTATATACATAAATGATGACTAGAGTCATCAAAACAATGTTTGCCCAGAGATGTTATCAAGAGGTTCCGGAGATATTTGTCAATAATACAAGAATTCTCTGTTGTTGTAAATAAGACAGGAATTTTCTTATTATTGTAAATAAAACAAAAATTCTCTATTGTTATCTCCTTCAGTCTCTCCCCAAAAAGGAATTTCCTGTTGGTATTTTTGATCTTAAGCTATCTCCTTTCCAAATCTCATCAATAACATGCTTTTTTGAAATGTAGTTTTCTTTCAGAATTCTTTATATAAAAGTCAAATTTACTTAATGTGAATTTATATAATGTGAGAACTGTCCTATGAAGAATAGCTAGTAGACTAGAATGGAATATAGAGTATATGAAGGGGAGACAAAAATCAGGCACAAAAGACAGGTTGAAACCAGACTGTGAAGGTTTGACACAAATGGAAAAGTCTATTTTAGATCTTAGAAATAATAGTAAGCTATAGGAGCTAGCTGAGTAACATAGTCAGACCTGCTTTTGAGAACTATTATTCTGGCATTTGTGTGGAAGATAAATTAAAGAAAAGGGAAGTCTTTAGGCAAAAAGTGTAATAAAAAGGAGTGGAGACCATGTGATTGGAATTTAAAACTTGTTTTAAAACAATTATGATATGTTTTCTGGAATCACACTAATTATTCACAACCAGGAAAGAAAAGGAAGCAGAGCTACTTCTTGTTCTTACCCCAAAGAGCAAGTAACAAAGCAATGCTTCACCTTTGTAACAAAAAAGGCATTCCCATCCCCACTGAATATAATGCTGTCATAGTTTCTCTAACCTCTACCCAATTTAAAGTTGTACCTAGTATGGATAGTTCTTATCTCCCACAAAAGAGGACATAATAAAAATGATAACTCATTTTGGGGAAAAAATGTGTCATTTTATGACAATGAACACAAAATCCTTAATTTGTAAAATAAAGGGGTAAGACTGGTCCCTAAAGTTTCTTCCAATTTTGGGAATTCTGGAATTAAATTCTATGGGTGACTCAAATCATTAGCTTAGTGAAGGAATTATTATTATTCAAATTCAGAATTTATAATGTGCTTTCAAAGGCTAGAAATAAGTCTTAAAAAACTGATTCAGTATAATCAGACTTATACTTTGTCTTTTATAACTATAATAATCTGATTCTAAAGGTTCATGGTACTAATTAAACCCTCTTTTTTAAACTTACTATGGTCTCCTAAATACTTAGTCTAAATCCATTATAATTTGAACCCAATTCAAAATATACTAAGCTAATAACTTTTAATGAGTCACATTTATCACCCATGAATATTAGCTAGCTAATATCCATTAAGAAAAACAAGTATCTCTACTAACACCCAAGTTTAGACTTTTGTTTTCAATATAAGTATTGTCTCTTCAGTGAAAGCTGTCATCTCTAAGGATTACAGTACGTTAAAACAATCTAATTGACATAGTTCCAGAATATTTTAATTTTTCTGTTATAAGAGATACTGTTTTATTAAGTCTAAAAATGTTTTTAAATCTAACAATATCCAATAACTATATTAATGGACTAGATTAAAAATAAATATTACAACACTCATTAAGATACAATTAATGACAAGTAAGCCATTTGATTGATCACAAAGATTCATGAGATTAAAGGAAATGTACTCTATGTTTAAGGTGCCAAATATTTTAGAATTAAACTTGGAAGGAAATTTATGTTCAGTCAAAATTTAATTGTACTAACAGGGGAAGAAATATGGGATAATGGCTAGAGAGCCAGCTTTGAATTTGGGAAGAACTAGATTTAAATCCCACTTCTGACCCTGGTTCTGTGACCCTGGACAAATTGCTTAGTTTCTCACTGCAGAGCATTGAGAAGACTCTAAATTACACCAAAAATGTAGTTAACATACACTGGTAAAGTGGGGTTCGTCTCCAGTAGTTCCCTATATGACTGAATCCAAAAGTTCAGACCAGAAAACAAAAATGACTTTACCATTATCTTCTACATCTGCCTTTTCCTCTTTAGAATGATGTCTTTGGTCTGTAAGCTGTCTAGTAGTACAGACTTGTTTGAGGCCCAAGAAAAGGAAAAGAATTGAAGGAACAATTTGTCCAGCCACAGCATCTACTGCAGGAGGTCGATTTTGTAATTCCAGCAAGATGCTCAGACCTATAATACACATCTTCCTGTCATGATGCCTAAAAATAAACAAAATAATGGCATTAGCAATGATTTGGAAAACAAAATCATTATAAATGCTATTAGGAAAAAATTAGTAAATGACCAAAAATGTCAAAGCACACTTCACTTACAAAAATAAAATGCCTCATCATAAAACAGATATATTTTGTTGTTCCTTGAAATGTTGTGTGTAATTCAAGGTTTTGAAAACTGATTCACATCTTTAATAACTAAAGGAGCTCACTATTTAAAAGAAAATTGTATTAATATTATGTTTGTATTTTGGCAAAACAGATTCCCTTAAAGCATAGCATGTCTTTAATTGATATAATACAATTTCTAGTATAACAGAAAAATATTTAGTCTACTGGAATCTTTTATAATGACTAATCTACATAAATGCTCTGCATTTATTCTAAATACTGAAAGCAGTCTCCCGGAGGTAATATGATACTAAATATGCTAAATACTGTACAGCAATTATGACTTATTTGCTATTCTAAACACAAAAAGTTTAACTATGGTAAAATAGTCTGACAATATAGACAATAGTCTGACAAATAGAAACAAAACATACATCTTAAAATTTTAATTGGTATAAATCTACCAATGATGTAGGCTTACAAAATTAAAATAATACTGTCTATGGGGATGGGATAGAATTTAACTTTGATATTTTGTTACAGACAACTCCACATGAAGGAGTGTCCCTTAACCAATGCAGAACAGCAATTCTTCTGCAATTGATAAAGAGAGTTGAAGACAGCACTGAGAGATTAAGTGACTTGTCCAAAGCCATATATTTAGTATGTGTCAAAAACCATATTGTCCCTAGTCACTGGACTCTGATGACTCTGGAGAGGAGAGTAAGGCTGAGGATTTTGCACAATCTGTCTCACTTAAATCCCAATCCACTTGCAAGTCAAGACATGACTCTCCTAAAGTCTTTGATCCTCTTTAAAAACAAAGGATGGAAAACAAAAACAGTCAAAAGTGGAACTTAAAGTCAGGTCCTCCTGATTCATACACTAGTCTATATAGTTTTGGAATATTTCCTTTAAGAACTGAAAAATAAAAGATTAAAAAGGGAAAAAGAGAGTAAAATAAAATACCTAATTAACTGAATATTAATAGCTAACAAATATTAAATATGTGCTTTGCTCCAGGCATTGATCAAAATACTAAAAAAATTTTTAAAAGGTGGGGGGAAGGGAAAGGGAAGGGAGAGGGGAATGGGAATGAAAAGGAGAAGGGGAAGGGAAAGGAAAAGGGAAGGGAAGGAAGGAAGGAGAAAGAAAGGAAGGTAGGGAAGAAAGAGAAGAGAAGGAGGGAAAGAAGGAAGGAAGGAAGAAACAAAGCCTCCTTGGGGGAAGCTAATGATGTTATGACACCAAAAATTAGTAAAAATCAAAAGAATGAAAAATAGAAGGAAAAGTGTGTGTGTGTGTGTGTGTTTTGGAATACTATATTTCAAAGAAAAAAAAAGCTAGGTTTGCAACCAAAAAGAACTTGCCCCAAAATGTACAATCCCAAAGAGGGAGGAGAAGGGGGAGAAAAGGACATTTTAAAAAACTTAAAGACTGTTGGGTATTTCTGACAAAAAGATATTTCTGACAAAAAGATCAGAATTTAATGTAAAATTTGACATTTAAGATGCAGAAGTCTATATAAGGTAAATATTAACGATTATTAAATTAAATATTAAAGATTATAAGGGACTTTCAATAAGGTCAAACTGTTTACGTCTCATACATGAAAATGTTATCAGTATTACTGCTACTGTCATTACTTGGGTAGTTTGGGGGGAGGGGGGAAGGCATGGCCTAAACTAAGTATGACGGTTTATTCCTAAAAAATAAAACTGGATAGGGAGAGATAAAAAACAAAACAAAACAAAAAACAGTTATCTCTTGCAAAT
The DNA here is from genome assembly GCF_048593235.1 of Sminthopsis crassicaudata. Taxonomy (NCBI): domain Eukaryota; kingdom Metazoa; phylum Chordata; class Mammalia; order Dasyuromorphia; family Dasyuridae; genus Sminthopsis; species Sminthopsis crassicaudata. Next base: position 239,897,765 of record NC_133621.1, on the reverse strand, counting down.
GAGGCATTAAAAAAAAATTGATACAGCAAGTGGAGTGGAGAGCTGCTAGTGCTGGAAACTTACTTTCATAAGAAAAGGGAGAACAACATATAAATCCAGAAGACAATAAAAGTCTCCTAAATTTATAAAGAAATAAGAGGACCAAGGAACAGGATAAATAAGGAACATTTAGAAAGGTGTACAGATTAAGAATGAGATAGGTAGAAGAGAGAGTAATGGAGGGATTCTTAAATGGTTAGGTAGATTAAGGAACAGGAAGGTAAGGTAGTAGTTAGAAGTAAATTAGACATGTGAGGAGGGATAGAGTAAATAAAGGAAAAAAGGACATTGAGGACAAATAAGATGGAAAGAAATATACAACTAGTAATTATAACTTTGAATGTAAATGGGACAAATTTTCTCATACACAATTTAAAAAAATGAGACAGACACATAGAGTTAAAAATGAAAGATTGGAGTAGAATTTATTAAGCTTCAGATTATGTTTAAAAAAAAGAAAAGAAAAGAAAAGAAAAAAGCAGGGGTACCAATCAGGATTTCAGATAAAATTAAGGCTTAAATAAATTTAATTAAAAGAAATAAACTGGGAAACTGTATACTATATGTCATTATTATTCATTATTGTTTTAGACCATTTAAAATAACTGCAGACAAGAAAAATACTTGATAGTATACTTGTTAAAACAGACCCAGAAACTACATGAAAATAACTATAAAACACTTTTTATACAAAGAAAGTCTCATTAATTGAGAAATATTCATTGTTAGTGGATAGCCAGAGCAAATATATTAAATAACATTTTAATCTAATCTATTTATCCATGCCATCCAAATTACATTACAAAAAATCATTTTACTGAGTTAGGAAAAAAATAACAAAATTCATATGGAAGAACAAAAAAATCAAAAATTTCAAAGAAACTAATGAAAAAAATTTAAAGGTGCCAGGCCTCAAACTATATTATAACACAATAAATATCCAAATTATCTGGTACAGGCAGATAGAAATAGAAAGACAGATTAATGCAACAGAGTAGATATATAACACATTGTAGTAAAAAAGAATTATAGTAACTTTGGGTTTGACAAATATAAAGATATGTTTTTAGGATAAAAATTCATTATATTGCAAAAATTGTTAGGAAAGTCGAAAAGCAGTCTGGCAGATATTGGGCATAGACCAATATCTTAAACCATATACCAAGCTAAAGTAAAAATGAATACATGGCCTACATATGAAGGGAAATATCACAAGAAAATCAGGAGAAATGGAGCACATTTCTAACAAACTCATGGAAACAAACAAGAGACAGAGAGCACTATGAGTTAAAAAACAGATAATATTGATCATATTAAATTGAAAAGCTCTTATACAAATAAAGGAATGTGGCCAAGATTAGGAAGAAAGCAGAAAAATGGAGAAAGGAGAATTTCATAGACAGTTTTTCAAATACAAGTTTCATTTCTCAAATGTATAAAGAACTTTGTCAAATTTATAAAAATATGAGTAACGAGTGATCAAAGGATAAGAACAAAAAGTTTTTTGATAAGAAATCAAAACTATGTATATTCATATTAAAATGCTCTATGTCATTATTAATTGGAAAAATGCAAATAAAAACAATTTTGTGTCATCATCTTATATCTATCAGATTTGCTAAAATGACAAATGCCCTTCAATTAGGGAATAGCTAAACAAGGTGTGGTATATGTTTATGAATAGAATCCTACTGTGACATAAGAAATGACAAACTGGTTGATTTTAAAGACTTGGTATTTATGAAGGCAGATGTTGTCTACCTCCAGTGGAAGAAATAACAAATACAAATGTATATGGTATGGTCTTATGAATAAATAAATAAATATATATATATATATAAATTTGTGTGTGTGTGTCTATGTGTACATACATGCACATACATAAAAATTTGGAAGGACAGAAAAGCTTGCTACTGTTGAAAATAATGAGTAGTATTTTTTACTTAGTTTTTTTTTTTTAATTAACAGTCTCACAATTTTACCTAAATTGATTTACTTATTCAGTGCCATACCGATCAAACTGCCAAGAAATTACTTTACAAAGCTAGAAAAAAATAATAACAAAGTTCATCTGAAAGAACAAAAGGTCAAAAATTTCAAGGGAATTAATGAAAAATACAAATGAAAGGGGCCTCGCTGTATCAGACCTATAATTACATTATAAAACAGCAATCAAAAAACCATTTGGTACTGATTAAAACATAGAATAGTTGATCAGTGGAATAGGTTAGGATTGTAAGACATAATAGTTAATGATTATAGTAATCTAAAGTTTGATAAACCCAAAACCTCCAACTTCTGTGATAAGAACTCACTATCTGATAAAAACTGCTGAGAAAATTGGAAAATAACATTGCAGAAACTAGATACTAAGCTACATCTAACACCTACCCTATACCAAGATAAGGTCAAAATGGGTTCATGACTTAGATATAAAGGGTGATACTATAAGCAAATTAGGAGAAGAAAGAATAGTCTATCTCTCAGATTTGTGGAGAAGGAAGGAATTTGTATCGAAAAAAAAATGAGAGAACATAATGAAATGCAAAAAAGATAAATTTTGATTACATTAAATTAAAAGGCTTTTGTACAAACAAAACCAATGCAGCCAAGTCTAGAAGGGAAGCAGAAAACTGGGAGAAAAGTTTTATATCCAAAGGTTTGATAAAGGCCTCATTTCTAAAATATATAAAGAATTGACTCAAATTTATTAAAATACAAGCCATTTTTCAATTGATAAATAGACAAAAGATATAAACAATTTTCAGATGAAGAAATTAAAACCATTTCAAATCACATAAAAAATGCTCTAAATTGTTATTGATCAGAAAAATGCAAATTAAGACAACTCTGAGGTACCACTACACACTTTTCGGATTGGCTAAGATGACAGGAAAAGATTATGATGAATGCTGGAGGGAATGTGGGAAAATTGGGACATAATATATTGTTGGTGAAGTTGTGAATTGTTCCAATCATTTTGGAGAGTAATTTTGGAACTATGCCCAAAAAGCTATCAAATTATGCATACCCTTTGACCCAACAGTGCCTCTACTGTATCTGTATCTCAAACAAATCATAAAAAAAGGGAAAGAGGCCCACATGTGCAAAAATGTTTATGGCAGCCCTTTTTGTAGTGACAAGAAACTGGAAACTGAGTGGTTACACATCAGTTGGGGAATGGCTTAATAAGTTATGGTATATGAAATTTTATGTAATATTATTGTTCTGTAAGAAAGATCAGTAGGATGATTTCAGAAAGGCTTGGAAAGACCTACATGAACTGATACTAAGTGAAGTGAGTAGAATCACAAGAACATTGTCCATAGCAACAAGATTATGTGATAATCAACTCTAAGGGACCTAGACCTTTTCAACAATGAGGTGATTCAGGACAATTCCATTTGACTTTTGATGGAAAAAGCCACTTGAATCCAGAAAGAGGACTGCTGGGCCTGAGTGTGGATCACAACCTATTGTTTTCCCCTTTTTTGTTATTGTTTGCTTGCTTTCTTTTTTTCTTTCTCATTTTTCTCCTTTTTGATCTGATTTTTCCTATGCAGCATGATAAATGCGGAAATTTGCATAGTATGCATATATTGCATTACTTGCTGTCTAGGGGAGGGAAAGGGAAGAAGAAACGGAGAAAAATTTGTAACACAAAGTTTTCCAATGGTGAATGTTGAAAACTATATTTGCATATATTTTGAAAACAAAAAGTTATTTAAAAAATTAAGTCTGAAATAGAAATTTATGGTTTTATAACACTGAATCCTTTATATTCTGCTGTGTATATAGAAATGTTCTTTTTTAGTTATCAAACTGCGCATACCCTTTGATCCAGCATTGCTACTACTGGGCTTATATCCCAAAAAAATACTAAAGAAGGGAAAGGAACCTGTATGTGCCAAAATGTTTGTGGCAGCCCTCTTTGTAGTGGATAGAAACTGGAAAATGAATGCCCATCAATCAGAGACCATATGGTTGGGTAAATTATTGTTCTGTAAGAAATGACCAGCAGGATGAACAAAGAGAGGCTTGAAGAGACTTACATGAACTGATGCTGAATGAAATGAGCAGAACCAGGAGATCATTATACACTTCAACAACAATACTATATGAGGATGTAACCTGATGGAAGTGGACATCTTCAACAAAGAGAAGATCTAATTCAGTTCCAAATGATCAATGATGGACAGGATCAGCTACACCCAGAGAAGGAACACTGGGAAATGAATGTAAACTGTTTGCATTTTTGGTTTTCTTCCCAGGTTATTTTCTGAACCCAATTCTTCCTGTGCAACAAGAAATTCGGTTCTGCACACATATATTGTATCTAAGATATACTATAATATATTTAACATGTATGGGACTACCTGCCATCTAGGGGAGGGGGTGGAGGGAGGGAAGGGAAAATTCGGAACAAAAGTGAGTGCAAGGGATAATGTTGTAAAAAAAATTACCCATGTACATATGTGCTGTCAAAAAAAAAGTTATAATTATAAAATTAATTTTAAAAATAAAGTATAGATAAAAAAGAAATGTTCTTTTTTTCTCATTTTCTATTTAAGTTTAAAATAAAAATTCATCAATAAGATCTTCTTATGAAGTATAATACAGTCCTAATGACTAAAAGTTTATATACTATGACAATCAAATTGTATTTTTTCATTCTCCTGACTCATTCTATTTCTATTTCAACATGCACAGCTTTTGACTAGATTAGTTGACTGCATCAGCTTCTGATAAGATGGCTAACCAAAGAAGCTTTTGACAGGATGAGCTGACTGAAATAGCTGCAAGCCAACATTCATTCCTGGAGGCTCCAGTTTACCAAGCCAAACTTTCAACCAATTTCTGGTCCCAATTAGGAAACTCTTCTCCTCTCTATCCATGGCTGGTATTGATAAGTGACCTGGAGAATTTCCCTACTACATCTGGTTTTGATTAGGAATGCCTCCTGTTATATCTGGTATTGGCTTCTTATTCTCAATTAAGTCCATGTTTAAATATATAAAAACCTCCCTGCTCAGAATCCATGTATTCTCAGCAAAATCTTTGCTGCTGTACAAGTCTCTTTCCCAGGGTAAGTGACCGTGCTTGTACAGTAGAACTTTTGTGTGAGTGTGTGTGTGTGTGTGTGTGTGAAAAAGAGACGAGAGAGAGAGAGAATATGTGTGTGCCAATAAGCACAAGAGCACTTTCCCCCTCCTGCTTATTGTGTCCCAAAGAAATAAGTCAAGTTTTTATCAAGTACATGATGCCATGTACATGCTTCTCAAGTACAATTTCCTATAAATCTCTGAATATAAGGCAGTATTTATTATACTACAGCTGATATAAAACATTCCTCCCAGAACTCAAGGTCACATTCACAACACACACACAAGTGTCTGTGGAAATAGGAGGCTCAGATTTACAACATAGTAAGGTGCATATATTGAGAATCTACTGAGTAAGATGTATAGATTCTTAATTTCTCACACTTTATGAACTGAATGTCTTTTCTTCAGTTCATAGTTGATAGTTTTCTCTGTTACATTGGCAGAAGAGTTCATATTCCTTGAAGCCCCCTCCCTCTTTGAGTGATTTTCCTTCCATAGCCATTTGTCTTTAGTATACAGCTCTGCTTCCAAATGAATGTTCTTCTATTAGCCCAGTCTCTCTGATCCTAACTAGTCGGTCTACTCTTACTGATAACATGGCCAATGTTATCTACTAGTGGTGGAAGCTGAGGGAAAGAAGAAGGTTAAGAAGAAAAGAAAGAGAGAGATCCTCTCTTCTTCTTTTTTTTTTTTCCCCCTGAGGCTGGGGTTAAGTGACTTGCCCAGGGTCACACAGCTAGGAAGTGTTAAGTGTCTGAGATCACATTTGAACTCGGGTCCTCCTGAATTCTAGGCTGGTGCTCTATCCACTGTGCCACCTAGCTGCCCCGAGAAATCCTCTCTTCTCTGCAAGGCAGATTTCCTCTCAAGTACTTAGCTCCAACTCTGGAACTGAACTTCTCAATTTTCAAACCTGCCAATGGAATGAACCATTTTTTAACTGGCCATTGTATTTGTTCCAAGGCCCAAGAGTGTGTCTAATTCTCTCAAAAAAAAAAAAAAAAAATCAAAAAGTGTTTGCTGTGTTTCATATGCCTTTTATCACAATGGCCAAATCCTTTTAATTCTCTTAAAATGATTGAATACCTAATCATAGCTCTTTTTTATTCACTTTGTTAATTGATTCAAATAAAGTATCTGAATCTTCCATAGAATAAAGTAGATTAGAGTTGGAACTTCCATCTTTTTATTAACTTTAATACTATTTTACTAACTAATGCTATTTTGTTTCCTTTAAGACATCCTTTCCTTTCCTTCTATGCCAGCAAGTCCTTCCTGTTAAGGGACAGTTCAATTCTCCGAGAGCCTCCACAGCTATGGATCATTTGCAAGGCAGCCTTTGCTGACACAGGTGTTGCAGACTGGGAATGGGATAAATTGGAGGCAGAGGGAAGAGGAGAGAAGTCAGACAACGCCACTTTGGGTTGGATCTCCAACAGCCACTTTCAGGTGGCTCTTGTGTATTCCAACACCTTCCCTCTGAAATTATCTTTCATATACTTTGTATATATCTTTTCTGTACTTAAGGTTATATTTACTCTTCCATCAGAATGTGAAATATTTGATGACAAGATTGCTTTTCTCTTTCTTTATATTCTTAGTACTTTACCAATGTCTGACACTTGATAAATTGTTAGGATTACTAGGTGAGAACTCAGGTTGTCTGGACAATGACAAGGTGAGAATTCAGGTTGTCTGGACAATTACAAGGTGAGAACTCAGGTTGACTTGATAGTTCTCTGGCTCAGATTATAAGAGGAGCAAGCTCATTGGTTGGAGTACTTCTTCCCAGAAGCCCTTGCATTATCCCACACCCATTCTCTGGGAGGATAAAAAAGGCAACATTGGGCCTGGACAAGCAGTCTGGACTGGGGAAGGACAAGAGCTGGAGGAGATTCAGAGCCAGGATTCAGGAAGAAGAAGAGGCTGGCTGGAGGACAGCACTCCAGGAAGAGGAGAAGAAGACTCTGCACTACATCAAGCTTGACGCGGCTCTCTGCAGGAAGGGAAGTCACTTCTCTGGACAAGAGTTAACAGCAACTGTCTGGAGACAACGGTTCTCTACAGGAAGAAGAATCTGTCTGAGAGGTTTGAGTTGACACAGCAGATCTCTTCCCAAAGAGTGATTGGCAGTGTCTGGAGACAACAGCACGCTACAATAAATGCTTAATAAATGTGTATCGACTGATTTGTCTTAGTAAAGCCAGTCATTAAGTTCTTATTAGATATTAGATATAGCATGAAAACCATTCATATATGTTAGAAAAAAGCCAACCCATATGTAGCTATATAATTGACATTTACAGTTTAGATTTCTTTTTAGATAAATTAAAGATAGAATGGTCTAATTGACAAGGAGCAAGCCTCAATCAAGAAGATCAGTCTTTGACATCTACTGGCTATGTGAACCTGAACAAGTCATTCTTTGTATTTTGGTATCTAAGTACCTTAGTATCTACAAATCTAACTTTTAGAACACTTGTTTTAAGAGAGGGTATTTCCTCATTAGCAGAGAGTAGTCAGAGTCCAAACCACTGGAATCACTGATCTAGACACTCTCACATAATCCTTCTCCCAAATAAAATATAATAAAATGAAATATAAAAAGAAGGATAATTTTATTCTTGTCACATTTTGAGATATTTAGCAGAAATGTCAGCAAAAAATTTATGCAGATTTATATACTGTAAATTTCAGTTGGCTTTTGTCATTGCTGTTCAATAATTTTCATTTATGTCCTATTCTTTGTGATCCCATTTGGAGTTTTCTTCATAAATATACTTGTATGACTTGCTATTTCCTTTTACATATCATTTTACAGATGAAAAAACTGAGGCAGATAGGGCTAAGTGACTTGCCTAAATTCATACAGCTAGTAAGCATATGAGGCCAGACAAACTGAGGAAGATGAAATTGGCTGGCTCCAGGCCCAGCACTGTATACACTACCCCACCTACCTGACCTCAGTTGACTCTAAGGTTCTCCATCATGTACAAGAAGCATAATTTTGTTGTTTCCTTACCTATAATTATTCCCTCAATTTCTTTCTGATTAATCCTTTAGTTAGATATGTCTGTATCTAAAAAAAGATATATTAACATCTCTTACTACTGTTATTTTATAATCTATTTCTCTTTCCAATTTGATTTTCTTTAAATTTAGATGCTACTCTAGATATATAAGAATGTATTTAGATTGTTACTAGGTGCATACATGTTACATATTGATATTAACTTGTTATCTATGGTGATTAAATTTAATGATAATTCCTTGCTTATCTTTTATAGTAGTCCTTTTTGCATATAGTAATTCTATGTCAAACAACAAAACTCAGCAAGAGCTAGAAAGAGAACTTGCTTTCAGAATACAGAAGCTACAAAATATTTGCATGCTTAACCTCCACATTCCAAGGAAAGTATGAATTAAACTATAAAACACTTTTTGCAGAAATAAAGACAGACCTAAATTATCAGTTACTCATGAGTAGATGAAGTCAATAATAAAAAATAATAGCATGATCTAAATTAATTTACTTATTCAACGTTGGACCAAATCTTCAAAAAAATATTTTGTAAAACTAGAAAAAAGTATAAGGAAAAGAAAAAGAATAAAGAACAAAATATCAAGAATATTAAGGGTAATAAAGAAAAAAGAGGAAGGAGAGGGGTCTGTCAACAGCAGATTTCAAATTCTTCCCCAAAGTTGTGATAATTAATATCAATTGGTAACTAGATGTGGTAATAGCCTATTCCTATAATCCCTGCTTGAGGAAAGTAAACTGATGGATCATTTGAGTCTCAGAATTCTGAGGTGTGAGCCAATAAAAAAATTAAAATAAAAATAGTCAATAAAATGTCTGCAATAAATCTGGCTCAAATATCATGAAGCTGCAGTAGTCATTAGGCTGTCAAAGAAAGGATGAATCTATCCAGGCCTCAATAACTCAAATTAAAGCTTCCATGCCAACAGGTACTGAGATCATTCTTTTGAATGGCCACTGAACTTTCAACTTAAGCAAACAGAGACCCAAGCATATGACTGAAACAGAGAGACAGAAATTTGGCAAACTAAAAAAAAAAAAAAAAAAAGACATCAATAAACAGTTCAAGTATATGATATATATACTCAATAGCATAATGCTTAATAAATCCAAAGATCCTAAGTTGGAGGAGAGGAATTCACTAAATAAAGAAAATTACTGTGAAACTGGAGAGTAGTTTGGCATAAATTAGTTTAAGACTAAACTCTATCAGACATCAATACAAACATCAAATAGACATATGTCAAACATACAAAATCATATCATACAACATAAGTAAGGAAGAAGGAAGAAATTAACTTTCACAATTATGGATAGGAGAATTCATGATTAAACAAGTGACAGAATCACAAAATGAACAACTTTAATTACATAAAGTTGAAAATTTTTTCCCACAAATAAAACCAAAACAGCTAAAATTAGAAAGGAAATAGGAAACTGGGTGAGTATGGGGGTAAGAGAGATCTTTACAGTAAATTTCTCTGATTAAAAAAATATATAGAAAAATAAAGAATATAAACAGTTTTCAAAAGAAATTAAAATCATCAACAATCACATAAAAAGTTATAAATAATTTGGGAAATGAAAATTAAAGCAAATATTGTAAAGTCCTGTTGTCTCCAGTAACTGCCGATCCACTCTGTGGGAGGAGATCTGCTGTCTCAACTCAATCTCTCGGCCAGATTCTTCTTCCTGTAGAGAGCCAACTCTGACTCCTCTTCCTCCACAGAGCTGCCCAGGTCTGGCCCAGACAAGACTCTCTCCTTGCTCAATGGTGTCTTCTTTTATCCTCCCAGAGAATGGGCGTGGAATAACTCAGGGGCTTCTGGGAAAAAATACTTTAACCAATGAACTTGCTCCTCCTAAGCATGCAAGCTCCTCCCCAGAAGTTCAAAGGGATAAAACTACCCTTAAAGGCCGGAACTAGAGAATTGTTAAGTACCGACTTAGGACTTAGTAAGAACCTAATATCTCATTATCTCATTAGCACTTAGTAGGAACCTAACAAAATATGAAATTTAACATCATACCTATCTGACTGGCAAAAGACAATAGAAAAAAATGACAAATGTTAAAGAGGCTGCAGAAAAGCAGCTACAAAATAGTGCACTGGTGATAAAGCTGGTAACTGGTCAAGCCATTCTGGAAAGCAAAATGGAACTATGTCCAGAAAGTTCCAAACTGTGAATATTTTTTCATCCAGCTCTAAAGAAGCTCTTTTTTAAAAAAGAGAAAAAGGATATACAAGTTTAAAAATATTTATAGCAGGTTTTTTTCATAGCAGGTAAGAAAGAAAGGGAGGATTGTACGGAGGGATGATTAAACAAACTGCGGTATATGAATATAATAAATATTCCTGTGCCATGAGAAATGATGAAATATCCAATTCCAGAGATGACCGGGAAGATCGTTATAAACTACTGCAGAGCCAAGAGTGTAGAACTAGCAGAAAAATTAATAAACTGCTAACAACATTCAAGAAAAAAAGTTTTTTAAGACTTTAGATCTATTATCAGTATAATAATAAGCCACAAATTTAAAATTCAAAAACAAAACAAGCCACTCATCTTTTGCCTTACTCAACTCCTGATGAGGGTGATAAAATTGAATTTAGAAAAAGACATACATTTTTGGACATGGTGAATATAAGAAATTATGTTTCCAAACTATGCAGACATAGAGGAATTTTCTTTAAAATATATGATTAATGGAGAAAAAAGGTTAATAGTAGGAATAGATTAATTTTAATATTTATTAGCTCAAAAAATTTTAAAGAAAAAAATCAAATAGGACGTCCCTAATTTTCATGTTCCAAGGCTTCTTCACATTTTTATGCTATTTATTTCTTTGAATACATTTTTCACATATATACAAAATTTGATGTGTTCCTAGGGTTTAATCATGAAGCAAGAGTAAAAGAAAATTATTGAAACAGCTGCATGATCTATTGGTTTGGATTAAGAGCCCTGAGGAAAGGCTCCCAACTTTATAGGAGATCATGGAAAAGAATTAGGATCAAAAGTTGTGGATAGTTTCTGACCAGATAATTCCATTTTTGCTTATTATGTATAGCAAATTTTTGCCTCTCTACAACTTCCACCCACAAATTCTTGCTTCCAGTTCTTAGGCAAAGCAGAACAAATCTAATCCTTCTTCCACAAGATAGTTTTTTTTTTAAATTAGATAGAAAGCTATCATGTCTTTCTTTAATATTCACTTCTTCAGGTAAACATTCTCAGTTCCTAAAATTAATCATCATATAATAATCATCATCATCATCATAATAATAAATATCATATAATATCCCATTAATATGGGATTTTAATTTGCTCCCCTATACACATTAAGGAGGTTTTGTTGGGAACAGAGCCAAAAGGGCGGAGAGGACTCATGTTTCTTTTTGATCTTCTCCCAAGACCCTCAGCTAATTACCAAATCTGTTACTGCAGAACCACGAATATTGGGAGTGCAACAAATTACCAGCAGAAAATAATTTCAAAGATCACCAGAAAAGGTCTGTTTTAGTTGGACACAGACAGAGGTGGCCAGGTGGAAGCAGGCCAAGCCCCAACATTAGCAGAGCTGGGGCAGGGTGAGGACTCTGTGGGACTGCGCCTCCTCCCGGTGTTGAAGAATATAGGGGGAGGATACTACCACAGTCTGGTACTTTGCCCTGACTACAAGCCAGTAGATCAGCAGAGAAGTTATAAAACATCCAATACAAACACAAAAATAATAAACTACGAAGCACTGGAGTCTACAGGACCTGGCCATGCCTACCCAGCACCAGGAGTGAGTCAGCATGAACACAATGCAGCTGCTAACTCTGGAGATCCCAACATTTTTAAAAAATGAGTAAAAAGGCAAAGAGAACACTGGCTATTGACAGTTTTTATGGTGAAAGACAAGAACAGATTTCAAATCCTGAGGAGACTAAAAGCAGATTGTCTCTAGATGGAAGTCCCAAAGGGTGATATAAACTGAGCCCCACACAAAGCTCTCCTAGAAGAAATTTAAAAGGATCTTAAAAGAGAGATAGAAGAAAAATGGGGAAAGGAAATGACAACTTGAAAGAGGGTTTGGAAAAGGCATATAACTCATTAAAAATTAGATTTGACAAAATGGAAAAAGAAAACAACTCCCTGAAAAACAGAATCTGTGAAATGGAAAAGGTAAATAACTCCTAGGAAAACAGTATTTGTGAAATGGAAAAAATTTCTGTAGAATAAAACAATTCATTTAAAAACTCAATTGGACAAATACAAAAAGAGTTAAAAAAAAAAGGTTAAAAAAAAAGTAAATGAAGAAAATAATTCATTAAAAATCAGAACTGAACAAATGGAAATAAATAACTCAATAAGACATCAAGAATCAATCAAGCAAAACCAAAAAAAGAAAAAAAATAGAAAAAAATGTAAAATACCTATTTGGGAAAACAACTGACCTGGAAAGGAGAGACAATCTAAGGATTATTAGACTCCCTAAGAACTACTTGAGGCAAGTGGTGCTCATAAGTTAAATAAGGGAAATGGGAAAAAGAAAGAGAAAAATATAATCTGGGGATAATAACAGCAGGAAATATAGAATTACTAGTTTTAATCATAAATGTGAATGAGGTGAACTCTCTCATAAAGCGTTAAGTGGACAGTAGACTGGATTAAAGGCCAGAATCCTATAATATGTTGTTTACAAGAAACACATTGAAAGTAGAGTGATATATACAGAGAAAAGGTAAAAGGCTGGAACAGAATCTAATTAAAAGAGATAAGGAAGGAAACTATCTTGCTAAAGGGTAACCTAGATAATGAAGCAATATCAATACGAAATATATATGCAACAAATGGTATAACATGGAAATTCCTAAAAGAGAAGTTAAGAGAACTGCAAGAAAAAATAGACAGGAAAACTATAATAGTGGGAGATCTCAACCTTATTCTCTCAATACTAAATAGATCAAAGCACAAAATAAATAAGAAAGAAGTTAAAGAGGTAAATAGGATACTAGAAAAGTTAGATATGATACATTTTTGGAGAAAATTGAATGGAGACAGAAAGGAGGACACTTTCTTCTCAGCAGTTCATGGAACCTATACAAAAATTGTCCATATATTAGGACATAAAGACCTCAAAATCAAATGCATAAAGGCAGAAATAGTAAATGCATTTTTTCAGATCACAATGTAATAAAAATTATATTCAATAAAAAGCAGGGGAAAATAGACCAAAAAGTTTTTGGAAACTAAATAATCTAATTCTAAAGAATAAATGGGGGGGGGGGGGGCAGCTAGGTGGCACAGTGGATAGAGCACCATCCCTGAATTCAGGAGGACCCGAGTTCAAATTTGGTCTCAGACACTTAACATTTCCTAGCTGTGTGACCTTGGGCAAGTCACTTAACCCCCGCCTCAGGAAAAGAAGAAAAAAAAAAAGAATAAATGGATAGAACAGAAAATCATAGACACAATTAATAATTTCATGCAAGAGAAAGACAATAATGAGGCAACATACCACAATTTGTGGGATGCAGCCAAAGCAGTAATAAGGGGAAATTTTATCTCTCTAGATGCTTATTTGCACAAAATAGAGAAAGAGAAGATCAATGAATTGGGCTTAAAACTAAAAAAGCTAAAAAAAGAGAACAAATTAAGAACCCTCAATTAAATAACAAATTTGAAATTCTGAAAATAAAAAGAGAGATTATTGAAAGTTAAAAAAAAATTGAAAGTAAAAAAACTATTGAATTAATAAATAAAACTAAGAGTTGGTTTTATGAAAAAACCCAACAAAATAGATAAACCTTTAGTTAACTTGATTGGAAAAAAGAAAGAGGAAAATCAAATTGTTAGTCTCAAAAATTAAAGAGGGAGAACTTTCCCTCAATGAAGAGGAAATTAGAGCAATAATTAGGAGTTACTTTGCCCAATGTTATGCCAAAAAAATAGACAACCTAAGTGAAATGGAGGAATATCTATAAAAATATAGATTACCCAGATTAACAGGAGAGAAAATAAATTAAATAGTCTGATTTTAGAAAAAGAAACAGAATAAACTCAGCTCCCTAAGAAAAAATTACCAGGACCAGATGGTTTTACATGTGAATTCTACCAAACATTTAAAGAACAATTAATTCCAATACTATATAAATACTATATAAATATAAATATAAATATAAACAGGGAATGAAGGAGTCCTACCAAATTCCTTTTATGACACAAGACATGGTACAGATACCTAAACCAAGTAGGTTGGAAACAGAGAAAGAAAATTATAGACCAATCTCCCTAATGACTATTGATGCAAAAATCTAAAGTAAAATATTAGCAAAGAGATTACAGAAAATTAACTCCAGGATAATACACCATAACCAAATAGGATTTATACCAGGAATACAGGGCTGGTTCAATATTAGGAAAACTATTAGCATAACTGACTATATCAATAACCAAATTAACAAGAATCATATGATTATTTCAATAGATGCAGAAAAAGCATTTGATAAAATCCAATACCCATTCCTATTAAAAAAACACTAGAGAATATAGGAATAAATGGACCTTTCCTTTAAAAAGTCAGGAGCATCTATGTAAAACCATCATAAGCATCATATGTAATGGGGATAAATAGGAACCATACCAGATAAGATCAGGGGTGAAACAAGGTTTGCCCACTATCACCATTACTATTCAATATTGTATTAGAAATGCTAGCTTTGGCAATAAGAGAAGAAAAAGAGATTAAAGAGATTAGACTTGGTAATGAGGAAGCCAAATTACCACTCTTTGTAGATGATATGATGGTATACTTAGAGAACCCCAGAAAATCAAATAAAAAGCTAGTAGAAATAATGTACAACTTTAGCAAAGTTGCAGGATACAAAACAAATCCATATAAATGATCAGCATTTTCATACATACTAACAAAACCTAATAGCAAGAGATACAAAGATACAAAGAGAAATTCCATTTAAAATAAGTGTTGAAACAATACTATATGAGGATGTATTCTGATGGAAGTGGTTATCTTCAACATAGAGAAGAGCTAATCCAATTCCAATTGATCAATGATGGACAGAATCAGCTACACCCAGAAAAGGAGCACTGGGAAATGAGTGTAAACTGTTAGCATTTTTTGTTTTTCTCCCCAGGTTATTTTTACCTTCCGACTCCAATTCTTCCTTTGCAACAACAACAACACCACCAAAATTAGGTTCTGCATATATATATATTGTAACTAGGATATACTATAACATATTTAATATGTATGGGAATACCTGCCATCTAGGGGAGGGGGTGGAGGGAAGGAGGGGAAAATTCGGAACAGAAGGGAGTACAAGGGATAATGTTGTAAAAAATTACCTATGCATATGTACTATCAAAAAATGTTATAATTATAAAATTAATAAAAAAATAAAATAAAATAATTGTTGATAGGATAAATTATTTGGGAATCTATCTGCCAAGGGAAAGTCAGGAACTATATGAGCAAAATGACAAAACACTTTTACACAAATAAAGTCAGATCTAAACAATTGGAAAAATATTAAATGTTCTTGGATAGATCAAGCAAATATAATAAAGATGACAATACTATCTAAACTAATCTATTTATTTAGTGCTATACCAATCAGACTCCCAAGAAACTGTTTTAATGACCTAGATAAAATAACAACAAAATTCATCTGGAAGAACAAAAGAACAAGAATTTCAAGAGAATTAATGAAAAAAAAGCAAATGAAGGTGGCCGAGTTGTATCAGATCTAAAACTATATTATAAATCATTGGTCATCAAAACTGTTTGGTACTGGCTAAGAAATAGACTAGTTGATTAGTGGAATAAGTTAGTTTCACAGGACAAAACAGTCAATAACTATAGCAATCTAGTGTTAGACAACCCACAACCCCAGTTTTTGGGAAAAGAATTCATTATTTACAAAAATTGCTGGGAAAATTGGAAACTAGCATGGCAGAAACTAGGCACTGACCCACACCTAGCATAGTATATCAAGATAAGGTTAAAATGGATTCATGATCTAGACATAAAAAATATTATAAATAAATTAGAACATAGGATAGTTTATCTCTCAGACCTGTGAAATAGAAAGGAATTTGTGACCAAAGAAGAACTAGAGGTCATTACTGATCACAAAATAGATAATTTTGATTATATTAAGTTTCAAAGTTTTTGTACAAACTAATGCAGAGAAGATTAGAAGGGAAGCAATCAACTGGGAAAACATTTTTACATTCAAAGGTGCTGATAAAGGCCTCATTTCTAAAATCTATAGAGACTCAAAATTTATAAGAAAATCAAGCTATTCTCCACCTGATAAATGGTCAAAGGAAATTTTCAGATGAAGAAATTGAAACTATTTCTAGTCATATGAAAAGGTGCTCCAAATCTACTATTTGGATCACCAAATCAGGGAAATGCAAATTAAGATAACTCTGAGACACCACTACATACCTGTCAGATTGGCTAAGATGACAGGAAAAGATAATGATGAATGCTGGAGGGGAAAATTGGGACACTGATACATTTTTGGTGGAACTGTAAGCAAATCCAACCATTCTGGAGAGCAATTTAGAACTATGCTCAAAAAGTTATCAAACTGTGCTTATGCTCAAAAAGTTATCATACACTTTGACCCAGCAGTGTTTCTACTGGAGTTATATCCCAAAGAGATCTTAAAGGAGGGAAAGAGACCCAGAAGTGCAAAAATGTTTGTGATAGCCCTTTTTGTAATGGCTGAAAACTGTAAACTGTTTGGATGCCAATCAATTGAAGAATGGCTGAATAAATTATGGTATATGAATGCTATGGAATATTATTGTTCTGTAAGAAATGACCAAAAGGATTATTTCAGATACCTAGAGAGACTTACATGAATTGATGCTAAATGAAATGAACAGAACCAAGAGATCATTATACATAGCAACAAGACTATACAATAATCAAGAGTGATGGACGTGGCTCTCTTCAACAATGAGATGATTCAAACTGGTTCCAATAGTTCAATACTGCAAAGAGAGTACTATGGGAACTGAATGTGGACAACATAGTATTTTCACTCTTTCTGTTATTGTTTGCTGGCATTTTTGTTTTCCTTCTCAGATTTTTTCTTATTTCTAGATCCGATTTTTCTTGTGCAGCAAGATAATTGTATAATATATATATATATATATATATATATATATATATATATATATATATATATATATATATATATGATTTAACATATACTTTAACATATTTAACATGTATTGGAATTCCTCCATCTAGGGGAGGACGTGGGGGGAAGGGGAAAAATTTGGAACAAAAGGTTTTGCAAACATTTTAAGCATTGAAAAATTATCCATGCATATGTTTTGTAAATAAAAAGCTATAATAAAATTTTTAAAAAGAGTTTTGTTTTTCATTTCTCTTTTCAGAAGAATGAGGAAATAACAAAAGGGTAATAGATAATAGGTATATGATTCTACCTCCACCATCACTCCACCCAAAAAAAGAAAAAATGATAGAAAGAATGACATAAGCAAAAAAGCTTTGAAAGTTATATTCTGAATATATCATGTACTTATAAAAATAAATCAAGCTTTATATAGTAAATTTTCAGCTTTATATCTAGTATCTCCTAGTCCACAAAGAATTTGGAAATGCTTTTTACATGGCACTGAAATTCAAACACTAATCTGTACATAACACTTGCTCTGCAATATCACGAATAAGTATATGCCACAAAGAGACCAAAGAGGAAAGGAATCTATTTGTATACAAAAGTACTTATATAGCACCTCTTTTTATTGTAGCATAGAACTGGAAACACATGGCATCCATCAATACTGGTATTATTGCACAAATTATGTCAAATAAAGATAATAAAATATTACCACAGTTAGAAATGATGAAAGGGATGGTTTCATAGGAACCTGGTAAGACTTGCATGATCTAAAGAAAAGGGAGGTAAAAAGAACCAGGAGAACAATTTAAATAACAATATTGTGAAAGAAAACAACTTGGAAAAATTTATGAACTCTCTGAAAGAGAATTTCTGGTTCTAGCTTATATGTTAAGAAAAACAGTTCCCCAATCTTTATCTTGAACTTCCAGACATTATAGTCAAAAGTCAGAAAGTCACACTACCTGTAAAAGTCTGCAAAAATCAAGTTTAGTATATAAACTATAGCTTCAGTTTTGATTTGGTAATTCCCTGACCTTCCTGATAAAGATATTTTTCCCCTTCTATTATTTGCTGCTGCTTCTGCTTTTGGTCAAATTTCTCTTGTGAAATGTATTCATATTCTGCATATCTCCAGAAACTACTGCTCTTGGCTCAGTGACTTTATGGTCACTGAAGACTGTGCTCTGAGCATAACAAAACTGCAGCAACTATCTCTGCATTATTGATTTAGTGACAATAGTACCTAATCAATCAATCCTCGGATAATTTCATCTCAATTATTACTGGCCCCAAATGAGAAAGACTGGATTGGACCAAAATTGAGTTTTCCAATTCAGTAATTTTCTAGCATGTACAAAGTAAAGTTTACCAAGAGATTTATAGGCAGAAAAACCCATGCTGACTGGTAAAGTTATTATAATTCTATCTAAAAAACTGCAAGGGCAAGTTAGTCTGCTGTGTACTTTTGTTTATTGCATCCAAATAATTTAACAGAAAAACTATTGGACTCTGAAGTAATCAGTCTGACAATTACCCGGGAGCCCTAAGAAGCGTTACACTTGTGTTTCAGGAATCAAAAAAGCAAGGACTGGGTTGAGAGAGATCTTGTCTTAACAGGAAGGCCTTAACTTTCTTCATTTATCAGGTTAAATATTTGGGGCAGAACTCAAAATTCTTCCAAACCTTGAACTTTTTCACTTTATTTCCCCCAGGTAAATAAAGAGACTTATGTGTCACTTGTCTTGATTACTCTCCTGATAAATCCTTGGTAATCCTGATTTGATCTTACATTTTGAGTGATCAATAGAGTCCCTACATATCTGAAATAAATCTCAATACTGCTTTGAAAGGTCAATTATCATTATAGGATCCTTCAGGTTCTGGTAACTCTAGCCTGGTTATGGTAATTGTAGTTTGTGGCAGAAGTCTGCAGATTTGGAAGTTAGATTACTCCTATCTGAATATTTCAAATATGAGAAATCTAGTCTGGGCAAACTCTGTTGGGAGTGGAGGGGGAAGGTAGACTGTGGACTAGTGAAGGCCCCAAAACGTCATTCTTGATGATCTTTTGATTTTGAAATACTGCATACCCTTAACTGTTGAAGCTCCCTCTAAAATTACTGTAATTCTGTGCTAATTTGCCTCACCAATAAACAGAGACCAACTCTGATCCTTTCATTAAAAGGGAGATAAATTTTTAAATCTGTCAAGGAAATATAACTTTTTCTATACTATTTCAAAGCTTTTAAAAAACTATATTTCATCTTTGTTTTCTTAATTTTGGTGATATTAGAAATGCAAAAAAAGAGAAATAAATGGGAAGAAATTTCCTTTTGCAGAATTTATAGCATTGCAGACTAATTAAAGACTAGATATGTAAATAGAAAAGAAATCTGTTTACTATGCATTTCTCAAAATCTGATGTGAAGAAGTGAGACTTTCCTATAATGAAGATAATAACAAAGCTTCTTCTAAGAGCTTCTTTGAACTTCAAGGACTTTTACCCCAGCTATTATGATTGAAGCTTGATGTCAGATACTCCTGTAGGCTTGAAAGAAGGCCTCAAACTCAAAGTTCACTAGGGTCCCCTAAGCAACGAAGTTCTTAACTACTGAAAGACCCAAAAAAAAAGAAAAGAAAAGAAAAGAAAAGACAGCTGTATATCCAAAATTCCAACCTAATAAATTTTTCAGATAAATTTTATGCATTTATTGTTTTTCATTTCTCCAGCCTGTTACTGATTTTGATAAAGAAGTATTTGCTGCTAAGTGGTAGAAAAAAAGATCTTAGGATTCAATGAATCTGTTTTGGATGTGGCACCACCTCTTACTCTCAGCTTGAAAGACAGGAACTCATGTCACCTAGCTTCAAGGTAATAACTACCACCCTCTCTCTCATCTGTCTTGATCTGTATTCCACTGGGGAAGGGGAGGGGGAGAATGGTTTTTTAAGGAGCTGATACTTTATACAATAGTTTAAGATTTGCAAATCACACACACACACACACACCCCTCTCTTATTTAAGCCTCACAATATTTTATGAGATAGTTATTATTGTCCCATTTTACAGATGAATGGATTGACATAAAAGTGAATGAAGTTCAGGTCTTCCTGACTCCAAATAAAGTGCTCTATCCACTAAAAAATTCGCCTAAAATGACATCAAATAAACAGGAAAAAGTATTCAGAAATAAGATTAGAACACAGACACTTGCTTAACTGTATCATGCTTTTGTCTTCAGGCATTCACAATTTTCAAATTTTTGTCAAATGCATCATAATTAATCTAGTCATCCAATCTCAAAAGCTAAAGGTCAGTCACAAAGTCATAGATCAGAGATTATAGGATTTAGAATCAGAAGAAGTTTTAGGAATTGTCTAATCCAACAGCCTTAGCAGTGAAGTGTCAATTGATACTGGATAATAATATCTTATTATCACCAGTTTCATTTCTAACAGTATTTGGCCAATAGGAAGCAAGATGTGAAATTAAGTATGACTAAAATTGTTAAGTGTTTCAAGGTAGGGAGCCACAGTAAATTCATAGCTTTAATCATCTTCTTGACATAATTTTTGGCAGCTTTCAATGATAATGCCTCCTTAAAATGTTTCAGTCCCTTTAACTCAAAAGAACCTTACCTCAAATATCTTTGGAAAAAAAAAAAGAAAATAAGAAGAAGGATGTGGTTTTGAAAAGATAAGTTACAAGGATATAAAGATGCATATGCAGTAGTATTAAGAATAAAAACTCATTATTTTACATTTTTAGGAAGCATGCTATATTTAAGTTCCTCCATTACACTAAGATAAAAATATCAATTAAAAAAAAGTTCATTTTTAGACACAATGAATTTAAAGTGTTGGTAGTAATATTTAGGTGGAGATATTCCACAGGCATTTAGAAATTTGTTCCTTGAGCTCAAGAGAGAAGTTGAGATGGAGATGATGATTTGAGAATAATCTATATAGAAAAAAATTGTTGAAGCCAAGAGTGAATGAGATGAAGGGAGAACAGTCTGTAAATAATACATCAGTCAGTAATACGTGCTCAAAATCAGATTTGACTTTTTCTCTCTCACCTTTCCTATTCAATTACTTGTTATGTCTATTGATATTATAGACGCAATATATTTCACATCAGTCCTTTTCATTTTCAATGCCACTACCTTAGCCAGGACAAATCTTCCCTATTTCTGCCTAAATTCTGAAAACAACATCCTAACACATCTCTCAGTTTCCACTCATTCCTTTCTAATTCATCCTTCATAATGCTGTTGAATTAATCACTTAGGTATAGATCTTATCAGGTCACTCCTCAAAATACTTCATTATTTCATTATTACCTATCAAATGAAATCTGTAATCCATTAGTCTGGCATTCAGTTGCCACAATTTGATATCACCTTCTCTTCTCAGCCTTATAATATTTCCCTTCCTTTATTTTATATGCCAGCCAAAATGAATTAGTGTTCCCAGTACAAAACTACTATCTTCCTGCCTCCGCATCTTGCTCCATTCTCTACTGCTGAACACTTTCCTCTATATCACTTTATTATATCAACCCAAAGCATCCTTATGCCAAGTACTGAAAAAACAAAGCAATATGATATAGCAGAATAAGAACTGGCTTTGAGACAAGAGACCTGTGTTTAAGTCCAAGCTTTAATACTTACTAGCAATGTGACTTAATCAAGCTGCTACTAAACCTCTTTGAGTCTCAGTTCCCCCATCTGTAAAATAGAGATAATATTTGCACTGCATATATCATATGGGTATTGTGGAAAAGACATAATCTTTCATTCTAAACCTAAGTTTTAGAACTTTCATAGTACACTCTTATTTATATTCCTTTTGAATTATGTGTTTGTATAACTATCTTATTTCTCCCATTTAATAATAAGTTCATTGAAGGCAAAGAATATGCTTTATTAATCTTTCCTCGATTCTTATTAATTTTTTTATCTCTCTGCAGTATATGGCAACAATGAATATTCTTGTCGCTACTCCTTCATCTGTCTAGGATTTTGTGACAATGCTCTCTTTTTGTTCTCCCCCTACTTTTTTGACTAATTCTTAGTCTGGCCATGTCATTCCTCTTTTCAGTAAACTATAGTGATTCCTTTTTGCCTTTAATATCAAATATAAATTCTTCAATTAGCATTTAAGCTCTTCAAAATATGGTCTCAACCTACATTTGCAAACTTAATACATGTCATTTCCTTTTACCATTCTCTATGGAGAGCGCAAGAGTGGCCTTCTTATGCCTATACTTCTCATGTATGTGTTTTTTCACTAGTTATCCTGCATCTCTGTCTCACTAGCTTCCTTCCAAAGAAAGCTAAAGCTCCCCTTAACATGGGACTTTTTCTTACCTACCTAAGCTGCTAGTGCTATTCCCACCAGAATTACCTTATCTTGCTTTCATTCTCTCTCTCATCTCAGCTTCACCCTCTTCCCCACTATAGAATGTAAGATCCTAGAGAGCATGGAATGTTTTACTTTTGTCTTTGTATAACCAGTGCTTAGAAGAATAGGTGCAGAACAAATGCTTATTGATTGGCCAATTAATTTTTTGAACTTTTTGGTGTTTCTTTTTGTATGTTATAATCACAGAAATCTCAGAACTAAAAATGTTAATGTCTCTGAATCTTATGTTCATTTGAACACGAAAATGCTCATAGCTTTTTAGCTAGAAAATAATGATTCACAATGAAAATTTTGATATAATTGTTATACTAACAAATATATATTAGAAAGCTATGTATAATTTTACAGAAAGGCTATTTTTAGGACTATTACTCATTATCTCAAAAGATCTTTTAAGTTTATCAGTTTTAGTGTCAACTAATATAGATGATCATTCTTTTATTCCTTAGTAGATGGTCTCTATAAGTTGCTGTGGCTAAAAAACAAAAATAACCTAGTTATCTTCTGATGATGAGAGACTTTTATTAGCGCTTAGCTAGGATAGGTCCCAGATGACAGACATACACTCTATCACCAAATCGTTTTAAGAAACTCTAAATGCTAGGGTTTATATTCTTCCACTATCTGGAGTGAAGCCATAATCACTTCCACCTCATTATTAGTCAAAAAAATTTGTTAGTAAACATTCCTAATACAGAATAAGTCCAGTGAAATAGTGTAGTTACCTCTACTAAACTGTAAGCTTCCTGAGAGTAGAAACTGTATTATTTGATGATTTTAACAAATCTGTTTGATAATGAATGACTCTGCAGAAGGTACTGTACTAGGTGTTTAGAGGTAAAGGGAATGAAGATGATCAAGGAAGGTATTTGCCTTCAAATTTACAACTGTGTAGAAAAACTAAGTTTCACAAACTTCAAATCATGCCATCTCTGCTCAAATTATCATGCCCACAAGAACCTTGAACTCTACTATCAGAACTTGCAGGGCTCTAGCAGATGACTTGTTGCCCAGAATCTGGCCTTCCCTTTACTTCTTCGCCACCAGCTTCAAACCACGTAGTCCCATAGGTACCATCCAACTACCCCCTTTCCAGTTCCCTTTTATTATATCTTAGACCATTATAAAGTAAGCTCTGAGAAGGTAGAAACTCTTTTTCTTGCTTGTATTTTTTTATATATTTGGTGCTTACTACTACTTAACACTAAATATTTAATAAGTTTACCTAGCTATTTCATATAAAGCAATCATGGCTCCACTGTGAGTGTAACAATTACATCAAAAACAGATTAATCAAGTTGTTGAAAGGTAATAAAACATATACAACTCAAGTTTTTATTATAATACCCTGTGATTAGTTTTTTCATTCTTCTTTTCATATGCTCCACAGCATTCAGCTCTTTCTAGAACTTATTCCTTTTCTCCAAATTATTTTTTTCCTCTTGTGAATTTCTTATCAATATTAATTCCTAATTAATTTTTTTAAGTAAGTCTGGGTTCTCATCAATTTGGATGTTACTGCTAATAATACCTACTCGTGACAATTTTTTTATATTTATTTGAAATACTTTCTTATTTTAGCTGGGGTTTTTTCTGGTTTTCTGGTTTCTGATTTTAGTTGCTACCCAGTATTTTTTGAAATTTCTGATACTTTTCATTTGGAAAAAACTGGGGGGCTTGTTTTGATATGGTATTCTTTGCTATTTTGTTTCTCTTCACTTATATCAAACATTGTATGTGAGAAGCCAGACTCCCTTACTATTTCTCACTCCACTATTTTGAATAAAAAGTTCCTTTTATAATTCTTTTAAAACAAAACAGAAGCAATTCTGATTACAACCAAAACCCAGAACAAAATGTAGGAATTTAAAGGCTTTATACATAAAAGGAATTATTGACTGACTGTCTGTTGAATGAATGTGTAAATGAAGGAATTTTTAAAAAATTCTGAGACTTGTTTAAGCAAATCTGAAGGACCTGTAGAAACTGGAAATTAAACAAACCATATTAACGTCCATATTGTGAATCAATTTTGGATTTAGTTCAGTTCCTTTTCCATTTAATTGTAGGTCTAGTCCAATTTTTAGCCTATAAGAAAGATTTATTCAGTCATGGGAATTATGAGAAAAGTTTTTGCATTGTTTTTGAAACCAAGCCCTACATGGCTGGGAAAATGGATCACTTCCATCTGTTGCTTAGAGACTCTTAACAAAGGACCTAGATTATGCTGACCAGAAGCCCAATTAGTTCTAAAGACTGATGCAAGGAGTTTTCTCACTATTATATATCTAAATCAATCCATATGTCTTATCTAAAAACTGACTTTGTACTAGTTAATCAGTTACTCTTTACTTGTTTCTCTAATTGAATACAGATAGTGGAGAGTAAGATACTTTTTTTTCTGATTTCAGGGAATGACACCTGTTTGCTCCCTCCCAACTCAAGGAGTCCCTAATCTTTCCTCCAGTTAGAAATCACATTATCTAATTTTTAAATCTTGGCTTATATCCTTTTATTATTATTTATATGCATGAAAATATGTCTCATGATCTATTACCAAGCTGAAGAAGGCTGGGCTCTATTTGTTATACAACTAGCATGCATTGCTTAATAAGCTGATATACTCAGAAGCTCAAACATTTGTTACCTCAGTTACCTAATATTTCACCTGTCACAGACCCCTACCCAAGCCTTAATAATAAAACTAATGGCTTTAGCTTTGCCAGAAATGTTCTACATAACATAAAGTGAATGATTTAATAAGGCCTTTTGGAATTTCATTTCCCCAAATTTCAAGAAGAACAATTTTCATAGAACCATCAAGTAAAACTCTTTCTTCTTAGCAAAGTACTGAGAATGAGATGTTTTCTCTTAAGTAAGTCTGGGTTCTCATCAATTTGGATGTTACTGCTAATAATACCTACTCGTGACAATTTATTATACACCATTCCTTTGTCAGTCATTTCATGCCGTTAAGTTTACCACAGAAATCCGTTTCTGTGATCCCAGAAAGCTTCCTTACTTTCTTTGACATTATAAAGATTCCAATGAAGCAGTTGGTCTATAAACTAGTTATATTCACCCTTGCCAGATGACCAGCCTTTCTTCTTTTTCTAGATTCTTTTTTCTACCATACAATTCCTTGTTGCTCTCTGTTCTCATCCGGTTATGTTGCAACATGCACACAATCATTATGTATCTCTCCATGGCACTACTATGACAATTTCAATTCTTCATAGACTATTATATTCCATGTCTTGTAGTTATACAACAGTGATTCAGCATCTGAGACTCTTATCGAAAAACCATCTTTTCTCATGTTTCTAAAGTTGGTAAGGCATGGCTACAGGGATATAAGCAATTCATTTCCCAGATCTGTATTTTATACTCCTGTAAAACTAGTTAATATCTCCATTAGGTACCAACTCAACCTGGAATACCAAATTTATAAACTCAATAAATTAAGAAGAGATTTAAATGTTTGTGAAGGATTTTTCATAACAGAAATTTTTTAAGTTTAATAAATTTAATACCAAGCAAAGAAATAAATTTTGCTCCATCCTTAGCTCTCTAGATTACAAGAAACTACAATAAATACTACACCCTCCAAAAAAAAAAGCATTAATTAACATATAACATTTAACAGAAATGCTAACTATTTACTTGGTTGCTATACTTAATAGTCAACAACATGCAATAAGATGCAAAAAATACAAATAAGAAAAATACTTACCCAAGAAAACAATCAGTATCATTCATCCACTGATTTATAAACTGTACAGTTATAGGTCCAGGATTATGTGGAAAATGAAGGCTTTCTAAGGTATGCAAAAGCAGATCAGGATTGTAGTACAAGGCAGCAATAGCAACTTGAAGACACATGGTACGGAGTTCACTTGTTTTAACACCTCTGGTTAATCTTTCCAACACAACTTCTACAAACAGTGGAATGCACTAAATACAAAGCAGAAAATAAAAGTTAACAGAGAATTTATTATAACTATTCCTATTTCCTATAAAGAAATTAATAATGATGATGATAATGGCTAGAATTTGAATGTGTTTAAAGTCTTTCTATTACCTCATTTGAACCTCACATTGTGAGGTAGGCAATACTTTGCCCATTTTACAGATGCCCATTACCCCAAAGCCAGAAAGTAGCAGAGGTGGGATTTCAAGTCAAGTCCTTCTAACTCCAAGTCGTATATTCTATCTATTACAACATAATGACCCAAGGATAAATATTATCATACAAAGAATATCTATTACAAAGCATTTTTATCTAATTATCTATCATATAACATTTTTAAATTTTCACGTCTTTTTGTCTCACTGTAAAATAGTTAGGGTTTATTTCACAATATTCATTTGACAAATGAGAAAGATGAGAAACAAAGAAATGGTTTGCTTTGGATCACCCATCTAATTATCTCCTCCCTACCCCCTTCAAATTTTACACCTAACCAATTATCAACAGATCAATGATTATTATATTCCAGATCACAATGAGTAATAAAAAAGTTAGCTAAAACACAATAGAAAAGCTAGGGCAAAAAAAAAAAAAAAGCACATATAAAAATAGTTAACAAAAATATACAATATGTTTATATAACCACTCAATATTTATATTCAAAAGTTTGGATATTCAAAGAAAAAAAGCTAAAATAGATAAGATTATTTTATAATCTTATCCAATTGATTAGAACTAAACAGTACATTGAAGGTGGGAGAGACAAAAAGTAGAGTTAACAAAACAGGCAACTGAAATCAACTAAAATGTTCCAAAATGAGCTGTGATCAAACAATGGGATTCAGTTATCATCCCTATGCAAAAGATTTCCAGATCACTGCAAATCCAGTGCTGAGCTAGTCATATAACTCCATTAGCTTTTTTTAATATCTCAAACAGGATATTCTTAGACAGCCCAAAGCTAAACATGTCTAATGCATCTCATTTTTCCTTTGAACTCCCATGTTACTATCATGAGTATTGCTACTCTCCCAATATTCAGGCTCAAAACCAGTGAAATATTTGATTTCTCACTTCATTCAAGTCAAATAAATAATCTGTCATCAAATCTTGCCAAGGTAGAATTTCACAAAAACCTCATATATAAAAGTTCTCTTCTTTTTACTCATATAACAACAGTTCTAATTTAGGGCCCTATCATCTCTTGTCTAGACTAATGCAATAATTTTAAGTGACACCACTTAGGTTTCACTGTTACTGCCTCAAGTTTCTCTCTTCACCAATCCATCTTCTGTTATGCTATAAAAGTTTGTTTTTCTTACAGATTACTTTTTATTACTTTTGTATTATGTGTAAATTTCTTTTTCATATATATATATATATATATAACTGGTATGAATGAATCCCCTGAAGTGACTAATAAGTTTCATTACTCAAATTCATATTTTATATTTCCATTGGGCAATATCTTACATAATTATAATTTTAGTAATATAAATTCAAATCCCTGAGATCATTTCAAAAAATTCATTAATACCACTAATAAGAACCTAGCTGTAACTAGGTACAAGATGAGAAACATGCTGTTTCTCATAAGAGAATGTAAGATTCCCAAAGATTGTATCCTAATTTTTCTTTTCCTTCTATACCCATTTCCCTTGGTGATCTCATCAGCTCTCGTGGATTCAATTATCATCTTTTTCTAAAGGACTCCTACATCATCACATATTTAGCCCTATTCTTTTTCCTGAGCTATAGTTATACATCTCCAATAGCTTTTTGAAAATATCAAACTAAATATTCCCTAGGTATCCCAACATGTCCAAAACAAATTTCATCTTTCCCTGCAAACTTTTGCCACTTCTGAATTTCCCTCTTATTATCAAGAGCACTGCCATCCTCCCAGTTTTACCCAAGTTCAAAATCACTGTGTCATCTTTGACTCTCCACTCTCATTCAATCCATATCTTTCAGGAAAATGACTATTTTCATCTTGTTTTATTTTATTTACTCTATAAGTAAAGTAAATAAGTTATTATACCCTCAGAACTTAGCATAGTATCACTGTACTAACACTGTAAGTAAGTGCTTAATAAATGCTTGTTTATTTAAGTAAAGAGAGATATAGATGGGAGAAATGCTATGGAGGTAGTTGATAAATTTTTTTTAAAAGTTGCAACCAACCAAATATGTATGAGAAAGTAAAATCAAGAGTTGAAGATGGCTCTGAGGAAGCAGAGAAAACTGTGGCACTAGCAACTAAAATGTGAAAGCTAAAAAGTGGATTTGGTAAAAAAAAATAAATAAATAAAATAAAAATAAAAACACTCTTTTGGAGATAATGAGTTTGAGGTGCCTCCAGGACAGGGAAAGTCCAACAGACAGAAAGTGATGTGGGATAGGACTTTAGGAGAGAAGAGGTACAGATGTATGGAAATAGAATATAGAAAAACTATTACAACACAAATGCTTCCATTTATTAACTATATGAAAGTATTATGGAGTAATTTTATTAGTTATTGTCTTTTATCTACCTCTCTAAATGCCTCATCCAAACAAGACATTTAATGATGCTAGAAACTTTGAAATATTATAAATGAATTTATGTATTTTGAATGAGGGGGAAAAAAAAAGAGGAAAAAAAAAGACAACTATCTGCAAATGAAATTCAGATTTTTTCATAACCTAGAAAATTTTCTATATGCTGAAAAAATCAATTTTAACAGAAGGATATGTAAATGTTTTAAGATAACATTTAAGATAAGATAAAAACTGTTTTATACTGTGCAATGAAAGCTGAGTGCTTAATATAGAAGTGCAAACTTTAAATGCTTTAATTAGATCAATTTATAGATTCATTAGCAATAACTGAATTGCTAAGGATTAAGTGCAGAAAAAAAATTCTTGGCTAGCTTTGTCCTTAAGGACCCAAAATTCACTGTTTAAGGATAGAGTTTTGTAAAAAGTGATCTCAAATTCAATGTGGAGAACTTCCAACTTTCCCTACATTTTTTGACAAAAGTTATTGCTTATTTTGTAATTTTAGGAAATTACTTCCTGAACAATAATTTTTATTATTGTTTATTTCATGATATAGGAATCTAGATCAAATTTATTCTTCTTACTACTCCATACTTGCAGGTTAACAGAAGTCATATACATCTGTATAGTTTGAAAAAATCTTTCAAAATCTTAAAATAGAATAAAATATATTTGATATAAAAATAAATCAATAAGAATTCAAAAGTTATCTATTATGTGTAAGATTCTAAGCAAAGTGCTGTAAGGCAAGGATTCTTAAACTTTTTCCATTTGTGACCCCTTTTCACCCAAGAAATTTTTACATGACCCAGATATATAAGTATATAAAATAAGTATACAAATCAAATATTTACTGCTAATAAATCATAATTTTGAGACACCTATACTCAATTATACGACTCCAGTTTAGGAAGCTAGGCTATAAAGGATATAAAGTAGTACTAAGATAATGCTTCTTGATTTTGTTGCTACAATCTACATATTGCTACAATCTACAAGCTAGATGTTACATGGACATCTTGTAACATAAAATGTCTAAAACAGAATTCTTCTTTTCCTCCCTGCCAAAATCAAATCTTCCCCTCTTCCTCAATGTCCTTATTACTGTTAAGAGTACTACCATACTTCCAGTCATCTATGTTCACAAGTGTCATATTTGATTCCTCATTTTCACTCCTTATATCTAATCACTTGTCAAGTCTTGCTTCTACCTTTGTAACATCTCTTACATTTACCCCCTTCTTTCCTCTGACAAGAACATAGTCAAGGCCCTCATCATCTCATCTAATTCCTGAACAATTCTAACAAATGACTAGCTGGTTTCTATGCCACAAGTTTCTCCTCAATATAGTTCATCTTCTTTTCAGTTGTTAAACTAAAAAGCTGAATTATGCAAGTCAGACAATGTCATTCCCATATTCAACAGATTCTAGTGGCTCGCTATCACCCCCAGGATCAAATAAAAATTCCTTTGTATGGCTTTTAAAGTCTTCCATAACCTTACCCTTCCACCTTCCCCATCTTCTCAAATCATATATGCCATCCCATAAAGTATCCTTCCACCTAAAACACTCTATCTCTATTCTACCTTCAAGTATCAGCTGTTTCAGCAAGAAGGCTTTCCAAATCCCACTTAATGCAAGTACCTCCTTTCTGTTGGTTACCTATTTGTTCAAACAATATGTTCTTTGTACATAGTTGTTTGTATAGTCTTCCTAGTAAGACTGTAAGCTCTTTGAGAATGAGGACTCTTTTTTAATATAGATTTTTATTTACAAGATATATGCATGCTTAATTTTTCAGCATTGACAATTGCAAAAACCTTTTATTCCAATTTTTCCCCTTCTTCCCTCCACTCCTTCCCCCTGATGGCAGGTTGAACAATACATGTTAAATATGTTAAAGTATAAGTTAAATATAATATAGGTATACATGTCCATACAGTTATTTTGCTGTACAAAAAGAATCGGACTTTGAAATAGTGTACAATTAGCCTGTGAAGGAAATCAGAAATGCAGATAGACAAAAATAGAGGCACTGGGAATTCTATGTAGTTGTTCATAGCCATCTCCGAGAGTTCTTTTGCAGGGTGTAGCTGGTTCAGTTCATTACTGCTCTATTGGAACTGATTTGGTTCATCTCATTGTTGAAGAGGGCCACGTCCATCAGAATTGATCATCATATGGTATTGTTGCTGAAATATAGAATGATCTCCTGGTCCTAGCATCAGTTCTGTAAATCTCTCCAGGCCTTTCTGAAATCATCCTGTTGGTCATTTCTTACAGAACAATAATATTCCATAATATTCATATACCACAATTTATTCAGCCATTCTCCAATTGATGGGCATCCACTCAGTTTCCAGTTTCTGGCCACTACATAGAGGGATGCCACAAGCATTCTTGTACATACAGGTCCCTTGCCCTTCTTTAAAATTTCTTTGGGATATAAGCCCAGTAGTAACACTGCTGGATCAAAGGGTATGCACAGTTTGATAATTTTTGAGCATAGTTCTAAGTCAGAGAATGAGGACTCTTTTGGCTTTCTCGTGTCCCCAATGGTTAGCACAGAGCCAATAAGTACTTAGTCCTTAGTGCTAGCTGACTAATTTTTGGAAGCTTTGTCAATGTGCTAGGTATGATTTGAAATTTGAGAATTGTTTTAACTTGTATTTTTCTCACAGTATTAGTAATCTGAACAGTATTTCTATGGATGCAGTAATTCTGAGAAACATGTTTATGGCCATTCTCTATTGAGGAATAGTATCAGTACAGCAATTATAAACTCTAAATCTGAATCATTTGTCAATTTTCCCCTGGTTGATTATATTTATTACATTATAATCTGAAAAATGATGAATTTAATATTTCTGCCCTTCTGAATTTGAACTCTTTATACCTTCTTCATATATAATCTGGAAAGTTAACATATATGAAAAATAAATATATTATCTTAAATTTTCCATTCAGTATCTGCCAAAAGGCAATATTACTTTTTCTAACATTATGTTCAGATTCTTAAATTTTTTGTTGCTTAACAATTTGTTAGATTTGTGTAAATCTGAATGAAGTACTCAAATGCTGCCTTCTAAGTCCCTTTAAAAGTTAATTAGCTATTCCTTTAAATGTAATTAAATATTGTGCTATTATGTGTATGTTTATTATTAATAATTTCAGTATCCACAGAGCCACCAAATATAATGTAGTTTCTTTGCTTCTTCACTAAATCATATTTATTTTTACTGTTACTTTATCTGAGATTATAACTATTATTACTCTTTTGATTCCTATACCTTATTTCAACTGTAAATCCTTGTGTTTCAAGTGTGCTATTTATGTTAAAAATAAGTGTTGAAATTTGTTTTCTAATCCATTGTTTTATGGAAAATCCTTTTGTTTTATGGTTGAGTTTATCCTCTTCAATCATAGTTTAAGACTGTTAACTTTGGTTTTTCCCTTCTTCAAATTTTGCTATAAGATTTTTTTCTCTTGGAAAAAAATATCAGCACTAGCTGTGCATGCTTTATATTGCTTGGAATAATCTAATCTGTATTCTCCTTTTCAGTTCAGACACAAAGCACAGACTTTTCTATAACTATATCCTAGGCAGTCTTATTCCAAATGATCCTTCTGACTCTGTGGCCCCTTTTAAGTCATCAGGTCCTTCCGATTCTTCCATTTTAAAGAATTGCACAGATCAGCCAAGGCTATACATCTTTGCTTCTATTTATATTCTCAGTGCTTAGCACAATGCCTGCCACATACTCACTGTTTGTTGAATTGACTCTTCTTTTTTTGTGCGATTAGTCTAATAATCAAGAGTAATTTTTGTTGTTTAAGAATATCCCACTCCTGGAAGCAATAAACTGGAAAAACATTTTTACAGTTAAAGGTTCTGATAAAGACCTCATTTCCAAAACATATAGAGAATTGACTCTTATTTATAAGAAATCAAGCCATTCTCCAATTGATAAATGGTCAAAGGATATGAACAAAGGAATTTTCAGATGAAGAAATTGAAACTATTTCTAGTCATATGAAAAGGTGTTCCAAATAATTATTGATCAGAGAAATTCAAATTAAGACAACTCTGAGATACCACTGCACACCTCTCAGATTGGCTAAGATGACAGGAAAAGATAAAGATGAATGTTGGAGGGGATGTGGGAAAACTGGAACACTGATACATTGTTGGTGGAATTGTGAATGCATCCAGCCATTCTGGAGAGCAATTTAGAACTATGCTCAAAAAGTTATCAAACTGTGCATACCCTTTGATCCAGCAATGTTACTACCAAGCTTATATCCCAAAGAGATCTTAAAGAAGGGAAAGAGACCCACATGTGCAACAATGTTTGTGGCAGCTCTTTTTGTAGTGGCTAGAAACTGAAAATTGAATGGATGTCCATCAATTCAAGAACGGATGAATAAATTGTGGTATATGAATGTTATGGAATATTATTGTTTTGTAAGAAATGACCAGCAGGATGATTTTAGAAAGGCCTGGAGAGACTTACATGAACTGATGCTGAGTGAAATGAGCAGGAACATGAGGTCATTATATACTTCAACAATAATACTATATGATGATCAATTCTGATGGATGTGGCTCTCTTCAACAATGAGATGAACCAAATCAGTTCCAATAGAGCAGTAATGAATTGAACCAGGTATACCCAGCAAAAGAATTCTGGGAGATGACTATGAATCACTACATAGAATTCCCAATCCCTCTATTTTTGTCTGCCTGCATGTTTTATCTAAGTCTGATTTTTCTTGTGCAGCAAAATAACTTTATGGATATATATATATATATATATATATATATATATATATATATATATATATATATATATACACACAGATATTGTATTTAACGTATACTTTAACATATTTAACATGTATTGGTCTACCTACCATCTAGGGAAGGGGATGGGAGACAGGAGGGGAAAAGTTATGACAGAAGATTTGGCAAAGGTCATTGCTGAAAAATTACCCATGCATATATCTTAAAAATAAAAAACCTATAATAATTTTTTTAATTTAAAAAAAGAAAGAAATGACCAGCAGGATGAATACAGAGAGGTTTGGAGAGACTTATATGAATGAATGCTAAGTGAAATGAACAGAACCAGGAGATCATTATACACTTCAACAATACTATATGAGGATCAATTCTGATGGAAGTGACTATCTTCAACAATGAGGATCCAAATCAGTTCCAATTGACTAGTAATGAACAGAACCAGCTACACTCAGCTTAAGAACACTGGGAAATGAGTGTGGATAACAGCATAACATTTACACTCTTTCGGTTATTGTTTGCTTATATTTTTGTTTTTCTTCCCAGATTATTTTTACCTTCTTTCTAAATCTGATTTGTCTTATGCAACAAGATAACTATATACATATATATATATACATATATATATACACATATGTGTATACACACACACACACACACATATATATATATAATATTTAACATATACTTTAACATGTTTAACATGTATGGGACTACCTGCCATCTAGGGAAGGGTGTAGAGTTCCAGAAGGAGAGGAAAAGTTGGAACAGAAGATTTTGCAAGGATCAATGTTGAAAAATTACCCATGTGTATGTTTTGTCAATAAAAAGCTATTTATTTATGATGGAGAGAAGCATCTGCATCCAGAAAGAAGGCTGTGAGGACTGAGTGAGGATCACAGCATAATATTTTCACCTTTTGTTGTTGCTGTTTCCTTGCTTGATTTTTCTTTCTTATTTGTTTTCCCTTTTTGATCTGATTTTTCTTGTAAAGCATGATAAATGCAGAAATATCTATAGAAGAACTGCACATATTTAACATATATTTCATTACTTGCTATTTAGAGGAGGAGGAGGAGGGGAGAGAAGACAGAAAAATTTGGAACACCAGGTTTTGCAAAGGTGAATGTTGAAAACCATCTTTATATGTATTTTGAAAATAAAATGCCATTATTAAAAAATAAAGTAGGGTTCTGCTTCTAGGTAGAGTGTGTATTGTCCCAAGCTTCAAATAGTCTTTTGTAGCTCTTTTCATCAATCATTCAAGGAATCTGATCACCAGCACTTTTTTCTACCCTGAACTGTTAGGAATGTTTCCACCCCATTGTAACTGTAAGATTTAGTATGCTAAAGCAACAGAATCCTGCTTTGCTGGCACTGGGACCAGAGCTACACTGGTGAAATCTGCACTGAGATTATATGCTGGACTCTACAGACCTCTATGTGCAGCCTGTTGGGCTTCTTTTAACTCATATTTTCCTCACTGTAGTTGGTGTTTTCTTCTGTTTATTCATGTTCTTAATCTCATTCTTTTTTTTTCTTTTTTTTTTTGTGGGGGAGACTATGTTAGGACCTCATTCTTATACTACTTGTGGATGGCCTTTTCACCTCTAAAGAATGTATGTCACTAATGCTGCTTTGCCAATATTCTTGACAGAGCAATTAGTTCATGACTCCGTTAGTCCCCACTCTTCTTCAATCTTGACCTGTGAGAAGGAGCTAGGATAGCATTAGGATAAGATTTTATCTCCTGCCTCAATTCCTGATTTCTATCTACATGTTCTGGAAACATAAAATGGGTATTGGACCAGGCTCTTCCTTGAGAAATTGGCAGCCAAAAGTTGGCTCCCTGTTGCAGTTTCTTAAGTATAACAGAAAAAAATCATCCTGTATTCAGGCCTATTGAAGAGTCCTGAGACTTTTCCTGATCTCTGCTTATTTGATCCTATAATACAAACACTATCAGAGATCATGCTGGTTTTCCTACCTTTTGGAGGACCCTTAATGCGTAGAGTTACCTATGTGCTCCACTGCCTCCATATCCCTTAATAGTCCTCCACTTGGAAGTGACTTTCCTGCTGTACCTCTGACAATATACTCAAGTTTGTGGAAAACTATAGATATGCAGAATTGGCCCAGGTTCCTTTTTCGGTCACTATACTTCTTGCACATTAATCTACTGAGATTCTGCTAACTTCAGAATAGTGGGTGGCTTCAGTATCTACTCTTCCAGGCTCCAATAACTTGCCCCTGAGTAAAGTACCCACAGATTTCTCAACATTTTCTTAAAAAATAATCCTACATTATATTTAGATACTAACTAATGCTTCCTTTTGATTTTATAAATCACTATTTCTTCTGGTATCTCTTTTTTCATCTTTGCTGAAGAATTCGTAAGGGTATAATCTTTCACAGTATCATTTTTACCAAAAAATTTTTGTCCCTCCAAGTAAATTACAAATCCCTTAAAAGTCTTTAATTCCTACAGAGCCTAGCAAAATACTTTATGTACAGAAGAACCTCAATAAACATTTATTTGGTGAGATCTAGTGAAAGTTTTCAATAGTGACTTACAACTTAAACAATTACAAAAAAAAGAATCAAAAATAGCATTTATTATGAGAATTTCAAACAGAGGAACTAACAGAAGATGAAAAACTGAGTGGAGGACTACATGGTAATTCCATACAACTAATAGCAGATAAAAATTCTTCTGTTGAAACTTGAAAGAGTAAGATGTTTTAAAAAGTGAGCAACATGGGGCAGCTAGGTGGTTCAGTAGATAGGAGGACCAGCCCTGGAGTGAGGAAGACCTCAGTTCAAATCCAGCCCAAGCTATAACCTGACTGCCTTTAGGGGAAAAAAAAAAAAAAAAGGT
Source organism: Sminthopsis crassicaudata (assembly GCF_048593235.1). Classification (NCBI taxonomy): domain Eukaryota; kingdom Metazoa; phylum Chordata; class Mammalia; order Dasyuromorphia; family Dasyuridae; genus Sminthopsis; species Sminthopsis crassicaudata. The sequence goes on along the minus strand of NC_133621.1, from coordinate 239,860,784 downwards.
GGTAGAGAGAAGGGAGCAATCAGTAATAAAGTAAGAAATTAAGAAATCAAAAACATTTTTGAAATTGGACATGAAAGATGTTTTGAATTATTTTCAATTCAACCTAAAAAATGAGATATTAAGATAAAAATGAAGAATGTAAAAATTAGGAATACTTAATATAAAGACAGTATACTTTTTTATAAGAATCCTAATCAAAAAAAAAAATACTTTAACCTTCTCTACAGTTTTTCCTTAATAAATACTGAGAAGCAATATAAAATTTTCCATCTATCTTTTCCTGATATACAAGATAATATTCAAAAATTACCATGTGTTTTCAACCCTATGTTGAAAAGGATTTGCTACCAATTAATTCAAAGCATAGAAATTATTTTATTTCACTTTAAATACATATTTGTTAAAGATGTGATTTTATATTAAAACAATAAAAATGCTAATTTCATAATATTCATTACCTGATCAATTCCTCTTCCTCTGCACTGAAGAATAATTACTTCTAACAGTTTGGCTGCATGACATTCTGCATCTTCTCCTGCATCTCCAGTCAATACCTATAATTATTTGCTACAAATTAGCACATCAAGAGATAATGTGACATTTCAATTAAAACTTGCTTTGAAACTAAAACCATTACTTTGCTGCTATTTAAAGTTACCTTCCAACCAAAGGAAGGAGAAAAAAACAATAAATACACTTGTTTTTCTATTCTAAAGAATCACACAAAATATAAGCGGACATTTTACATACCAAATTACATACAATATCTAATCAGATCTAATCTTCACAACTATACTGTGAGGTAAGCAGGGCAAATTAAAATAAAAATCATTTAGATGAGGCAATTTAGGTTTTAGAAAATTTAAATGACTTACCCATGATGACATAGTTAGTAAAATAGGAAATAAAAAGGCTGGGATTCAAATCCAGGCCTTCAAATTCCAATATTCTATCCAAAGCTGCTTAACCCAGAAAAAAATACACTAATCCTCTACTCAAACAAATCAGGAAATGAAATATAAATGAATTGTCCAAAGGATTAGAGTGTACTCCCTTTAGCACCAAAACTTCTATTTTAATCATTTTGGTGGAATCATTTCTAATATGTATTATATATTTGTCATATCAATAAATATCTTCTGAGTTATAAATGATAATAAGTTATAAAATAAATTTTTGTACAAGGCAGTGATACCAAAAATAGCAATTTAGTTTGCTTTATTTTCCCAAGTAATTTTGCTTTCTAGTTAATCCTTTTGCTTATCTCCTTTGTCTGCTAGATCTATAACCTAAGAAGAATTGAAGGTAGCCAAAGTTATTAAGGATAACCAAGAGATCACAATATTCAGACTAAAATCACAGAATCATATGGATGGAGTACATATAGTCTAATAGTACAAATATGGAGTACATATAGTCATATATCTCATAAATAATGGAAGAGCATGAGGAACTTGCTCATCTCACACAGCTAGTTAGTTTCAAACTTAGAATTAGAACTGGCTCCTGATTTCCAGTTCAATTACTGATTTACTAATTACTAACCAAATATTTATTCAGCATCTAACAGGTATCTAACACTGGCTAAATACTAAGAATTGAAAGACAAAACTATAACATTCTCTGTCCTCAAAATGATTACATTCTATCAGAGTAGACAACATGTATAAAGATAAGGGATCAGTGATAAAGAGTGGTACTAGTACCAGAGATCTAAAAAGACATGTAGAAGACAGAAGTTGGCAAGTAGAGTTTTGGAGGAAATAAGGAATACTAAAAAATAATATTAAAAAAATACTAAAAAAGAAGATGTGAGGAAAGGGCACATTCCAGTAATGAAGAACAGTCTATGCAAAGGAAAGCTAAGTGTGAAAAACCATAATTGGTTTGGCTAGAACAAAAATTAAGTGAAGAAAAATAACATATAATAAGCTAGAAAAGAAGACAGGACCCAATTGTGAAAATCTTTAAATGCCAGATAAAGAGTTATATTCTATCCCAAATGTAATGATGCATTGGGGTTTATGAGGAAAGGAATCACATGGCTTAGACCTACACTTATTTAAATATTATTTCATGGAAGTTACTACTTGAATGGAGATAGATTGAAGCAGTGAGGTCAATTTGGAGACTATTTTACTAGTCCAAATAAGAAGTGGTGACAATCTGAAGTAAATCTGTGACAGTCAATAGCAAGAAGAGACACTATAAAGATAGAATCTACTAATTATTTGAGTGGGGTAAGAGAGAGGGAGAAGTCAAAGATGACATAAAGATTGCAATCTAATATTTCTACTGAGCTTATATCCCAAAGAAATCTTAAAGGAGGGAAATGTACCCAACAGTACAAAAATGTTTATGACAGTTCTTTTTGTAGTAGCAAGAAACTGGAAACTCAGTGGATGCCCATCAGTTGGAGAATGGCTGAATAAGTTGTGGGATATGAATGGTATGGAATATTGGATCTATATTATAATATTACTGTAATATATGTAGAGGCCTGGAGAGAGTTACATGAACTGATGCTAAGTGAAATCAGTAGATCCATTGTACAAGGCAATGGCAAGACTACACAGTGATCAATTTTTGATGGATATGGCTCTTCTCAATAATGAAATGATTCAGGCCAGTTCCAATGATCTTATGATGATGAGAGTGAGGACTGTGGAAACTGAGTGTGGATCACAACATACCATTTTCACTTCTTTTGTTATTATTTGCTTGAATTTTATTTTCTTTCTCATTTTTTTCCCTTTTTGATCTGATTCTTCTTATGCAGCAAGATAATTGTATAAATACATATGCCATATTAGATTTACATATATTTTAACCATGTATAACATATATTGGATTACTTGAGAGGAGGTGGGGGGAAGAGGAGGAAATTGGAACACAAGGTTTTACAAGGGTCAATGATAAAAATTATCCTTGCATATGTTTTGGCAATAAAAAGTTTCAATAAGAAAAAAATAAAGGTTGCAATCTGAGTCACTAATAAGGAATTTATAGAAATAGGGTAAGTTCAGAAAAGAGGTAGGTTTAAAGCAAGGATAAGGAACTTTTTCTCTGCCAAAGACCATCTTAATATTTATATCATTCACAAACCATACAAAATTATCAACTTATGGAACTCAAGCAGTGGGAGGTGGTTATACTCAACTTTCAGGTCATCAATACCTGCAGTTGCCTTGGCAAATGATTTCGAAGGCCTTATATGGCCTGCAGGTTAGATGTTCCCCAACTCTGATTTAAGGGGAAAGATAAATTCTATTTACAATGTATAGTATTAGATGCCCAGGGGATATAGATAGATCAAAACAAAGAAAGATAGATACATATGATACATAAATGAAGCACTGATGAAATCCCAAAGAGGAAAAAAAGGGTAGAAAAGTTATCTTTGAGTGTTTCTTGTTCTACGTGAAATTTTAAATAAATAGCTGAGTCAAACTTTTTTGTAAAGCTAAGTCTGTTTCCTGAATATTCACACTACTAGCAATAATTAAAATTGATCTCTAATCTGCACATGCATTGTGTTATATATGTGTGTATGCATATTTTGTACTATAATTTATAAACATATACATAGGCATATACATGCATATACAAAAATCATTTAAACAGAATATAAATAAGAGAAGCAAAAGTCACTGCAATGGTTCTAAAAAGGGCCTATTTGGGAGAAGGCTTAAGCCTACAAATTCTTAAGAGATGCCTCATGACACTGGACTAAGATCCCAATATACTTTTGGGGTCCAAATATCTCTCCCTGACATTTAATGGAATGTAAGGGAGAATTCTGAAATCCCCAATATTTTGGGGAGTTAACACCTCACTATCCCCATGCTCCAACACTTAATAGACCACACAGGGTCTGGCTACATTCTCAGACCCATTCATTACCATATGTAGAGTTCTTTAGCTGTGTAATAATTTCTGCTTCACCTTGTAAACATTTTTATGTCATATTTGCTTTCAATTTAAATGTACTAGATTTAAAAAAAAATTATTCATCCATGACTTTAAAACTATAATGAAAGTTACAGTTCATTTTTACCTGGTACTATTCCTAAGAATTGGAAAGTATCTAACTTTAAAATATTACCTACTGGTCATTAAAAAAAAAAAATTAAATACTGAAAAATACTATCAATATGAATTTTCCAAATTATAAAAACAAATAGTATTTTATGATTTAAAGGTATAAGCTGATGAGTGTATGAGTGAATTGAATAAACTTCCAAAGGATTTTTTAAGTAACTAAATATATTTGGGGAAAAAAGTTTGGAAAGATACCCAACACTAAGGAGTACATATAGTATAATCAATATACAGTGGATACTACAATACAAAAGATAAGAAAGTACATTCTTACCTTTCTACACATTGTGTAAATTATCTCTAGATACTTGGGATTGGATAATAAAGTAACCGTATCTATAGTAACATAATTGTGCAGGAGAGGCATCATGTCTGAAAAAAGATTATGTCAAAGTCTGCATTAGAATAGACTAGCAATAACAAAATATCTGCACAGATAATACAGATAGCATTCTTATTTTTCTTGCTAATTATTACCTTTTCTTAGAATGATATCATTTTAAACCTGGAAGAGGGCTTAGAAATAATTTTACACTTGAGTTAACTGAGATCAAAAAAAGTTATTAACAACACAAATTTAAGCACAAGAAATATCTAAGAATATGCACTACTGAGAATTTAAAGAAACAATATATTCCCTCTAATGTTCACATGTCTGGGACTATACACTTTACTTCTAAAACTCACCGAACCATTTGCCAATAGAAAAAATGATGAGGGGTCTGTGGCCAAAGTTACTAGAAGGATTTTATCTTTTGTCTTTTTTTTTGTTTCTTTCATATTTTACATATATACATACATTATATTACAAAATAGTAGCAGGAGAAAATAGCTTTACCTGCAAAATATTCGAAGCAATCTTGCTGAAAAACTTCAAACAATATACTTAACAGCTGCCACATTTGAGGTGAAATCATTTGACAAGTCAAACTATATGCCAATGAGAGAATTTCTTCATAAAATTCTGGAAGAAATGAGACATCATTATAAAATTTAAGAACAACAAAACTCAAGTTATAAGTAAAACCAGAGAATTTTGGAAATATAGCATCAATCCAACTATCCATGTCTTTACACAAGCAATATTTGTATCTCATCTTGTAATTCTCTTGTTTATTCCCTTACTTCTACTACCAACAATTTCTACAATGCTTTTTATTTCAAAAGGATATAGGTCACAGTAGATAAGTTTTTGTTTTTACTTTTATCAGCAAGACTAAAAAGATTAAAATGACAAAACACTTTCAAAAAAGTTGGAAAGACACATATGAACTTATTCAGCGTGAACTGAGCACAGCCAGCAGAACAATTTATACAGTAACAATGTTATAATACTTTGAAAGACTTAAGAATTTTAATCAGTGCAAAGATTAATCATGATTCCAAAGGACTAATGATTAAGTATATTCCCAGCTCTTTAAAGAAGTGACAGATCCAAAATACAGAATAAGGTGTACATTTTCAGTCACAGCCAATGGAGAAATTTAACTTCATTTTTAAAGTTGCTTTGTATTATTATCCCCATGAAAAGAAAATAAAGATAGAAAAACAAGGAATAGAGAGTAGCCAAAATTTAAAAAGGAAGAGAAATGTAATTGATGCAATTTTTTAATGAAGAGAATACCAGAAAGAAATACAAATAAGACAATTCTGAAAGCAAAAAGGTCAATTTATTATAATTATTATTAAGCAAGATGTATATTAAAAGATCTGAAATTTCATATAAAACATTCATTTTCTGTTCCATTTATATAAAGACACACATAAACAAATATTTTGTTTTCTGTAAAAATAAAGTAGCAATGTTTCCAGTTTTAAAAATTAGTGCTCTATCTTTAACTTTGGACACAGCATAATATTCTACCTTTATACAAATTTTCAAGATTTTGAAAATAAATATAACATCCAGAAAGTTAAGATATGAATATGTAAATAGTTACTTGATTCACTTTTTCCTTTGTATATTCTTTGCTAAACGCATTCTGTTCTGTTGTAAAATATATATGTAATTTACTTGGTTTTGCTGATAGCTACTGGAATTATAAGAAAATAAATCAAACTTCTCATCCATTGAAAAGACACATACACACACACATAGAGAAAGAGAAAGCGAGAAAGAGACAATAAGGCACTTGATGTAGAATCAGGAAAACCTGAATTCAAATCCAACCTCAACATTTACTAGCTATGTTACCTGTGATACTAGAGCATGTCACTTAGCCTCCCTATTTGACACAGTCTCTTCAATTGCAAAATGAGATAGTAACAGCATCTTTCTCCTAGGTTTGTTGTGAAGATCAAATAAGATAATGTTTTTAAAGCATTAAGCACAGTGCCCTGCACATAGTAGCAGTTTTATAAATGCTAGCTATTATTTATTCTTGCTGTTATCAGAAATGCTCATTTTTTTTGGTGTTAATATTGGAATAGAAAATATTTTTAAATGACCCAATAACTAGTCAGTGGGAAAGACCCAACCACATTAATTAATTAGGTAACATGTGCCCAGTTCAAAATTACTTAGAAGATTATTACAAATTAACAAATAGTCTACTATGACTATTTCAGTAACAGAAAAGTAGTAAAGGCAGTGAGAAAATACGTTCCAGACATGGGCAACAGTGCAAAGGAATGGAGATGAGGAATACCATGTCATTTGTGAGGTTCAGCAAAGTCAATTTGGTTGGACCACAAAGCACAGGAAAAGAAATAATGAATAACAAAGTTGAAAAGGTAAAAGGAGACCAGATTTTAAAGAACTTTTAAAAATCAAAATGAGGATTTTACATCGATTCTAAAGACAACTGGAAACCACTAAAGATTATTCAGTAGAAAAATAAAATACAAAGCTGCACTTTAAAAGAATCACTTGGAAAATTACATAGAAGATAGAATAAAGTGAGGAGAGCAGAGAAGGAGACTAATTTGGAGGCTATTACAATAGTAAGGACAAGAGACAATAAGGCCTCTAAATAATGACTTTGAGAATAATGACAAGAGGACAGATGTAAAAGATGTTACTGAAACAGAAATGACAACATTTAGCATATGCAAAATGAAGGGAAAAAAGAAGTTAAGAATAATGCCAATGATTTTATGATGATGAGACTTTGCACCCAAAGAGAGGACTGTGGGTACTGAGTGTGGAACACAACATAGTATTTTCACTTTTTTGTTGTTGTTTGCTAGCATTTTGTTTTCTTTTTCCTTTTTTTCCTTTTTGATCTGACATTTCTTGTGCAGCATGAGAACTGGAAAAATTATGTATAGAATTGCACATTCTAAATCACTATTGATCAGAGAAATGCAAATTAAGACAACTCTGATGTACCACTACATACTTCTCAGATTGGCTAAGATGACAGGAAAAGATAATGATGAATGTTGGAAGGGAAAACTGAGAGACTGATACACTGTTGGTGGAACCATTCTGGAGAACAATTTAGAACTAACAAAAGGTTATCAAACTGTGCATATCTTTTGATTCAGCAGTATTTCTACTGGGCTCATATCTCAAAGAGATCTTAAATGAAGAAAAGGAACCCACATTTGCAAAAAATGTTTGTGGCAGCCCTTTTTGTAGTGGCAAGAAACTGAAAACTGAGTAGATGCCAATCAATTGGAGAATGGCTGAATAAGTTATGATATATGAATGTTTTGGAATATTATTGTCCTATAAGAAATGATGAGCAGGATGATTTTAGAAAGGCCTGGAGAGAGTTATATGAATTGATGGTAAGTGAAATGAACAGAACCAGGATTTCATTGTACATGGCAACAGCAAGATTATACCATGATCAATTCTGATGGATGTGGCTCTTCTCAACAATGAGACAATTCAGGCCAGTTCCAATGATCTTGTGATGATGAGAGCCATCTAAATCCAGAGAGAGGACTGTGGGACCTGAGTGTAGATCGCAACATAGCATTTTCACTCTTTTTGTTGTTATTTACTTGCATTGTTTTCTTTCTCATTTTTTTTCCTTTTTGATCTGATTTTTCTTGTGCAGCAAGATAACTGTATAAACATATATATTTTTTATCATGTTTAACATATATTGGATTACTTGCCATCTAGGGAACCAAGTAGGGGGAATGGAGGGAAAATTTGGAACACAAGGTTTTGCAAGGGTCAACATTGAAAAATTATCCATGCATATGTTCTGAAAATAAAAAGCTTTAATTTAAAAAAAGTCATATTTTTTTATTATTAATTTTATAATTATAACATTTTTTGACAGTACATATGCACAGGTAATTTTTTACAACATTATCCCTTGTACTCCCTTCTGTTTCAAATTTTTCCCCTCTTTCCCTCCACCCCCTCCCCTAGATGGCAGGCATTCCCATACATATTAAATATGTTATAGTATATCCTAGATACAATATATATGTGCAGAACCGAATTTTATTGTTGTTGTGGTTGCAAAGGAAGAATTGGATTCGGGAGGTAAAAATGACCTGGGGAGAAAAACAAAAATATGCTAACAGTTTACACTCCTTTCCCAGTGTTCCTTCTCTGGGTGTAGATGATTCTGTCCATCATTGGTCAATTGGAATTGGATTAGCTCTTCTCTATGTTGAAGATATCCACTTCCATCAGAATACATCCTCATACAGTATCATTGTTGAAGTGTAAAATGATCTCCTAGTTCTGCTCGTTTCACTCAGCATCAGTTGATGTAAGTCTCTCCAAGCCTCTCTGTATTCATCCTGTTGGTCATTTCTTACAGAACAATAATATTCCATAACATTCATATACCATAATTTACACAATTGATGGGCATCCATTCATTTTCCAGTTTCTAGCCACTGCAAAAAGGGCTGCCACAAACATTTTGACACATACAGGTTCCTTTCCCTTCTTTAGTATTTCCTTGGGATATAAGCCCAGTAGTAGTATGGCTGGGTCAAAGGGTATGCATAGTTTGATAACTTTTTGGGCATAATTCCAGATTACTCTCCAGAATGGTTGGATTCTTTCACAACTCCACCAACAATGCATCAGTGTCCCAGCTTTCCCACATCCCCTCCAACATTCATCATTATTTGTTCCTGTCATCTTAGCCAATCTGACAGGTGTGTAGTGGTATCTCAAGAGTTGTCTTAATTTGCATTTCTCTGATCAATAGTGATTTAGAACACTCTTTCACATGAGTGGAAATAGTTTCAATTTCATCATCTGAAAATTGTTCATATCCTTTGACCATTTATCAATTGGAGAATGGCTTGATTTTTTATAAATTAGAGTCAATTCTCTGTATATTTTGGAGATGAGGCCTTTATCAGAATTTTTAATTATAAAAATGTTTTCCCACTTTGTTACTTCCCTTCTAATCTTGTTTGCATTAGTTCTGTTTGTACAAAAGCTTCTTAATTTGATGTAATCAAAATTTTCTATTTTGTGATCAATAATGATCTATCCTTTAGTCACAAATTCCTTCCTCTTCCACAAGTCTGAGAGGTAAACTATTCTATGTTCCTCTAATTTATTTATGATCTCGTTCTTTATGCCTAAATCATGGACCCATTTTGATCTTACCTTAGTATGTGGTGTTAAGTGTGGGTCCGTGCCTAGTTTCTGCCATACTAATTTCCAGTTTTCTCAGCAGTTTTTGTCAAATAATGAATTCTTATCCCAAAAGTTGGGATCTTTGGGTTTGTCAAACACTAGATTGCTATTTTTATTCACTATCTTCTCCTGTGAACCTAACCTATGCCACTGATCAACTAGTCTATTTCTTAGCCAATACCAAATGGTTTTGGTGACTGCTGCTTTATAATATAATTCTAAATCAGATACAGCTAGGCCACCTTCATTTAATTTTTTTTTCATTATTTCCCTTGAAATTCTGGATCAAAAAAGTCAAATCTTAAAAATTGGGGAAATATCAATTACTAATATGTAGAGTAAACTAATACAATAAAAATGATAGTCCTACCTTTAAAAAAAATTGTACATAGTTAAAAAAAAAAAAAAGAATAATGCCAAAATTTCAAATCTGGAGGGTGGTGCTATTGACATAAATAGCCAAGTCTATAAGAGTACTAGGATTAAGGAGCAAAATGAATTCTGATTTGGAGATTTCGAGTTCAAGATGCATAATGACCAGTTTGAAATGTCTAATAAGAAGCTGAAAATGTATGACTGGAGCTTAGGAGAGTCTGGGCATGGATACATGAATGAATGAATAAGTGATTAAAGAATGACCCATTTGTTAAGTCCTTACTATGTACAAAATAAAGGGTTAAGCACAGGAAATAAAAAAGAAAAGTTAAATAATCCTTGATCTTCGAGAAGCACACATTCTAATGGGGAAAACAATACATAATTTTTTTTATTGCAAGTCAGATGGAAAGGTTCCATGGTCCTTAGAGAGAAATATCATATTGCCTTTTGTTTAATGTTAATTCTGTTTTTAAAAAAAATCATAAGTTTTTGATATTGAACCATCTGATAGCACCAACAACTTCTTTAATAAGGACTTTCTTTGGGTCTTCAGTAGCTGTGAGATCTGAAGGACCAACTGGTCAGACTCCTCCTCCACAGAGAAGGGCTTCCCAAATTAACAGTTGCAAACATTGGGCAGGAATTGTTATTTCTCCAATGATTCTTAGATTCAGGATCCTGGGATGTCTTACAGGAGTTTAAAAAGAGATGATAATCAGGGTGGTGATGGTGTTTTGATTTGCCTATCAGATACTTGTTCCTGTCTCTTCCTCATTGCTCTTTCACAAAGATGGCTTGGCTACCCTGTGGATGGCAACTAATTGGCAGTTGATGGGGAAGAATGGCCCATTTTCTAAATGAGTTGTTTCCTCACATGATGGCTATGAGGGCTAGCCAGACTTGAAAAGAACAAATGGTCTGGAGGTGGTGTTAGCACTCCTAAGACTCCTATGCTTATGTGTTTGCTGGTGTCAAATGGTCAGAAGTTTTGGGTAATCATAATGAAAAATATGAGTCCCTTTTCCACAATGATTTCTTCTCTCAATGGTGCTTACAGGACCTGGATTAAAAGCAGATTTGGTTGTTTAAAGTATAATGTCATTCCCAAAGCTCTTGAATTCAGAGTTCTGCAGTACCTCCCTCTATCAAGGTCTGAGTGGAGACAGTGGTTAAGATGTTGGTGATGATTCTGACTTGCCAGCCACTTATTGCCTCCCTTTCTTCCCTCAAGATTCCCTTTGGCTGGTTAGCTGCTCAGCTAGTCTCGCTTTTCTTCCTCAGTAGAAATTAGTGGGGATGGATACCTTCTTTCACATAAGAACCAGTTCCTGGGATGGTGGTTGTGAGGACTGGGCTTAAAAACAGGACCAATAGTGTAGGAGGTACTGGCACATGTGGGGCTCTTGTGTTTTCCTACTTGTTAGTGGAAGTTGTTAATGTACTTTTTTTTTTTTTTCCTGAGGCTGGGGTTAAGTGACTTATCCAGGGTAGGAAGTGTTAAGTGTCTGAGACCAGATTTGAACTTGGGTCCTCCTGAATTCAAGTACTCTATCCATTGCGCCACCTAGCTGCCCAGTTGTTCATGTATTAAAGTTGGTAGAGGTGGATCTGTATAACCACATATAGAATATATATATATATCGATACATATGTGTATATATTATATACATGTAGGTGTGAAGATTATGTATTTATGTGAGGCTATATATACATACACATCTATATTTACATACAGATGGTAATTAAAACCATGAAAGGCTTAGGTGATCACTAAGTGAGAGATAGAGAAAAAGAAGAGAAGACCAAGGGCTGAGCCCTGACTTACATCCATAGCTTGAACAAGTGATATAGGTAATGAACTAGCAAAGAAAGATTAAAGGAATAATTAGACAGGAAGAATGAGAGCTAAGAAATATTTAGAAACAGAGAGAAAAGAGTTCCTCTTAAGATTTTCATTTGAGTTATCAACCCCAGACATTATGCTGTATTTAATATCATATCAGATAGGCTTTTCACCTCTATGCTGGTAACATTCTTACACTGGCAATGCTTCCACTCCTAAAGCCTCTTCCTCCAAGAGTTTCTTCCCAAATCTCTATTTGAGGAAGAAATCAATGCCAGCCATATTGTTATTCTCTTTAGACCCAGAACAGCTCAGGACAGAACAAATCCACTTTCCCCTTTATGAATTGTCTTTTTTCATTTGTTTCCCAGACTCTACCACTTTGCCTGACACAAAGTATTTAATAAATTCTCTAGCTAGCTACCTATCTAAAGAGATCTAAAAGGACAAGGATTGAGAAAATATAATCAGACTGTTAAATAAAAGATCATTGATAATTTTGGAAAGAGTTATAGCATTAGAGTGGCAAAATTAGAAGTCAATTTATAAAAGCCTAAAATATGATTGAGAAAGCAAGCAAAAGTCTAATGGGCAAGGCTTAGAACTTAAGCTATACCATTATTACCAAAAAAAGGGCAATTGGTGGTCATATTTTCCAAAGCCTTTGCACTATTCTTATATTTCATTAATTAAGACTAATTTCCTTAGAATGTCTCATCTATATTCTTGATTCTATGGAAAATAGTCTACCCTCCAAAATTCCAACGCATAAACCCCAGGAAGAATTCCTAATTTTATTCAAACAGACACAAAGGTAGGTTAAAAATTCTTGTCTGCCAATAAAGCAATCGAGCAAATGGTTTGTTTTCACATAGCTGAACAAATTTATCTGACATCTAGTCTTTCTTCTGATTTTTGAATCCTGATGACAATTACTTTGCATCTAAACATGTAAGTTTATTAAAGTGTGTCTTTTAAGAAATTCATCCAAATTTCAAAATTACTTTAATTGATTTATTATCCTATTACCTCTAAGTGACAAGATATATTTTAATATCAGAAATCCAATCATAAAGTGATTAGGAAACTTACAAGGTACTTATGCACTTAGTTCACACCTTTTAAGGAGTTCAAACCTTTAAAGGAGTATACACCTTTAAAGGAGTTTGCTCATTGGTCCACACATTAGAGAACATATAAAAGCCCACTCCCTGGAAGGAGAAGTCAAGATTTCATTCCAACTTTGACATTTGTGCTGGCTGGAGACATTCAGACAAGAGCTCTCGGGAACCAAAGAGAGAGGAAGGCCTCCAGAAAGCTAGCTGAGCCCCAAGTGAAGGAAACAGACTCGAAGGAGAAAATAAAGGATCTGGACTTTAACCCCTAGCTGCATTTTGGGGTGATGAAACTGAACTGAAACTAAGGTTGCCTCCAGAAACTCCCCAAAGAAAGCTCTTCCCAGAGAACAGTTACATTTTAGAGAAACAGAATATTACAGAAACTGAAGAGAAAACAAATTTCCTTTTGTTGAAAATAATGATACTAATAAAAAAAAAGGCGCATAAAATGTATTACATTAAATTCAAAAACAGAATTCCAAATAGTTTTTCTTTCAAGTATATAAAGAATCTAACAGCTTTTGTGGAATCACTGAACATACCTATCACATGCTTTTGCAAAACAAGACCAATGATCCGAAGACAAATGCACTCCAACTGCTGAGTTATCTAAGAGGAATCATAAAATAATACATGATAAAATTTTCATAATAATATAAATACAAACTATAAATATAAATTTATTATATATTAAATTATCTAATATTAAATTTAAATAGAAATATAAAATTTCTCATGAACATGTTTATACACAGGATGGAAAGATATACACACATATCTTATTTATACCTAACATATACATCGTCCTCTATTCCCTACTCTTTCCTTCAAAAAAGAATTCGTTAATATTTCCTTTAATAGTTAAAAATTTGATAACTTTGAACTTGAAAAGCATAGAACTGGATTCTATAACTGCTTACCTACAAAATGAGGTAACTTGCAAGGGATAAGAGAATGACTAAATAATTTATGATGTATATGAATATTACTGTGCAGTAAGAAATGATAAATATGAAAATACAAAGTAGGATAAGAAGATATATGAATATGAAAAAACTAGAAATAGGAAAATAATATATGCAATGATAACAATGTAAATGAAAAGAACAAAACAAAGTGACATTAAACCCTGTACAACCCAATTTGGTCCTGAAAAAAAAAAAAGATATATGCATGCTCTTTACTTTATTTGTTTGGTGGCAGAATAGTAAGAAATTATGGGTATAAGACTGAATTTACTGTCAAACAAAACTGATATCTTGGTTAATTTTATTCAATTGCTTTCTTTTCCTCTTTCTTTTTTGATTCTTTGAAACAAGGGATGGCTTTTTCAGGAGAGGAGGAAAGATATGATTCTAGACATGAAGGTAATGTAAAATATCAAAACATATCAAAAAATTTTAAATGAGGGGATCTGGACTAAATTATCTCTATTAAAAACATAAATTCTTACATTGTTCAGAGTAATAAATTTTGGAACAATTCAGTATCTTTTAAAAGATAATTTAATTTTTTTTCAAGATTTTTAAAATTTGAATTTGTAAACATTTTTATTTTTCTTTCTAAGTTCTCCCCCTTTCCATCTACCAATTGGAAAGATAAAAAATATGTATACTGTATAAAGGTTATTATATTTTCAGTAAGAAAAAAAGAGATAAAATAATGAATCTCTAAATTTCTCGTTTGCTGTAGAGGACATCATCATGTCCTTGATTCCTTATTTTTTCTTATCCCCCAGGAATTGTCAATTTTATCTTCATAATATTTCTCCCATATTACCCTCTCTCCATTTCACCACTCCTCTGGAGAAGATGAGCATCATTTCATACTTGAGTTACATCAACAGCCTGCTGGTTGGTCTGCTGGCCTCGAATTTCTTTATACTCAACTCTAACACAGGTCTGACCATGTCATCTACCATACTCAATAAATTTCAGTGGTCCCTCACCTTTAAGAACAAATATAACTTAGTCTACCCCAATCTTTCCAGTTTTCATATACATCATACTTCAACTCTATGTATTCTGAAATTTGGTTACATTATCCTCTACTTTCTGCCAATTTCACTGATAGTCCCTATAACTGGAATATTCTCCCTCTTTGTCACGCTCTGTGGGCTGCCCTGGGTTCCTTCAAGCTCCACCTTAAAACCTACTTTCTACAGAAAGCCTTTCCCTATCCCTCTTAACTATAAACTTAACTATAATCCTCTGCTGATTATTCCCAAATTATCATATACATAGCTTATTTGTACATAGTTGTTAACAGGTCGCCTCCCCCATTATCTTTTACATTTCTTTGCATCATTAGAATATAGAACAGAAGACACAAAGTTCATTGCTTGACTGGCATCACAAAGAGAAAACCTTTTTGTTTACAATTTGTTTTAATAAATATTAAATATTAAATGGTACAGGCCAAATCAACATTTCAAAAATGAATATAGATAAAAAATAATGTGTAACTAATCTTTATTACTTTTCCTTTTACTTTTTAAAATATACTTTCTTAAATACAAATTTTATTTTAAAGTAAACTTGGGGAGGGGCAGCTAGGTGGCGCAGTGGATAGAGCATCAGCCTTGAATTCAGGAGGACCTGAATTCAAATC
Organism: Sminthopsis crassicaudata; assembly: GCF_048593235.1. NCBI lineage: Eukaryota > Metazoa > Chordata > Mammalia > Dasyuromorphia > Dasyuridae > Sminthopsis > Sminthopsis crassicaudata. The sequence goes on along the minus strand of NC_133621.1, from coordinate 239,845,162 downwards.
TAGACTCAAGACACTTAACACTTCCTAGTTGTGTGACCCTGGGCAAGTCACTTAACCCCAGCCTAAAAAAAAAAAAAAAGAAAAAGAAAAAAAAGAAAGTAAACTTGGGGAGATACTGAAATAAGGTTTTAAATTTTATGTACATTTTTATTAACATTTTTATCTCTTTAGATTGATGTAAAAATTTTAACATGGTAATAAAATAGAATAATTTAAATTTAAATATCAGACTTAAAAAAATATACCTCTTTATGATCTTCCACAACTGTCAAAATAGTGTCGATAGTATGTAAAATTCCCATAGCCATAACAGTTTTATCCTCTACTTCTTCATATTCATCACTGTGAAGAACTTTGACAAATATCTCAGCCTGTAAGTTAAAATTTAGTTACTATTTTCATATTCTTTCTTGTAAAAGACTAGCAAATAAAAGATATTTGTCATATGAGGAATATCAAACAACACTCTTTGAAATCCTAAGGCTAAATTCTGTCCACTGAACCACACTGACCCCTATAGCTACAACAATATATCATATTTTAAATGTGGCCAAATTTTACTATCTGTGTCAATAAAGAATATCAGAATATTCTTTAAAAAACAAATTTCTCTAAATTCTCTAAATATTCTCTTTAAAAAATCATACAAACAAAATATCCTTCATTTAAACCATTAACTGGAAATAAAAGATGAATTTTAAGCTTCTCTTTTTATACCTTCTACTCAGAATGGGTGAACACAGAAAGAAAATGCAAAGAACAGAAGGAAAAAAAAAAGGAGGAGAAATAAAAAAATTTCTAGTTATCCACACGCTTAGTAATAAGCACCAAATAATACAGTTAACAATAATTTATGTTGTTTTTAAACATTTTAAATACTGCTAGAATTTATTGCAGTCTTTATTTCTTTTTAAAAACAAACAACTTATTTTAGTGTTACATAAAAACCTCTAAAATATTATGTATTATGTAACATGTATTTGTCAACCTGCCATCTGGGGGAGGTGGTGGGGGGAAGGAGGGGAAAAATTGGAACAAAAGGCTTGGCAATTGTCAATCTGTAAAATCACCATGCATATTATCTTGTAAATAAAAAGCTATTTAAAAAAAAAAAACTAAACTAAAATCATATGTAGCCATTAGAAAGGTTTATAAGCTTAATGAACAGTTTCAAAATCTTGTTAAAAGAATAGTAAAAATATAAATATAAAATTAATTTATTCTAATATTAAAAAATGGAATCATTTCCCAGCACAATAAAAATAAAACAGAACATTCCAATTCTATTTCTGTTTATAAACTAGAATCTATAAACTGATAATCTGAAATTGGAAACCTTGTAAGCTGAAGGAAAAGATTCTTACGTGAGAGGTTAACATTGTATCAAACAGTCATTTCTATAGTGACTTTGTTTCATATTTAATTACATCCACAGCCATAATTAAACTCAAAATTTTGGAACTTAATTTACTCATACATAATCGGCAGGACTTATAAAACAATATAAAATTGGGTTCTTGCTTTTAGTCTTGAATGAAGTTCTGTTATCTTACCAAATGCTGGGTCATGTCCACAGCGAAAGTAGCCACCTCTTGACTGTACTCACAGATCATCTTCTGGATGACATTGGTGACATCATCATTTTCTGTCTCTCTAACAATGTGTAATAGTTCTTGCATGACAGGCCTCACATGTGGCTTCACATATTCTTTGGCTAATTCAATCAGATGATAAACAAAATTAAGAAAATTTTAAAAATTCAAAATGAAGGTGATACAAACAATATGACTTTGTGTTATTAGTCAGGGAAGCAAATACAAACACTAATTGTATTTCAAAGTATGCTGTAAGAATCTTATACTTCTAGATTCAAAAGAAAAACAAAGTAAATAGTAAATAATTTTCATTATGCTTTCCAAATTATATTTCCTAACACACTTCGTAATCAACTGGGGAGAACTATGGAGATTGAAGGAGGAAAAATATGGAAGTCAGTGTCCTATACCTAACACTAGTCAAGGGATCAAAGCTATATTCAAGTGCCTTTAAATAGATAGGGCAGAGAATGTATGAAGCTTGAAGTTGACTTCAAAGATTAATAAATATAACAAGAAGCAGTCATCTTTTTTCTTAAAGAGTTCTATTTTCAGTAATCTGCCTCCAGAAAAAGGACTATGAAGAATGAATGTGAATCACAACACAGTATGTTCATCTTTTTTGTTGTTATTGTTGTTTGCTTGCTTGTTTTTTCTTTCTCATTTCAAACCCCCCCTTTTTTAATCTGATTTTGTGTGTGTGTGTGTGTATGCACCATGATAAATATGTAAATATGTTTAGAAGAAATGCATATGTTTAATCTATATTGGATTACTTGCTGTCTAGGGGAGAAGGAGATAGGAAGAGAGGGAGAAAAATTTGGAATACAAAGTTTTACAAGAGAGAATGCTGAAAACTATCTTTACATGTACTTTGAAAACTAAAAAAAAAAACTATTATTATAAATAAATTTCGGGGCAGCTAGGTGGTGCAGTGGATAGAGCACCAGACTTGAATTCAGGAGGACCTGAGTTCAAATCTGGTCTCAGACACTTAACGCTTCCTAGCTGTGTGACCCTGGGCAAGTTACTTAACCCCAGCTTCCAATCAATCAATCAATCAATAAATAGATAGATAGACAAATAAATAAACAAACAAACAAACAAATAGATTTCAGTTCCCTAAGGCAAAAAAAAAAAAAAAAAAGGAATTATCTTCTCTTTCTTTGAATATACTATATTCACTATCTAGACATATCAAAAAATCATACTGAAAGGGATAGCTAACATAGAAGGAATGGCAGAATCAGGATCCAAAAAGATCTTACAAGAACAAAATGTAGTATGAAATTTAATAAACATAAATTATGCTTAGGATTAAAAAATCATCTTCAGTATAGTAACAAATTGATATCTATCTTTTTAGCTCATCTGACAGATCTTGAGGTATTATTGGACTACCAACTCAAAATAAGTACACAATTTGGAAACAGAAGTCAAAAATTTGATTTTATTTTTGTTTTATTCATCCTTGACTTGTTCGAAACTTGAGAAGTGATATTCCCTTTGTACTCTGCCCTTGTAAGAGCTCATTTGGAGAAATAAATTTAGTTCTGGGCACCAAATTTTAAGGAAAAGATCAATGAGATTAAAAAGTATCCAAAAGAGAGTGAACAGAATGGAGATCATGGGATCATAGCATATGACAATTGGCTGAAAGGATGTTTAGTACTGAGAATCAAAGATAGCTACTTTTACATATTTGGAAGTCTTCTACATAGGAGTTGACTTGTTCTGCTTGTATCCAGATAGAAAAATTTGAAGCAAAAAGTAGATGTTTCTTAAAAAAGAAGAAATGGACTTGATATAAGGAAAATTTTCCTAATAATTAAAAGTAACCAAAAGTGGAAGGAGCTGTCTCAAAAGATCAGTTACCCTGCCAGTGCAGGTTTGAAGCTCTTCAAACAAAAATTGCATAATTATTTGTTGGGCATGTTGTAAAGGATGTATTCAAGTATGAATTAGACAAGACAGTCTTCTAGCTCTTAAATTTTATAATTATGTAATAAGTGAATTTTAGAAGTAAAGGATTCTTTATAAATTATGTACTTCAGTTTCTTCATTTTACAAATGAGAAAATTGTGATCCAGAGAGATGAGGTTACTTATCCTAAGTAACACAATGGCATAGCTGAGGCAAGGATGCCTGTGAGTCTCCTGCCCCACAACCAAAAGGACTCTTTCTATCAAAATAAACTCCATGAGAGCATTAAACAGCATGTTCTACTACAAGTAACACAAAACCCATTCTTAACATCCCTCAGTTTCAAAGTTTTCCTAATTTTTCCTCAAAGATCTTCAGGCCTCATTTCCCAATCTTGAAGCTAGACACCAAGCCAAGGAACCCCTTCTGGGAGATAGAAAGAAGGATAGCAAGAAAACAATTTAAGAAGAGGGGAAGAAATAAACAAGTACCAATTAACAGATTTTGACCTTACCTTGTTCCTGGTTACAAATTAATGACTGAAGAGCAACTGCAGCCTCTACCTTGACAGGCATCTCCTTATCTTCAATGAGGCTCTTTTTTGTTAATTCAACTGCATTTCTTAGGTTGAGCTCATTATGAAATATCAAAGTACTAAATGAATGAAGAACCCAACAAGACTGTAGTATAAGAAAATAAATGGGAAGCAATTATAATTTATAAATTATGTATGTGAAAATTGCCTAATGCAATAAAATAACCTACTTAGGGTTGGGGATTGGAGAAGAGTTTAGTGATATTTGGTAAACTGTTAAATTTACATTTAAAGAAATGTCATCTTAGTTCTTTCAAAATGTTTGATGCATTTAAATGCATTTTAAACAGGACAGGAGGGACAAGTTATTTATGCTATGGAAAATTAATCATCAATATTATGCCACGAAGATTTCTAATGATAAACTCCAGATGCTTTTCAGTACCAGGATTGAAGCCACATCAAACTCTAAGGATCCCATACTAAAGCAGGCTGGTAAGCAGTGAAAAATCTGCTTTGTAATTTTATTTCTAGGTGTGAGGATCATGATTGAAGAAGATAATTTTCAACCTGATTTTGACCTAGGTAAATTCCATTCTTCATTCTTCCAGGAGAACTCCTATTCAGAAGTTCTATCCCTACCCTTATCTAACTCAAATTCACTAGTTGCCATGTGGTGTGAACAAGTAGAGGTTATTAATATTAGATTTGGTCTTCCTCCTGCCACTTACTTATAAATACCATAAAAACAGATTACTTACTTCTTATTTAAAGTTCATGTAACTTTTTGAACCTCTCATTAGGTTCCTTTTTCTAATATGACAGATGAAAAAAATGAATTAATATTTCACAAACTAATGCTTTTTCTAATTCAAATTACCAGGTTCATCTATTTCCCCAAATTTGTTGAGTAATCACCAGAGTGTCCCCCCAGAGGAGTAACTTTGCAGATTCCAAAATAATAACAATAATTACAAATAATTTTGTCTAACACGGTATATAAAGCACATTCTACACATTTGTCCTATGAGGCAGGCAAAACATCTGATCATAATTTTTAAAATTCCATCTTTTCCTCTGTCTTAAAACACCTAAACCTGTCCTTTATTTTTGCATTGATCTCCATTCTCTTTCAGTTCTCTCAAAATGCCTTAAAAGGCCTCAACTCCAACCATCTCCTAATTTTGCTCCTATTCCTTGCTGCAGAAGGCACACAGAAAAACATGACAAAGCTGTGCTGAGTGGGTCCACTCCAAATTTATGTTGCACAATCTCAACTGAGCCCTCAAAGCAACAAGGCAATTTATACCTTCCTAATCATCTCACTATACCACTTACCACAGAGCGTATTTCAAATTTTTTCATTCCTTCCATGGCATTCCATTCCCCAGTCCTCTAAGCTGAAGACCTGGCCTCATACTTCATCAAAAATATTTGAAATCATTCACTAAGAACTCCTTCTACTTCCCTTCCCCTCATCATCATTTGGATGCCTTTCTCCAATTTTCTTCCTTCCCCCATACTTACTATCAAAAGGTGGTCCTTCTTTTTGCCAAAGCTAATCTCTCTATATGTACCCTTGATCCCTTTCTATTCCTTTCTTTTCTAGTAGAAGTCCCCTTTATCATCCTTCATCATCACCACCATCCCTTACTCAATAAAGTCCAGTTACTTTCTAGTACTGCCTGGGTCAATTACAAAATGGCCTCTTTCTACCTTTCCAATATGCTCACATTTTATTTGTCTCTACATAGTCTACATTCCAACAACACAACCTTCTACAACCCCCCCCACATTGCCTAACTGCACTTTTTTATGGTCTTTTTCCCATGACTGGAATATTCTTCTTCCTTATCTCTGTTTCCTGAATTTCCTGACTTACTTTAAAAATCAGATTAAATTCTAATTTCTCAAGGAGATCCTTCCAAGTCTCCCCCTAATCTTAAATCTACTAGTGCTTCTCTGTGAGATTATCCTCGATTTATACTGCATTTGTCTTATACTTAGGAGTTACAGCAATTACAATGTAAGATCTTTAAAGGAAGGAATTGTACTATTGTCTTTCTTTTTATCCCCAGCACTTATCACAGTTACTGATACATAAATGCTTAATAAATATTTGTTGATTGACCACAAAAGCACTACATAAAAAATAGAAAATAAGTACAGAGGAGTAATACCAAATTCTATAATGGAGCTAAGAAATGATTACAATATGAGAAATAGGATTAGAAACACATGTTTACATTCAGAGTGAAGAACTTGGACTCTTGTATGTGAGTTAAAGAAAGATTTAAGCAATGTATTGAAAAGACTCAATAATTAGAATGACTCAAAACTAGACTGAGCTATCCAATATGAGACTAAGCTCTAGATTCTGTTTGAATACAGCCAGCAAGAGGAAGAGTCAAGAAATGTTTTAGAGAGCACTCACAGTTCAGATATAGAGCCACTTTTGCGGTCTAATGATGACTATGATTCCATTCTAAATTCCTAAAATAATCTCCTTAGGACAGAGACTACATTTTATTTATCTTAATACACCTTAATGTTTTATGTCCATTTGAAACTTGATATATGTTCTTGAACTTAACTAAAGTTATCTTTTAAAAAAGTTAAAGAGAATGCCAAAGACAAAGTCATCACATCCCTTCAGAATAAAAGAACCAACTAATGAACAATTGATGTACTTAACTACATATCATCCAGTTCAAACTCTCTTCTTATCAACAAAAATACCAAATATACTATGTCTGTAAGTAACATAATACTCTAGTAACCCTACCAAAAAAAAGAAATGAGGTTTACTTGGCATGACATAACCTTAAGCAAACCTCATCCTCGTTTCTGATAGTTTCTTGCACAAAGACTTAAAAATAATTTGTTAATTTTTTAAAAATTGTTTTTTGTGTTCAGCATTCTGTGCTTAGAAAGAAATCTTAAACAATTAAATTAAATTAATTAATTAGTAAACGTACTCTTGCTCTGAGGTATCCCAGGTTAGACAAAAACAATGGAAATACATGATTCTGCAGCATTAATTCCATTTGGTCCTTGAACATACTCTTCTGTAGAAAATAAAAATGTAACTTCAGTCATCTCATTTCAAATTTATTTGTATGAACCAATGGATTCAATTAGGTGAATAAATACTATGTTACAATTAGATGAAATCAAAACAAAATATATAATTTTTAAATTTAAAAATAAAGCATCTTAAATAAACTTTTTAGTTGTTTTTTTGTTTGTTTGTTTGTTTGTTTGTTTGTTTTTTGGGGGATTTTTTGCTGAGGCAATTGGGGTTAAGTGGCCTGCCCAGGGCCACATAGCTAGGAAGTGTGAAGTATCTTAGACCACATTTGAATTCAGATCCTCCTGATTTCAGGGCTCTATCCACTGCACCACCTAGTTTTTTTTTTTGTTTTGTTTTGTTTTGTTTTTTTAAAAAAATGCTAGATTTCATGACTTAAAAATCTCTTTTCATAGTCTTCTTTTGAAAATAGTTTATCAATGAAAAACAAATTCACAATGGGAAACTAGATGACACAGTGGATTAGAGCAGCAACTCTGGAATAAGGAGGACTTGAATTCAAATATGATATCAGCCACTTACCACTTGATTGTGTGACTCTGGGCAAGTCACTTAACCCCAAGTACTTCTTATATACAAAAAGACAAATATACATCAGTTGAGATTTTTTTCATGGAGAAATAGTATTTATTTTACTACAGATAAGATTACTATGGAAAAAAATTTTAAAAACAAGAGGACTTCAAAGGCATCAAAATAATCCTACTGAAACTACTTACTGAATTACCTAGTAACTATCTACTGAAAAATTATCTGTAACACAATAAATGTTCATCAACTGATAAAGTTTACCTTTTGTGATTTATTAAAATTAGCAAGAAAAAAAAGAAAGACTAGTGGCCATAAAAATTTATTAAAAGTTCATAAGAGGAACTTAGAGCAGATGAACTCTGAGGTTTCTTCTAATTTTCAATCTATAAGACTTATTTTTCCTTCTTTTTTAGATATCTTAAGTTGGATTTTTACAGCTTCCTGACACAAGTAACAAAAGAAATAAAAGAAAAAATTCAACCCAATTAATTTTTTTGCTCTCTATAAATTCTGGTTTAAAAAAAAAAAAACTAATATAAGAAAAGACAAACTTGTTTAAAATAAACATTCATGGACAAATTTACTCCATCACCACAGATAAGCAATATTTACTCAAAGTATTTAAGCTTAGGAAGGTGTCAGACAAAGGTTGATTCTTTTTTTAAAGTTGTGTTTTAAAGTGTTCCATAGACCACATTTGGTTGAAAAATAAATACTAAGTCAACAAGAACACATCATTACTTTTAATTTTTAAAAAATAACAATGTTTTCCCCTATAAAAAGTTTTAGTCTACACCAAGCCACCTTTTTCTCCCTCCAATCATAGTAAAAGAAAATACTGTTAAATGTTACATTAAGAGTATGAAATTTAAGATCTTAACCTTCAATAAAATATCAGCTAGGGAACCTATTACATGCAATGCTCCATCTTTCTTCCTGGGGTCAAAGTTTGGTTCTGTAAGGATTTGATAACAGAATGACATCATTTTGGGTAACACCTGAAGAAAAGAATTGCATCAATTTTAGTATACATGAATTCTAAAATGCCTCCTCATTTTAACATCACTTTTGAAAATCAAAGTTTAAAAGCAATTTTCAAAAATAAAACAATCATATTACTATGTCTTACTAAAACTTTATCAGACTAATAATGTAGATGATATAATGTGTTTAAAAATGTAACAAAATAATACTCAATATAAACCTTTCCCATTCCCCATAATACAAAAACATTCCCAGGGGGCAGCTAGGTGGCACAGTGGATAGAGTACCAGCCTTGAATTCAGGAGGACTCGAGTTCAAATCTGGTCTCATATATTTAACACTTCCTAGCTGTGTGACCCTGGGCAAGTCACTTAACCCCAGCCTTAAATAAATAGATAGATAGATAGATAGATAGATAGATAGATAGATAGATAGATGAATAGATGAATAGATGAACAGATAGATAGATAGATGAATAGATGAATAAATGAATAAATAAATAAGCAAATGAATGAATGAATGAATAGATAGATAAATAAGTAAGTAAACAAATAAATAAATAAGTAAATGAAAAAATAAATAAATAGGTAAATAGATAGATAGATAAATAGATAAATAAGTAAATAAATAAATAAATAGATGAGAAACATTCCCAAGTAATTTACATCAAACAACATTGTTTTTTTCTGTTGGGTTTTTTTTTTGGGGGGGGGATGACAAAAACTCATAGTTAGGAAAATATTTTAAAATGGACAAACTGCATACCTCTTTTCTTTTCTTTGCTGCAGTATATAACAGATTCTGAGCTGCTGTTGTTGGGGATGCATAATCTTCAAACACATCTAAAATTTCAGATAGACTATTAGGATAATTTTCTTTCATTATACATTTAAAGCTTTATGCAATTACTTCTCACTGTACAACATAATAATGAAAGGAAAATTAAGTCTACTATATATTTGTTTCTCATGGAAATAAGAAAGCACAGAAAAGTCCTTCAGTCCAACTGTAACTACTGAAAAAATCATCTATAAGGCAATGGATGTTTATTAATTTATAAAGCTTATCTGCAGTGATTTCTTTAAATTTACACAAACTAGGAAAAACTTGGTAATTTACTGGTAATTTAATATGGGAATGAAATTTTTGATAAAAAGAATTAAGACTTTTAAGTACGGTCTGTTTATATAATAAAAATTACCTAGCATATTTCAAAGTATTTGAAAATATCTATTTTCAAGACATTAAGTAAAGACTATTTATATAAAAAAATTATCTAGCATATTTCAAAGTATTTTAAAACATCCATTTTTATATGAAAAGATATTAATTCTCAGTTTAAATATCGGTAGAACTCAAAAGCAATCATTTACTACAAGCCACTATTGAATACTAGAGACCTTTGTTCAAACAATTATAATTTATAGTAAAAATATAAACACTACCCTCTCTAATTGATGAATATGTCAATTATTCTTTACTACAATTAGCTCAATTAAAAATAAAAATCTATACAAAATTTTGATGATTATAAATTAGTCACAAAGAATGGAAATAAAGGAAGAAGAAATATTTTAATCCTAAGTAATATATTCTTAGTATATTGGAAAAGTCCAAACTTGGAATCAGAAAAACACACTTTCAAGTCCTTCCTCTGTCTGATTCATACCAGTTCTATGAACATTATTAAGACACTTAACCTCTCAAGTGCTCTAAACACTCTCAAGGACTGAAAACCAAGTTGCTAATCTAGACTAATGAAGAAGAGTTTCCTACCAGGAATGCCCCATAATGATGAAATCAAAGATTCAGGCAAAATAAATATCTACATACTTCCAAAATAGGACTAACAAAATGTTAGCCAATTAACAGAAAATTCACATGTAGCTCCTAAATACATAATTTGAAAAAAAAAATGATTTAGCGATATCATTGCTTAACATGAAGGATAAATTAATATGGTATGTACACATGGGAAACTAAACAAATACAAGGTAAATACAAACAAAAGACATGTTATTTGAACCCAGCTTAAATAGCCCATTCCAAAGAGATTTTGGATATTGGTGATATTATACCTTTGAAAGGACCACAAAAATTTAGGAAAGTTTTCTATAGGAAAGAAAAAATTCTTGAAACTGACAATTAAGTGCCATGGGAAAAAAGAGGTTGTGATATGCTTCAACGGAACCGAATGAATTGGAGGAAGACTTTTTACCTATACATAAACACATTAGCACTTGAACAAGTAATTGCAAGACAGAAATGACTAGAATAGAGAGTAGACTGAATTAGCAATTCAAAGAAACCCAAAGACCAGCTATTTTCACCTTTCACAGAGATAACTCTGGCTATACTCCCCATAATAATCAATACATTACTTAATAAATCTTATACTCCATAACCACAATAATTGCTAAGCTTTTAAATTCAAGGCATGAAACTGAAATGAGAAAGATAACATACAACTTCATTGCTTCATACAACTTTGAAAGTCTTGGGAACAAGACATATTCCAGAGGATCAATAATGGTGAATACCATTCATCCCCTAATCATGGTCTCAAGACAAAGAATAAGAAATATATTTTTGGACACGGCCAACAGAGAAATCTGTTTTGCTTTACTATACATATTTATAACAAAAGTTTTCTTTTGTTAATGTTGTTTATTTCTAATTTTTCTCAATAATATGTAAAAAAACAATTGTCAACATTTGTTTTATCAAATTTTGAGTTCTACATTCGTTTCCTCCTTTCCCACATCCTTCCTTGAGAATGCAAGCAATATGCCATAGATTATACATGGGCAGTCAAGCAAAAATTTTCATATTAGCCCTATAACAAAAGAAAACAGATTAAAAAAAAAAACAAATAAGAATAGTAAAGAAAAATATAAAAGCACACTTTAACCTGCAGGTGGAAAGCACTTTTCAACATAAATCCTTCAGAATTGTATACACTTGTCTTTAAAAGGATGTCTTCTTCACTTGCTTACAAAAACTTTTTTAAAAAATCCTAAACAAAAACTTAACAATTTAACATAAATGTCAATTGGTAAGGAAGCTACCTTAAAGCAAAGTCTGCCAAAGAATATTCTCAGCACACCCTGAGGAATGAAAAGAATTCATACTTCAGATCTAAAATAATTAGTAGTTATCACAAGGGTCTGCTTTTGGGCCAACCAGATCTCACAGATCTATTTCTAGACAATTCATTATTTAAAAAAAAAAAAAAAAAAAAAGTCTGGTTAAGATTCTAAGCTATTCTTTCAGAGGGGGGAAAAAACTGGCTTAAAAAAATGGCTAAACAAGATGTGGTATAGGATTGTGTTGAAATACTATTGTGCTGTAAGAAATGGTTTCAGGGCAGCTAGGTGGCATAGTGGATAGAATACCAGCTCTGAAGTCAGAAGGACCTGAGTTCAAATCTGGTCTCAAACACTTAACACTTCCTAGATGTAAGACCCTAGGCAAGTCACTTGACCCCAATTACCTCAGCCAAAAAAAACAAAGCAAAAAAAAAAAAAAAACAAAAACAAAAACAAAAAAAACAAAAAAAAAAAAACCATGAACTGATACAAAGTGAAATGAATAGAACACTGTAAACAGTAATAGCAATATTATATAATGATCAACGGAAATGACTTAGCTATTCTCAGCAATACAATTATCCAAGACAGTTCTGAAGGATTTATAATGAAAAAATGCTATGCATCTCCAAAGAAAAAACTGATTAAGTTGAATTCAGGTTGAAGCATACTTTTTCTTTTTTTTCTTGGGGTTTTTGCCTGTATTTTCTTACATTACATGATTAACACAGAGATGTTTTGTATGACTGCACAAGTATAATCTATATTAAATTACTTGACTCCTCAATGACAGAGGGAAAGAAAGGAGAAAGGAAAGGAACTTAGAACTTAAATTTTCTTCAATGAATATTAAAAAAATGTTTTTGTAAGTAACAGGGGGAATAAAATATTTTTTTCCTTTTTTTCTTATGGGGAATATTTTTTTAAAAAAATTTTTTTTAAGATTCTAAGTTACTTCCAATAGGAATCTTCTAAACAAAGAAAATTCAGAAGAGACTACCCTAGGTAGGGATGCAAAAGTCATAAGCAAGGCAGTACAAAAAAGTTCTCACTACAAAGTTTTCCCACTGTAAAGTTTTCAAGTCTGAACTAAATCAGTGCCCACTGCCACATTAATATAACTTTAGGAATCTAACATATAACATGAAATCAATATAATTTTATGTGTATAGCTAAATATATCTCTTACCTTAAATAATTTTAATAACTTATCTAAATAACTTCTAAAAAGAAGTAAGTGAAAAATAAAATCATCTCAATTACCAAACTTCATTCGTATATATTCATATGGATCCTCTTGCCATAGTTCTTCATCCTCATCTTTGTAACACATCACAGTGAAAATCACATCCTCACATATATTCTAAGAGCAAGGAAACCCAAAACAAACAATGTCGGTTTCTCTACATTTCAGCAGTATCATTATCATTTTAACATTTATTTAATGTTTTCCAAAAAGAAAAATATTAAATTAAACTAAGAGAACACTGGCTTAAGAGAGGGGACCTAAGTTCAAATTTCACTTCTGACATTTGTTCCCTGTAATACCTTGAGCAAATTACTTATATTTTTGTTGCCTCAATTTCTATATTTAAAACTAGACGGTTTCCAAAATCCCTGCTTGCTTCAGATCTATACTTCCAAAGCTAAAGAGCCCCAAGTCCTGTACCAGAGCCTCACAAAACACACTTCCCAAGCATCAAAGATTTTTTTTTATATAAAACTTGAGTCAATCTTGAGGCAACATATCACCTCATCTTTGCAATTAAGTACTTAAAAATTAAAATCTTCAATGTAAAAAGAGTGTTACACAAAGTAAACTATTTTTTCTCTTGCAAGAAAATACCATTCCTTTAGCAGAACAAGTAGGTAAATTTATAGTAAGACAGAATAATTGTAGGTATAAAGAGATGATTTTTATCACAAAAATAAAGTTTAAAACAATTAATTTTAACATTTAGGAAGCCATTTTTATTGCTATCATATTGAAGAAAATTTTATCTTCAATGCAATCTTGAAAAAATTCATTTTTTAAACTAAGTTCCTAAAATCTCTTACAATTATCCAAGCTATTTTTATAAAAATCTCATGAAGTCACAACTTTAAATACTAGCATTAAGATGAATGCCAAACAGACACTTGTGACTATTACACTGTTCTAAAAGAATGGACAAAGAGAATATGATATATTACCGTATCTTCTAAGAAATTTCACTATTACACTAAATAGCAGAAATATTTGCATAGCAGTTTTCAAAATGTTTTCACAATTTATCACATTTGATCCTCATTAACAACCCAATAAAGTATGTCTAGAAAGACACTATCTTTAAACCATAAGTTTAAACGTATGGCAGTTTATAAACCAAAATTCAGAAAAGTTGAAAGTAGCATGTTCAAAGTTATTCAGATGATAAAATCTGAAAATAAAACAAAGATCTTCTGACTTTTGTTCTAACTCTCACTATACCACTACTAAGGTCTCAATTTTCCTGCCAATCACATCAAACTATCGGATTTACTTTTAACATTATTATGCATTTAAGAAAATTGAAAATATTTTATATTGTATTTAACACCATATTGTTTATAAGTTCTAATTTAACAAAAAACAAAATGTGAAGAATTTTAGATTTATACTGACCTGTATATGTGGCTTCATCTGTTTCCAGGTAATAGAATGAATTATTCCTTGATTAAGATAGTTTAATGTTTGCTGAAGCACACGTGGAGCTACATATTCTTTCTGTCTATACTGGTTTAAAATTTTTAAAAGTACCTAAGAAAAGTTTTCAGGGAAGGAAAAAAAAGTATTATAAACAGAGATAACTCACAGTATTTTAGAAACGTAAGCAACTTCAGAGACAAGTTATATCAATTTCTTGAATTTATAGATATCAAAATTGATGTTCAATAAGGTTCAATGAGCAGCAGCCCAAGTTCAGAGAACATAGAAGGTATTCAGGTTTTGTAACTCCTAGAAGTATAATGCTCCTTCTATTACATACATAAAATTATTACCCTTACCATAAATGTAGTGTGTAAATAGGTGTCAGGTCAAATCAAAAAATACTTCTATGTGCCAGGCACTGTGCTAAGAAATCAGATACAAACATAATACCCTCCCCCCCCCTAAAAAAAAAGAAAGAAAGAAAGAAAGAAAAAAAAAAGGCAATCTCTAACCTGAAGGAAGTATAGTCTAATAACAGGGAAAATACCTAAAGTAAAACTAAAAGCAAAATGGAGGGAAAAAAGTAAGGGAGGAGAAGGGAGAATCAGAAAAGAATTAAAATATAAAAGTAGGTAGTTTGGGCACTTTTCTTAAAATAAAATTTCTAAAGACCTGACTGATAAATCCAAGTAAGAGGCTGATGGGAACAGCATGATTTATAATCAAAGCATGTGATTTATACATCAAGAATGAATTTGGTTACAAGGCAATCCCAATAAACTTTGGATAGAAAATGCCATCTTCATCCAGAAAAAGAACTATGGAGGTCAAATGTAAATCAATATATGCTATGTTCACTTCTTTTTTTTCTGTCTTATTTCTCTTTTTTTCCTTTTTGTTTTCTCTCCCAACATGATTCATAAAAAAAAAAAGTATATTAAAAATAAAATAAAAGTTTCTTAAATAAATTTTAAAAAGAATGAATTTGGTTCAAAAATTATCTTAAAGTATAAATTTACAAAATCTGTCAGTAAGCCAGTCAACCTCAAGACCTAGGTCTATTCCACTGCAGGACTGAGTTAAAAAATAAGTATAAAAATAAAAGTGTATTTCGATTTTTCAAAATGAAATATAGTTCTTTCCAATCTACTGAGTTCATGTAGATTAGAGGATTATGATGTTTCAATTGGCATTTATTTAAAATTTTGTAATTATACAAATTAAAGTTCCAAGATAAGAAAAATGTATGCTGTCAGATATACTGGCATTAAAATATTCAGAGCTACTAGAAAAACACATCTAAAACATAGACTAGTAAAAGTCCATTATAAACACTTCAAACTAGTATCTATTTTGTCAATTTAACAGTCTGCTACAGTTGAAACAGCAGGGAACACAGTTCATGAATCTCCAAATTCCATGCTGACTTTTTGTAAGAATTTCACCACTGGTATTGTTTATAATGAAATCCCATGTTGTATTATAAATTAACAGCATAGGAAAATGATCTATTTTCCTGATACTAGAATGTTTAAAAAACATTCTTTGGATGGATTCTCTTTTCATAAAAAAAAATGTTTCTGTCATAAAATAAAAAAGTTCCAAATTGTTCAACGTGATATATAAAATGAAATAAAATGGTGACAAAAATGTAGATCAATTTTTAAAGCTACACTTGGATAAAAAGGGAATCAAAGTGCTTAGAAAGGAGAGAATGATTACAAACAACAGAGAAATGACAAAGCTACTTAATTTTATTTTTCTTCTGGTTGATTTTTTTCTGCAAAAACAAGAATATGTTTGGAATGAGAATAGAAAAAAGTATAAGGGAGTAGATATAGTAGTAATAAAATAGTGAAAGAGTATTAATAGTTCTTTTGAATTCAAGTTACTAGGTTCATAATAAAAGAACAAATGTGACTATTGAGCCATTGTAAATGATATGTAACAGAGTAGAAAATGAGATTAGCATAGGTCTAAAGAAAAGCTGATTTTCAAGAAAAAGAAAAAAAAAGTCTGTAAACTATACAACAGTAAGGATAATGTATAGTTCTAGAAAATACTAAGTTAATCATTAAAAAGATCATGAAAATCTTTAAAAGGAATCATTGTTTATAAAAAGCCAACACTGATTCATCAAGGGCAAACATTTTGTACACATTTTCTAAACTGTTCATTTTGGGAATCTGATGAGTTGGGGGGGACAGTGTGTGTGTGTGTGTGTGTGTGTGTGTGTGTGTGTGTGTGTGTGTGTGTGTGTGTGTGTGTGTGTGTGTTTATATTTATTATAATAGTTCTTTCTTTTTTTGTTCTTTTTTTCCAATTTATTTTTCTTCCTATTTTTTAATTGGAAAGGAGGAAGAGGAAAGGATAAGGCTGAGATTTAAAAAAAAAAATCACTGTAGCACAGAAAACATAGGCTAAAAAGAAAAATAAACAGGACTGCTTTGAAACTTACAGGTTGAATTTATTATATATTTTACAAGAAAGAGAGACAGGGGTAGCTAGATGGTGCAGTGGATGGAGTGCCAGCCCTGAAGTCAGGAGGCCTTGAGTTCAAATCTGGCCTCAGATACTTAATACTTCCTAGCTGTGTGACCCTGGACAAGTCACTTAACTCCAATTGCCTCAGGGAAAAAAAAGAAAAGAAAAGAAAAGAAAAAGAAAGAAAAAGAGGCAGCAATCATACTATATAGTTTGCCTTGAAGCCAGAAAGAACCAGAGTCAAGCCCCAACTCTGACATATATGTACCATGTAACTCTAGACAAATCACTTAACTCACTTAAAGGCAAGATGCCAAAATGAATTAGTAAAAAGGATTTCCTCTCCTAGAAAAAAAGCAAATTACATAATAGAAATTCTCTATTTCATAAATAATTTTATTCTTTTCTACTTTGTCTTTGGAAATGTGCTTTTCATTTGGTCTTTATTAAGCAACTAGTCCTTTCAGATTGATTTATTCCTTTCTTATTCCCAGCCCCTCCTAACTGATTATCAAGAAACTAGGACCTTTGATTCACAAATCCTGGTCAAAAGCATCCCTATGAATTCCAATAGAAGATCTGGGCCTGTCCCAGCCCCCATCTGATCTGAGCCAACTTGGTCTCTCCCAACCCCCACAGGATCTGAGACAACTTGGGACTCCACCCACGGGCCCCTTTAGCTAAATCTCTCATTATAAAAGAGCCAAGCTGGAGTTCTCTCTTTGAAGAGGGTCAATACATGCCAGCACCATGCCTGGCAACAAGGACTCTCTGCCCACCAGAATACTGTTTCCAGTGCCCTCATCTCATTACTTAATACCCTTTACTAACTAGACTTTAACTTTACTTCCAAACCCCATAATAAACCTTTTTTATCAATCTAGGTTTTCGGTAAATTCCCTTACAGGGGACTCTTGAGCAGCTACTAGACCTCATTTAAATCCCTATCCTTGCGCTGAACCCAAAGGTGTTGCAGGGGAGCTCTATTTGATTCACTGTACCCCGAACCTGCTACCAGACTTCAATTTCATTTGGGTCCCCAAATCTAGAGCTCATCAATAGCATTATTAAACTGAGATAAATGTTGTAGATTTAATTTGCCCAAATTTCCCCCCCCCCTCCTGAGGCTGGGGTTAAGTGACTTGCCCAGGGTCACACAGCTAGGAAGTGTTAAGTGTCTGAGACCAGATTTGAATTTGGGTCCTCCTGAATTCAAGGCTGGTGCTCTATCCACTGTGCCGCCTAGCTGCCCCTAATTTGCCCAAATTTTAACAGAGAATTTAACAAAGTGTTTCATACTCTTTTTTTTTAAATTATAGCTTTTTATTTTCAAAATATATGCCTGGATAATTTTCAACATTTACTCCTACAAAACCCTGTGTTCTAATTTTTTCCCCCTCCCTTCCGCTGACTCTCTTCCCCAGTGGGCAAGTGATCCAATATGTGTTAAACATGTGCAATTCCTCTACACGTATTTCTACAATTATCATGCTACACAATCAGATTTGAAAATCAGATCAAAAAGGAAAAAAGTGAAAAAGAAAACAAAATGCAAGCACCAAAAAGAGTGAAAATACTATGTTGTGGTCCACATTCAGTTCCCAGTTATTTCTTTGGATGCATCATACTCTTCTTAAAGAAAAAGATGAGAACTATGGATCAATCAACAATAAAATTAGATGGATTCAGAATTGGTTGAATGACTAAACTCAAGAGTGATGGGGGTTGAGGTCCTTTTAAGAAACCCCTCTCCCCCATAGCTGACCTTTGATTTACAAATCCTGGTCAGTGGGATTTCCCCATCCCCCACTGGATCTGAACTAACTTGAGTTTTCCCAACCCCCACAGTTTAAACCCACTGAATTCTATTCAATGATGACTCTGGCTGAAAGCCTGCCAGGAGCCTGGGACTCTACCCACAAGCCCCTTTAGGTATAAAAGAGCCAAACTGGAGCTCTGTCTTTGCAGGAGCCCTTCCCCCAAAACATGGCATCCTTCCGGCCATGTAAGGGTTCCTGCCCGCCCAGTGACCACCTCTGGCCCTGAAGTCTTTCTACCTTTAACTTTATTTCCAAATCCCTACAATCAACCTTTTTTTATCAATCTAGGTTTTGAGGCCTGTAAATTCCTTTTACAGGGGACTCTGCGCCGTCATGCAACTATCTTTGCGCTGACCAAAAAGGGTTTCCCCCTTCCCTAACTCTCATCAAGAGTATTCATTAAATTATAAATGTCAGTATGGCAGGAGGCTTCTAATGGAGTACCTTTGGTAATCTAGACTTGACTTTTTGGTATTTAGCAGCATTAAATACATTAAATTTCATCTAGAGTAGGAACTTGGGCAGCTGAAGGAGAAACTTAAAAAGCCAGTCAATGAATCATGAGAACAATAGCAAAGGTTATGCTGTAATAGTAGCAATTCAAAGTATTTGTCAACTACAAGGTCCATCAATATAGGAGATCTTACAGATCATGTACTCTTACAAGCAGGGTCTGAGGAAGCCTGCCTTTTAGGTGCATAAAACTAGAAGTTCTGAAAAACTGGCTTCTTAAAATGAATTTCCCCTAAAGTCATTTCTCCAGTAGAGGTCAACAAGGGAAAAGGTTAAATTCTGGAAAAGAAATAGGTTTAGCAAACTGGATTTACCATCCAAACAAATGATGATCTTGTCAACAGGTCTGATCACTTCTTTGCAAATAGAAGAAAGAAACAGAAAAATAGAAGTAGTGCCAGATTTTGTATTCTTGGACCCAAAGGTCATACAGATGGCAATTATAGCCATAAAATTAAAAGATGTTTTTTCCAGAATTGCACATGTTTAGCCTATATTGGATTATTTGTTATCTAAAAAAGGAGGAAGAGAGGGAGGGAGAAAAACTGGAACACAAGGTTTTGCAAGAATTAATGTTGGGAAGGCTAGGTGGCGCAGGAGGATCTGAGTTCAAATTTGGCCTCAGACAGTTGACACTTCCTAGCTGTGTGAGCCTGGGCAAGTCACTTAACCCCAATTGCCTCAGTAAAAAAAAGTGAATGTTGAAAATTGTCTTTGCAAGTATTTTGGAAAATAAAAAGCTATTATAGAAAAAAAATTTTTTTTAAAGATGTCTTCTCCTTAGAAGGAAAGTTATGGCAAATATGGAAAGTATACTAAAAAGCATAGACACCAGCTTGCCAACAAAATTCTATATAGTCAAAGCAATGGTTTAGTAATAAATAAATAGTAATGTATGGCTATGAGAATGGGAATTATATAAGGAAAGTAGATCACTACAGAATCAATGCTTTTTAATTGCACTGCTAGAGAAAACTTCTAAGAATCTCTTGTACAATAAGGAGATTAAGTCAGTCAATACTTAATGGAATGAATTCAGATTACTCACTGGAAGGACAGATTCTGAAGCTGGGACTACTAAATATTTGTTGTAAGGCCTCATGATTACCCTTCTTGAAGCTTCTGGTTAGGGTCTATCAAGGTAACAAAATGAGAGTAATACTAAAATTAATTTATACTTTTAATGCTGTGACAATCAGATGCTAAAAGGATACCTCATAAAACTTGATAAAATAACAAAATCCATTTGGAAAAATGAATAGGAAATAATGAAAAGGAGTTAAAGATTAGGGTAGACAAGCTGTTCCAGACATCAAAGTAAACAATTTATCTATTAGAGAGTAGCTATATGTAAGTGTATCAGATATACACAAACTTTCATAGTCCTGAGTAGGAAATGTTTTCTTAACCAAACAAAAGATAAGAGACAATAATAAAAGATAAAATAGATATGTATTTACTGGAAACTGAAAAGAAACTACAGAAATCTTACTGTATTGTTTGAACTTGGTCCATCAAGGCTAGGAAATTAGACCTGTCTGTTGCTTAGAGAACAGATTCATTTAAAATGCTTAACTGAGGACCTAGATTATACTGACCAGAAACTAAGAAGGCTCTGAAAATTGATCAATCAATTACTGTTTGTTACTTTGTTTCAATCATACATGACACAATGTGTAATTATAGACACTCAAGGTAAATGGATAATCTTTTTTCAGCTCTCCCCTCTGATGAATGACATAAACTTCTTTAGGAAGTTTAGGAAAGTTCTAAGCTAATAGTGCCAATTATCCTACATTCCCTCCAATAGGGGCTATTATAATTTACTATCATTTCTTCAAATTTACAAGTGAAGAGAAATTTCAGGATTCATGTGATTTACACTTCTCTTATTGGTGATTTGAAGATTGATGAATTTGTAGATACAAAACAATTCCTATTTTGAAAACTATTAATATCCTTTAACAATTTATCAATGGTTGGGGAGGATGGGAAGATGGAGGTGTAAGTTGATAAATTTCAAGCTCTCCATATTTGCCCACACAAATAAAACAAATTTGCACCTCAGAGCGAACATAAACTGGTAAAAAATCAAAACTTGGGGCAGGCTAAAACCAGAAAAGAAAAGACACTGGGCTAGGGATTAATCCCAGTAAAGTGCAAACACCCTGTCAAGGTGACCCCTCTGGCTAGCAAGGTGTGGCTAGAACCTCAGCAAGAACCACACTTTCACCTTCCAGACTCTTTGTCAAGAGTGTGTGTGTGTGTGGGGGGGGGTGGATTCTCCAGCACCTAGTGAGTGTAGAAGCAGCTGAGCAGGGGGGTACTAATGGCTGCAGGCACTTGCAGAAGGATGGAGCTCTTGATTTGGGATAACTGGTCAGAAGGGAGAGCTGAAGGGAAGCTTGAGACACTACCCCTGCACCCCATGATTAGAGGTGCTTACACTACCATCTCTCTCTTATTTAAAAAAAAAATCGGCAAATAAAAAGAACCCCATCATTGAAATATATGGGAATAGGAGAAGACCCAAATTCATCTTCAGAGAAAGACACTTAAGCAAAAAAAAAAAAAAAAAAAAAAGCTTCTACCCCAAAGAGTAATGTGAAATGGTTCCCTGGCCAGAGAGAATTTATAGAACTCAAAAAAAAATTTAAAAGTCAAAATAGACACAGTGAGGAAAACTAAAAATAAATAGATAAATGAAAAATAAATAGATTAATGGATGAAAACCATCCAAGAAAAATAAGATTATGGAAAAAAAGTTAACCAACAAGAAACAGAGATACAGAGTCTGGAAGACAAAAATAACTCTTTGAAAATTAGAATTGAGCAAGGGGAAGCCAATGAATCCATGAGAGACCAAGAAATAACAAAACAAATTATAAAAAATGAGAAAACAGAACAAAATGTGAAACATAAGAAAAAGAACAGATTTGGAGAAAAGAAAATATAAGAATAATTGGACTTCCAAAAAGTTCTGGCCAAAAAGAGAACCCTGACACAATATTGCAAGAAATAATTTTAAAATTTTGTCCTGGAGTGATAGAACATGAATGGAAAATAGAAACAGAAAAAAAATAATAAATTCACCAATCACCACCTCAATGAAAACACACAAAAATATTATTGCCAAATTTTGAAACCTCTAGATCAAAGAGAAAATTTTGCAAGAAACAAGAAAAAAAACAATTCAAATAGCTTGAGCTACTATTAGAATTGCACAAGACTTATCAGCATCTACAAAAAAAGACCGCAGATCCTGACAGACACTGTCAATCAAAAGAATGAGGCCTATAGCCAAAAATATCATATCCAGCAAAATTATCTATAATTTTGAATGAAAAAAAAAAAAAGGGCATTCAATGAACTTGAAGATTTTCAGGACTTTCTATCAACCAAACCCGAATTTAACAGAAACATATAAGGGCCAACATCAAAGATAAATGTTAAGGAGCTCAACAAGGACAAACTGTTTAAATATTGACAAATTGTTCAGGATTTTTTTTTTTTTAACAAGGGAAATGTATACTATATGTTTAAGTTTCACATCAACTATACAGTAACTCAAAAGAAAGAATGGCAGAATTAAGATAAAAATAGTCATCATCTTATACAAGAGCGAAGAAGAATAGACACATTAGAGGGGGGAGGAGGGATTGTAATTCACATTCAGGAATGGGTTCAATAGGCAATACTACATATGTACCATGAAGGGTTATAGCACACTCCAAAATCTAGAAAGTAATCAGGGAAAAGGGATGAGGGAAGGGAAGAAGCATAGGATGTGGGAAGAAGACTAAGGGACAGATCCTTAGGTGGGGGGAGGCTAAGTAATAGCAAAGCAAGTTAATTTAATTTCAGTCAGCAGTGATAAAAAAGATGTGTGTATATGCGGGGGGAGGGGAAGAGTGTGTGTTTGTATGTATATACCTACATATGTATATATAAATATATCTTTTCTTAATTGTAGCTTGGTTGGGGGCAGAAAGGGGAATGAAAGGAGGAAAAAAAAATAAAGGAAATATGGTGCACAGCAGAGAACCAAAGAATAATTTACAAGTAAGTAAAGAAAAAAATGAACATTTATGAATATAATTTCTTCTACTAATATATACTTTCTTGATCTGGTAATTTGTTATTATAGATTTTGAACCCTTCCTGATGTTCTCCTGGGCACATGACAATATTCTCTTTTGTTTTGCTTTATTTTGTTTTGTATTCCTTTTCTGTTTTTCCTTTTTTTTTTTTTTTTTTTTTTTTTTTAGTTTTTTTTCAAATATTTTAAAATTTAAAATTAAAATAAATTTTTAAAAATTATCAATAGTGTGTGTGTATGAGAGAGACAGAGAAACAGAGAGAGAGACAGAGAGACAGAGAGAGACATATACCTACAGAGTCATTGTTTCTCTTAGATACAAAAGCTAATTAGAGAAATTTGATACAAAGACTTTTTTTCCCAATTTAATCCTGTATTTTCCCTTCTTATCCTAGTTGTGTTAATTTTGTCTATGCAAAATCTTTTCTGTTTCTAGTAATCAGTTATCTATTTTATTTTTTATTATTGTCTCTATTTTTTGTTTGGCTAAGAAAACATTTCGCTTCCATGGCTATGAAAGGTATATGATCTGCTTCTCTTCTGATTCTTTATATTATAATCTTTAGCGATAATGTTTTATATTCAATTAAAACATGTTGTGGAATATGGTATAAATGTTGGTTTGAGCCTAATTTCTTCCAGACTGATGGCAACTTGTTTTCTATTTTATCAAATGTGTGTACGTACACACACACATACACACACACACACACCTACACACACACACACACACACACACACACACACACACACACACATCTGACCCACTCACAAATACCCATTCTCTAATAGAGAAATTGTTTAGTTTGAAGTCTGGAACTGCTAGTCCAAGTCCATCCTAATTCCTAATTTCTTTAAGGAGCACATTATAACTGAATTTAAATATGCTATTTGTATGCTTTGGAGGGCAATCATCTTATATTTTAAATTTATTTGAAACAGAATTTCCCTTTTTATTATTGCTCCTTTTGTTTTGTTATTATTATATAAAAATGTTGATTTATGACAATTCATTTTTGTAGACTTTTTTGAAAGTCTACAACTTTATTGAAAATAGTTACAATTAGGTATATTCCCTAAGATTTTCCAAGTAAACCATCATATCATTAGCAAGCAGGGATAGTCTTATCTCCTCTTTATCTATCTCTCTACTTTTCTTTCTCTAGTCTTACTTTGTTACTAGTATTTCTAAAACGATATCAAATAATAGTGAGGAAAGTGAGCATACTTGTTTTACTTCTGAATTTACCAGAAAAGGTTTCAGTGTATTACCATTACATATGGTGCTTGCTTTTGGCTTTAAATGGATGCCTTTTATATTTTAAAAAGGTCATTCTATGTATATACTTTGTAGTGTTTTTTAGAATAAATGTGTTGTATTTTGTCAAAGTTTTTTTTCTGCAGCTAGGAAGTTAGCACTAACGTGTAAAATTTTTGGTTTTGAGTATGATCATGTTGATTCTCACACACACACACACACACACACACACACACACCCCTTCACCCCGTGTTGAATCATCCTTAAAGTACTAGTAAAGTACTAGTACCATATGATTTCTTGGATAAATTGCTGTAATCTGTTTGATTTAAAATCTGTTTAAAATTTGTGAGTCAATGTTCATTAATAACACTGGTTTGTAATTTTCTTTCTGTGTTTTGTTTTACCCTAGGCATCAGTACTACATTTGAATCATAAAATGATACTGGCAAGGCATTTTCTTAATTTTTGAGAATAATCTTATGACACATATATATATATATATATATATATATATATATATATATACTATTCTCTAAAAGTTTGATACTTTCTCTCCTCTTTAATAGTTGCTTTACAGCTAATTATTTTTAAGGTATTCCTCCATTTAGCTGGTGTTCACATTTTATTAGCAAATATATGCAAAACATGTTCTGATTACTCTTTTTCTTCTAGTTTTGTCGTGATTTCACCTTGCTCATTTGCTATTTTATTGATTTGATTTTCTGCTCTCTTTTTAATCGGATTAGCTAAGGATTTATCAATTTTAAGGGTCTCTTCAAGGAATCAGATTTTACTTTGTTTGCATGATATTTTGTTCCAATTTATATTTCCTCTAAATTTTTCATATTTTTTGCATTTATTTTAGGGTTTTTTCCCTAATATTTTTGGCCTTCTAATTTTTCTAGATGAACTTTTAGTTCATTAATTGTAAAGTACATAAAATAGTGCATGGCACATAGTAAATAAATTTTGGTTACCATTATTATTTTTGTTGCATTGTTGTGCACAAAGAACATATTGACCATTTCTGCCTTTTTACATATGTATACAATATCAATGTACAAAAATTGATATAGTCATTTTTTATAAAAGTTCCAGGTGGTGCCGAGAAACACAAATAATATTTTGTTGTTGTATCTAGAGGATACTTTAAGTCTTTTAACTCCATTTTCTTCAGTTCCTCTTTATTTATCTTTATGTTAAATTTATCCAAAACTGAGAGAATACTGAAATCTCCTGTCACTATTATATTATTATATCTGTTTACTTGAATTTAAAAGATATTTCTTTTTTCATTTGAATGTTAAGAAGTATCTTATCGGGGCAGCTAGATGGAATAGTGGATAGAGCACCAGCCCTGAAGTCAGGAGGACCTGAGTTCAAAACTGGTGTGACCCTAGGCAAGTCACAATTCCAATTGCCTCAGGAAAAAAAAATTTTTTAAATTATGCTATCACGTCACATAATGACAAAAGAGATAAAACAGGGAGAATAAATTAAATTATGTTTAAAGATATTATAGACAATGAAACAATACCAATAGGATAAGATCACAATTATAAAGTTGGAAACGACTTTAGAACTAACCATTTAATTTAACCTCTTCATTTTAGACTTCAAGGATTGTTGAGCCTTCTATTTATTTCATTTATATCTAATCTTTTTTTTCCTATCACCTTGAACAAAGTCCTTTTGTTGGTTCTTCTTGTCCTGGTACCCTTAGAAGTCTAACCCAAAAATTCTGAAGATAACAAAGAGTTGATAAAAGGAAAAGGGATTCTTCAAAATGCTTTGCTTAGCTCCGAACAAGGAGGTGAAATTACAAAAAAAGCATATCTAAGTCTGTTATAAAAAATAACTTCCAAACAATTAAAGCTATCCAAAAATTGCTATTCCAAAAGGAATAGGTTGCCTCCTGCTTTATTGATGATTGTCAAATTAAGATTAGATTACCACCTGTCATTACCTCTCAAATCTTTTATATAAATATTTTCAGTTCTTTTACTCAAGGCTAGAAATTTTCTTTAAATTATCAATAATTATTATTAACAATAATAGCTGATTTTATACTTTAGATCCACAAAGCTTTTGCCAAATTTAATAAGCATTTTTAACACTGTTATGTAACAAAGAAGTAGTATTAGTATTAGTATTATTAAAGTCTGAGGACCTTGATTAAAATGTTGTCTCTGTCAAACATGATACACTGGATAAATCATTTAACCCTTCCAGGCCTGTTTTCTGATATATGAAAACAGAGGATTGAACTGGACAGCTTCTGACATACATCTTAGATAATCCTCATGACAGCCCTATAAAATAAGACTACAGGTATTCCTATCCTCTTCTAGAAAAGAGGAAACTGAGGCAGAAAAATATAATGTCATTTGTCTAAATTCAACTGTTAAGTATCAGAGGTAGGATGTGAATTTACATTTCTCCTATATTCTTTATAATATACAAAAGGAAAAAAGGGCAAGAACCAATTACGAACAAATGCATTAAAATTTAAACACTGATATTATCCTGAAAAAAATAATAAAAATAATGCTTCTTTTATGCAGATCTATGACTTAAAAAACCCAAATAACTACAAAACTATATCTAACATGTGCATAGATTCTTCCTCAAATTAGGACGCCTAATTTTTTCATTATTTTGCAAAGCTCCTTCTTTAACAAACTTCAATGCATGCTAAATACAAATAAATATTTATGGCTCAGAAACAAAGAAACCAACTTACACAAAGTGCAAAGGAGTTAATGACACAGCCTAAGTTAGAACTAGTGACCAGTGAGGCTCTTCTTAAAATTAATCAGATTATAAAGAAGTTCTTTCCATTTCATCCCAAAATTCAGAACTCCTTGAAGGCAAAAGTTCCAAGGGGTCTAGTTATAAAATGACAGTCCTGTATTCAGGATAAAACTCTTATTTGTTAAAAAAAATTTTTGCTCTAATTTTTATAAATATTTAACAAATATTTATAGACTCTTAATACTACTTAAATTTGTTGTAAGGCAAGGATATTTTAAACTTTAAAGCACTATAAATGTAAGACAATATCTATTTGAAAAATTGATAACAAAGTCAAAGTCCACAACACAAATACCCTTCAATTTAAAAAGTATAATGTTTACATTTACCTGCTGGATTCCTACTGCATAAGTTTTCAGAAAGAATTCTGAAAATTCAAAATATTCCTTGGTCACATTTCCTGGGCTTCCATATCTTAAAACACACAGAGAGAAAGAGTTTCAATACTTGCATTTTTAAAAGTAAAGAACTTAATGAAAAGTACAGTGAACTACAGATAAAAGGACATCAATAAATGAATAAACAGTTTCTAAACAAAAACTTAAGGTTGAAGTATAGATTACATATATATATATATATATATATATATATATATATATATATATATATATATATATATATATATACACACCCCTCTATACTTCTAGAGAATTCAATATATATGCTGATAACTCAAATACTTTTAATTCTCTCTTTTCAACTTTCATAGTAACTCCTATTTACATTCTACTTCACCACCTATTTGCAGTGGCACACTAAATCTGACTATCTTCTGAAGACTTCTGAAATTCACTCTAATCTTGTATGTCACACTAAATTACATCTTCAATTTCACTAGAGATCATGGGATCTCCAGTCCCATGATAGATACCTCTCCTCTACTCTGGCTTCATTTCCAATGATCAATAACCATGATGATTTGCCCACCTCAGAATGTTTTATCTCTTACTTTTCCTTCCCTTATTTTCTAAGAGACCTTCAAGACTTAATCTTGAACTCTAAGTAACTCAAACATTCAGATTTTATCCACTTCTCTTCCAGGATGCAAAAGAAAGTACTGTAATTGTACATACTTTACACATTCCAAATTTCTAATGCTAAATTTCTTATTACTGCTTTGCAAGACATTTTTTCAATGATCTTCTGTTTTGTTCCACATAATTTCAAAACTTTTCTTCTCAAGGCCTTCTTACACTCTCTTACAGATTCCCTGCTCTAACTTCCTATTCTATTGAGACAATGACAGAATTCAATATAAGCTTTCTCCTCCACACTTCAAAATCTTTCCGTATTTTACTTTCTTATCTGAGAAGTGCCAATAATCTCAAAAAGGAATAATCTCTCTTCTAATTAGATCCCTTCACTGCAAAAGCTCCTCCAAAACTTTTCGTTTTCATAACTCATCCCCCAATTTCTCCAGAATTTTCCATTTCTTTTTATACTAGTCTCCTTCCCATCTGTCTACAAACACACTCAGCTATGCCCAATCATAAAAGCATCTTTACCCACCCTTTCTCTGCCAGGCAGTTCCTATCCAATTTCTTTCTTTCTATATATACATCTAATATCTTGAAAAAATAATTTGGGGGGGGGGGCAGCTAGCTGGCACAGAGCACCAGCCCTGAAGTCAGGAGGACCAGAGTTCAAATCTGAACTCAGACACTTAACACTACCTAGCTGTGTGACTCTGGGCAAGTCACATAACCCCAATTTGCCTCAGCAAAAATAAATAATTAAATAAATGAATGAATGAATGAAATAAATGAATAGATATAGATAGATAGATAATTTACACATGTTTGCACATCTTCATTACCTACTCATCTCTTCAACGTCTTGCAATCTTGTTTTTGTCCACATAACTCTAATGAATCTACTCCCCAAGAATTGTTAACCTCCTACATCAATAAATCTACATGTTTGTTTGTTTTTTTCCAGTTTGACCTTTCTGCAATTCCTGATACTTATTTAATTCTATCTTGTAGACATACTTTCTTCCAAAACACCATATTCTTTAGGATTCCCTCCTACTTCTCGAACTCTTCTCAGGTCTGTTCTCTTTTTTCCTTTTACTGATACAGTAATACAGTGTTCCTCAAGATTCTGTTATTAGTTCTTTTTTCTTCTCCATCACTTCCTTGATAATAATGAACTTAGAATCATTCTATCTCTCCTACAGAAATCTAAATCTCCAATAGTGACCTTTCTTCAGAACCTTCTACTAGCAATTTAAAAGTATCCATATCTATCATATCCCCCCCCACAAACCTGAATCTTCCTTCTCTCTTCCTATCAATGACAAGTATTTATCTCATCACTCTTGTTTGAAACTTAACAATTATCTTATAATTTCTCCTCTTCCTCCCCATTTTCAATCATTTGTGAAGTTTTAACATTTCTAGCTCAGCAATTTCTCACATATCCATTATTTCCTAACTATTCCCACTGTTACAACATCAGGTAGGACCATAATTACTAACTGCCTGAATGATTTTTTTTATTATTATTATAACTTTTTATTTACAAGATATACCCATGGGTAATTTTACAGCATTGACAATTGCCAAGCCTTTTGTTCCAATTTTTCTCCTCCCCTCCTCACCCCAGATGGCACTTGACCAATATATGTTACCTATGTTAAAGTATACATTAATTATAATATATGTATACATGTCCAAACAGTTATTTTGCTGTACAAAAAGAATCAGACTTTGAATTTGTGTATAAGTAGCCTGTGAAGGAAATAAAAAATGCAGGCAGACAAAAATAGAGGGATTGGGAATTCTATGTAGTGGTTCATAGTCATCTCCCAGAGTTCTTTCGCTGGATGTAATTGGTTCAGTTTGTTACTGCTCTATTGGAACTGATTTGATTCATCTCATTGTTGAAGACAGCCATGTCCATCAGAATTGATCATCATATAGTATTGTTGTTGAAGTATATAATGATCTCCTAGTCCTGCTCATTTCACTCAGCATCAGTTCATGTAAGTCTCTCCAGGCCTTTCTGAAATCATCCTGCTGGTCATTTCTTACAGAACAATAATATTTCATAATATTCATATACCACAATTTATTCAGCCATTCTCCAATTGATGGGCATCTACTCAGTTTCCTGCCTGAATAATTTTATAAAATTCCAAGGACTAATTCTTCCAATTCATCCTTAATACTGGATGCCACATTAAATTTACACAGGTTCATTGATCACTTTTTGGTTTAAAATCCTTTTAAAGTTAAATTTTTGGAATGCAACCCTGCGATATGCCAAATAAAATTCAAATTCAATAGTTAATGTACAAAGCTTTCCATAAGCTGTACTACTTGCCCTTTCCAGCTTTTTCTCTTCACTGCTTTGCATGTACTATAGGCTCTAAGATATACTCATCAGATCCTATTTCTGTGCCTTATTTCATGCTCCTTCCTATGACTGGAATGTTCCTTACTATTTCTCCCTTCTATATTTCTATCAATTCTTTAAGTCATCTCATTCACTAACTTTCTCTGATTCTATCACTCAAAAATAATCATTATTATGTTGAACATTTTATGACACCAAGTTTGCATCTTTTTTATTACATACTTTTTTGCATTATTTGAATTTTTTTATCCCCCTAACTGATTATGAGCTCCATGAGAGAAAGTTGTCTTAATGAATTATCACATCTCCTCCAGGATCTCACACAGTGTTTTATGCATTCAAGCAATGTTCTGTTAAATTATATTTCAAATCAAAATTTTAAGTTTTATTAATATTAATAATTAACATTCTATTAATATTGATAAAGATAAGAAGATAACCTAAACTCATACTTGAAGTTCAATTTTTTTTTCAGACTAAATATCTCAAGTAACTTAAAAAAAATGTTTTTCTTTGAAGCAACTCTGGATGTATATTTTAAGTTGCAATGAGGTCTCCCTTTCTAAAGGTTCTCTATTTCCTTTTTAAAAAATCACTTTTCGGGGCAGCTAGGTGGCGCAGTGGATAGAGCACCAGCCTTGAATTCAGGAGGACCCGAGTTCAAATGTGCTCTCAGACACTTAACACTTCCTAGTTGTGTGACCCTGGGCAAGTCACTTAACCCCAGCCTCAGGGGGGAAAAAAAAACACTTTTCTCCCAAAATATATCTTACACAGTTATTTTCCCTATCTTTTCCTAGCATATTTCTGGAACTAAGACATATTCTAAAAACATTAAAAAAAAATTTTAAACAGTTGCTATTATAATATTGTAATAATAATTTTGCTTTCCTGTCTTAAGCAATCATTTACAAACTCTAACATGGAATAAAGGAATTTTGCCTCTTCTTTCTGAAAACTCCTTGGCTATATGTATGCCAAAAAGCATAGCAATATTATTTCTGTAAAATGAGAAAGATATAGAAGTGTCTGAAATAACCTGCTAAAGGTAATCAAGTTAAAATCTAACTACTTTCATAAACAAAAGCCTCTTTAGGGAGAAAAAAAATTAGAAGTCACTTCAAAGTGACATATGACCCTAGGCTCTAAAGCCAAGGATCCCATAATGAAAGAAGTACTACAAGATATAAATATTAATAAACATGAGAATGTTACCGTTCAAAAAGACGAGCTACAATGTGTAATGCCCACTTCTTACATTTCCACCATACCAATTCTGGTCTATCATCTTCATCGATTTGTAAAGTCTCCTAAAAGAAAATATGTAAATTGATTATAATCAATGAATTAATTGTTAGGGAACTATGTGCCAGACCCTGTGGTAAGAATTGGGAATCAAAGATTTTGTTGACAAAGTCTAAAAATCATAACCATAGATAATAGCATATAAACTTCTATTACAGGTTATTGTAGTCACAATGAACTACAATTTAATTTGTGGTTTGTTTGTTTGTTTGTTTGTTTTTGTTTTTTGCAAATCCCAATAATTTAACAAATCAGAATGGATTTTGAATAGTGATAACCATTATCAGCTTTTCTTTGTCTATAATTCTTTACAATCTGGCTCCAGCTTACTTTTCCAGACTTATTAATATTTTTCCACATACTTTATATGATCCAGCAAGTCTACCTGCTATTATTCATATACATTACTTTTCTTTGAACTGGTTGTGCCTTCCCATACCTAGAATGAGCTTCCTCTTTGCATCAGCTTCTTCCTTAACTATAAAATCTCTAGCACTCTTCAAACTTTAGTTCAAGTAGTACTTTCTTTATAAGGTCTTTACTGATACCCACCCAAGATTAGTGACTCCCTCCCTAAATTATCCTTACATGTATATTTACTTGTCATACATATTTTTTCCCATCAATAGGATATAAACACCTTACATGCAAATACTTCATCTAACATAGAAAAAAAAAAACTCTTTGAATTTCCTCCCATATTCAAAAGTCATTTTCCCAATCCTTTGGTTACAATGATATACTGAACAAAATACAATTATCAGAACCAAGAAATAGCATTACACACACAAACACACATGCGCATGTGCGCGCACACACACATGCACACACATCCACAATGAGTATTAGAAGCCTTCACAATAACAGAGATAAAGCAAAGATATCCATTATCACAATTATTTGATACAGTATACATAGCAATTATATATGTATATTATAGATTCACATATGTGTATATATATAGATACACAATTCTTATTCAGTCATGTCCAACTCTTCTAGACCCCACAGACCCTACCACACCAATATTGTCCATAGGGTTTTCTTGACAAAGATTCTGGAGCAGTTTGCTATTTCCTTCATAGATTAAGGCGAAAAGAGGATAAATGACTTGCCTGGGGTCACATATCTAGTAAGTGTCAGGAGCCAGATTTAAACTCAGGTCTTCCATACTCTGAACCCAGCACTCTCAAACTGAGCCACTCAGCTGTGCATATTTTATAGTATAGAAATGCTCACAATAGAAATGATAAAATAAATATACATTGAAAAAATAAGCTTAAGCAAAGGGAAAACAAAATTATCAATTATAGGAAAAATGAATGTTTACTTAGAGAACCTGGAACTTTTATCAAAGTTACAGGATATAAAATAAATCTACATAAATCATCAAATTTTCTATATATCACCCACAAAATCCAGCAGGAAGAAATAGAGAAATTTCATTCAAAATAACTATAGAATATATAAAATATTTGAAAGTTGACTTACCAAGGCATATACTATATGGATACAACACTCTACGTAAATACAGACTTAAATAAATATTAATTATTCATGGAAATCCTGAGTCAATATAATAAAATAATAATACTGAATAAATTAATTTGTTCATTGCATATCAAACCAGTCAAGAATTACATTATAGAGTTAGAAGAAATAATGTCGAAATACATTAAAGGGCAAAATCTCAAAGGAAATAATGAAAAAAAATTGAAATGGAGACTAAACTGAACTAGATCTCAAAAAAGAAAGCAATTAATACAAAACAATTATCATTAAAACTCTCATGCTGATGAAAAGGAGTAGGAGAGGAAAAGCAGAGTTGGAAGGAAAAAAGAACTTCTTACTGCCACTTAAAGCATAAACTGACCAGCAGAACAAATTAGATATATAACATACAGAAGCAAATAGCAATAAGTAAACACAAAGACTCCAAATATGGAGATAGAGATCATTACTGAACAAAAACCTGTTTGGAAAACTAGAAAGTGTTCGAGTAAACTTAAGTCAAGTAAAGACCAATTATCTCACAACATATACCAAGAAGAGCTCTAACTGGATACAGGACTTAGACTTCGTATTCCATTAGCAGTTCTGCTTGGCTTCATATGAAAACCACCTACCTACCAGCATGTACAAATCATCTGAAATTTCAATCTTATGCACTAGATTGTGTTTCTGATACTTAATACCTCAACTCACCCTCAATTACCTCTTTTCTCTCTGCAGAACTAGAATGCAAAGCAGTAACTTCTATCAAAAACTTCCTTTACTAGGAGATTTAAAACCTTTTTTGTAACTCCATTTTCCAACAGCAGCTCATTGAAAAGCATGCTTCCAGTTGGGAACCATTTAGTGTTTTCCAAACAAATCCAACCCACCATTTTTAAGCTTCTTTTGTGTTATGTAAGGGAAGATATAATCTTTCCTTCAAGATTATAAATTCCTTGAAAGCAAGGACTGTCTCTTTTTCTTATCTGTGTCCCCTGCCACTTAGTAGGTACTTGATAAATGTTTATTTGATTGAAAATGAAAGGTCATTTTATAAATAAATTAGGGATAGTGGGAAGAAATGTTTACCTTTCTAAACTATTGACAGGGAAAGGATTCATGATCAAAGAAAGAATCTGAGAGATACATAGATAAAAAAAAGATAATTTTGATTACAAAAATAAAAAAGTTTGCACAAACGAAACTAATTCAGTTAATAATAATAATATTCAGTATAATAATGGGAAATAATAAGAGGATGGAAGGAGAGAATTTCTATATCAAGTTTCTCCAGTAAATATAAGATACATAAGGAAATTATTCAAATTTAAGAACAACAATCATTGCCTAATAGATTTCATCAAAGGATGTGAACAGGCAGTTTTCAAAGAAAGAAATCCAAGTTATTAATAACTATATTAAAAAATATCTAATCATTAAAGCAACTCTTATGCTCTACTTCATACTTTTGAAATTGGCAAAAGAAAATGACAATTGTTAAAGGGCTGATTGAAAACAGGCACTTTAATGCACTGCCAGTGGAATTATGAATTTGTAAAAACCAATCTGGAAATTAATTTAAAACTATATCCAGGAAAAGTATTGTCAAAATATTTGAAATTAAATTTCTGTTTCGTGATTCCTAACTCTCCTATCTCTAGCCTGCTCGATTCAGATCTGGCAACTAACAGGTTAGAAGCTGGTTCCATTCAGTTGACATTATTTGGACATGAAACCAGGCCATTAGACTCTCCAGTACCAGTGTGAATAGAATAGCTGCCACCAGAGATTTATTTCTCCAGAGTCAAAATTCCCCTCAAATAGCAAATCCCCTAACTTTGTTCTTGCTCCAATCTCTGGTCTTTTCCTTGTTTGTACGTTTCATTCTTTGTAAGGAAAACTCCTGAGCTTTCCAATATATGACCCAATACAACTCAGACCACTTAGACCACAGAAAGGATATGCCATCTGTAATCTTTTTCCTAACCAACTATTTCACCCTGCTCTCTTTGGTTCTGGTCTCTACAGAGACCTGCTTTGTTGCAGCTTTACACCATCTCCACCTTCTGATTTCCCAACTCTTCCTCTTACCTCCCCCCAAGCCAGGTTAAGAAGATGTTCAGTTAACTCCACGCCTATAACCAGCTATGGATTGTGAATGCATGCTTGGTTAAAACTATATATGATTTAAGGTTTTGCAAAGGTGAATGTTAAAAACTATCTTTGCATGTATTTGGAAAATAAAATACAATTTTTTTACATAAACATGTGATTTACTTACATAAAATTGGTACACATTATCTTAAGAGATGAGGTTTGGCAGAATATAAAAATCAAAATATTTGAGTAGCAATAGTTTCAAGTAATAGTAATTTAATCCACGTTATCCAGATTGATCTAATGCTGTAAAAAGTTTTTGTTATTAAAAACCCAAACTATATTGCTTTCGTTTTCTTACCTTATAATAGGTGAGAAATTACTGTCAATTATATTTGATCTGCACAAAAGATGTCATCAGCAAGATAAAGAGTCTTCAGAAACAGGGTATTTAAAACTTTTGGTGAAATCAATTCAAAGGGGAAAAAACTGATTTGGAGTATCAAATACATTTAGTAAATTAAAACCTAGGGAGAATTCATTGTTGTATGAGCACTGAATGTGAAATATCACAGTGTATAAATAAAACTTTTCTTTCCTTTCAGATCCTCTCAAAAAGATGACATAGACAAAAAAGCTTTTGATAAAAGTTAAGAAGGACCATGGAGAAATGCCTCAATCAGACATTCAGCAGCTTTAGAGCATATCAAATACTATTAAAAAAAAAAAAAAAAACCCTGTGATTATTTGTATTTGGCTTATCATTTTGTTTGTGTCTTCTTTGTTTATTATTTTATTTTCACCAGTTACATGTAAAAACAATTTTTTTACTATTCATTTATAAAACTTTGATTTTCAAATTCTATCCATCCTACCTCAACCTTACTGAGAAAAGTAATTCAAAATAGGCTGTATATGTGTAGTCATATAAACGATGTTGTAAAAGAAAACAAACAGAAAAAAAAAATAAGCGTCAAAAACATATGCTTCAATCTGTATTCAGACACCATTTCTCCTTTTTCAAGGGATAGGCAGCACTTTTCATCATAAATCCTTCAAAGAACCAGAACAAGCTATTGATTAATAGCTAAGAAAAAATCCCCAGGACCAGATGCATTTACATGTGAATTCTACCAAACATTTAAAGAACAATTAACCCCAATGCTATATAAACTATTTGAAAAAATAGAGAATGAAGGACTCCTACCCAAATTTCTTTTATGACACAGACATGGTACTAATACCTAAACCAGTAGGTTGAAAACAGAATTACAGACCAATCTCCCTAATGAATATTGATGCTAAAATCCTAAATAAAATATTAGCAAAAAGACTACAGAAAATCATCCCCTGGATAATAACACCATTGACCAAGTAGGATTTATACCAGGAATGCAGGACTGATTCAATATTAGGAAAACTATTAGTATAATTGACCATATCAATAACCAAATTAACAAAAACCATATTATCATCTCAATAGATGATGCAGAAAAAGCATTTGGTAAAATCCAACATCCATTCCTATTAAAAACACTTGAGTATAGGAATAAATGGACTTTTCCTTAAAATAATCAGTAGCATCTATTTAAAACCATCAGTAAGCTGCATATATAATGGGGATAAACTGGAACTATTCCCAATAAGATCAGG
This sequence comes from Sminthopsis crassicaudata, assembly GCF_048593235.1. Taxonomy (NCBI): domain Eukaryota; kingdom Metazoa; phylum Chordata; class Mammalia; order Dasyuromorphia; family Dasyuridae; genus Sminthopsis; species Sminthopsis crassicaudata. The sequence goes on along the minus strand of NC_133621.1, from coordinate 239,807,843 downwards.
AGTGAAACAAGGTGGCCCACTATCACCATTACTATTCAATATTTTATTAGAAATGATAGCTTCAACAATAAGAGTTGAGAAAGAGATTAAAGGAATTAGAGTAGATGACGAAACCAAATTATTATTCCTTGCTGATGATATGATGGCATACTTAGAGAACACCAGAAAATCAACTAAAAAGTTACTAGAAATAATCCACATCTTTAGCAAAGCTGCAGACACAAAATAAACCCACATAAGTCATCAGCATTCTTATATATCACTAACAAAATCCAACAGTTAAGAGTTACAAAGAGAAATTCCATTTAAAGTAACAATAGTATAAAATATTTGGTAATCTATTTGCCAAGGGAAAATCAGAAACTATATGAGCAAAACTACAAAACACTTTCCACACAAATAAAGTCAGAGTTAACCAATTGGAAAAATATTAAATGCTCTCAGATAGGGCAAACAAATATAATAAAGATGGCAATACTATCTAAAATTTATTTAACGCTATACCAATCAGACTCCCAAAAAACTATTTTAATGACCTAGAAAAATCAACAACAAAGTTCATATGAAAAAACAAAAGATCAAGAATTTCAAGGGAACTAATGAAAAAAAATAAATCAAATGAAGGTGGCCTAGCTGTATAATATAATCTAAAATTATATTATAAAGCAGTGGTTACCAAAACCATTTGGTATTGGTTAAGAAATAGACTAGTTGATCAGTGGAATAGGTTAGGTTCAAAGGACAAAAAAGTCAATAACTTTAATAATCTTGTGTTTGACAAACCCAAAGACTCCAGGTTTTGGGGATAAGAACTCACTGTTTGACAAAAACTGCTGGAAAAAATAGAAACTAATATGGCAGAAACTAGACATTGATCCACACTTAATACCGTACACTGGAAAAAATATAAACTAATATGGCAGAAACTAGACATTGATCCACACTTAATACCGTATACCAAGATAAGGTCAAAATGGGTTCATGACCTAGGCATAAAGAATGAAATTATAAATAAATTAGAAGAACATAGGATAGTTTACCTCTCAGACCTGTGGAGGAGGAAGGAATTTATGACCAAAGAACTAGAAATCATTATTGATCACAAAATAGAAAAATTTGATTTTATCAAATTGAAAAGTTTTTGTACAAACAAAACTAATGCAAACAAGATTAGAAGGGAAGCAATAAACTGGGAAAACATTTTTTACAGTCAAAGGTTCTGATAAAGGCCTCATTTCTAAAATATATAGAAAATTGACTCTAATTTAAAAGAAATCAAGCCATTCTCCAATTGATAAATGGTCAAAGGATATGAACAGACAATTCTCAGATGAAGAAATTGAAATCATTTCTAGCCATATGAAAAGATGCTCCAAGTCATTATTAATCAGAGAAATGCAAATTAAGACAACTCTGAGATACCACTACACACCTGTCAGATTGACTAGAATGAAAGGGAAAAAATAATGCAGAATGTTGGCAGGGATGTGGGAAAATCGGGACACTGATACATTGTTGGGTGGTCTGGAGAGCAATTTGGAACTATGCTCAAAGAGGTATCAAAATGTGCATACCCTTTGATCTAGCAGTGTTACTACTGGGTTTATATCTCAAAGAGATTTTTAAAGAAGGGCAAGGGACTTGTATGTGCAAGAATGTTTGTGACAGCCCTCTTTGTAGTGGCCAAAAACTGGAAACTGAGTGGATGCCCATCAACTGGAGAATGGCTGAATAAATTGTGATATATGAATATTATGAAATATTATTGTTCTGTAAGAAATGACCAACAGGATGATTTCAGAAAGGAGAGACTTACATGAACTGATGCTGAGTGAAATGAGTAGGACCAGGCGATCATTATATACTTCAACAACAATATTGTATGATGATCAATTCTGATGGACATGGCCATCTTCAACAATAAGATGAACGAAATCAGTTTCAATAGAGTGGTAATGAACTGAACCAATACACCCAACGAAAGAACTCTGGGTGATGACTATGAACCACTACATAGAATTCCCAATCCCTCTATTTTTGTCTGCCTGCATTTTTGATTTCCTTCACAGGCTAATAGTACAATGTTTCAAGTCCGATTCTTTTTTACATCAAAATAACTGTTTAGACATGTATACATATATTGTATTTAACTTGTACTTTTTTCATATTGAACATGTATTGGTCAACCTGCCATCTGAGGGAAGGGATGGGGGAAAGGAAGGGAAAAGATGGAACAAAAGGTTTTGCAGTTGTCAATGCTGAAAAATTATCTATGCATATAATTTCTGTAAAAATTAATTAATTAAAATTTAAAAAAAGAAAGAAAATTGTATATACTTTGATTTGCATTCAAATTCCATAATTTTTTCTGTAGATGTGGATGGCATTATCCATAAAAGTCTTTTGGAACGGTCTTAGATCACTGTATTGCTTAGAAGACTTAATGTGGCTGTTACTATGTACAATGTGCCTGTTACTGTATATACAATGTGCTCCTGGTTCTGCTCACTTTTTTAACTCTTTTATTATATAGACTTAGAAAGGGTATTACTAGGTCAAACAGTATATGTGGTTTTAGGGCTATTTGGACACAGTTCCAAACTACTTTACAGAGTGGTTGAATCAGTTCATAATTCCACCACTGGTGCATAAATACCTCATTTTTCCCACATGCCTCCAAAATTAGTCATTTTCCTTTTCTGTCCTATTAGTCACTAACTGCTTTTCTCAACAATACAATGATCTAAGACAATTCCAAAAGACTTTTCATGGAAAATGCCATCCACATTCAGATAAAGAACAATGGAATCTAAATGCAGGTCAAAGTATACTTTTAACTTTTAAAAAGTTAAAAAGTAAATGATAAAATTAATAGATTCATTATATTAAGACAATGAAGGAAGGCAGTTAGTTTAAAAGTAATCCCAGAATGGAGAAAAATAAATAAATAAATGATTTGCATCTTATAACAACCTCTTCTTTGAAATTCTGTTTATACCAGAGGTCCCTGTGACTCCCTCAAGTCAAACACTCTTTCCATCTCCCTTTTAACCTTTGTCATATATCAGACCCAAATACAGGTGTTGGAGGGAAAATTCTGAGAAAATAGAGGGAAACAATTTAAATTCTCATTACAGAAATTTATTAGTTGTGCAATAGGCAACTTATCTTATTTCTTTGCCCCAGTTTTCTGATCTATAAAAATAAAAATGATACCAATTTCCCAGAGTTAATATAGATCAAAATAATATGATTGTAAAGTGCTTAACAGTGACTGGTATATGCTAAGCACTATATTATTTCTTTAATTGAATGTAATTGTTTCATGCCTAATAACTATAAAATAGATTTAAAATGTCAAAGATAATAAGATCAATGATTTTTTTATATGGGATAATTTAGAAAAGCAATTGATGTCATATGAAGTTTTGTTTCATGCTTTAAATATATGACATTATGTTATTTTTGCATTTCTAAATTCTCTTACATTGTGATAACTGAGAGACCAGTAACAGAAATGCTGTTAGACAAAACTTTTTAATGTGGATGCTATTACACATGAATTGGACTTTTAAAAGAATGAGTTAAATATTTAATGAGATATTTTGCTATAAGGGAGATGATATATAATTGCAAATTTCCATTTGAAAATCTTGGCTATTATGGAAGTGTACACAGTAGTTTTAAAAAGTAGCTTCAATTTATTAATGATGAGTCAATATCTGGTACTTGCAGTATGTCTGAAACCCCAGAATATGGCAAATTTTAATTCATAAGAAAAAGATAAATGAAAAGAGAAAGATACTCAAACTCTAACTTATGGTTAGTGTAATTTTGCTTTTTAAGGCAAATATCCTTGGGACTGTAATTAACTATTTTGAATTTTGATTACAGGGCTAATTGAATGAATTGTCATGAAGCCAACAATAGAAAATGGCATGTGCTACAGTCTATGCCTGGCAAAAGTTTTAGGAACAACCTGTGCATGACCTATCTAAGGTTCCTTCCCTATTTCATCATTGAAAAGGAATTTTCCCCACTTGGTTAATCCTGAGTTAATCCCTGATTAATCCTTGTAACTACATGAACAGCTATCAGATATGACTCTTGTCTGAAATAAAAGAGAGCTAAGTAAATTTTCCCACTATTATGATATATGACATCTTTTTCTTTTGTAGCAAATTTCCATAATTAAGAAGTTATGTAAGTATACTACTAGCTCTATTAAATAACACATTTAAATAATAGACCATCTCTGAGTTACTATAATAGGATGCAAATATGAAACTCTTATAGGTTTAACCTGTATTTGTGGTTAAGTTGTAATACAGATATGACATATACTCACAAGGGGGAAATTATTAGATAAAGATATAATGTGCAAGTTTTCTAAATAAATAATAAACTTTTAGAAAGCAACAGGACTGCACTGTTTTCTCTAAGAATTATACAGAGATATATATAATTGGATTCCAACTAAGTTCTCAAAAATGGACCAATGACTTTACACATAAATTTTATTGATAATAGCAAAGAAAATGAAATTATCTGATAATTTTAATAGTCAGCAGAGTTGGATCCTGATAAATTTTTAAAAGATGCTTATATCAAGTTTAAGATTTAGATAAGAATAGAAATATCAAATGGTATATGAACTGAAATTCTCTGAAGTTTCAAAATTGGAGAACCAAATTTAAATGGTACTACTAGCAGAATTATCTAGGGTCTAGATTTGGAATCAGAATATCAGAGTCCCTTTTACAGCTGTCCTGAGAATAGGCAAATTGCAAGATATCAAAGGACCAGATGAGACAGGCAGGACTCAAAATGTGGTGGTTAAATAGATATTAAGAATGGATCACTAGAACAGAAGAAGATTTGATTCTAGTGATGTGCAAGTTTTCTTACTTTTCTTGCTTACCTTAGTGACATACATACATACATACATATATACATACATATATCTCCCTTCTCAGAACTTATATCTCCCTTCTCAGAAGGGGGACTTCTGTGAGATCTCTAAATACTTTAATATGTATATGACATAACATAATTATGCAATTATGGGAAATGTGAGAAAAGCTTTACTGCATTGTGCATTCCCAGAGTGGCTGGGAAACTAGACCATCGCTAAGTGCTGTCTGGAAACCAGAAACTCTGATCCAAAGATTGATAGAAGGAGTTTTCTCAAACTGTACATCTCAAGCCATATGTCTGAGTAATTATTGCTTCTAAGGACCCCTACCAGGTCCTTCTAACTATTCCCACAGCTACCAAACTTGTGAGTGTGGACTTCTGGATCATTTCATTTCAAATCCCTGCTCTTGAGTGGATGGCAAAACCCTCCAAGGAGATCAAGATTGTTATTTTCTCCCTCTATGTTTTTAGTCCCCTCTCTTTTCTGCTTATAAACAAACAGTGGTTTCCCTAGGTCCCTTCAAGGAAACAGCATCTTGATTTATATGTGCCTTTCTTTTATTAGTCAGAAAAGTAGGCATTCTTATGACTCTTTCTTTGGACAAAAGGAGAAAATATTAAGATATTAAAGAGACATCTTAATGGTTTCCTAAAGGAGAACCAGTGCCCAGCAACCAAGCTGTTCCCTTAAGTCTGGCATAACAACAATCCTTTGTGCTCAGCTTCTGACAAAACCATATAATTACTATATTGCTTCAACCAGCATAAGGTATTCTCAGGCAATCACCAATATATTCTGAAATTAACAGAACTAGAACAATACTAACATTGTAAAAGAAAATAAACTTTGAAAAACTTAAGAACTCTGATCAAAGCAATAACCAAACATTATCCACCTAATGAAAGAAACTGGAGAAAAGCACTAGACTAAATAAATTTTTGGATATGGAAAATATTGGGATTTTATTTTGCTTGACATGCATATTTTCTTGTAACATCTATGTATTTGGTACAAAAGTTTTGTTTTTCTTTTTTTTTTTTTTAAACTATTAAGGAGTGATAAGAGGAAAAGTGAAACTAAGAATAGGGATCCCCTACTCCAAAAAATAGAACAGAACAAAAGGAAAACTAGAAGGAATCAAGACCAGCTATGAAAGTTACATGATGAATTTATGTAGTTAAAAAAGAAAAGCAATGCTTTTTGTTTTCTTTCTCTTTTTTTTTTCCTTTTTGATCTGATTTTTTTTGGGCAGTGTGATGGTTGTGAAAATATGTACAGAAAAAAAAAAAGAAAGAAGAAAAAAAAAAAGAAAACACGTACAGAAGAATTATCCATGTTTAACTTCTACTGTATTACTTGTCTAGGGGAATAGTAGAAGAAAGGAGGGAGAAAAAATCTGGAACACAAGATTTTGCAAGGATGAATGTCAAAAACTATCTTTGCATATATTCTGAAAATAAAAAGTTATTTAAAAAAGAAAAATAAATTCTAATATAATAAGATTCACAATTTTCACATGCAATCCTCTCCTTATGTTTTACAATGTATGTGGAAATGCTCATTATGCTTGATATTTGTTAAGATCAGAATAAAATTACAATAAAATGGATAACAAAAACAAAAATGAAATACCAGACTAAATTTATAATACAAAATATTGACATGGGCACAATTGTCTTTGAACAATTCCAAATTTAAAATCAATACAAAGATTTTTCACTCAATCAAAATCTGTACTCAGCAAGCATCCCAATCCCCAACTATTACTTTCCTCAAAGAAAAATAAGAATTTACTTACAGGGGGAACTATTCTATCAATAATAGTGCGGAATATCTCCATCCAATGCATCATAGTTTGACTGTTCACCAATTGAAGTGGTAATGCATACTAGAAGAGAAGAGAATGAAAAAAATACATAAACTAATTTTTGTTATATAAAACACTGCATTTCACTTACATACAGTAAAAGCTCTTTATTTCATATCAATAAGGAACAATGTACTCCATAAAAGCAAATTTTCCAGATAATGCAGTAAAAGTTTAGTAAGTGCCAACACTTTTTCATTATGTTCTTTATTGTAAATATTACTAAATGGTATTTTACCATGCCTTCTTTTTAAAATAGAATGATGATGCTCTGTGGTTGCCATCATCACCATCAAATATTATATAGTGTTGATGTTTTAATGCCTCTACTTCTGCTTTCCCAGTCACTATACCTGTTTTTGCAGTCTTTTTCATCCTAATTTGTGACAATAAAAATTTACACAATGAAGATTATTAAGACTATGAGCAAATTAAGAGTCAAAACGCTATAATGGATTTTTCTAGAAAATACAGCAATGGCAATTTTGCTTGCTAAAAAAAAAAAAAAACAACAACTTATTTCCTGCTTCTCTACTAAGCTACTCACGGTTGCTGGAAATCTAAATTTCTAAGTCTAAATTCCTGAGAAGTAGCACTGTAATGCATTAGGAAATGAAACATATTTTAACAAAAATGTATTTTTGTCCAGAGTTAAGATAGATCCCTGAAAAGATAAGAAGATTAAAAAAGCAAATGACTTACTTACATATGCTAGACTATGTTATGCAACACATATATATATATGTGGTTTTATATATTGTACATTCATATGTATGCTTATATATATATATATTTCTAATGTGTTTATATGTATATTTACAATTTGTTTATAGGTATGTTTCTACATGTACTAAATGTGTATATGTGTACATTTATAAGTGTTTATGTATGTATTTGTAAATACATGTTACAAACACATAAGCATATATGTATATATTGTGTATGTGTGTGTCCCACTTTCCTCAGCAATTGTCTCTTTCATCCAAAAGATAACAAATCAGAAACACAATTATGGCTTTCTTTCTCACACTGTCATAATGGTAATGAGATAGAAATATCATCTTGTTTTAGATAGAACTCTCCTATAACAAACTAAAAGAAAGGGCACTGTTTTAAGATAAAATTAGAATAATGACACTGGATATTTACTCTGGTAAGTTTAATTTTGAACCAAATAATTTTTTCTATTCATCTATTCATTTTTAATCATTCATTTTCCTCCCGTCTCTTTTTCTAATCAGGACAGCCAAGATAAGTTGGGAAACATGGAGGAGGAGGAAGGAAAGTAGTGAGTATAGTTCATCAGGATCCATGAAAACAAACTAATCTGCAATTATGTGATTTTGAGCATTTTTCATATGACTAGAAATAGCTTTAATTTTTTCATCTGAAAATTGTCTGTTTATATTCTTTGACCATTTTGCAATTGGGGAATGGCTTATAATATTTTAAATGTAAGTAAGTATATTTTAGAAATGAGGCCTTTATCAAAAACACTGGCTACAAAAAATTTTTCCCAGCTTTCTGCTTCCCTTCTTGGCTGTATTAGTTTTGTTTGTACAAAACCTTTTTAATTTAATGTAATCCAAAGTACACATTTTGCATTTCATAATGTTCTCTAGTTCTTCTCTGGCCATAAATTCTTCCCTCCTCCACAGATTTGACAAGAAGACTATCCCTTATTTTTCTAATTTGCTCATACTATAACCCTTTATGTCTAAATCATGAACCCATTTCAATCTTATCTTGGTATAGGGTATTAGATGCTGATCAGCATCTAGTTTCTTCCTGGCAAATACCTTTGCCAGTCTTGCAATCCATAGAAGCCACAGCTACTGAACATCTACAAAAGAAAATTCTCAACACTCAAATAATTAGCACCACGAAATCAATCATTCACCAATAAGCCTTTGTTAAATGTCTACCAAGTTCCAGGCAAAATACTTAAATGCTGAGGACAGAAATATAAAGAATAAACCTTAAGGTTCAACATTAGAAACAAGAATGATTTCATCAATAGAAATAATTCTTAAGGTGATGCTTTGCAATTAAGACAACTCTGAGGTACCACTACACACACCTGTCAGATTGGCTAGAATGACAGGGAAAGGTAATGCAAAATGTTGGAGGGGATGTGGGAAAACAGGACAATGATACATTGTTGGTAGAACTATGAATACATCCAGCCATTCTGGAGAGCAATTTGGAACTATGCTCAAAAAGTTCATCAAATTGTGCATACCCTTTGACCCATCAGTGTTGCTACTGGCTTTGTATCCCAAAGAGATCTTAAAGAAGGAAAAGGGACCTGTATGTGCAAGAATGTTTGTGGCAGCCCTTTTTGTGGTGGCCAGAAACTGGAAACTACATGGATGCCCATCAATTGGAGATTGGCTGAATAAATTGTGGTATATGAATATTATGGAATATTATTGTTCTGTAAGAAATGACCAGCAGGATGATTTCAGAAAGGCCTGGAGAGACTTACATGAACTGATGCTGAGTGACATGAGTAGGAACAGGAGATCGTTGTATACTTCAACAACAATACTATATGATGATCAATTCTGATGAATGTGGCCATTTTCAACAATGAGAGGAATCAAATCAGTTCCAATAGAGCAGTAATGAACTGAACCAGCTATACCCAGCAAAAGAACTCTGGGAGATGACTATGAACCACTACATAGAATTCCCAATCCCTCTAATTTTGTCTGCCTGCATTTTGGATTTCCTTCACAGGCTAATTGTACACTATTTCAAAGTCCGATTCTTTTTGTACAGCAAAACAACTGTTTGGACATGTATACATATATTGTATTTAATTTATATTTAACATGTATTGGTCAACCTGCTATGGGGGGGAGGGAGGGGAAAGGAGAGGAAAAATTAGAACAAAAGGTTTGGTAATTGTCAATGTTGTAAAATTACCCATGCATATATCTGGTAAATAAAAACTATTAAAATTTAAAAAAAAAAAAAAAAAAAGATGATGCTTTGCAGCTACATCTTTAAAAACATTAACTTTTTCCAATTGTCCTAGAGCTAAACCCTCCTATATTTTGTTTTTGTTATTGTTTTAGTCACTTTTCAGTTAGGCCTGACACTTATTGACCTCTCTGGGGGGTTTCTTGAAGGAAAAGATACTGCCATTTCCTTCTCCAGCTCATTTTACAGATAAGTAAACTAAAGCAAATAGGGTTAAGTAACTTCCCCCACGTCACACAGCTAGTAAGTATTTGTGAACAGCTTTGAACTCAAGAAGAGAAGCTTTCCTGATTAAAGACCTGGAGCACTAGCTATTGTATCACCAAATTGATCTCTCTATATATACATCAGCTCTTTGAGATCAGGGACTGTCTCATTTTTCTACTAATATCCATTATATATAGAATGTTTGGCACAAAGTAAACTAATTCTTTTTTATTTATTCACTAATTCATCTATTCATTTTTTTTAAACTTGTAACTGCAAAATCAATTTTTAAGCCAACTGTAAGTTTAAATTTATCACTGTATTATTCATTTCTAACTTTTATCTTAGTGGATACTGAATACAAAATTTCAACCATATGAACACAGAACTATCAGGATATCCAGAATTACCTGTCTTCAAGTCAAGCCTTTTAACACATTTCTGGCAGAATTACCTGGCCACGTTACTTAATCTCTCACTGATCTAGTCACTCTCTAACACTATAAGTAGAAGAAAAGAAAATGATATGGACTGGCAGAAGGTTTGTAACAATGAAAACTGAGATCTATTTCCTATGCCCTAAATTTCATCTTATTGAATTTGTCACAAGGTTATATTAGCCATGAAAATTTTGTGTGGACCCTGATTATCACTCAGGGAGTCAGCTATCCCACCCAGCTTTGTGCTAATACAAATTTGATTAGAATGCCATTTATAGCAAGTTATAATATACAATTTCCAAATTATAATAAATATGTTAAACAATATAGGGTCAAATACAGCATTCTGAAACAATATCCTAAAGATTTCCTGCAAAGCTAACCTCAAACATTTAATGATTACTAATGGAGTCTATCAATTAGCCAATTTCTAAATCCAATGAGTTACAACACAATAACAAGAGATAATTTATTAAACTCTCTACTAAAATCTAGATAAATTATAACTCTCTCACTCAAGCCTGGACTAAAATACAAACCCTTCCCCACCCCACCCAAAAAAGAAGAAAAAAGAAAGAAAGAAGGCTAGTCTAGTAAGACCCATTTTTGAGGAAGTCATTTCAACCCTTTTCTAAATGTTCATTTACCCATCTTTATTACCCACTAGAATTTTGATAGCAATGTAAGTTAAGCACATAGCTCAATTCTTTGCAACAAACTTTTTTTCCAAATTCTTTTTAAATTATGCAATACTTCTCCTTTCCCAAAGATGTTGCAAAGTTCACTGACAATGTCTTAGTAATCACATCTGCCACTTCTTTCAATATCTAAGTACTGAAAATTGAAAGTTTGGATATGGAGCAAGAATGACAAAGCAAAGCCAGGAAATTGCCTGAACTCTCCCCAATTTCCCTTGGAAACAACATTAAATCAAGGTTCTAAAATTATTCTAAAATGATGGAACCCACAAAAGAACAGAATGAAACAGTTTTGCAGCACTTCATTAGAGGCCTGTCTCACTTGGGTAAAAGAGAATAGCAAAGTACAGAGGATGCCTAGGCAAGTCAATGGGAGGCTGTTAGCCATGGCATATATTAGCCACTGAAGCCTCACAATCCTGACTCAGAAGACCAATGGCACAATAGACCAACTGTAAGGTCTCCAACTCCAGTACAGTAGGAAAATTTCGATTCTTAGTAAAGCAGGTATAATAGGAGTGACTAAACTGAGCCACCCAATTTCAATGTGCAAACTTCCAGCTCCAAAGAACCTAGCATAGAAAGTCAGTTACCAGACCCTTGGCCCCCAGCATAAGAAGCTTAGGATAGATGACATCCTTGCTCCACAGAAACAGAGGTCAGCTTTAAAAGTAATTAAAAAAAAAAAAAAGACTAGAAAATGAACAAAAACAAACAAACAAACAAAAAAAGCCCTGACTAAAGAAAGCTACTATGCCAGTCTTCTTGAAAGAGCTCTAATAAGGACTTGAAAAATCAAAGAAGAGAGGTAGAAGAAAAGCTGGGGAAAAAATGAGGATTATTCAAGAGGATCATGAAAAAAAGAGCTTGGAATAGAAAACACAAAAATTAACTGAAGAAAGACCTCTTGGAGAAAATTTCTAGTGATACATGGCAGCTACACAAAAATTGACTATGCATGTAAATTGACACAAAAACCTTACAATCAAATAAATACAAAAGGCAAAAATATTTAAAGCATCCTAACAAATCATGATGCCCAGAAATTACATGTAATTAAGGACCATGGAAAAATAGATTAAAAATTAATTGAAATCAAATAACTAATCCTAAAAAAAAAAAAAAGTGGGTTGAACAAATCAGAGAAACAATCAATATTTTCATTAAAAAGAATGACAATAATGAGACAACATACCAACTTTATGAAATGCAGACAAAACAACAAGATTTCTAACTAATTGTTTCAAATATTACTATTTCAATAAAGTATTTCAAAGCAATACTTTATATCTTTAAATGTTTACATCAATAAAACAGAAAGAGCAGATCAATGAATTGGGCATGCAACTATAATGACTAAAAAAAGGACCAATTAAATATCAAGTCAGAAATTCTGAAAATCAAGGAGAGTCAGTGAAATTAAGAAAACTACTGAACTAATAAATAAAACTAAAAAAACAAAATAGATTAGTTTTTATGTGAAAAAACTAATAAGATAGACCTCTGGCTAATTTAATTTAAAAAAATTACCAAGTATCAAAAATGAAAAGGATGAATTTATCACCAATGAAGAAACTAACACAATAATTAAGAGCTATTTTGCTCAACTGCAAGCTAATAAATCTGACACTCCAAGTAAAATGAAATGAAAAAATATAAATTGCCTAGATTAACAGAAAAGGAAATAAAATACTTAACCCCATTTAGAAAAAGAAATTGAATAAGCCATCAATGAAAACTCCCTAAAGAAAAAAATCAACAGGACTAGATAGATTTACAAGTGAATTCTACCAAACATTCAAAGAACAATTAATTTCAAAGAATAATTAATTGAAAAAATAGGTGAAAAAAGTCCTACCAAATTTCTTTTATGATACAAATGCAGTGCTTATACAAATAAAACAGGAAGAGTCAAAAGAGAAAGAAAATTATAGATTAATCTCCCTAATGAACACTGATGGCAAAAATTTTAAGTAAAATACTAGTAAAGAGATTACAGGAATTTATCACCAGGATAACCTATTATAACCAGATAGGATTGATAGTAGGAATGCAAGGCTGGGTCAATATTAGGAAAACCATTATATCAGTAACAAAACCAATAGAAATTTATCTCAACAGATGCAGAAAAAGCCTTTGACAAAATATAGCATCATTCCTATTAAAAACACTAAAAAGCACAGGAATAAACAGTTTTCCTTAAAGTCATATCTAAAACCATCATCAAGCAATATCTGTAATGGGGATAAGCTAGAAGCTTTCAGTAAGATCAGGGGTGAAACAAGGATGCTCATTATTATAACAAGGATCACTATTATCATTCGATACTATACTAGAAATTTCAGCTTTAGCAATAAAAAAAAAAAAAAGAAGAAAAAGAAATTGAAGGAATTAGAATAGGTGATGAGGAAACAAAATTATCACTTTTTGCAGAGGATATGCTATATTTAGACAGTCCTCAAGAATCAACTAAAAAACTACTTGAAATAATTAACAATTTTACCAAAGCTGAAAGCTGTAAAATAGACCCACAAAAATCATCAGTATTTCTACATATGACTAACAAAACTCAGGAGTAAGAGAGAGAAAGAGAAATTCCATTACAAAAAAATAGTAGACAATGTAAAATACTTGGGAGTCTACCTACTAACACAAATCTAGAAACTATATGAATTATAAGAACACAATTTACAAAATATTTTCACACAAATAAAGAGCTAAACAACTAGAAAAATATCAACTCCTCCTACATAAGTCAAGATAATATGATAAAAATGAAAATGCCTAAACTAATTTACTTATTTAATGCTACAACAAACTACCAAAAAAATTTATTTTACATAGCTACAAAAAATAATAATAAAATTTATTTGGAAGAACAAAGGATCAAGAATATCAAAGTAATTAGTGAAACAAAAATGCAAAGGAAGATGATCTAATTATATCAAATCTAAAAGGATATTATAAAACAACAATCATCAAAACTATTTGGTACTAAGACAAGAGTAGTGGATCAATGGAATGAAGTAGGTACCAAAAATACTATAATAATCTACTGTTAAACGAACACAACTTCTGGGATAAGAACTCACTATTTGACAAAAACTATTAGAAAAACTGAAAAATAATATGGGACAAATTATGTAAAGACCAAGATCTCACAACATATAGCAAGATAATTTGAACATAAAGAGTGATACTATAAGTAAATTAGGAGAGTAAGATACTGTTATGGACCAGAACTCTGAATTTGAAACAAGATGTTAAGTCAGTGGAATTGATAAAGACGATGGTAGTTCAGTACATGTACTTAGTACTTAATAGAGTTCTACAAGATTCACACCTATAATAAGAGAGCATATAAGCTCAGACAAATTCATCCAGAATCTGAACTAGGGAAGACAGAGAAGTGGTGTTGGTCCTCCTGCCTCCCCCACAGAAACCAAGACACATTCAGGAGGACCTCAAGAAAGCTGGCACGGGCCCCCCTGGCCACATTTGTGGTGATTACTCTGAACTGCAATGAAGGCTGCTCCCAGAGACCCCAGAAAAACCAAACCAAAAGAAGAACATTACAAGAAACAGTTTACTTGTCAGATCCATGGAGAAGGGAAGAATTTATGACCAAACAATAGAGAACATTATAAAATGTTAAATGGATACTGATTACATTAAATTTAAAAGTTTTTGCACAAAGCCAATGAAACCAAGATTAGAAGGAAATCAAAAACCTGGGAAACAATTTCTCAAATATATAGAGGATTAAGTCAAACTGTCAAATGATCAAGGTATATAAATAGGCAGTTTTCTGAAGATGAAATTAAAATTATCCATAACATGAAAAAAATGCTCCAAATCAGTAGTGATTAAAGAAAAACAAATTTAAAAAAACAACTCGAGATACTCCTCACATCTATCAGATTGGCTAATCTGACAGAAAAGGGAAATGATAAATACTGGAGAAGATGTAGGAATGCATTAATGTCCCAATTAATGCATTGTTGGTGGGGGTTGTTAACTGATCCAATAATATTGTAGAGAAATTTGGAACAAAGACTGTAAAACTGTGCATACCCTTTGACCAGCAATACCACTACTAGGTTTATATCCCAAAGAAATCAGAAAAAAGGGATACCTACATGTACAAAAATATTTGTAGCAACTCTTTTTGTAGAAGCAAAGAGTTTTTTTTTTTTTTAATGTAGAAGAGCTCATCTGAATTTATTTATTTTTTTTTATAGTTTGTTCAGCACAATATTTATTTATTTATTTGTTTGTTTGTTTGTTTGTTTTCATTCGTTTTTCCAAATTATCCCCTCCCTCCCTCCACTCCCTCCCCCCCCCATGGCAGGTAATCCCATACATTTTACATGTGTTACAATATAACCTAGATACAATATATGTGTGTAAACACCATTTTCTTGTTGCACATTAATTATTAGCTTCCGAAGGTATAAATAACCTGGGTAGATAGACAGTAGTGCTAACAATTTACATTCGCTTCCCAGTGTTCCTTCTCTGGGTATAGTTATTTCTGTCCATCATTGATCAACTGGAAATGAGTTGGATCTTCTTTATGTTGAAGATTTCCACTTCCATCAGAATACATCCTCATACAGTATTGTTGTTGAAGTGTATAGTGATAGAAGCAAAGAGTTTAAAATTGAAAGGATGCCCATCAAGTAGGATATGGCTGAACAAGTTGTGGCACATGAATGTAATGGAACTATGCAATAAGAAATAATGAGAAGGCAAGTTTCAGAAAATCCTGTAAAGATTTACATTAACTGATGTTCAATGAAGTGAGAACAACCAGAATACTGTACAGGAGCATTGTGTAATGATCAACTTTAATAAACTTAGCTCTTCTAAGCAATACAATGATTCAAGACAATTCCAAAGGACTCATTGTAAATACAACCAAAGAAAGAACAATGGAGTCTAAATGTAAATCAAAGCATACTATTTTCATTGGTTTTTATATTTTCATGGTTTTTACTTTTTGTTCTCCTTTTTTCACAACATTATATACATTTAATATGATTGTACAAATCTCACCTATATCAGATTGCTTATTGTCTTAGGGAAGAAGGACAGAGAAAATTTTGGAACTCAAGATCTTATTTAACAAATAAATGTTGAAAATTCTTTACATGTAATTGGAAAAAATAAAATACTATTTACCAAATATATATCCATGATCTTATAGCATGCCTGGGCCAATTGACTTGAATTCAACTAAGTGATCTTTTATTATCTCTTTATTTATCTTGAGTAAAAATACTCTAATGATTACTTAGATTTATCAGTGTATTATAACCCCTACTAGACTATAGGTTTCATAAGGTGAGGCTGTAATATCTAAATTTCACATTTCCCCAAATCCTAACAGAGTACTCTGTAAACATTACAGCTTAATAATTAGCATAAAGTCAAAGTGTTTGATAAATATATAAATTTATATATCCTCTGAATTAAAGCCCTACCTGAACAAGTGCATAGAAAATTTTCAAAATCTGCTTCTGAAGAAGTACAGAGTAATGGGATGGATCAGGAAGAAGCTGAATAATTTGCTGCTGAATTCGAGGCAAAAATACTTGCATTGCTGCTATAAGAGGTTCTCTTTCCTCTGATTTCTTGTATCTATACGAATACAAAAAGGGAAAGAATAAAAAAAAAAAACAGAAATTTTAAACAGAATTTAAAGTAAGTACAATGATTTTTTTTTAAATAAGAGGAAGAAAAGAGAAAAATAATGCCCCAACATGTCTAAATGTTTTCTAAGAATGTCAAGTTATTTTTCATAAGAATCTTTCCTTTTTTGTAAAGATAAATAATTCAGCCAATAATCAAAAGTTTTATTCTTTTCTCTCCTTGATGCTTGAGGTGTTGGTTTATACACCAAATAGATAACTAGACCTACAATCAAGAATAACCTCAATTAGCTATTTAACTCCCTTACCCTTTGACTGCCTCAATTTCCTCATCTGTAAAAAGAGATAATAACAACTCTTGTCACAGCATCATCGTGAAGAAGTGCTTTGCAAATTTTAAAGCACCATATAAATGCTAGTTAATTGTTGTAGTTGCATTTGTTATTGTTGTTGAAAGTAAAAATGTTTTAAGTAAAACTTTGAAAGCATTCAAAGGATAGAATGCCAGAATTGGAGTTGGGAAGTCCTGAATTCAAATCCAGCATCAGACACTTAGGAGTAATCAGTTTATCTCAAGTTCCCTTGTCTGTAAAATGGATATAATAATAGCATCTAACTCAGGTAGTTGTGAAGATTAAATGAGATAACTGTAATACAAAGTTATGCAGCCTGGCACAAAGCAAACACTACATAAATATTCAGCTATTATACTATTATCCAAAATCTTGATTTACATGCTCTAAAAAGATTGTGAAAGAACTTTGAAATGTGTTCTCCCTATTGCTAGATATAACTATATGTTTTAGGCAGATATTTATGTCTTAATACAAAGAACTGTTCATGTTTTTTTGAGGTTTGTTAACTTCAAAATGTAAAAAGAAAAAATTTAATTAAAAAATCATATCAAGAGAGGTTATTTCATAATTTAACTCTAGACTCCTTTAAACAGATAAGGCTAGGAATAGGGATTGATTGGATCTGGAATTTCTGTGGCATAGGAAATTGCCTGGTAAGGAAACTATTAATGAAGGTCAATCCCTTCATGGGATGCCTAGAGTATCCTGAGGATAATTTACTTGCCCAGAATCACAAAACTAGAATGTAGAAGAGGTGAAGCTTCCTAACTTTAAGTACTTCTGTTTTTTGCAGCTTTTAAAGTACTATTAAATAGTTCCCTTAATGAGAGAAATGTATTCTTTCATCTTACCTAGAATCCATTATAATAAAAAAACCCAAAAATGCTGTTTTTATAAAATAAAAATATTTAAATTGTACAAATATCCTATGTTTCAGGAGTCTGAAGAATAATCTACTTTGCAACAATGCTATAAATGTAACCCATCTTGCTTTAACTGAAATATAGAAGGGAAGCTAACCATCATTACCAACATTTCACAGGCTCATAGAGTTAAAACAGAAAGGAACTAGAAGTTTCCATCTCCTCATTTACAAATAAGGTAACTGAGGTTCACAGAGGTTAAGTGATTTGTACAAGGCCATAGAGGCAGTAGATGGTGGAGTTAAAATTTGAACCCTGTTCTCCAATTTCAAGTCCCATACTCTTTTCACTGTATTATATTACCTTGCATCTTTTATTTACAAATTTAGAAACTTGAAATCTGAAAAATATTTTCAATTCTCAAGACTAGGCTTTAATTTTTTAAAGGACATAAGGCTGAGAAACCTCTGTTATTTTCTGCACTCATCTACACTCCCTTTTGCAATGTGTGTATCTAGTTCTGTTGTCATGATTTCAAATACCCTATTAAAAAGTTTAAGAGTGGGGCAGCTAGGTGGCGCAGTGGATAAAGTACCAGCCTTGAATTCAGGAGGACCCGAGTTCAAATGTGGTCTCAGACACTTAACACTTCCTAGCTGTATGACCCTGGGCAAGTCACTTAGCCCCTACCTCAGGGGGGGGAAAAAAAAAAAAGTTTAAGAGTCATGGTGGCATGGTGATTATAAAATCAATCTCAAAGGCCTAACTGTGAAACATACAGGCAGTGTTTTAGAGTCTAGACATTCTCTCAGAATTTCCTCAACTGGAAGTTCCCTAAACTATTGAAATCAAAATCTAATTTCTAGCTCTATTCCCACTCTATTTTTATATTAAAAAAAAAAAGGTTATCCATCTTAACTAGACAGAAATTCCTTTTATTTTATTTTTACATCTAAAAAAATTAGAATAGTTCATTACCCAGAAAAATGAATTTATATAGAGACAAATGATAAAACTCAACTTGCTACTTGCTAACTACTTTTATTCAATAGTCTTTAAACATCAATTAACCATATCTCTATAATCTTCTACTGAGAAATCTCCACTTACTCATATGTCTTCACAAGCTGATACAGACATAATAAGCTCCCAAGCCAGCTTCCACTGCTTTGAGACTGTAAGTAATAGCCTATCTTGTCTACTACAGCAGTCCAGTGACCAGGAAAATCATGCTTAATGATGGCACGGAGACACATTGTTAATTGGACCCTAGGAGATAAAACAACAAAAACAACCATAAAAAATCCACCATCATTAATTTAGTTATGTTTGTCATATTTCAGAGCTATCTATTGTTTTAGAAAAAGACAGCAATTAATTTTCCACACACTCATTTTATATAGATGTAAATCTGGAAGGAAAACAAATATTTTATGACAATCTCAACATGACTTTCTGAAAATGAGCATTATGTATTGGAAGCAATTCTAAAGAAAAATTAATTTGCCCTATCCCTTTGCTTTAAGAATTTGACAATGGATTAATATATAAAATTCTAACAAATAATATTGGATACTATATCTAGCAATGAAAAATACCTCCTAAGCAATGGCAAATTATGTTTCCCCTATTTGTATACCAGAATATAAATAACAATATGATTAAGATCTAAGGAGAATCCAACAATGAATAAAGTAGTTTGCCTTCTTATCACTTAGACACTTCAGACCTCTCCAACTTAGGTAATAAACACAGGAATGTCCTCTTGCGTTGCACCCTGCAAAGCTGTTATCAAGAAAGCTACTCTTGCCCCCTCCCCCCCAAAAAAAATCTATCTTAAACATGTAGAATAAGTGTTTCAGCAATTCTTTTTTTCTTTAAAACAAGGCAATTGGGGTTAAGTGACTTGTCCAAGGTCAGTCATTCAGCTAGTAAGTATTAAATATCTGAGGTTGCATTTGAACTCAGGACCTTCTGACTCCAGAGCCAGTACGTGTGCCATCTAGTTGTTCTTCAGCAATTCTTAAAGAAGATAAGGAGGATATGAAGAAAAGGCTTTTCAGGCAAGTTTTACAAGGTCTGAGAATAAGGAAATTGATAGGGAATCCCATTCTTTAATTAGAAATGTCAAGAGCTTTATAATTCTCTAAAGTCAAAATGGATAGGTCAATAATAATTTTCTTAAGATAAAAAATGTGAGGGATAATATAAAAGGAGAAATAGAAAAAAAGATTTCTCCTCTATAAGTAATCAGTATTGATCAAATATAACTTGTCTTTGAAAGGAAGGAATACTTATATAAAAATAGTGCCAGAGAATAGCTTGATTTGGATCTATTCAATATTCCATAGTCACTAAATCTGGAAATTCTTTTAAAATATTTTCCTAATTAATACTAAATAATATTTTATGCTGCACTTTCAAGGTTTGCAAAGGATTTGATAGACTTTATTTATCTGTGCTGTTATTATCTCTGTGTTATTATCCAAGTTTAGTGCCTTGTCTGGAGTCACAAAACTAGGATCGAATGTACAATTCAAGTTCAGATCTCTCTAACTCCAACTCTTATTATACTATCTACATCACACAGTGGATTTGGAGCGAGGAACCTGGGTTTGAATTTCAAATCTAGCACATTTTGCTTCTGTGACCTTGTGAAGGTAACCTAACTTTGTGGGTCCCAGTTTCCTTATGTGTAAAAGTAGAAGGCTGAGGTAGATACATGCTAAGTTGCTTTCCATCTGAAAACATAATGCTATTGTGGAAATGGGTTAGAACATATTTTTCTAAGGGACAGCTAAGTAGCACACTGGAAAGAGTACCAAGCCTACAATCAAGAAGATTCATCTTCTTCAGTTTAAATCTCGTCTTAGACACTTAAAAGCTGTGTGATCCTAAGCAAGTCACTTCACCCTGTTTGCCTCAAGTTTCCTCATCTGTAAAATGATCTGGGGAAGAAAATGGCAAACCAGTCCAGTATATTTGCCAAGAAAACCCCCAAATGGGATCATGAAGACTTTGACATGACTGAAATGACTAAACAACAATAAAACAGGAAAGTTTAAGGAGGGAAACAGATCAGTGGTACAAAGATTATCTAAACATTTCCGTGTCTACTACTCACCTATTCTCATCCTATCTTTCATCAAATCAATTACATTTATTGATTTATGTTCAGATTTGTTTAACTACTACTATTACCTCCTCCACGCTGTCACTCTTGAGCTAAGCAAAATTCTCTGCTGAAAGAACTAAATTTCTATACAAGAGTCACACACTTTCCTTCTCTTCTTCCCATCATGTTGAAGGTTAATGTATGAGACCATGTATGAAACTTGCAAAGAAATGTCAAAATAAAAAAGTTAAACCTTATATTACAATAAGAGTAAACAGTTCATGACACTTAAGGTAGCAGTATACCACTAGCTAATTTATACAGTCTTTCTCTCCTTCCTAGTCTCCCTTCTATTCTCTTATTTTTATTTTTTCCTTTGTTCCTTTTCTCCAATTATAATTATTTACAATAATAATATTATAATTCATTTACAATAGAAGACAATGCTTTGTACCTAAAAATACCAATCAGAATAAAGGTAAACTCCTTATTTCTAGATAGTTCACAATAGTTTTTCTATAATGCTATGCTATTACTAATTTCTTTGACTTCTCCACTCTATTCTTTATAAAAATCTGGATATCTCATTTTGTACAATCCAATCAGATTCATCAATACCTTTTACCTTCTGCACTCTGATTGATAGAGTTATAAAGTCTTCCATTTATGGAAAGAAGACAGGATAGACATCCCCCCAAATATATCATTTCCTACCCAGCTGTACTCCTTTTGGCCTTCTTCATCAAGTCCACAGACCTGATCCCTCTTCTCCCTCTCCTTTCAGCTCTCTTTTATCTTCCTCCAGTAGACTGCAAATAGGTTTTATTTGTGTTTAGTAATTTGTATCCCCAACACATAGCACAGTAAGGGGCACATAGTAGGCCTTTACTAAATGTTTATTGGCTATTATTTACTAACTCTAACACCCTTAATATATTTTTACTTCTCCAAGACAACCCTAGTCTTACATATTACTGAACTGTCCATATAAAGGAATGGAAATTGAGTTTATATATAACAAATGATGAATATATATATATATATATATATATATATACACACATATAAAAATACACACAGACACATAAACACACACATAGGGATTAAATAACAAGTTGAGTGTTCTAGGAGTAAATTTCCCTATAAGGGAGAAGATAAAAGAAAAAAACAAGAATAAAAATAGAATGGCAAAAATTTAAGTGAGACCAACTAAAGCAAAATAAATTATGTACATATTTGGAATTTCCATTACATTATTTAATCAAGAAGGCTTTTTGCCTTAATTCTCTTAATGAGAAAAAAAGATAAATAAGAAGTAAAAGTCTATTTATGATAAACACAAAGAGGATTACCTGAGATATAAGAAAGCAATTAATAAAAAAGAATGAGCCCTCATTCTGTCCGTTTTGAAAACAAAAAAATCATAATCTTTATAACTAGATTTTCCCCTCTCTAAAAGCCAAATATTTTATGCCTCTTATTAATGTGTATAGAGAGAGAGTATAATGTACCTCACTAAATCTGGAGACTGAATTATTCCTTCCACAATGTTATCTCGAATCTGCTGGCGATCATTTTCATGAATGTTGAATGGAAATATTGCTTCTCCAGGTGGGGGTTCTCGATCTGGCCAGTACTGCGTCACCATGTTCTTCAGGTAAATGGCAGCTGAGTTACAGAAAAAATCCTAACATAGCACCATGGAAAGGATGGATTTAATTCAGCTTTACAAAGTACAAAAGGCTATGCCATTATGTGCTGAACATAAAGCACAGAGATGATGGCAGGGAATATAATTCTAAGCAATGAACCAACCAATGGGAAAATGCATAAAAACTAAAGATTTTTCTTTACAGCAATTAAGGTACATTTTAATTAAAAGCACTGTCAATCAACATTAAGATTTTTCAATGACAAAAAAACCACTATTAGTATTAAATGTGTGCCTTAGACTGAAAACATAAGGTAGTCTAAATCAAAACTGGCTAAGTAAATTTCTATCATAAGAGTCAAACTGTTCATAAAAGACAATAAAATGAAAATGAACCAAAATTGAATTTTAATTTTCCTAAGGTAACTGTGTAGGTCATTTTTCTTTATGTTATTTAAATAACTTTTTGAAGTATTTACAAGTAATTTTTTAATTATTGTAATTCCAACTTAATAAATCCCTCAAAGACCAAATAAGTATCAACTTTCAGGTAACTGAAGAAAATAGCAGAAAAAGAAACATTCTAATAGAAATGTTTTGCAAAAATTAAAGAATTTTGTATACTCCTTGAATCTTTAATAGTCATTCAGTTCAATGTTTAATAGAAAGTCATAAAGTACCTTTAAAAAAAAGGCTCAATAATAGTCACATCAGAAGTCTAGTATTCTTTCTGTAGACTGTGAAAGCTTCTTAGTATTTAAAGAATTTAATAAGTAAAAATTAAAAGTGATTCCGTTTATAAGATAAAAATATTTAGTTTATTATCTTATAAAGACACTATCTTTACAAGATAATTCACGTGCATTATGGGAATACGATATGACAAGTAGGAACATTACCATTCCCTAATCTACAGTTTAACCATGAAATTACATTGTACAAAATGTTAATGTGTTCATGATACCATTGTCTAAATTTATTTTTATCTTTCTTACTAATATCAAATTTTTATAACATATTGTTGATTTATACATATTTGACATAGCTCTTCCATTCCTTTTGACCTCGCCACTTTGAAAGTCTGTTCCATCTATGAATTCGTTTTGATAGAACAGTTTATTAATAAAAGAAATGTATTAAAATGGGAAGTGAATAAAGTATCATCTTTTATCTCAGCATGATTTTGACTGTATAACATATAACTATATGTTATTCAAAGTCATATTATATATCATACAAACTAACATAGCAAATAACAGATGATAGATAGTTTATTTCAATGATTTCAATTTACTTCAGAAAGCTAATTAACTTCATCATTGAAATAAACGAAGTTAATTAGCTTTCTGAAGTAAATCCAGGTAAAAAAAACCAAAAATTTCATCATAGGCTTATTTTTAATAATTAATCATCTCGCCCTTGTAACAACTGAGAGTCACAAAATAAAACCTATGAACAAATACTTTTATATGGTTTATAATACTGGTATAAGGAATGTTATAGCACTCTAGTGCAAATATATGAGTCTCCTGATTCTCCCCTAGCATGAGAAAAAAAGCTTGAGAACCACATTACTTCAAATCTCATCTCTTATACAAAATGATCATACAACTTTTTAGGTGAGTTGTTAGTCCAGTCAACTTTCTAAAAGTTAAAGTTAGCATTTTCACAAAGTGCTAATCAGCACTGTGAGGAGTATGCTTAAAAAGAGTTTCCTATATCTATAAATGAACTCAATTCAATACTATGAGAGACAATTGATTATTATACCTAATGCTAATTTTAAATAACAAAAAATAATCAAAATTACCACCATAAATAACTGAAATACACCATCTAATAATTCTAATTAACTAAATCTAATAACTTCATTCTGTCCCAATATCCATATTTCTTTAAACTTTTACCAAGATACACTAATGAGTTTCAAAATAAATTAATAGTGACTTCTCAGGAACTATTTAGGAATGAGGTGGAACTATTCCACATCAGTGAATTTTCATGATAACTCAAATTAATAAATTTCAGAGTTCCTTCAAAAATGTAAAGAAAAATCAATTTATAGCCACTATATGCAATTCTTATCCATATTTTCATGTAAATTCACCATGTGGGTACCTTCTGATATACTAGAGGCCTTCTTGGCTAATTTCTGATATTCTGAGAATACTATGAAAACACTGTAGCTATTGACCTGTCATTCCTCACCATTTGACTTGGCTGTCATCTTTGTAATGGTATCCTTTACTTGGTTATATGCTACATCATGTTCACACCCATCGTGAATTTCTTCACTGCTCTCTATGTGATAGTCATGTTAATTTTAATCACTTAATCAATAAGGATTTATTAGATGCCAGGCACTGAGAATAAAAAAGACAAAAATTTAAACTGTCCTAGCCCTTCTAGGAGCTTGCAATTCTATCAGAGGATACAACATGTACATAAGTAAATAAAATAATAAATATGAAGCAAATTTTGGAGGAAAGGGCATTAACGGAGGTGAACTAGGGATCTGGAAAGATATCACATCCAGATCCCTAGAAAGATATCACATAGGTGTTACTTAAGCACTGGTACACAACAACACCAGCAATGCTGATGTTAAAAAGATAAGTTTTTAACAAAAGGTCAAGAGTTTCATGGGAATTAATGGAAGAAAAAAAAAAATCAAATGAAGGTGACCTAGCTGTACCAGATCTAAAATTATATTATAAAACAGTGGTTACCAAAACCATTTGGTATTGGCTAAGAAATAGACTAGTTGATCAATGGAATAGTGTTCAAAGGACAAAACAGTCAATAACTTTAATAATCTAGTGTTTGACAAACCCAAAGATTTTTGGGATAAGAACTCACTGTTTGATAAAAATTGCTGGGAAAAAATGGAAATTAATGTGGCAAAACTAGGCATTGATAAGGTCAAAATGGGTTCATGACCTAGGTATAAAGAATGAGATTATAAATAAATTAGAAGAACATAGGTTAGTTTACCTTTCAGACCTGTGGAAGAGGAAGAAATTTATGAGCAAAGAAGAACTAGAGATCATTATTGATCACAAAATAGAAAATTTTGATATTATCAAATTGAAAAGTTTTTGTACAAACAAAACTAATGCAAAAAAGATTAGAAGGGAAGCAATAAACTGGGAAAACATTTTTACAGTCAAAGGTTCTGATAAAGGCCTCATTTCCAAAATATATAGAGAATTAACTCTAATTTATAAGAAATCAAGTCATTCTCCAATTGATAAATGGTCAAAGGACATGAACAGATAATTCTCAGATGAAGAAATTGAAACCATTTCTAGCCATATGAAAAGATCCTCCAAGTCATTATTAATCAGAGAAATGCAAATTAAGACAACTCTGAAATACCACTACACACCTGTCAGATTGGGAATGACAGGGAAAGATAATGCGGAATGATGGAGAAAATGTGAGAAAACTGGGACACTGATACATTGTTGGTGGAATTGTGAACGCATCCAGCCATTCTGGAGAACGATTTGGAACTATGCTCCAAAAGTTATCAAACTGTGCATACCCTTTGATCCAGCAGTGCTACTACTGGGCTTATATGCCAAAGAAATTTTAAAGAAGGGCAAGGGACCTATATGTGCAAGAATGTTTGTGGCAGCCCTCTTTGTAGTGGCCAGAAACTGGAAACTAAGTGGATACCCATCAATTGGAGAATGGCTGAATTAAGTTGTGGTATATGAATATTATGGAATATTATTGTTCTGTAAAAAATGACCAACAGGAGAATTTCAGAAAGGCCTAGAGAGACTTACATGAACTGATGTTGAGTGAAATGAACAGGACCAGGAGATCATTATATACTTCACCAACAATACTATATGATGATCAATTCTGATGGATGTGGCTCTCTTCAACAATGAGATGAACCAAATCAGTTCCAATAGAGCAGTAATGAATTGAACCAGCTATACCCAGCGAAAGAACTCTGAGATGACTATGAACCACTACATAGAATTCCCAATCCCTCTATTTTTATCCATCTGCATTTTTTATTTCCTTCATAGGCTAATTATACACTATTTCAAAATCTGATTCTTTTTATACAGCAAAATAACTGTATGGACATGTATACATATATTGTATTTAACTTTTACTTTAACATATTTAACATGTATTGGTCAACTTGCCATCTGGGGGAAGAGGTAGGAGGAAGGAGGGGAAAAGTTGGAACAAAAGGTTTTGCAATTGTCAATGCTGAAAAATTACCCATGCATATATTTTGTAAATAAAAAGCTATAATAAAAAAATAATAAACTTAAGAGAAAAAAAAGATAAGTTTTTATACAAGACACAATAGAGTAAATGATTCTAATAACCTAGTATTTGATAAACTCTAAAACCCCAGTATCTGGAATAAGAACTTATTATCAGTCCAAATTTTCAAGGTAAACTGAAAAAGAATAGGGCACAAACCAAGCTAGATTAAACTTTTACATTATTAAGATAAGGTCAAAATAGTTTTAGACATAAAGGGTGATATAAACAAATTAGGAGAGCAAGGAATATTCTACCTATCAAATCTATAGAGAAGGGAAGAATTCATAACCAAACAAGAGACAGAAGTATAAAACACATAATTCTGATTACATTAAATTAAAAGGCTTTTGTACAAACAAAACTTGTGTAACCAAGATTAGAAGCAAAACAGAAAGCTGGGACACAATCTGGGGCAGCAAATGTCTCTGACACAGATATCAGTTTTCAAATATATAGAGAATTGAATCAAATTTATAAGAAAAAAAGTCATTCCTTAACTGCTGCATCTCTACAAAAGAATGATCCAAGATAATTACAAAGGACTCACAATGGAAAATGCAATCCCCATCCAGATAAAGAACTGATGGACTCAGAATATAGACTTAAGCATACTATTTTCACTTTATTTTCTTAGTGTTTTTTTCTTCTTGATCTATTATATTTCCATATTAGTCACATTTGTTAAAATAACTGTGATTAATATTGAAATGTATTATACTATTGCATATATATAACCTATATCAAATGACTTACTATTTTAGAAAGAGGAGAGGGAGAAAAATTTGGGACTCAAAATGTTGTAAAGATGAATGCTAAAAATTATCTTTACACATAATTGGAAGAAAAATAAAATATTATCAAAAATTAAAAATTTTCTCAAGATAAATCTTGCTTTCATATACAGTTTGGGATGATTAAATGAACTCTGCAATTTGCTGAAGGTAATTAGCCTAACTCTCCTTTCTCAGTTCAATTCCCAAATACACATTGATGGACAAACTTCATAGTTGTCTATCCAATTCATGTCTTAATTTAGGTAACAGACAACCCCATCTGTTTAGTCTTTTCTGTGTGACTAGTCAACTCAAACTTTGGGGTCATTGTAGTTCTTTTCTAGGTGGCGCTCCAATGTTCCAAAGCTTGATTTAAAAAAACAGCACAATGTCATCTATAAACAGGAATGCCAAGGCAATGTCCATCCACGGAAAAACCATTCATTAATTTGGACTCTGCACTAGTTTTCCCATCACAACAAACACTTGAACAATTATGTGTCTTCCTATTTTCTACCTCACCTAAAGTTTATGAATATAGGGAGATTATTCAGCAAGATTATTATTGTTATATCTTTTTAAAAATCATGAATTCTTCCAATTTGCCTAAAGACAAAAGACAATTTGTTGAAAAAGAGTCTTTGGGAAAGTTTGCTGAAAAAGATGGTGCAAATGCTTTTTTCATAATATATGAACAATAAATACTATGGAATTTTATATAATTTA
Source organism: Sminthopsis crassicaudata (assembly GCF_048593235.1). NCBI lineage: Eukaryota > Metazoa > Chordata > Mammalia > Dasyuromorphia > Dasyuridae > Sminthopsis > Sminthopsis crassicaudata. Next base: position 239,779,288 of record NC_133621.1, on the reverse strand, counting down.
CATTTTTCAATCGCCTGTAAAGTGTTAACTACGTATCATTTGAAAAAGTTCTACTAGCTCCCTACTAATCCACTCATATAATATGAATTTAATGCATATGTAAATGAAAAACTGAATAACTCTGTGCTAGTATGAAAGTAAATAGTTCAGTACTTTTTTATTTTCACATCTAAGATCAGATTCCCCCCCCATAATTTTGATATTTTTAACCTCTTATAGATAAATAATTTGCAGATGCCTCAATACCCTCATAATTGAATAGAAATAGTAGGCATATTATCTTTCACAGTAAAAAGTTTATTCAGTGTTGGAGGGGATGCGGGAAAACTGGGACACTGATGCATTATTGGTGGAGTTGTGAATGGATCCAGACATTCTCTATAGCAATTTGGAATTATGCTCAAAAAGTTATCAAACTGTGCATATCCTTTGATCCAGCAGTGTTACTACTGGGCTTATATCCCAAAGAGATCTGAAAGAAGGGAAAGGGACCTGTATGTGCCAAAATGTTTGTGGCAGCCCTCTTTGTAGTGGCCTGAAACTGGAAACTGAGTGGATGCTCATCAACTGGAGAATGGTTGGGTAAATTGTAGTACATGAATGTTATGGAATATTACTGTTCTGTAAGAAATGACCAGCAGGATGAATACAGAGAGGCCTGGAGAGACTTACATGAACTTATGCTGAGTGAAATGAGCAGAACCAGGAGATCAATATACACTTCAACAATGATACTGTATGAGGATGTATTCTGATGGAAGTGGATATCTTCTACAAAGAGAAGATCTAATTCAGTTCCAATTGATCAATGATGGACAGAATCAACTACACTCAGAGAAGGAACACTGGGAAATGAATGTGGGACTACTTGCATTTTTGCTTTTCTTCCCAGGTTATTTTTACCTTCTGAATCCAATTTTTCTTGTGCAACAAGAGAACTGTACAGATCTGCACACATATATTGTATCTAGGATATACTTTAACATGTATAAAACTGCCTGCCATCTAGGGGAGGGGGTGAAGGGAGAGAAGGGAAAAGTTGCAACAGAAGTGAGTGCAAGGGACAATGTTGCAAAAATTACCCATGCTTATGTTCAGTCAATAAAAAGCTATAATTTTTTAAAAAGTTAATTCAGCTACATTTTACATATCTTTCCTATCTTTTTTCTATTATCTTCCTTTCCCTTGACAAATTTCCATTAAATTACTCTTCTTTTGCTTCCCTTTGCCTCAAAATAATATTTACAATTACCTATCAACTTTAACATTCTATATACAAGTTTATACTCTAAAACCAAAGTACCTCTGGCAGCCACTTCTTTCCAACTGGAAAAGTCATTTGATTAATAACTGAAGCAATTTCTTTTGATCTTCTTGTAGTAACAGATTTCTAGATTTCTAGCAAATAAACATTATAAAATTACTCTAATCAATGTTGATGTCATTTCTTATATTTATTTCCCACTGCTAATTATTTGTTATTTTTTGCTTTGCTTTCTTATTATAGAAATTTAACATAGGCCCTCTGTACAGCTAGGAAATTCTTTACACCCTCCCTAACTATCTCACTGCCCATAGCAGCTTTTCCAAACCTTTACATCTCTCTTTGAACCTTCTATAGTTCCCTTTCATCCTATTTGCTGAGAAGTTTGCCTCAAATTTCATGGGGAAGAAAATGTAGGTCATTCACCAAGAGCTTCCACTTCAACTTCTTTGTCATAAATCAGATGAGTTCTCTCACTATTCTTAACTTCACTGAAATCTCACAAAGATGTGGCCCTTTCATGTACAAGCAGGTATATTCTAATACATCTTCTTCATCAGATTGCCCCTTCTGTTATCACAATGTTATCAGTTGACTAAAACTGTTCTTCCCAAAGTCACCAATAATCTTTTAAACTGACAAATCTAATGGTCTTTTCTCAATCTCTACAGTCTTTTACATTGTCAATCATCTTTACCTTCATATATATCCTTTCTCTAGGTTCTCATAGTACTGCTTTCTCCTCCTTCCTGAATTTTTCTTCTCAGTCTCCTTTGTTAAATCTTTATACAGGCAACACATGCTAACTAGTATTTTTCTTTATAATCGGACTGTCTATCATTATATGGAGCAACTAAATGGCACAAAGGTTAGAGGAATGAGCCTGAAGTCAGAAAGACTCATCTTTTGTAGAGGGTCACAGACAGTGGGGAACTCTGAGTGAGGTATAAAACCTTTCAGCCCAGAGGGAACCTGCTAACAATGTCTAGTTCCGCTCCTCATCTCCCCTAAGAGCTCTCGGCCTTCCTGAGAAGTCAGGGGGTGGTGACAACCTGTGTTGTAATTGAAGCAGAGTGATACCAGGTGGAAGAATGATACCAGGTGGCAAACTACATACTATAACAAGTTGTTTATGTGGTTCCATGTGCATAGGCACATGCCCAATGTTGTTTTGGTTACATAAGGGTATGAGGGTATAAAAAGGGGAAAGTCCTTGAAACAAACAGACTCCATTTTTCCATAATCTTCAGGTATCCTGCCTCATCACTTCTCCACTAGGACAGTATATTTTAATCATCCCAGTGTGGGAGCTCTAGAAAGCAGGATGTTTTAATCACTCCGGTGTGGGAGCTCTAAAAAGTATGGTATGTTTTGTTACCCCAAATGGGAGGCTCTACAATGCAGAACTCAATATTTTAATCACCCCAGCATGATGTCTCTAGAAAGCAATGGTAAGTTTTCTCACCCCAACTTGGGGGCTCTAGAAAGCAAGATACAACAATTTTCCTGATTTCAAATATAGCTTCAAACACTTACACGTCCTGTGAACCAGTAAAGTCATTTAACCCTGTTTGCCTCATCTACAAAATGAGTTAGGAGAAGGAAAGAACAAATCATCACTAGACAGACAGACAGAGACAGATGGTGGAGGGAGGGAAGGAGAGAAGGAAAGAGGGAAAGGAAAAAAAGAGGATTTATTAGACCCTCTTAATGTTCCAGGTACTGTGCTAAAGGTTAAAAAAAAATTTTTTTTTAATTAAAAAAAAAAAAAAAACAAGCAAAACAAATCTCTTTCTCAAGATTGTGTTCAAAAGACAACATGGTCATTGGAGAACACAAGAAACACAAAAGTGCTTGGAAAATTATACAGATAGGGGCAATCAAAAGGGAGACTCCAGAGAATCAAAAGGACAATGAGGCAAAACTTGGCTGAGGTCTTACCTAAAATGGTGAAAGGGAAAAAGCAACCAGTAAGAAGAGGAGAGAAGTTCCAGGGAGGAGGTTTCTACAAATCAAAATGACAAAAGATCCCCTGAAATAATTCTCTTATTGCTTTAATGTATATAATAAAACCTGCTTCAATACCTTTCTTTAGCTCTCCAAAGGACAATATTAGCTGCGTTATTGGCCATTATTCTACATAACTGCAACAACTATTTAACTGCACCTTTTTTCTCCCTTTTTGTTTCATTTATACTGAGATTATTAAGACCAATATAATTCAGCTGATTATAGACATTATAATTATCCATTTAGTCATTGGACAAGGATCTCACATTTATAATACCAGAAGTCATTTTAAAGTTTATAAATGGCCACAAAATTCATTTTTAGCATCATTTTGTTTCCTCTTCTACAATTCTGTTACTGTCCCTATAAAGTGGAAGGTGTCAAAGGAATACCGGCCACTTCATTTTGGTTTTTTTTGTTAATTTAATTGCCAAAAAATTCACTATCTACTAGTTGGTATGCTAGTGAAGTTTCTTCATACTTAATTGACTATTGTCAGGATTAAGCTCAAAGCCTCTTCATCATTATAGAACTTATCAGAATTTATATTACATCATCTTTCATAGTTTTCAAAAACACAGGGTCCCTTGATGCCATGATGAGAATTTGAACTTTATGGAAGTTGGGATGAAAATCTTTTTTAAATGCACTATGTATTTCTCTTGGCTTCTTAAATAAAACATATTAAACAGATTTTAACACATATCTTTGTTTTTCTAGATAACTCAATATAATTATTATGCCAAATTACTATATCCTAATGTGGTAGATTGTGTAGATATGTAGAATTATCCCTGATACTTAGTAAGACCTTATTTCTAAGCTTTCAAGTGCTTTTTTTCAGGATGCAATTTTCTATTATGTCCTTCTTTTGGTTTACTCCTTCTCTTTCAGTTTACTCCCTCTATTTCCCTCTTGTCAATTTTTGGTAAAAATAATAAGCCCAAATAAGCAAAAGGAAGACAGAGAAAAGGAAAAAATTAAACCCCTTATTTCTGATCCCAAGTTAACAGAATCTATGGCTGATAATATGAATTACTTCTTTTCTTTTTTTTTTTTTTGAGGCTGGGGTTAAGTGACTTGCCCAGGGTCACACAGCTAGGAAGTGTTAAGTGTCTGAGACCAGATTTGAACTCTGGTCTTCCTGAATTCAAGGCTGGTGCTCTATCCACTGTGCCATCTAGCTGCCCCCACTCCTTTTCATTTAAATATATTCCAACAAAAAAAGTATACTTTTCTATCCAACTATCCCTTCAGCTAATTCACCCAGCCTCAATCTCATAAAAATCTCATGATGGGAAGAACAGTAAACTAACCTAAATGAGAGTCCAAAATCACTTATCTGTTATTTCACTCTGTCATCCTATTCCCTTCATATTAATAGAAACAATCAAAACCTGCTTATTCATACTACAAGAAGTCAAAGAATAGACAATCCTAAAAAAAAATTCTACTTGGGTCAAAAAATAAATAATATTAAAATTAGATTTTAACCTAATTTAATCCAATATTAAAATTGAACTAGATGAATGATGGGAGAGAAGTGGATGAGGAAAAGAGTAATCTGTTTAGCTATTCCATAGTAAAAAGTATGATAAATTTTGCCAAAGAGTAGCTTCCAGAAAAGTAAGGCAAATAGATAATTCAGTCAATAGAACATTTGGCCTGAAACCAGGAGGATCTCAGTTTATATTGGATCTCACTTATGAGCTGTGTGATCCTACAAGCCACTTACTCTGTTTGCCTTGGAGGCTCAGTGGAAAGACTTGAGTTCAAAGTCCAGGCTCAGACTAGCGGTGTAACCCTGGACAAGTCACTTAATTTCTATTTATTTACCTTAATCCACTGAAGAAAGAAATGGAAAAATCACATCAGTATCTTTGCCAAAAAAATCCCACAGACAATACTGACATGCTATGTAGGGTCACACAACTTTAGATATAGCTAAACAACAGCCACATTTTCACAGTACTGCTTCATACAAAATGATTCCTCATAATTTTCAAACTATGCTTAAAAAGTGTTAAAAGTTATGTTAAAATATAAAAGTTACGTTAAAAGTACAAATAATGTGTTATAGAGAAATGTACATTTGTGCACTTTTTGGTACTTTGTTGCCATCATATTTACAAGCTTATCTACATGGGGCAATTAAAAGCAAATATATAAAAGTTCACAATAGTTACAAAGATAAAAGATATAGTAGAAAGAGCACTAAATTTAGTCTTAAACTCTAAAACTGACTAGTTCCATTATCCCATATATGCCAATTAACTTCTCTAGGCCTCAATTTGATCATCTATCTATAAAATAAGAATAATAGTGTTTCTATTACCAACCTCACAATTGTGAGGAAATGCTTTTTTAAAAATATTCAAGCACTATATAAATCAAAATTATACTAATTTCAGATTCTATGATAAAGGTTTAAAAAAAAACCTCATTCTTGTTAGAAAGTTGTAATCAAGCTACAAAAAAACCAAAACAAAACAAAACCTAAAAAGATAACATCCGAAAGCTGGCAAAAAATGAATACCAATTAAAAAGAAGAAGTAAAATTATTTGTCACCCCTTCAACTTAATTTTACAAAAGCTTAAAAATTTAAATAAACAAGAACTTTGAAGCCCTATTTATTTAAACAATTACCAAATAGGTTACTACTGAATATAATACATCTTTTTTTTTAAAGTTGACTTAAATTACTCTATCATGCTCTATCTCCATTCTTAACTTTTAGAAATGAAGCAAGGGCTCCTAAAGGCACTCAATTACATTTCACTATTAATATAAGGTCTCATCTACACCCAGAGAGAGGACTGTGGAAAGTGAATGTAGATCACAACATAGCATTTTCATCTTTTATTGTTATTTGTTTGCATTTTATTTCCTTTTAGATTTGATTCTTTTTTTGTGCAGCAAGATAATTGTATAAATATAAATGCATATATTTAGATTTAATATATATTTTTACCACGTTTAACATATATTGGATTACTTGCTATCTAGGGAAGGGGTAGAGGGAAGGAGGGGGAAATTAGAACACAAGGTTTTGCAAGGGTTAATGCTGAAAAATTATCCATGTATATATTTTGAAAATTAAAAGCTTTATTTAAAAAAAAATTATAAGGTCTCAACAATCTTAGAAGCCTTTTATACTGCCAGAATAGCATTAGGTTCCAGATCTTTTAATACCCTGTTATGACACATTTGTTACAAGTTTACTCAAAGCCAGAAGTATATAGACATATACTGAGTACATGTGGAATAGAGAGATAAGATGAAGAACTTACAGGAATGTTTAAATTCTTTTTCTGAATTTTATCTTTTTTTATTATTATTTCTATGTCTCTGTGACCTACATAAGTACAGTGTGTACTAGCTAATATTTACTTAACTAGAGATGAAGACGTTTATCCTTATTCAAAATGCCATCAGCATAATCTGAAGTTTGAAGATCTGATGGATGATTCCTCTCAGAACCAGGGAAACTGAAAGCATTCTGTTCTAATTTGCTTTTGACACCAATGTTTAACATTCAATTAGGGGAGAGGGCATCCATTTCTCAATGCTCCCCAACTTATGATGTAATTCTTTGTAACAGAACCTATAAAAGTTGTATATCTTTACTAATTCTTTATCCCTCCTACCACGAGCTTTCTCTTATCTCATGATAGGATGGCTCATCTTCCAGAGGTTTTATAAACAACCTTTCTGTTTTCTATTTTGAGTGATCTGAGTAGTCATTTTGGGTAAGGCTCTTCTACATCCCACACACTATGCATATACATATATACACATATAATGGGAATTGTATACATATATAAATATATATAGGATACCCTATACACCTATATAAAATCATTTCATTCTATTCCATAGATTCAACTTAATTTGCCAGGAGAAATAGAGAATGGGAAAAGAGAATAAAAGAGGAAACAGCTAGAGAAGAGAGTGGTGGAGATACAGAGTCACAGAAAATACAAATGGGGAGACAGGATTATTAGGGGGAGATTTAATCATTAATGACATGTATCTGACACTACCAAAATCCTCTTCTTGCCCAAAATTTTGAGTAATGGCTGACACCTTTCCCTATGTTCCACTGAAAAGAAAAGTGATTTGTTTAGCTAACAGGACTATTTCAGAGCTACTTATTTTCCTAGAAAAAAAAAATAGTTACTTAAGAAATTAGTTACAATAAGCTAATAAAGATACTAAGAAGTTAAAATGCCATTTTTACTTCTTTTCACTTGTATAAATGCATTTTAATGATTTCTTAAAAAAAAAAAAAAAAAAAAAAAAAAAGAATATAAAACTCACCTGCTTGACGTACTGGGAATTCAACTTGGTCTGAGACTATAATCTGAAGTAGACTCGGAGCAAAATTGATAATCTTGTAGGACTGAAATGACAAAAAAATAATAATAATAATAACACAAAAGCATTAAAAATTTAGCAATAAACTTAAATGACCTATAATTATTACCACATTTTCTGATTATTTTTAAAGAGTATAAAATATTTTTTAATGTGACAGAGGGAGATAAGAATCACAGAGTTTTAAGATCATTACAGAGCAACCTTAATTCCTAAAATTCTCAATGTGTGATCTCTGTCCGATAATCAAAAACTTGACATATAATAATAGCTGATAAAATTCAATATGTAATAATAGTACCCTAAGTGAAATCAGAAGACATAAAAAAGCTGTGATTAAAGGAAATGGTGATTTTTACTTTTCATTGTATCCCCAATGTACATAGAAGGAACTTTACACACTGAATGAAATAAGAAAATGATCAAAACGAGAAAACAAAACAAAACAAACAAAAAAAAAAAAAACCTGAATATTATAGAAAAGAAAAATTTCCAAACGTAGTCAAAATAACCAAGACAAATACAAATAGAAAGATTTCAAAAGGTCTTAATAAGAAAGAATTTAAGTTTTTGTTGGGGGTTTTTTAAATATAATGACACATTATTTTGACCCAAGATATCTCCCAATAGATAACTAAACTCCTTTCTCAAAGAGGTAAGGAGTGGGAGGGTAATTAAATTATCAATTTCTCAAAGAAAAGAATAACTATCCCTGAAATGTGACATTATGATAATATTTACTAACCACTACCAAACACTTTTATGCCATTGCATGACTTTAATTGTTGTATATTGTTCTTTTAACTCTATTCTGTTTATTCTGTATTACTTCATATATTCCTTCCCATGTTTCTATAAATTACTCATGTCACTCTTTACAGCTCAATAATACTATTGCTACACTGACTTGCCTGAACAGAAATAGACTGCCCAGCTCTTAAATGCATCATCAAAAACTTGAAAGTGGCACCAAACTTAAAGATTATCAAAAAATCTAATGAGAAACTTACACAGGATTAGAGGTGCTTATACTAATACCTCTTATTAAAAAAAAAAAAAAATTTAACCAGCAAAGAAACAATCTCACCATAGAAACTCACTATGGGAACAGGGAAGACTGGGGTTCATCTTCAGAGGAAGGGACTGAAATAAAAAAAACTTCTACCCCAAGAGTAACATGAAATAGTTCTCAGCTTAGAGAGAATTTATAGAACTCAAAAAAAAGAATTTAAAAATCAAATGAGACACAATGAGAAAAAAACTTAAAAAATACCATCCAAGAAAAAAAAAATTATGGGAAAAAAAAGTTAATCAACTAGAAAAGGAAATACAGAGTTTCTCAAAAATGAAAATTGTTATGGGTCAGAACTCTACTTGAAACAAGGATTCTTACAAGGTGTTAAGTCAGTGGAATTGACAATACAAAGGTTATCTAGTTTAGCATGGTGCTTAATAGTTCTCTAGTTCAGGACATGAACTTAATACTTAATATAGTTCTACAAGATTAACACTTATTCTACAAGATTCACACCTACAATGATGTAATTATAATAGAGTATATAAGAAGCCAACAAGGACAAGAGACATTCCATCTTTGATCAGACTCCCAGTGGCTCTCCTGAGAGACTGGTTCAGACTCAGAAGGCCGAGGGTTAGACTCAGAGGGGGCTCAGAGACAGACTGGGAGAAGAAAACTGGAGCACAAGCCCTCGGATTAAGACAGACTTCAAGACAGAGACCACAGTGGGGGTCTTCCTGTCTCCCCCACAGAAACCAAGACATATTCCAAAGGACCTCAAGAAATCTAGCCTGGCAAGGAGACAAGACTTTGAAGGAGATAATAAAGAATTGGACTTTAACACTTGGCTATTCTTGTGGTTATTACTCTGCTGAAACAAGGTTGGTCCAGAGACCTCCAGAACACTACATTTTGGTGTCCGAATGTGGGGCTAAGGACCTATATCTGTGACCCAGAAATTAGGATGAGTATAAAAACAGACAAGAAGGAAACTTTGTTAAAGGCTAAACTAGTGTTTCAGTTGAAATGAGGCATCTGTTTAGAAAGGAGCCTTCTCCACTGCAAGGAAAGTGTGTAGAAAGCATGGTTAGACCAATAAAAAACCAAAGTTTGATTGTAACTTGGGAGCAGATCACTGGACTTGTAGAAGCATTACAGTACTCATCTCCTTGGTTCTCAAAGGAAGAATAATTGGAGCCAGACAAGTGGAAATTAGTGGGAGAGCAACTAATAGAATATTACAATGATAACGGCCCTGATTCACTTCCTAAAGAAACATTCTATACATATAACTTAATACAATTGGCTTTAGGGAATTACATAAATTAAAGAATAAGGGGAAAAAAAGAAAGTGGAGGAAGGAGAGTAGAGATCTTGTCCCTACATAGCAATCCAGTATCTGACTGAACCCCAGTGAGGAACAAGCTGACCCTAAAGTTACCTTGTATTGACAGAGCTATCCTGTAATGACACCAGCAATTACCTTATACAATCTAGAGGTTAATCTATATACATCTAGAGGTTAAGCTCCCAAAACTATCTTATATAAATAGGATAATCAAGACCATCAATTGATTTACTGACACACACAATTAGTATAGTTAGCATACTTTGTTCTAGGTCCTTTCCCATAAAAGATTCCACTTCTCCCCTTGATAACTGTGAGTTCCACAAGGGAACTTTACTCATTTACTAAGAATCGCAATAAAACTGCCCCTTGATTGGAGAAGGTTTGAATCTATTAATCCATTCTCGACAATTCCCCATCTTCATGACTTCTTGTAACTCATCAGTACCTCATAGGTATATAAATTTGCGTTTATAAAAATTATTAATAATGTGTATTTCTTCTTTCCTGTAAATTGACAATTAAAAAATGGTTCTTTCTTTTTAATATCTGTCAGATTCCTTTAGATATGGGAAATATATTATGTCAATTCATAGGTTTCTTTTTATTCTGGTTGTGCTTATCTGACTTATGTCAAAGCTTAAGATAATTAGGATTCTCATTTACTTTTGTCTTTAAAGATCTTATCTATTACCAAGTCCATTTAAAAATTTTTCCTTTAACCATAATTGGGAAATTTTGCCTTTACTTTTTAGCAGTATGACTTTATCTTTAGATATTTAATCTATTTGGAATTTAGGGTGGCATAAAATAAAACACAAAATTTTTAAATTTTCTTTGGTTCAACTTTTTATTTTGTCTTTTTGGAACTTATGGTAACATAAGTATAACATACTTTAAACTGATATTTCTTTTTGGCCAAAGTGCTTTCCAGTTCTCCTAGCACTTCTTTCTGAATAAAGAATATTGCTCCTAATAGTTTGTGTTTCTGGGTTTATCAAACACAAGTCTTACCTATCAATTCCAAAATATATTTTTTATGCTTACAAATAGTTTGTTTATAATTACAACTTTGTAATATGGCTTGTGATTTGTTATTGCCTTGCCCACTTCCTTCCTACTTTTCATCATACCATTTCATATCTTTGATAGAGTTTTACTTCTCTAAGAAATTGTGTGATTGCTATGTCTAAATTTATAAACTATTCTTTTGGTAATTTTTAAGCAAACCTCAAGGTATGAAAATAGAGATAAATTTTTTTATTTTCCATCTACATTTACTCCCTTGATTGTTTTTCTTGTCTTATTGTTACAGATAGTATTTTTAGGACTACATCAAATAACAATGAAAACTATTACAAATACAAAGCTCAATCTTTATTTTACATTGTAATTTTAGAGTACTTAGATTAGGATTAATTATATTAAACAAGGTCCTTTTATTTTTATTCTTTTATATTTTAACATAGAAGAGGAATTTTTATTACTAATGTGATTAATTTTTCTAATAGTTTTCCTAATGTAGAATCATCCTTGGATTCTGGGTATAAATCTTTTGAGGACACAGCAAATAACTTTTCAAATGTGTTGTTGCTGTCTCTTTGCTACTTCTATACTCACTATACTTAACACTATTTCTCAATAGTTTCCTTTTCTTTTCTTTCTTTCTCTGCTATTCATTTCAGAGAAGCAGGCTGCTAAGTTGGCTTAATTTTTTTTCCTGCACAATTTGTCATTTGTTCTTTAAATATTTTATAGAAGTCCCTTACAAAATATATCACATTATTTATTACGGGCCATCAGGAACATTCACTGATTTTCTGTTTCTCTTTCAGGAACTAAGTGATTAGGAGTCTCCTTTTACTATTTTGTGAATATCAGTATTTCATATTTTTGTAAAAATCCATTTTCTTAAATACTGACGACATTTTAATAATTTTATTTATCAAACAAATCTGGAATTCTAAATTCTAAGATTGGCAACGTGACTAAAAAATTAATAAGCTTGGTGAGATTTTGGGGGAACAGGCACACTGATGCATTATTAGTGACACAATTAATTAATAACTCAATTAACAAGCATTTATTAAGCACCCAGGAACTGGGCTAAGTGCCAGAGAAACAAAGATCAGACTCCCAAACTCACTAAATTGTGCATACTCAACCCAGTTAGATGCAACCCAAAAATATCAAAGAAAGAAGAAAAGAGCTAACTTATGCAAAAAAAAAAAAAAAATTATTTATAGCAGCTCTTTTTGCAGCAGCAGGATTACTCCCCTTTATGGGGAGGAGAAAATCCATCAATTGAAGAATGGCTGAGGAAATCACATGTAATATTTTTGTACAACAAAAAATAATGAAAAGGATAGTTTCAAAGAAACCTGGGAAGACATACATGAACAGCTAGAGGAAATTTGGTTCTCTAGAGAACCAAGTGAATTCTTTGTACATAATAACACTGAAAAGAAAATCAATTTTGAAACTCTTTAACGCAAATGATCAACCACTATTCCAAAGAATAGTAGCATTCTACCTACCTCCTTCTGGACAGAGAGATGACAGATGAAAAATGCAGATATTTTTCTTTTCCAATTTGAAGATGGGTGGAGGATTAAAGCAGCCAATCAAACAATCAATAATGGAATTCCTCTTATAACTCCAAAATTTACATATCTTGTAATGTAATCAGGACCATTTATTTACTCTATAAAAATCCTTTTCTTGCTTTGTTGGGCTGCTGACTCCTTCAGGGAGCAAGGCCTTCATAATGAGTACATAAATCTCATTAAAATGCCTTTGCTTGAAATTAGAAGAACAAAGGATAGTTTACCTCTCAGATCTATGGAGAAGGAAGGAATTTGTGGCCAAAGAACTGGAGTTCATTATTGAACACCAAATAGATAATTTTGATTATATTAAGTTAACAAGTTTTTATACAAACAAAACTAATGCAGACGAGATTAGAAGGGAAGCAATAAATTGGGTAAATATTATATTCAAAGGTTCTGAGAAGGGCCTTATTTCTAAAATTTATATATTAAATTTACTCAAATTTATAAGAATTCAACTCATTCTCCAATTGATAAATGGTCAAAGGATCCAAACAGATAATTTTCAGATGAAGAAAGTGAAAGCATCTAACCATAGGAAAAAGTGCTTTAAATCTGATGAATGGCGATTTTAGAGAACCTTTTCATATGACTTGGCCAAGTCAGTTCCAATGGTCTTGTGATGAAGAAAGCCATTTCCACCCAAAGAGAGGACAGTGAGAACTAAATGTGGATCAAAACATAGTATTTTCATTCTTTTTGTTGTTTGCTTGCATTTTATTTTCTTTCTCATTTTTTCTTTTTTGATCTGATTTTTTGTGTGTATGCAGGAAATATGGTTAGAACTACCTATGTTTAACATAAAAAAATAAAATAAAACAAAAAAAAAACCTTACATGGCCAAGTTTATGTTCTAACCTGGTATTGTAACCTTTAATAGCCATCTCTCTTTTGACAAGTCAATTCACAAGTTTCTAAAAATAATTAGTTCACAGTGGTTTAAGTTCTTAATTAAGTTATTATAGTTGGTATCATGACTTCTGTGGCCATCTTTCCATTTAAAAATTTTTCAATAACTTTTGAAATTATTCAATTAAATTTCTTCTGAACAGTAGTCTTTACTTTTCTTATTTTCAATCTTTGTTCTTGTTTATTATAAATTCTGGCCTTAGCTTGGAGGAGTCAAATGGTATAATAAAATTTAATAATAGAAAATGTTTTAAAGTCCCTAATTGACAACTTCTGAGAAAACACGAAAAGCAACAGGAAAAAATTAAGGTTAGACCAATATCTTATATTATATTGGTCTATTATGGTATATATATACACAAAATAAGACCAAAAAATGCTATTAATTGTATACCACACAAACATGGAATTGACTATGAGATTTATAAAAGATCATTCTAAAACAAATAAAGAGAACACAAGCAGGGACCTTTCTGAAGGAAGAATTATTAACAAATCAAGAGATAAAGGCAATCACAAACGATAAAAACAGTTTCTATTACATGATTAATTAATTTTAAAACTTTTGCATATACAATATCAATGCAAATAAGAGAAACTGACAGTTGGGGGAAAATCCTGGTATCAAATAACTCTATTATTTCAAATGTATAGAGAATTAAAGTAAGTATATTGAACCAAAACCTAGTCCTCATAGCAAAGAATATGAATAAATTGTTCCCAAAAGAATTCTAAACTATTAATATGTGACTGTTACAAATTACTTTCAGAATACACAAATAAGATTTTTTTAAAAATCATTAGTTGCTCAGCATTTGATTTGATGCAGCAAATACTTAGAGAAGTGAAATTCCCATTACTACTTATTGTACCTCATGTCAGATTTATGATGTTTCCTAGATTTTTCATCTATGTCCTCTTTCTATCCAGACTATCTAAAATCTACTACAATGACAAAGTCACTTCTATTTTTGTCTCCTTTGGACTTTAATTCAATACTCACTTTCATGTTTCTCCACTTTGGGCTCCTGATTTCACTTCATATAAGCATATTTTCTTAATATGCAATGTTAATCCTAATATATATATATTTTTTCTTTTCCTTTTCTTTTTTTTTTTCTTTCCTTCTCGCCTCTTCTTCCTCCAAGCAAGCTAAAGATAACAAAATGATGTTTTAAAGGTAGATCTGACTATGTCATCCTCCTATATTCAAAAGTCTCCAGGTTATTAATATTACCTCCAAGATCAAATATAAGTCATTTGTTTATATTTAAAACTTCATTAACCTGATTCCTTTCTACATACTCAGTTTTCTAACATTCTTACTCTCTTCCAGGTACTTTAAAAGCCTGGTATACTGACATAACACTGGCTATTTCCATACATAACACTTCATTCTCCAAGAGATCAGTATGATTAAGTGTTTGTCTAGAATGCACATATTTCTAATCATCACAAGATGCACAATGGAAGAATTAGTATTAATGGGATCAGTTGTAGAAAAGAAATCAAATATCCATCAAGTTTGTTTTGTTTTTAAGCATTAGAGGATATACAAAGGAAAGAAATTCTATGAATTTAATTAGGATGGTAAAGAGTTTGCTCAGAGAACAGCTCCAAACATTCAAAAGGGAATTGGTTTAAGAGAAAAATTCTACATATGTGATGAGTAGGGAATGATTCACACAGCATTCAAATTTTTATAAACATCAGAAAATCTCTCTCTGACTTTGCATTGGCTATTTGTATGCCTCAAATATTCATTCTCATCTTCCAACCCTGATCTTTGGCTTCAGACCCCAGTGAAATCAGCCCAGAAATCTGAATCCATAAGTCCCAGAAATAACTGTGCCCCTCTGCTACCAACCCTGTTTTCAGCTTGGTTCTCTTAGCCCCATCAATAAAGACAACAATCCTTGCAGAGGAGGGACCTGACATCCCTGCCTCCATTAATCAGTTGAATTACCAAAGGGTAATTTGTCAGGTAAGCCCAACTGCCTCAGGAAGAGCAGTACTATGCTGCCCTAACACTCCTGGCTTTATTAAAAGACTAGCCCTTGCAGCCGTTGTCCAGGAAAATAAGCCTTGGCAGATTCAATCTGATGACTTTCTCTGAATATACTGCAGTATCACAACTACTTTACTTTAAAAAAAAAAAAAAAAAAAAAAAAAGATCTTACTGCCAAAGTCACTGTTAAGTGGTTTAAAATAAAAAACTGATATGAATTTATAAATGGAAATGATTTCAAAGAAGAGCCATTACTATCTATTTATTCTCAGTACCCTCAAGACTCCTTCTTTACACTTGACTTGTAGCTGAAACTTCCTACTCAAGCTATATTACTTGAGAGCAGTGAACTAGCTTACTTTTCTATTTGTATCATCAATGATTAGGAAAATGATGAGAAAGCAGACATCTAGCATTTATTAAGTGCTTACTAAATCCAGCCACTATGAGCAGTAGATATATAAATGTAAGCAAAAATACAGTCCCTACCTTAACAGAAAGAAGTTTAGAGATATTAAGTAACTTGACCAAAGTGGTAATCTCTATATTAAAAAAAAAAAAAAAAAAAAAAAAAAAAAGCAAGGATTCAAGCCAATGTTCTCTGAGTTTAAAACTCAACACTTTTTTATGAATATGAAAAATATTAGCACAGGATGAAAGGCATGGATAAGCTGCAATCTGGAGTCAAAAAGCACAGATCTTTGCAAATATTGAAATTCATACTCTGAAGATACAGTGCTATAATTCACTATACTTTTTACAGAAATATTTTGTCACATAAAAGTCAGCCAACAAGCATTTAGAAAATGCCACCACCACAGCCACCTACAACTACTACTACTACTACTAACAATAATAATAATAAAATAATAGCTAATATGTAGTACTTTAAAGCTTGGAAAGTGTTGGGCATGTTCACTCATTTAACATCCTCACAACTTTGTGAGGAGGTGCTATTATTTTCCCCCTTTTTACAGATAAGAAACCGAGAGTTTAAGTAACTTGCCAAGTATGTATCTGAAATTAGATTCTAACTCAAATCTTCCTGACTCAAGTTCCCAGTTCAATCCACAGCAACAACTACTTGTGACACAGGCCAGAGACAGGTGTCCACTTACTTTCCAAGAACTGAGAACTTGCAAACCTCTAGAACTAGCTCTGAAAAAAAGTACCTGACAGGAATGAAGCAAAGTCTCTTTCAAAAAAGGGTTGGGGAAGATGAGGCTAGAGATATCTATTCTGCCTCCTTTGCAGCCAGACACAATTACATACAGCTTCTTGCACTATGTGGTCCCTGCCTCCACTCGGGGCACCATATTCTTATATACAGTTGTCCAGTCCATAGGTATGTAATTTTTGGTTGCTTCTATTTTTTAACATATTTTTCCATTCAGGAGCTAGATTTTTTTCTAAAAGCTATATATAACAAGTTACATTTTGTCTTGTGAAGTTTTCATTTATGATTTCTTGAACATCTCTCTTAAAAAACAGGCTTTTAGAACTCTAGGAGATGACTATGAACCACTACATAGAATTCCCAATCCCTCTAATTTTATCCGCCTGCATTTTTGATTTCCTTCACAGGCTAATTGTACACTATTTCAAAGTCCGATTCTTTTTGTACAGCAAAATAACTGTTTGGACATGTATACATTTACTTAATTTATACTTTAATATATTTAACATGTATTGGTCAACCTGCCATCTTGGGGGGGAGGGGAAAAATTAGAACAAAAGGTTTGGTAATTGTCAATGTTGTAAAATTACTCATGCATATATCTGGTAAATAAAAACTATTAAAAAAAAAAAACCAGGCTTTTAAAAAAATTTGTTTTTAAAGGAGTCTAAAACCCATTGTGTTTCAAAAGGAGCTTCCTGACTAAACCTATAAGTCCAAATTACTCTGGCTTTCACAGAATGGCTAAAAATTATTTTGTCCTTTCTTTAGAAGAGGATCAATGATATCACCAGAGATATTTAAACTTGCCCGTGAATTACGTTTAGATAAGGCAGAGTTGATATAATGTGGTCAGCCTTATTCTTCCAAAGTCCTTGAAGTCCAGCAGCAAGACAAAAGTCGGAATACAGTGGATGATCTTGGTATCTTTGATGACCCACCTCTAAGTGCTCCATAGCACCTACTTTAGTCAACTGGTTCAAAGTCTGAGCCCTAAGCTCAAGCCTCAATGGTTCATTGTTTAGGTTTTGGTGGCTCAGAATAAGTGAATAAGATTTGTTTTCTATTAGAGCCAGAAACTTTTCCAGTCTTCCCTCTCAGATAGATATTTTTGTGACCATGAAATTAGGCCCCTTTTGTCTCAATTCTTATCTAAACCTTACTCATGGAACGAGTTGCCTCAGACAAACTGAGGCCTGGGAAAGACCTTAATTAAGAAAGACCAAGGTCATCCACTGCATCCCAGAACCTTGACTTTTGTCTTGCCACTGTCTGGAGAGGGGAATAAAGAGGCAGACTTTGCAAAGCTGTCTCACTTAAATCCAACTGAAGAGCACATTCAAGAAATAACCCTCATGATATTTTTAGTCATCATAAGAATGAAGGTCAAACTATGATAAACAAGATAGTATATAGAATAAACTGGAGATAATCTGAAGGAAGGCACTAATATTAAAAAGGTGTTGAAGGTCTTGCAGAAGGTCAAATTTTAGCTGGGTTTTGAGAGCAACCAGAATACAGAGATGAATAGGGAAAGAAATACAAGCAAGGGGGAACAACAGCCAGTGAAAATACCCAAAATCAAGAATCAGAGCATCGTGTGCAAGGAAAATGAAGACATCAGTGTAACTGATTCACAGAAGTAGATATAAGAAAGTAGTAAGGTGTAGGAAGAAAGTGAGAAACTAAAATGTAAGAAGACTGGAAAGGTAAGAGGGCCAAGTTATGTAGAGCTTTAAAAGCCAAACAGAATATTTTACATGTGATCCTGGATATTAAAGGTAGCAACCAGTGTTCACTGAATAGGAAATAACATAGTCAGACCTTTAGGAAAATCAATTTCATACCTGACATTAGAATGGGAAGACAAAGTGGAGAGGCAAATCACAAGGAGCAAAGTGAAAAGGGTCTCTGTCAGGATGGTGTTAATAACAGAGAAGAGGGGAGGTGAATATAAATGTCAGGAAGCTAGAAATGGCAGAACCTGGCCACAGACTGGTGTGAGGGGGAAGGTGGTGAGACAAAATGGGGATTTAAGGATGCCACTGGGATTGTGAGCCTTTGGTAAACAGGAAGATGAAGATGCCCTCAAGTGAAAGGGAAGTTTTTAAGGGAAAAGAAAATGGATGTGTTGAGTTTAATATGTCTACAAAGACATCCAGTTCCATAAGGTAGCTGATGATCAAAAGTGGAGATTAGAAGAGAGGTTAAGGCAGGAAAAATAGATTTAAGATTCATCTGCATAGAGATAAATGAATCCATTGGAATTCAGGAAGGAAAAAGAGAATAGATGATTGGGGGGACAACCAGGGAATAGCATTAATAACGATTAAGCAAAGGAGACTAAGAAGGTTTGATGCTGTAATCTTTAAGAGGTATCTAGAAGATGATAAGAAAAACATAATTTGGTAATCTGAGAAATTTTGAGGAAAGGTAGCTCAGAATTTAAATCCTACTCTGGGAAATGAACAAGGCTATTTAGGATAAATAGTAGACAAAAGAAAAAAAAACTACTCTTCTGGAATACAGAATATTGACTACTGAAAAATCTACAAGAAACTCTCAAACAAATCAAGTTACTTGATCAACACTAATGTTCCTTTTATAAGCCATACCGTTTTAAAAAATCCTTTTCTATCCCTGGAACATTTCTCAGCTAAGAGAAGCTATGTTACCCCAAAGCAGCAATGAGGAGCGGGGAAGGCTTTCCATAATAACACCTAAAAAGGGCAGGGCCTAGACACCGAAGCTGGACTCGGAATTGTGTTTTAGATCTATTTTTTCCACACTCTCTCGCCCTCACACTCCCCCCCACCCCGGGTTGAAGAAGTGGGATAGACAAACTGCAGGCGCCTAGCACTTTGGGGTTTCGAAAAAGCTGCTTTTAGCTCGACCTATAGACTGGAAAAGACAAACCAGGCGGCGGGAGGGGTCGGGATGAGGAGAGGAGAAGTCAGAGAGCCCAGGACTCGGGACAGGTGCATCTGCGCCCCCCTAAACACTGGGAGGAGGAATCCCGAAGTCCCAGTCCAGGTTGGGAGGACTGCCAAGCTAGGAGAGGAGGTTGCGGTTCAGGCAGGCCCGGAGGCCGGGGGGAAGGGCCGTTCTTACCTGGTTGAGCTCATTTTCAGCCGCTATCCGCAGTTTGGGATCGATGGTGCCTTTCAGCGCCTGGATGATCCGATTGGGATCCATCTTCTCCCTCGCTTAGGAAGAGAGGACTCTACCGCCACCTTCTCCACAGGCCTGGGCAACAGAGCTACCGGCAACTTCGATTTAATGTCCCCCTGCCTTCTCTCTCCTTTGTGCGGTCCACCTGAGGCCCAGCTTCTGGCTACCGGCTCCAGCGGCCACCACCACCAGAAACTCCTTGCAGCGCCGCCCTGACTAGCTAATACCTTTCTTTCCTTCCTCCTCCCACTCCCCCGACTCCCTCTCCATTCACCGGTTTGCGACACCTGTGACGGGCGGGGAAGGAGTGGAAGTGGAAGGAAAGGGAAAACTCCTTCCTTTACGGCAACCGCTTTCGCTTCTTTCTTACTCCTCCTCCCGGGTTGGTAACCATAGCCAGGAGGCAGCCATATTATTGTACGGAAAAGAGCTTCCCGCTAAGGAGGGTGCTTGCTGGAGTTTAGAGAGAAGTGGTCCCCTTCGACCATCCGACCACTGCTACGTTCACTGCCTGCAGATTAAATCCCAAACAGAGCAAGTCTTGGGTTCTTTTGATGGGAAAGGCGCAGCTGCTCTAGTTGTGTATAAGAGTTAGAAAAGAGGAAAGGAGAAAACAGCGTCGCACCCCTTTGAGTTTTAAGAGTGGCAACGATGGTTTTTCCTGACATTATAGATGGCAGCTCGAGGGATCCGAGACTGTTCGACTCCTCTTATTTAAAGACCCAAAAGGTATTACGGTAAATATTTAATAACCAACTGGGAGGGATCGAGGAAGATAATGAATGTACTCAAGAAACATCGAAGCTTAATTTACATTAACACTTCCTCCATCTCTTAAGTTAACACAACCCACAAAACAAACCGAGTGGTCTCCAGCACGGGCCCTCCTCTCCCGCAGCACAGTCTGGATGGGATTTGTGAAAAATCTGCATTCTCTCGGATTAAAATGCAAAGTGTAGGAGCCATTTCAAAACTATTCGCTTTGTGGAAACCAAATCAGAATCAAAAATAAGGGCAAAATGAACTTTGTCCAAGTGAAGTAATTGGCACGGAACTAGACTAATGAAAAGTGAGTTATTAAGATCAGATGTCAGTGCGATCCTGACTGGATGAGAGAAGTTATAGAAAAACTAAAGTGCTTGATGAATTAATTATTTGGTTCTTTTCTGTGCTCTTTAATGATTGACTGATTAAAAGTGTGTGATTTAAAATAGTTATTAAATATCCTTAAAAGTCACCTCCACTAGGAGCTCCTGAATTTAGACTAATAAAACTGGTCTTTCTTCACTGGTGCAGTCTACCTGCCAGTGAGGAAAATTCATTTCAATGATATATTATTTCATTACTAATGTTAATTTGTAATATTTTCTTCTCTATTCAAAAGGTGATCTCTTGTACTAGTTTACAAAGAAAACCCACTTGTTGAGGAAATGTCATTCCTGTCTCTCCCAAGGAAGAGGCTGTTGCCCTTTCTATTTGTCATGTAAAACAGCAACTAAACTGAGTTGGTCTAGGCTACCAAAAGCTATCAAGAGCTACTCATATGACTTTGTTCTCTACGTTAGAATTTGAGGTGTCCTAGCTCACAAAAGCAGGGGAGAGGAAGGGGAACAGGCAGAGGGGTTCAGATCAGAATGGCTCTCTTTGACCAGATTGCGTGATCAGGCCTGTTCCTCAGCTAACCCAATTTACCCATAATAGATAAGAGCTGAGAAGTCTTAATCTGCCTCCTCATAAAATGTCACTTACTAGTATTTTATTTCTTCCAATTACATGTAAAGATAGTTTTCAATTATTCACTTTTGTAATATTTTTAATTCCAGTTGTTGCTTTTCTCTCTTCCTTTCTTCTCCTCTCCCCAAGATAGCAAGCCAACCAATATAGTATATATGTACAATCATGTTAAACTTATTGCCATGTTAGTCATTTTGTGAAAGAAAAATCAAACAAAAGAGAAAAATCACTAAAAATAAAAACAAACAAAAAGATGAAAATAGTATGCTTCAATCCATATTAAATCTCCATAGTTCTTTCTCTGGATGCAGAAGACATTTTCCATTCCAGTCTTGGACTGGATCGCTGTATAGCAGAGAAGAGTCAAGTTTCTCATAGTTTACCATCATACAATCTTGCTATTACTGTGTATAATGTTCCAGTTTCTGATCACTTCATTCAGCATCAGTTCATATAAGTCTTTTCAGGC